>NW_022631002.1:34940019-35616811 GCF_010015895.1 Lontra canadensis
CCCCCCCCCCCCCCACGATTTGGGATCTCTTCTGATTTGGCTAAAGCATATTTTCCTAGGGTTGTTGCCACCCTTTTAGTATTTTACTTACTCCTTCATATACTCTTATCTGGACAAAATGACAAGGCGGAAAAATTCACCACAAAAAAAAGAACAAGAGGCAGTACCAAAGGCTAAGGACCTAATCAATACAGACATTGGTAATATGTCAGATTTAGAGTTCAGAATGACGATTCTCAAGGTTCTAGCTGGGCTCGAAAAAGGCATGGAAGATATTAGAGAAACCCTCTCGGGAGATATAAAAGCCCTTTCTGGAGAAATAAAAGAACTAAAATCTAATCAAGTTGAAATAAAAAAAGCTATTAATGAGGTGCAATCAAAAATGGAGGCTCTCACTGCTAGGATAAATGAGGCAGAAGAAAGAATTAGCGATATAGAAGACCAAATGACAGAGAATAAGGAAGCTGAACAAAAGAGGGACAAACAACTACTGGACCACGAGGGCAGAATTCGAGAGATAAGTGACACCATAAGACGAAACAACATTAGAATAATTGGGATTCCAGAAGAAGAAGAAAGAGAGAGGGGAGCAGAAGGTATATTGGAGAGAATTATTGGAGAGAATTTCCCCAATATGGCAAAGGGAACAAGCATCAAAATCCAGGAGGTTCAGAGAACCCCCCCTCAAAATCAATAAGAATAGGTCCACACCCCGTCACCTAATAGTCAAATTTACAAGTCTTAGTGACAAAGAGAAAATCCTGAAAGCAGCCCGGGAAAAGAAGTCTGTAACATACAATGGTAAAAATATTAGATTGGCAGCAGACTTATCCACAGAGACCTGGCAGGCCAGAAAGAGCTGGCATGATATATTCAGAGTACTAAATGAGAAAAACATGCAGCCAAGAATACTATATCCAGCTAGGCTATCATTGAAAATAGAAGGAGAGATTAAAAGCTTCCAGGACAAACAAAAACTGAAAGAATTTGCAAACACCAAGCCAGCTCTACAGGAAATATTGAAAGGGGTCCTCTAAGCAAAGAGAGAACCTAAAAGTAGTAGATCAGAAAGGAACAGAAACAATATACAATAGCAGTCACCTTACAGGCAATACAATGGCACTAAATTCATATCTCTCAATAGTTACCCTGAATGTTAATGGGCTAAATGCCCCAATCAAAAGACACAGGGTATCAGAATGGATAAAAAAACAAAACCCATCTATATGTTGCCTACAAGAAACTCATTTTAAACCCGAAGACACTTTCAGATTTAAAGTGAGGGGGTGGAAAAGAATTTACCATGCTAATGGACATCAGAAGAAAGCAGGAGTGGCAATCCTTATATCAGATCACTTAGATTTTAAACCAAAGACTATAATAAGAGATGAAGATGGACACTATATCATACTCAAAGGATCTGTCCAACAAGAAGATCTAACAATTGTAAATATCTATGCCCCTAACGTGGGAGCAGCCAACTATATAAACCAATTAATAACAAAATCAAAGAAACACATCGACAATCATACAATAATAGTAGGGGACTTTAACACTCCCCTCACTGAAATGGACAGATCATCCAAGCAAAAGATCAACAAGGAAATAAAGGCCTTAAATGACACACTGGACCAGATGGACATCACAGATATATTCAGAACATTTCATCCCAAAGCAACAGAATACACATTCTTCTCTAGTGCACATGGAACATTCTCCAGAATAGATCACATCCTTGGTTCTAAATCAGGTCTTAACTGTTATCAAAAAATTGGGATCATTCCCTGCATATTTTCAGACCACAATGCTCTGAAGCTAGAACTCAATCGCAAGAGGAAATTTGGAAAGAACCCAAATATATGGCGACTAAACAGCATCCTTCTAAAGAATGAATGGGTCAACCAGGAAATTAAAGAAGAATTGAAAAAATTCATGGAAACAAATGATAATGAAAATACAACAGTTCAAAATCTGTGGGACACAACAAAGGCAGTCCTGAGAGGAAAATATATAGCGGTACAAGCCTTTCTCAAGAAACAAGAAAGGTCTCAGGTACACAACCTAACCCTGCACCTAAAGGAGCTGGAGAAAGAACAAGAAAGAAACCCTAAACCCAGCAGGAGAAGAGAAATCATAAAGATCAGAGCAGAAATCAATGAAATAGAAACCAAAAAAACAATAGAACAAATCAACGAAACTAGGAGCTGGTTCTTTGAAAGAATTAATAAGATTGATAAGCCCCTGGCCAGACTTATCAAAAAGAGAAGAGAAAGGACCCAAATAAATAAAATCATGAATGAAAGAGGAGAGATCACAACTAACACCAAAGAAATACAGACAATTATAAGAACATATTATGAGCAACTCTATGCCAACAAATTTGACAATCTGGAAGAAATGGATGCATTCCTAGAGACATATAAACTACCACAACTGAACCTGGAAGAAATAGAAAGCCTGAACAGACCCATAACCAGTAAGGAGATTGAAACAGTCATCAAAAATCTCCAAACAAACAAAAGCCCAGGGCCAGACGGCTTCCCGGGGGAATTCTACCAAACATTTAAAGAAGAACTAATTCCTATTCTCCTGAGACTGTTCCAAAAAATAGAAATGGAAGGAAAACTTCCAAACTCATTTTATGAGGCCAGCCTCACCTTGATTCCCAAACCAGACAAGGATCCCATCAAAAAAGAGAACTACAGACCAATATCCTTGATGAACACAGATGCAAAAATTCTCACCAAAATACTAGCCAATAGGATTCAACAGTACATTAAAAGGATTATTCACCACGACCAAGTGGGATTTATTCCAGGGCTGCAAGGTTGGTTCAACATCCGCAAATCAATCAATGTGATACAACACATTAAAAAAAGAAAAAACAGGAACCATATGATACTCTCCATAGATGCTGAAAAAGCATTTGACAAAGTACAGCATCCCTTCCTGATCAAAACTCTTCAAAGTGTAGGGATAGAGGGCACATACCTCAATAGTATCAAAGCCATCTATGAAAAGCCCATCGCAAATATCATTCTCAATGGAGAAAAACTGAAAGCTTTTCCGCTAAGGTCAGGAACACGGCAGGGATGTCCGTTATCACCACTGCTATTCAACATAGTACTAGAAGTCCTAGCCTCAGCAATCAGACAACAAAAAGAAATTAAAGGCATCCAAATCGGCAAAGAAGAAGTCAAACTATCACTCTTCGCAGATGATATGATACTATATGTGGAAAACCCAAAAGACTCCACTCCAAAACTGCTAGAACTTGTACAGGAATTCAGTAATGTGTCAGGATATAAAATCAATGCACAGAAATCAGTCGCATTTCTCTACACCAACAATAAGACAGAAGAAAGAGAAATCAAGGAGTCCATCCCATTTACAATTGCACCCAAAACTATAAGATACCTAGGAATAAACCTAACCAAAGAGACTAAGAATCTATACACAGAAAACTATAAAGTACTCATGAAAGAAATTGAGGAAGACACAAAGAAATGGAAAAATGTTCCATGCTCCTGGATTGGAAGAATAAATATTGTGAAAATGTCTATGCTACCTAAAGCAATCTACACATTTAATGCAATTCCTATCAAAGTACCATCCATTTTTTTTCAAAGAAATGGAACAAAGAATCCTAAAATTTATATGGAACCAGAAAAGACCTCGAATAGCCAAAGGAATTTTGAAAAAGAAAGCCAGAGTTGGTGGCATCACAATTCCGGACTTCAAGCTCTATTACAAAGCTGTCATCATCAAGACAGCATGGTACTGGCACAAAAACAGACACATAGATCAATGGAACAGAATAGAGAGCCCAGAAATAGACCCTCAACTCTATGGTCAACTAATCTTCGACAAAGCAGGAAAGAATGTCCAATGGAAAAAAGACAGCCTCTTCAATAAATGGTGTTGGGAAAATTGGACAGCCACATGCAGAAAAATGAAATTGGATCATTTCCTTACACCACACACGAAAATAGACTCAAAATGGATGAAGGACCTCAATGTGAGAAAGGAATCCATCAACATCCTTGAGGAGAACACAGGCAGCAACCTCTTCGACCTCAGCCGCAGCAACATCTTCCTAGGAACATCGCCAAAGGCAAGGGAAGCAAGGGCAAAAATGAACTATTGGGATTTTATCAAGATCAAAAGCTTTTGCACAGCAAAGGAAACAGTTAACAAAACCAAAAGACAACTGACAGAATGGGAGAAGATATTTGCAAACGACATATCAGATAAAGGGCTAGTGTCCAGAATCTATAAAGAACTTAGCAAACTCAACACCCAAAGAACAAATAATCCCATCAAGAAATGGGCAGAAGACATGAACAGACATTTCTGCAAAGAAGACATCCAGATGGCCAACAGACACATGAAAAAGTGCTCCATATCACTCGGCATTAGGGAAATACAAATCAAAACCACAATGAGATACCACCTCACACCAGTCAGAATGGCTAAAATTAACAAGTCCGGAAATGACAGATGCTGGCGAGGATGCGGAGAGAGGGGAACCCTCCTACATTGTTGGTGGGAATGCAAGCTGGTGCAACCACTCTGGAAAACAGCATGGAGGTTCCTCAAAATGTTGAAAATAGAACTACCCTATGACCCAGCAATTGCACTGCTGGGTATTTACCCTAAAGATACAAACGTAGTGATCCGAAGGGGCACGTGCACCCGAATGTTTATAGCAGCAATGTCTACAATAGCCAAACTATGGAAAGAACCTAGATGTCCATCAACAGACGAATGGATAAAGAAGATGTGGTATATATATACAATGGAATACTATGCAGCCATCAAAAGAAATGAAATCTTGCCATTTGCAACAACATGGATGGAACTAGAGGGTATCATGCTTAGCGAAATAAGTCAATCGGAGAAAGACAACTATCATATGATCTCCCTGATATGAGGGAGAGGAGATGCAACATGGGGGGTTAATGTGGTAGGAGAAGAGTAAATGAAACAAGTTGGGATTGGGAGGGAGAAAAACCATAAGTGACTCTTAATCTCACAAAACAAACTGAGGGTTGCTGGGCAGAGGGGGGTTGGGGGGGGTTATGGACATTGGGTAGGGTATGTGCTATGGTGAGTGCTGTGAAGTTTGTAAACGTGGAGATTCACAGACCTGTACCCCTGGGGGGAAAAAAAATATATATATATATGTTTATAAAAAATAAAATTATAAAAAAAAAAAAAAAAAAAAAAAAAAAAAGATGCAGATACTGCCATGAGGAACTTTATATAAAATATAAAGGTAAACATTTATATTTTTAAATATCTTCATAAACAGTAATTGCAAAACAGTAAGTGTCAAATTAGTGGCAACAGTTAGTTCTATAGGAGTTCAAAGAAAAAAGAGACTCTTATGGACAGATTGACAGGTAACACCTTGTGAAGGTAGTCTTCATTTGAAGGATTGGCACAATATGTATCCCAAAAAAATGAACAAGAAGAAAGGTAGAGGTTGCATTATCAAAATCAAAATATGAGAAATGTGACTTAATTAGGAGTAGCACAAAAAGGAAATAATATGACAATAAAATCTTGTTCTGGTTTTTGAAATCTATACTATACACAAAAGCTATAATATCTTTGAATATCTTTTTTTTACTTTCCTAAGTGCTTTTAGGAAAGTGTCTAGTATCCCAGACAGATGTTCCAATTGATTTCATTTAGTTGCTCTACTATCTCTGCACACTTGGTAAATGGCCTAGAATTTAGGATAGTTATTGTTCTTTACACAAAATATTTGTTATTTCTAAGTTTAGAGAGTTTACTAACCATTATAATACATTACTTAATTATGCAGTCACAATAAGTAGCAATTGAGAATATGAGTTATACTTATTTCAGTTTTTTGTAATTTTTAAAAATCAATAAACAATCTTAAAATAGACCTGATTTCCCAGTTCTTGAAGTAAATTTTAAAATACAGTGGAGAAGGAGAGAATGAAAGAATGATGAACAAATGAGTGAAAAATCTCTTTAACAAGTTCAGTTTCAAGTTCAACAGGTAAAGGACTTGTAATTCATACTCCTATCTTCACCCTGTAAAAAGGTGAACAAAAAGAAAATCAGTAACTCCTTTTTGACCCATCAAAGAATTGAGGATACAAAGCAAACCACTGCAAAGGAGGGAAATACATAGAAACTCAGCTTAACAGAACAGAAGTCACAGAGGGGCCGGCAAGAACATTTTAAGGGTAGTTGTCTAATTGCTGGAGACTGAGCTTGAGACTAGTTTAAGAGATTTAAAAACTCCCAGAGGCCCAGGCTTAAGGGACCCCTCACTTTCACGAGTTTCTCATCTAGGAACCACACCAGGTCCTCAAAGTCAAGATCTGAAAAAAAATCCTCTTGTGCTTCTGTTGGAGGAGGGGAAAATAAAACATTTTTGAAGACTCCCAGAGCTACTATTCACCTTAACAAAAACCTGATCTCAAGGGAAATTATTTTACAAAAGCCTAACCAACTTGGGTTTTTTAGAACTTAACTGATTTGAGGGAAGTATACTACGCAACTCTGGCCCCATCTAGTCTTCCTGTCTCACCATCAGGAATGGAAGAAAATGAGGAGAAGGAACCTGAAAAGCACCTGTTAAGGTCCCAGTCCAGGGTCATAGCCAAAGTGAGACCTAACTGTAAAACTATAGAACACTTAACCCTTCCCTGAACATCTTACCACTACATTAATCAGTCTCCTGTATAACAACAGAAGATTACAGGTGAGCAAGGACTCCCTTTTAAAAAGGAGTCTCTAAGGAGATAGATAAAAGACAAAAACAAGGACACTAGAGGAACTTTCAGCTTCTGACCCACAGCTACAGCAACCAATGAATGCAGCCAAACTCATAGCCAGATAAACCTAAAGCCTCATACTATACATGACCAGCTTTCAACAAAAAATTACAAGGCATGCTCAAAGACAAAAAAAAGGCGGGGGGCGGGGGGCGGAGAGGGAGGCTATTTGAATAGACCAAACATCAGAATCAGTTATGACAGAGAATTTGGAATTGTAAGACTAGGAATTTTAAATAACCATGATTAATATCCTAAAGGCTCAAACAGGAAAAAAGGAAATTCTAGAAACCAAAAGCACCATACTAGAAATGAAGAATGCCTTTGATGAGCTCAGCAGTAGCTTGGACATGGCTGAGGAAAGAATCAGTAAGCTTGAAGGTGTCAATAGAAAATTCCCAAGCTAAATATCAAAGAGAAAAAGAAAAAATATAGTTTAGCTTAATGACCATTAAGATGTAAACTGCCACACCAGTGGCCCCCAATAACTGATAATGTAGTCCCTTCCACTATTGATTCTGCTTAAGCAAGAGGACATCAGCAAACACGACATAAGTAGAACCTTAATAAGATCTTATACTTGATACTTGCTCTCTTGGGATGCTCTCCTGAGATTGCATGTAAAGAAGCCCAGTCCAGTCTCCTTGAGAATGGAAGTCTAAAAGGAGAGAGGTCTACTCAGCCATACCAGCTGACCTTCCAGCTGAAGGTAGCCGCAAGAGTGTCAAAACCAACAGAAATTGCCCGGCCAACCTACACAATCCATGAGAAATAAAATAGTTATAGCTATAAGCGACTAAACTTTCAGTTAGTTCATTAAAGAACAGTAAATAATTGCTAAAAGAAGTGTATTCTGCTTTGCTTGAGAGCCAAATGTGAAAGAGTTTACAGAGATGGACCTTTATGAAAAAGGTGTGTCTACTAAGTCTACTAAGCAGACTTAGTAGACAGGAAAGGGAAAGCAATACACTGAAGCAGAAGGTGAAAGATTTAAGAGTAGAAGAGAATATGCTTCCTGACAGTCACAACTTTAATTATGTTCTCCAGGAAGAAGGTGCTTAGGAAAAGAAATGACTTTGGTAAAGGAAAAATTGTAAGGTATTTTTGTGTTTTATATGTATTATAGCCAAGTAACTGTCTCCAAGTCTCTCCAGTCAACTAACATGTGTTAACTACTTCGTCTAATGAACATTTTTAAATCACATATTTTAGTGAAAAACCTAACTTGCAATTTGGGACTAAAAAATAACCTCGCATCTTTGGTTTAAGTAGCTATGTATCTTTTATCCCTATTTTAGAACTAAGCAGTTTTACTCCCATGTGCTTTTTATCACTATAAAACACAGTTTTGACTAAAATGCTATGGCTAAGTGGTTTGCCTCTGAGAGAGAGAGAGGTCTCCAACATGAAAAATAAAGTGCACTAAAGCATAAACCAAGCTTTCCTATTTAGCTCATTTATATCACATTGTCCGCTTCAGAAACCAGAGTTTATCTTTCTAATCCAGAGAATGACGGCTGAAACATAATTGTACACAACCTCAGAAAAGTTTACCTCCTTATTGTAAAGGAGCACTGACCATTAAATTAGACATTCACAGTCGGTAATGCCCAGTGCAATTTGGTTTTATGAGTGTTGTAGATTTGTTTTATTGTTTCCCTTCAGATTATTTTTTACATGCACTGGCAGTGTTTTTTATCATACCTTCATTAGATGCTTTGACCATTAAGCTGTAGAAAAACAGTTACCAAAGTACACCTCGGTAGCTCTGTGGGTTAAGCATCTGACTCTTGATTTCAACTCAGATTATGATCTCACAGTTGTGAGATCAAGCCCCCTGTCAGTCTCCACACTCAGCATGGAGTCTGCTTGAGATTCTTTCTCTCCCTCTCCCTCTACCCCTCCCACCACTCATGCTTATTCACTTTCCCTCTCAAAATAAATATATATATATTTTTTTTTTTTAAGAAAAGCAGTTAAGCAGTTATCGGGGCGCCTGGGTGGCTCAGTGAGTTAAAGCCCCTGCCTTCAGCTCAGGTCATGATCTCAGGGTCCTGGGATTGAGCCCCGTGTCAGGCTCTCTGCTCAACAGAGAGCCTGCTTCCTTTCCTCTCTCTCTGCCTGCCTCTCTGCCTACTTGTGATCTCTGTCTGTCAAATGAATAAATAAAATCTTAAAAAAAAAAAAAGAAAAGCAGTTATCAAAATCAAACTACTCAGTTCCAAAAATAGTTAAACATAGAGTTACCATATGAATCATTAATTCCACTCCTAGGGATAATATTCCCAAGAGAATTGAAAATATGTGTGACATAAAAACTTGTATATGAATATTCATAGCAGAGTTATTCACAATAGCTAAGAAATATAAATGAACCAAATGCCCATTAACTAATAAATGAGTAAACAATGTGGTATATCAATATAATGGAACATTATCTAGCCATAAGAACACAAAACATTGTAGAACATGGATGAACCTTATAAAATATTCTAAGTGAAAGACATTAATCACAAAAGACTGCATATTATACAATTCCATTTATATAAAATGTCTAGAATAGACAAATCCATAAAGATAGAAAAGGACTGAGGCTTACCAGAGACTGTTGGAAGGAAGAAATGGGAAATTACAGCTAATAGTTACAGGGTTCCTTTTGGGGGCTGATGAAAATGTTCTGGAATTAGTGGTGACACTTATACAAACTTGTGACTATATTGAAAACCACCAAATTGTACACTTTAAAGTGGAAGACATTGTGGTGTGTGAATTATATATTGATTTAACAAAAAAGAAATTTAAAACTATATTCTAAATTTATAACTGGGAAGCAGGTTGACAGATGGAGTTTGAACCAGAGTTCCAAAACTTCCTGATTTACTACAAAAGAGAAATTAGAAAAAATTCCATGAAAAATTGGTGTTACACTATTTTTCAGGAATGTGAAGTTAAAGTTCATCCTAAGGAAAAAAAAAAAACAGAAAATATGAGGAATGGTTATATAATAATCAAAATAACAACTAACATTTGTATAGTGCCTTGCAGTTTTCAAAGCACTTTCATTAACCATTAAAAATTAAGTACCGCTGTTGTAATTGCCTCACCAAATCCATGCAATAAGTGATACTGTAATTCTGTTTTTAAGGATGAGGAAACACTCAAGTTCTATTTTTCTGTTATACCTTTAAGCATTTCCAGGTCAAGGTTTGTATCTTTTTCATCTCTGTGTAAAAGGCATACATAGTATGCATTCAGTATATGTTTAGGTGTAGGAAAGTCAAGGGACTTTAAAAACCAAACAAAGCAGTGTTAAAATACTGTCTTTGGCATTCAAATCTTGTTCGCTTTCCATAATACCACATCACAAGTCTCCTGTGTCAGGGAATTTTTTGTTCAAGTTCTAGTCTAAGTTGATGTCAGATTATTATTAAAATGGATGCCTTCAACAGTAATTGTTGATATGGCATATTATATAAGACCTCAGGAAATACTAAAGTTAAAAGATTATACAAATTAGACTTTGTTATTTACTACCAAATCTTCTGGTTAGTACAGCGAATATTTACTAAGTGCCCATTAGGTGTCAGCCACAATGCTATACCCTAGAAATAGGGCATAGAAAGGAATATATCACTAGACTGGAAGCAGCTCTGCACCTCTTTCCATGGTGCTATTTTCAGTCTAGTAGGAGGTTCTCCCACATATTTCATCACTTTATCCTTGTCAATTTTCTAGAAGCTGAGTTCACATATGATTCCAAATACTCCAAAGAAATAAGTCAAATGTTAGTGGATTCCTTCACTCTCCATTATAAGTCACCCATCAACTACCAGGAAAAGAGGCCAATAATTGTTTTAAGAAGCTTTCCATAGGGGCACCTGGGTGATTCAGTTGTTAGGCATCTGTCTTCGGCTCAGGTCATGATCCCTGGATCCCATGATCCTGGGATCGAGCCCCACATGACCCCTGCTGAGCAGGGAGCCTGTTCCCCCCAACTCTCTCCCTGCCTCTCTGCCCGCTTGTGATCTCTGTCAAATAAATAAATAAAATATTTTTTAAAAGAATACACCATAAACAGCAGTTTAACTTCTAGATTTTCCGTCTAGGCTATCTGATTTGGCAAATATTTACAATGAAACATCATGTGAGATAACAAATTATTACCTCAGGTTGGCATTTAGGTAAAAGAGACTGGTAATTGGTCTAGGAAGATTTTATTAGCTATATTAGAAACTTACTCTGTTAGCAATTAAAACACACCAGCAGCAAGGGAAAGCAAGTGCCAATGTATTTTTAAATTTTTAATTTTATCATGTATCAAGACCTTTTTAATCCATTGGTTTTTATAGAATCCTAATCATTCTTGACAACTTTGTTATGAGAAAAAAAATACACCAGTACCTGGAACAGTTTTTCTCCATGCCTTTGCCCTGCCAGGAAGAGGGATGGTGTACCAGTTACCTAATGAAAAGAGAACACATTGATTAAAGGAACATCTCTCACTTACAATGGAAAGACTAAAGGCAGACATGACAATATACCAGAAGCATGATTTTCTTAGGCAGCTAGAAAATTGAAAACAGGCCATTAAAGAGTACAGGCCAATGAGTAAGAGGAAACATTGCTGGCCAAATCGTTTAAATCAGCGTCCCTATGTAATGAAGTACAGTTAATATTAAATCTATTTAGGAACATATTTTTCTTTCAAAATCTTAACTTCATTTTTCTTAACCTCTAGCATTCATGTTATTATCCAGCTTGCCATTCTGAAAATCACAAGTTTTCCCCACCAAGAAACACAGTTCCCTACCTGATGGTCTCATAATGTTTCCTTATAGTAAAATAGAATTTAACATGCACACCACATGAAAAAAAAAAAAAATGATGATGTTTCTTTTAGCATCCCCCTACAGGCAGTGAAAATAGTCCTCTAAAAATTTCACTCCATCCTTTTAACTATCTTGAATGAGCCAGAAAACCTGAGCTTATTCTAGTATAGACCAAGGGCTAGTCCATATCCACAGTACAATCTTTTTCATGATCGAATCCTTCTTGGATATAATTGGATTAAACTCTTCCTCAGCAAGTTGATGCCTGTTGTAGAAGATCAGCAAAATACACCAGCCCCATCTTCCAGAACTGCTTAAATAGCCCAGGCTTTAGTTATAGAAGGGAACATCACAAAGCCCAATGCCACAGCCTAGATTTATAAAAGTTAAGAAAGGCCATGTTAACTGGAAGAACTACATATAAAATGTTATGGATTCCCAGATCATATCCTAGGACACCACAAATACAGATCCAAGTAGTAAAAACCATGGGGTACCTAAGTGGCTCAGTCAGTTAAGCATCTGCTGAGGAAGGGTCCTGGGATCCAGCCCTGTGCTGGGCTCCCTGCTCAGAAGGGAGCCTGCTTCTCCCTCTCCCTCTGCCCCTCCCCCTGCTCAGGCTTGCTTCTTCTCTCCCTCTATCTCACTCACTCTCCTCAAATAAATAAATTTTTTTTAGACCATAAAAGATCAAATGTCATTGGATGGGGTTATTCAGTGTCCTTAGAAGTCCTTTTTATAGAACAGTAAGACAAGCATCACACTTCTTTTTCAACTGAAAATAAGATCACAGGTGATGATGAGAGGTGTGGGCTTTGGAATTAGGCTGCCAGAATTAAAACCCGAGCTCCACCATTTAGTAACTATATGTTGTTAGTCAAATCATTTAACCTCTTGATTTCCCCATAATCAAGTGGAGATAATAGTACCTACCTACATGCAATTATTGTTAACAACTGCAATAAGATGCAAAAAACACTTGCCATAGTTTTTGGCATATCATCTGCATTTAATAGCTGTTAATTCTTATTGCTTCCAGAGGGTATTTTCTTCAGTTTTTATACTTTGTCCTCTCTCAGTGTTCTTCATCTTCATCTCCATTTTAATTGATGTCAATGTACTCTTGATTCAGAGCTGTTCATTTTAGAATAATGAATACTTCTCAGAACAATTTTCTCTCCCAAGAAGAGGCATGTTTTTCTCTAAAGTTGCATAAAATATTGGTTGTTTGAATGTGGGCTTTTATCTCACTCTTATAGAGATGGTATTTTTCCTCAAGCCAGGGCAGTGCCAGAAGAGTTACAGACATTACTGTTAGATGCAAATTCCCAGTGGCTTAATCCCTTGCAGGGAGATAGAAATTAGTGTCCTTTTGACTCAGAATCACACACATACTCACACACTCACATACTCACACACCAAGAAGATGAAATTTTTGTTTTATTTCCCCTTTGGCTAGTGATTTTTCCTTTTGCTTTTCTGCCTCTTACATCAGCATATATACAGTATTTAAGTTTTATTTTTTACAAATTGACATCAGAACCACAGTTATGATAAAGTTCATATCTGGTATTCTTTTTTTTTTTTAGATTATTTATTTATTTATTTGACAGACAGAGATCACAAGTAGGCAGAGAGGCAGGCAGAGAGAGAGGAGGAAGCAGGCTCCCCACTGAGCAGAGAGCCCAACGTGGGGCTCGATCCCAGGACTCTGGGATCATGACCTGAGCTAAAGCCAGAGGCTTTAACTCACTGAGCCACCCAAGTGCCCCCATATCTGGTATTCTTTTTAAAGATTTGTTTTTTTAATTTAACAGAGAGAGAGATTACAGGTAGGTGGAGAGGCAGGCAGAGAGAGGGAGGGGGAAGCAGACTCCCTGATGAGCAGAGAGCCCTATAGGGGGCTCGATCCCAGGACCCTGAGATCATGACCTGAGCCGAAGGCAGAGGCTTAACCCAGTGAGCCACCCAGGCAACCCCCATATCTGGTATTCTTGAATAATGAAGTTGGCTTCAGTATCTTACCTCAAAACAGACTGCATGGAAATTATTAAAGTGGGATTTCTCTCCTGTCCTGCCTTCTTAATTACTTTAGACTCTTAAATTACAGTATAATGTATTTTATAATAGCATTAGGCAGTCAGGATTATATGTCAGTTTAACATTCTCCTGGAGAATAAGAATGAATCAATTTTAAAAACTACTTTTTTAATTACATAAATGTGTTTTTGAATTGTTTTGGAAAGTCAGATTATGATGTAGTCATAAAAGAACATATAGGCATTTGAATCTGGTGATTAGGATATCACAAATGCCTTTTATATATTTATCGTTAGGTAGACAATCTTTCTGTACTGGGATCTATGTGGTATAAACTGATACAGTATTTTTAAGTTGAGAATATGTTATGAGACTCAGGTTTGGTGTATTTGGTGGGTAAAATTCTTTATTCATTCTTTGGTGAAAAAATACGTACTGAGTGCCTAATATATGCCAGGACTGTTCTAGAATCTTATGATATAGAAGTAAACAAAAGAGACCTAAATCTTAGCCCTCATAGAGATTACATTCTAGTAGGGGGAAAGAGGCAATATATTATGTAATACTATTTAATTATCAGGAAGTGATAAGAACTGTGGGGCAGGGGAGGATAAAGCCAGGTAAAAGGATAGTCATCAATTTTCCGTAGAGTGTTCATAGCAGGCCTCTCTGAGAAAGTACTATTTGAACAAAGATTTGAAGGCGGTAAGAGAGTTGGACATATAGTTATCTTTTGAAGAATATTCTTGGCAAAGGAGAAAACCAGTGTCAAGGCTGGAAGGTATAAGCATCTGTGCAATTGTCAAGGAACAGTGAAGAACCCATATCATAGAGCAGAAGGAAGAGAGATTAAGGAGTAAAAGATGAAACTGAGAGCAGATTAGAGGTGACCAGGGAATCGGGAGTTATTGCTTAATGCGTATGGTGTATTTATGGGGTGATGAAGTGTTTGGAAACAAGAGAATGCTGGGGGTTGCACAACATTCTGAATACACTAAAGGCCACCTAATTTTTATACTTTAAATAATGGATAATTGTACATTATGCGAATTTCACCCCTAAAAACAATAAAGAAATAGAATGTAATAGGTGCTTTCATTGAAAAGTAGAAGAAATGTATAGTACACCTCTTTTTAAAAAATCAAGTTTTCTTTTCTATATCATTCTGCAGGTGTCTTAGCATAATTTGTTGAAGAGACTATTCTCTTTTGTTTTCTTTTTATTTAAATTCAATTAATTAACATGTGATATATTACTGGTTTCAGAGGTAGAGGTCAGTGATTCATCAGTCTTATATAATACTCAGTGCTCATTACATCACTGCCCTCCTTAAATTAATGCCCATCATCCAGTTATCCTTTCTCCCAGCCCTCCTCAAACTGCAACCCTGTTTGTTTACTGTGATTAAGAGCCTCTTATGGTGGGGCGCCTGGGTGGCTCAGTGGGTTAAGCCACTGCCTTCGGCTCAGGTCATGATCTCAGGGTCCTGGGATCGAGTCCCACATCGGGCTCTCTGCTCAGCGGAGAGCCTGCTTCCTCCTCTCTCTCTGCCTGTCTCTCTGCCAACTTGTGATCTTTCTCTGTCAAATAAATAAATTTAAAAAAAAAAAAAAAAAAAAGAGCCTCTTATGGTTTGGGCGAGACTATTATTTTATCCAATGAATGTCCTACTTTATGACCCAGTACTCCATATCTAGGAATGCAAAAAACTAATCCTGATGCAGACAAATATTGATGTGCAGGGATGTTCACTAAAACATTATTTATAATGGTGAAAGATTAATCACTTCTTGGCCTTTTGGCTAAGATCAAGTTTAGTATCTGCCCTTACCAGTTTGATAATAGTTTGATAATAGTGATATCAGTTTGATAATAGTGAAAAATAAGGAGAAATCCATCATCTCCATCATCTCCATCATCTCCCACAATAGATTTTTTTCAATGATGATACAAGAGGATTAATGTAGGCAAGAAAATTGTTTTTGGTAATGTCTAGATTTTAGAAAAATAATTTTTTTTTTAAAGATTTTATTTTATTTATTTGACAGAGAGAGATCACAGTAGACAGAGGCAGGCAGAGAGAGAGAGAGAGAGAGAGGGAAGCAGGCTCCCCACTGAGCAGAGAGCCCGATGCGGGACTCGATCCCAGGATCCTGAGATCATGACCCGAGCCGAAGGCAGCGGCTTAACCCACTGAGCCACCCAGGTGTCCCTAGAAAAATAATTTTTAAAGACATATATAATAATAAGTGTCTTTTAACTTTTAGTTTGCTTTTCTCAGTGGGATTTCAGTGTTGGAATAATCTTTCTCTCTGCTTACCCATTTTTATTTACTTTTTTTTAAAAGATTTTTTTTATTTATTTATTTGACAGAGATCACAAGTAGTCAGAGAAGCAGGCAGAGAGGAGGAAGCAGGCTGCCTGCTGAGCAGAGAGCCCAATGTGGGGCTTGATCCCAGGGCCCTGGGATCATGACCTGAGCTGAAGGCAGAGGCTTTAACCCGCTGAGCCACCCAGGTGTCCCTGCTTATCCATTTTTAAAGAATTCTAATAATATGAGAAAATACTCATAAAACAATACTGAGTGAAAAGCAGTGAAACTAAACTATGCTAATGTGTTTGTGCATACACATGCCTAGGGAAAAAAATTACATGAGTAAAAGATTGCTAAAATGGGGCACCTGGGTGGCTCAATTGTTAAGTGTCTGCCTTCGGCTCAGGTCATGATCCCAGGGTCCTGGGATTGAGTCCCACATGGGGCTCCCTGCTCTGTGGGGAGCCTGCTTCTCCCTCTCCCACTCCCCCTGCTTTGTTCCCTCTCTCACTGTCTCTCTATCAAATAAATAAATAAAATCTTGGGAAAAAAAGTATGTTAAAATATAATAATTATCTCTTCATTTTGAGATTTTGAATACTTTTATTTTCATTATTCTTTTAATAGTTTTTCAGTTTTCTTATTAAAGATACTTTTTAGTTTCAAATTTATGTTATATGGTCTTCTTAATGGAGTATTAATAATGAATGTTCTTATTTTGATTCTTTATAGTCAGGTAATTATAGGAAAATAATTTATATGTCTAGTTTTGTCTCTTAAGCCAGTCTGCTGATAGTGTAATGAAATCAATATATATTTGATTTTTACTTCGACTATGTAATAGTAAATTTTATGATAACATATAGTTAATATGTATTATTTATTGTGCAGGACAAGATACTCGAGTTTAATCATTATCATTCAATTCTACTAATTTGTGATTTATTGCTTTACAATTTTATATACATTATTTAACTTTTTTTAAATGCCTTTCCCTAAATTCAATGTTTCTTTACATTATACATATCCATTTCTAACATAAGAACTATATTTAAAAAATCATGTATACTTTCAAATGATTTCATATTTCTGGGTAATGTGTAGTGATGTTAGCAGAGTCTCACTGAATATTAAAATATTTAGGTATTAATTAGTCTTATCCTTTAAATGTTCAGTTTAATTATGTAGGAAATACCTAGCAAATATATACGCACATAGGGAGAGACTGACGTTTGGAATGCCAGTGTGAGGAATACATGACCCTATTCTCCCCAAAAAGGAAAAAAAGTTACTGACCACACAGCTAATATCAACCATTTCAGAACTCTAGAAACTAATCAAAGCCACAGAATGGAGTATGTTGTCTGTCCAAGAGGAACTACTAATCCTCAATAAAACTACAGGGTCTGTCACACTTTAATCTGGGGCTATTCCCACCCAAGCTCCCTTCTCTACTGAGTGGTACGGCAATGCAGCTGCCATGAAAAGCCAGTAGTTCACAGTCAGTAAACAGGACTGACTGAATTAAAATTCCCATCCCCAAAACACAGTATTTTATCTAAACTAGCAACTCCCTGGAAAATCCCCATTCTTAGGATGTTAGGGCTATTTTATTTGACTTGGAGTTCAGCCCAGCAGTAAAACATAAAATTAAAAAAAAAAAAAAGAAAGAAAAGAAAACTATCCCCCAGGGCATTACAAAAAACAACAATCATCTGCTGGCAAAATCTAAGCCACCTAAGCCTAAAATTTCAGGTGTAGTGAAACAAGAGCCTGGCCAACTATAAAAGGAAGTCCTCAGTGACTAGGTAACCATAGGCAACTTTCCTAAAGTCCAGTATATTCATGGGGATCTAGACTGCTGTCAACATGTCCAGAAAGGAAACTACTTCATTCAGATATTTAGCTTGCATATACTACCTTGAGGCCCTGCTCAAGCAAGAAATGAAAGCTAAAGCTATTCTATAAACTCCTTGAAGTTTGAGGACATGCTTCCTCACACAAATCCTCCAGACAAAATGTAAAAGACATACAGACAACATTTCTAAGGAAATCTTGTGTACCAGCCATTGGTTATACTGATGCAAATATGCCCCCTAGGAAGTCAGAGTGAAGACAAAAATAAGAAAAGAAAAGAACTTTGTGGCAGGGAATGCAAAACCTATAGAATTCATCCAGGAAAGTCACTAAACAAATGAACACCAATAACAACAAGGAAAACCAACAAATCCTTAAAGGGAGATGGCTGATACTATAGTTGTTATAAGAAGTCCACTTTCAACACAAATTATAAGATATGCAAAGAAACAGAAAAGTATGCCACAAACAAATTTAAAAAAATAAATAAATAAAAACAACAGAAAATGTGCCCAAAGATATTGGACTTCGTTAACAAAAACTATAAATCAGCTATTATAAATATGTTCAAAGAACTAAAAGAAACCAAGATTGAAGAATTAGGGGCAAGTATGATAACTATGTCTCACTAAATAGAAAATGGAAATAAGGAGATAAAGATCATTTTCAAAAATCAAATAGAAGGGCACCTGGGTGGTTCAGTGTGTTAAGTCTCTGCCTTCGGCTCGGGTTGTGACCTCAGTGTCCTGGGATCGAGCTCTGCATCAGGCTCTCTGCTTAGCGGGGAGCCTGCTTCCCCCACTCTCTCTCTGCCTGCCTACTTGTGATCTCTCTCTCTCTGTCAAATAAATAAATATTTTTAAAAATCAAATGGAAATTCTGGAGGTGGAAAAATCGTAACTGAAGTGAAAAATTCAGTAGAAGGCTTAATAACAGATTTGAGTTGACAAAAGAATAAGCACACTTGAATACAGACCAAATCTCCGCATACAGAGTATACAGCCTGGGTTTCAGGAAAAAACTTCAGAGGGGTGCCTGGGTGGCTCAGTTGATTGAGTGTCTGACTCTTGGTGTCGGCTCAGGTCATGATCTCAGGGTTGTAAGATTGAGCCCTGCATTGGGCTCTGTACCCAGCAGGGAGTGTTCTTGAGATTCTCTTTTTCCCTCTCCTTCTGCCTGTAGACCCTCCACCAACATATGTATAGGGGATTCTTAGAAGGAAAAGAGAAAAGGAGGCAAAATAAATATCTGAAGCAATAATAAAAATATCTGAAGCAATAATGACTGAAGCCACCCAAATTTGATGAAAAATATTTATCTGCTCATCTAAGAAGCACAGCCAATTTCAGGGAGAATAATTTAAGGAGATCCACACATAGTCAAACTGTCAAAAAAAAAATTAAAAAAAAAAACAAAGAGACTATTGATAGCAGCAAGTGAGATGCTACTTTCCACATCCAACAGAGCCTCAATAAGTTTAATAGCTGACTTCTCACCAAAAAACCATAAAAGCCAGAGGGGGGGTGACATATTCAAAGTGCTAAAAGAGGAGGCGGAATCTGTCAGTCAGGAATTCTATATGTGGTAAACCTATCCTTCAAAAATGAAGAAATTTAGACATTCCTAAATAAACAAAACAGTTCATCTCTAGTAGACCAACCCTAGAAGAAATGCTGAACTGCAAGGACAACCGGACAGTAGTTCAAATCCACACAATTAAGTAAAAAACACTAGCAAGATTATAGATAAACATAAAATATGGTAGTGCCTCATTTCCTATATGATTTAAAAGACAACTATATAAAGTGATCATTATGAACCTGTGTTGATGGGTAGACAATGTATAAAAATATGATTTGTATAGTTAGAGCACAAAGGAAGGGGGACACCAATAGCTATATTGGAGCAAAGTTGTTATTTGCACTAGGAATTAAGTTTTGTATTTTAGTTAATATGCTAACTATAATCCCCATGGCAACCATGAAGATAATAATTCAAAAAAATAGAAAAAAAAATAACTGGGGAATTAAAACGGTACACTAGAAAACATTTAACAAAGCAACAATAGAGGAATAGAATTAAAAAGACCTAAGACAGGGCACCTGGGTGGCTCAGTGGGTTAAAGCCTCTGCCTTCGGCTCAGGTCGTGATCTCAGGGTCCTGGGATCGAGACCCACATCGTGCTCTCTGCTTAGTGGGGAGCCTGCTTCCCCCTCTCTCTCTGCCTGCCTCTCTGCCTACTTGTGATTTCTGTCTATCAAATAAATAAATAAAATCTTTTAAAAAAAATGACCTAATACCTGTACAGAATCAGTAGTAAATGGGAGATATAACTCCTACCTTATCAGTAATTACATTAAATGTAATTGGAACAAACACTCCTTTCAAAAGGCAGAGATCCTTAGAATGGATAATCATATATGAAACAATTATGTGCCATCTACAAGAGACACTTTAAGTACAAAGAAAGTACAGAAAAGTTGAGGGGCACCTCAACTGACCTTTAACTAGACTAAAAGACTCAAATTACTAAAATCCAAAGTGAGAGAGGATACTACTTACCACCCTTCACAGAAATAAAGAGGTAGCTGCACATATATACAGCCAATAGCAACTCAACGTCATTAGTCATTAGGAAAATGCAAAAAAAGCCACAATGTGGTATCACTTCACAACCACTGGAATGACTGTGATCAAAAAGACAGATAAAGTGTTAGCAAGGATGTGGAAAACTTGGAACTTTCATATAATTGGTGGGAATAGAGAATGTGCAAATATTTTGGAAAACATAAGTTGACACGGACACTAGTGTGCACACAGCAGCATTATTCATAAAAAGATCACACATGTATGACTATATCCATATGGATCTCCAGAAGAGGCAAATCTAGAGAAAGTAGATTAGTGGTTACCCATAGCTGAAAGAGTAAGGGTTAGAAATAGGATTAACTGCTAATGGGAATGGGGTTTCTTTGTTGGGTGATGAAAATATTCACAATTTGTGGTTATGGTTCAACAACTTTTTTAATACTCAAAACCACCACTTATACATTTTAAATGGGTGATGTTTATGGTGTGTGAATTATATCTCAAAAAGCTGCTTTCTTTGAAAAGTGAACCATTAATGGTAATGAACCAGACATTCCATTTCACATTTTTATCCTTAAAGAATTAAGTTTTGGCACCTAAATTGTTAACATTTTAACATTTTATCATTTAACATTTGATGAGAGCAATGTTTACAAAGATCCTTTTTTTTTTTTTTTTTTTTTAATAAATTTAGCTGGACAACTCAGCCAATCTGCACATTTAGCCCTCCAACTACCATACAATGTACTTGGTTTAGGTCGAAGTGCAAATTTTCTTGATCATCTGTATGTTGGCATTCCCCGTCCATCTGGAGAGAAGGTGAGTAAAAATTTATTGTGTTTACAATTAATCTGTCTTAATAAATACTATTCACATATCTAAATTCAACTATTTGAATTCAGTTGAATTTGAATCCAAATAATTAAATCTTTTTTAATCTCTTTAAGGAGAATATAGAAAAAGAGAAATAAATAGTGACCTATCTAAGCTTATCGTACATAGAACACAGCATAATTTAAAGATACAGTTTTCCACCACGTTTCATAAACCTCCTGACCTCCAGTCCCTCTTTCCTGCTTTTTCTCTTCATCTTCACTATCTAACATAAAATACATTTTATTGTATTTCTTGTCATACCTCACCTCCACTTGAATTTTAGCTTCAAGTAGCACTTGTACATTAGCACTGTGAACAGTGCCTGCTACACTTTCAATAAATATTTACTAAATTAATGAATCTATGAGACAAATATAATCCTTCCCTGAAAAGATCAAAAAAAATTTTGCCAGCAGGGCCCAGGAGCCCTGTTTGGGGCTTAATATATATATAAATTTAGCTTAATCCATACCTAGGATTTCAATTAATTAAGGAGCACTTAAGCTTTTTTCTTATTTATTTAGAATAATAATTCTGTTTTTAAAGTATACTAGATGTTAATTGTTCTTAAATTCTTTTTCCAGTCTATACGAAAACAAGAGTGGACTGCAATCATTCCAAATTCCCAGCTAATTGTCATTCCATATCCTCACAATGTTCCTCGAAGGTAATGTCCTTGCTTGAACTGATCTTGGTAAAAATACTGTCAACTGAGAATCATTGGTACAGTTACATGTTTTTAAAACTCTCTCTGCTCCTGCTGTGTTCCCATGAGTCCCATCACTTTAAATGACTAAACATTCCCACATAAAAGGTCCCTGATTTTTTTTATGAAGAACAAATTAAACCTTACTAGAAAAACAGCAAATTAACTAATTAGGGATTTATACATATTCTGCTTCAATGAACTGATCTTTAGTTTACTAGCTATAAATTCTAAAATTTCAGAATGCTGAATTTTTTAATAAGCATTGATCTTTCAAATAAATGCTTGGGAAGTGTATATGTCCCATAGTGGTTAGGCATAAGTTTTAGAGTCAAACAGACCTTGGCTAGAAACTAAGATCTACTGCTGAGGGTCAGTCTCTGCACCTGTAAAGTGGGAGATAGATAGATAGGTACCTTAAAAGGATGTAGATGAAATACACTTAAGACAGTGCCCAGCACCGAGTAAGTTTTCACTGAAAAGTGAAAACTTTTTTTTTCCTTATTAGCAAAATATATTCCTTTTATATGAATAGCGTTTAAGTCTAACTCCTTATCTTTGTTCAGTTTTCTTTAATTACTAGAGTGATTCCACTATTTTTAAAAAGTAGGTGATAAAGGTATTGACTAACACTCAAATTTCACTGGGAAGACTATAAATTGTTCTTAAGGCTAGTCTAATATCAATATGAAAAAATAACCAAAGAGAAAGGGTGTAATGTATCTATGAATATGTAACCAGTGAGGTCCTGCTTTGTTATATTTCTTCTCAAAATGGAGGCTGTATTGTTACTTACTAAATTTTTAGATGGAATTGAATACAATGATTTGCTAGAACCAGTTCATGCCAGCTCATGAGCTGATTATATACATCTAAAATTTTATACACTAAAATCAGCTATGATGGGAGTATTTACAACATGAAAATTGGCAACTGCCAATTAGGTCTTTTTCCCCACCCCAGAGAGCCAGTTTACCAGCATACCACAGGATGTCTCTTATGGTGGATTTAAGGGCTTTAGAACCAAACTACTTAAGAAAACAATTTATTACAACATTTGCTTGAAATAAGATAACATCAGTAGAGGGGCACCTGGGTGGCTCAGTCAATGGAGCACATGACTCTTGATTTTGGGGTTGTGGGTTCCGGTCCCATGTGGGGTATAGAGATTATTTAAAAATAAAATATTTTTTTAAAAAGACAATATCACTAGAAACAATAATAGTCTGAGTTCAGATTTTTTTTAATGACTATTATGTGTTTGTTATTTTTCTATACATGAAATTTATAACAAAACTAGAAAATCTGTATCATGAGTAGGAAAATGTATAAATTATGGCACTTCTGGATGTTGTAATATCATGACATAGAACAATCTCTTAAAATAGAGTGTTAAACAAAAGACAATAAAAGGAAAATGCATTTTAGAGTATGTATAGTAAGAAACCATTTGTGATTTGAAAAAGATACATGTGCATATATCTCTATATACATATAAAACGTCTCTAGGCGGATATGTAAGAAATTGATAAGAATGACTGCTTCTGAGTAAAAAATTAAGGACTGGCCTTTCATCCAATTTTTTTCTTACCAAGATTCCTATTTTCATGGTTTTTTAAAGTCTATTGAAGGAGAACTACCAAAAAATCTCATGAAAGAACTTTTTTTTTTTTTTAAGTATGAGGTAAGGTACTGAGAATAGTTAACCTCAACTAACAGTGTTTGTTTCCCTAGTTTTTTTACTTTTGAATTTCTAGAAAATTCTATTATAGTTTTCTTTTATAATCTCAACATTTTTCATGTTTCTCTTGCTCTTTCTGAAGAAATGTTCTTTTCAAATTTATGTACATAATAAAAACTGAATTGATTTTAGTTTGAGGTATATTTTGAGATTTATTGACTAGAGGCTAACCTACGGATCAATAAATTTTAATTATCCCAAAATAAGTCAATCGCTACTTGCTATTCATCAGTATGATCTTACTTTTATTAAACTTTTAAAATGAAAATAGGCTGAATGGATTAAAAAACAACACCCATCTATATTCTGCCTACAAGAGACTCACCTCTTGTGATGTAAAGACAAGCAGAGACTGAAAGTGCAAATGGAAACCAAAAGAAGCTGGGTAATTGTACTTACATCAGACTAAAATAGAATTTAAAACAAAGACTATGATAAAAGACAAAGAAGGGCATTACATAATAATACAGGAGTCCATCCAACAAGAGGATATAACAATTGTAAATATTTATGCACCCAACACAGGAGCACCTTAATATATAAAGCACCCATTAACAGACCTAATGGGAGAAATTGACAATAATGCAATAATAGTAGGTGACCTTAAAATGAAAATATATCTATTACCTATTTTCAGAGAGAACAGAATTCTTTGTATATAACCACCTACAGTGTTGATGATATTAGACCCCAATTTTAAGCTTTTCAAGGTATCCAAGTGCTGTATTATATGGACTATTTTAAAAGAAAGAGCTAGTTCTATTTATACTAAAGTCTGTCTATTGCCATTAACACTGAGGTACTAAAAGTGATTTTTTTTTTTTTTTAAGATTTTAATTTATTTGACAGACAGAGATCACAAGTAGGCAGAGAGGCAGGCTGGAGTGGGGGGTGGGGGACAGGCTCCCTGCTGAGCAGAGAGCCTGATGTGGGGCTTGATCCCAGGATCCTGAGATCAGGATCTGAGCCAAAGGCAGGGGCTTAACCCATTGAGCCACCCAGGTGCCCCTAAAAGTGATTTTGTAAGAAGTCTCAACATCATTGTAGTAATGTAAACCCTCCAACATGACACAGAAATGATACAAGTGTTTTTACACAAGCCATCTCACTACACCCACTGAGATATATGGCTGTTTTAGTTGTCATAGTACCTGTGTAAACAGGGGTCAAAAAACAAGATGATAGATCTTATCAAAATCATGTAACTGTGTAGCCTTAGAGTCAAGGTTTCAAATTCAGCAGGTAAATTAAGATGTAAAAACAATGTCTAAGATTGTCCTAAGTGTCCTTAATAAGTTTACTTAAAAATAATTCTCATGGGATCAAAGAAAAATAATGAAGCATCTCATCAAAAATTCTATCCAGTTCTCTTGAGTAAAATCTGAACTCTGCAGGATCATCAATATTCTTAGCCCTATCTAAATTTAATTGCTGTTGTTTATTTATAGTGAATGGATAGATGGGAAAATGAATTAATGGATGAATCAACTGATTCATTAATTAATAGCTATTTGCTTTTCAGTCTTAGTAGAATTTTATTATTTTTCAGTTAAAATGTGTAATTTTAATGATTCTTTTTTATCTGCAGCTGGAGTGCCAAACTGTATCTTACACCAAGTAACATTGTTCTACTTACTGCTATAGCTCTCATCGGTGTCTGTGTTTTCATCTTGGCAATAATTGGCATTTTACATTGGCAGGAAAAGGTTTGTTCATTTAAATGAAAGATTAACTGTTGTTAATTTATATTAGTAATATATTGCTCTTTAAAAACACTGTATTTTAAACTTTCTTCAAATGACTAAGATTTTGTGATTTTCCACATTCTATCCATAATGTCCTCTTATTGATTATAATTTCTTTCATCTCTTTAAGTTATTAATGTCTCTCAGCAATTCATACAAATCACAAGAAATTAATTTAAAACGTCAATGCTGTATAATAGTAATAAAATGATCACCCAGAAATTACCGGGTGTATTGAAAAACTTAGAAATAATTTCATGAAGGCCTGAAAAATGATAATTTTTTTTAATAAGCCTGTGTTTATTATCTACTGATAAAGCCATGAACACGTTTTTTCCAGGAATAACATCTATGGCTATATAAAGAATTAGAGCACAGAAAGGTTAAATGATTTTCTCAAGGTTTGGGTGGAAGGTAACAACTAAAGTAATAAACATCTTTTCCATCTATAAAGTATGCTTTGTACTAAACATTTTTTTCTTTAGTATCAACCCTAAATAATAATTAAAAACAATAGTCCAAGTGTAGATTTTTTTATACAGTGTTTATGAGGAGGAAAAAAGAGGCTATCACATAAATTTACCAGCAGTTTAGATATAAATTGAAAAAACTAATTTCTGTGAAAATGTGAATATGAATTAAGTACATGAATTAATATGAATATATATTAAAGCATATAACTAGCAGTTTCCAGCAGTGTTCCCAAAAAAGGGCTTCTTCGTCCCATAAAAGTGTTTTCTTTTGGATTGTCTTTGGATTGTCATGTCCATCATAATAATTTTTTGGTAACTAAATTTACTGTGAATTTTAGCTGTTTTAACTTAGGAAAAAGAGATCTTAATTGTGATAAATGTCCATAGGTTTGTCTCTTCCTAAAAAATTACTCCTTTATACATCAAAAATGACAACAGAAACTTATAAAGTCAGTTAATTTTAAGATTGCAACTTAAGACATAAAATAAAGGATGATGCTACATACTTTTGTCCAGAAGTGTCAGAACATAGTCTGAAGTACTACATAGCTCTAGACCTATAAGGGAAAGTAAATTAATTTTATTAATTTCTCAGATCATCTGATTATAGTGTAAACATTGTGGACTTAAAATAATAATGATGCAGTGGCTAAAAATTGAAGTTTAAATACAGATACGGGTTCAACCATGTATACTCTCCTGTGATACTATGGTTCGTCTCCTACCTCTTTGACCACTTCTCTTTCACCTAGCTGGGTGCTCCTTTCTACCATTTCCTAACCACAGTGTGTCTGCCCTAAGCTGTCTTCTTTCTACACTTTTCCTGCCAGTTTTATCCAAAACCACAGTTTCAAGGTATTACCTCAAATATCCCTAACACTCATCTGTCCCTAAAGTTCTCTTAGCCCATTTCCAGCTGTCTCCATGACATCTCTACCTAGATCACTTACAAGCACCTTAAAACAAATATTTTAAAGCTTTGTCTCTCTGCTTTCCTACTTACCTATAAAATTTGATCAGTTTCCCTCTGATTCTGCTTCCATGACGATCCATGCAGCTGACTCCATTTCTGCATTTCTACTCCCAGGGCTTTAGGTTCAGCTCCTTGTCCTGTCCAGTCCTGCCCTACCTCCCTGAATCCATTCTCTCTCTTTTTGCTCCATTGATCACATTGCTGCCATCTAACTCATCATCAGATTTAGCCTTAGTCATGTCACTCCTCTGCTCAAAAATCCCTGCCTAAAATGTGTCAACTCCTTAGCCTAGCCTTCATAGAACTTCCATGTGACTCCACCATATACCTTCCCAACCTTGCTTCTTACCAGCTGCTTTTCACATATTCTCTCCTCCTGCCCAACTTCCATGATTGCACCTGTTCTACCCCCGCTTGGAAGGAGTGCCTCTCCCGCTCCATTTCCATAAACACCATCTTTTCAAAGCTTTCTCTTTCCTCACTCCAACCTAGAAGTAATGTCTCTCCAAGAATATTAGTGACAGTTTTCACTTTTTTCCCTGAAATACAGTTATTCAATATGTTTTGGTTTTTTCTTTAAGTTTTTTGAGAACACGATACAAAACTGAGGATTTTTTTAATCCCTCAAAATACAAAGCCCAGTACTTTGCTGGGAGTTGAGGGTCAGTGAATATATACTAAATCAATAGATTAAGGCCAAAATAACTAATGTACCTTACCTAGATTCATTTATTAATATTAGTGCTTATAATGGGAAAAATATAGTTCCATCCTTGTAGAATCTAATATTTACTACTACTTTCAAATAAATAATAAATGATAACAAACTAAGTATTTAAGGAATATTTCTTATTTGTTTTTAAAATTAATTAGTGGGTTATTAATTATAAAATAGCTACTGTAAACTAAAATTTCATGATTATTATGTAATAAAATCACATCTTTTATCTACTATTTGCTTAGAGATTTGTTTTTTTAATTACTTTATATTTCAGAAATGAGTGTTTTCTTGACATTTTCCTGTTATTTATAAACTAATCTAAAATTCTTTTTCAGAAAGCAGATGATAGAGAAAAACGACAAGAAGCGCATCGGTTTCATTTTGATGCTATGTGACTTGTCTTTAATATTACATAATGGAACGGTTATTCACTTGATTAATTGAAACACTAAATTTGGCTAATAGAAGAAAATAAGAGATTTTGAGTATTATTTATAAATGATGTATCCTTTGGTAATTATTGAAAAGTATTCAAATAAATATGGTCTGAATGTGTCACAAGGTCTTTTTTTAAAGCACTTTGTATACAATAATTTGGGTTATTTAAATGTGCTGTACATTTTTGTTACTTTGTGGAATGTGTTGCATGTACTCAGGTGTTTCTGTATTTATAATATTACTAGAATAATGATGATGGGAAAAGACATGTATAAATAAAAATAAATGAGCAGGGATTTTTGTGTTCCACTTGAATTGGTCTTGCTTCTTATTCTAACAGTACAAATTACGCCTTTGTGAATGTTACACAGATAACGTTATTTCACCTTAGTCATAGCAGGTGACGACACACGGGCTAGAGCTTAGATTCTCTGGCTTTGGAATTGCAGTCCAGCGGGCTTGCCTTAAATTCCTGGTTCAACCACTTCCAAGCTGTTTGAATTTGGTTGTCAACCTCTGTGAGCCTAAGTTTTCTTGATTACAAATGGGGCTAGTAATACTACTCAGCTTGGGTTTGTAAACATCAGATGGGATGATGGATGTGGAGTGCTTAGCTTGGTGCCTAGCACAGAGTTAGTTAACTGCTCAATAAGTGGCACTTGTCATGATTACTATTATTAGTTTTTTTTTTTTTACAAACTTCTAAAACTAATTATCAAAATATATAGACTCAATAGAATGTAATTTTCAAGCATGAGGAAATCATATTCTTTGGGAAACCTAAATTCTTAGTGGTTGGCATCTTATATGACAATTTATTACTTGCTTATATTAACTAAAAATTATAGTACCCTCCAAGAATATGCACTAAAATTTTTCATTTCAACACTGATCGTTATCATGTGATAATGAAGAACATTTGATTTCTTGAAAGGAAACTGCTATAGATAGCATCTAAGAATGCAAATCTTAACCACATTTTTATGCTCAAAAGCATAGAGTCTCTAATTTACATTCAGACTTCAGTGCAAATTTTTGTGAACTTCACCTCACCAAAAAGCTACTTTAAGACTTAAATCTAAGACTGGGAAAAGTTTATTATCAATGTTAATTTTCTAATATGCAATGGACATGTGATGGCTATAAAACACAAAAACTTACCTAATTTTGTTCTTCGTGTTATTTTTTTTCTTTACAGTTCATTGAGAATGGCATGTGTATAAGTGGTTTACTTTGTGTATCTGAGCATGTTAATATGTCTCCTTAATAAATACTGTGTATTGAAACAAAGTATTTTGGTGAGTTTGTAAATATTTTTTAAGTATAAAGTCTAAATCACTTATCTGCACCATGAGACAAAGGTAAAGTGACTCACCCATTGCCTCCTTGTGAGTTCACGCAAGATAGGAATCCCCTGACTACAGTACTCCCTTACTTTACGAAACAGTTATCAACAGCAACACTGCCAGGCACACACTAACCTAAAGACTGTTAGGCTGAGTATCTCTCAAATAATACAGCATGAGTTCTAAAACTCACTTGGAGTCAGGATCTATGAGGAGTATATTATAAGCCAATAAAATGTTAGAAAAAAAGAAAAAGAAGAAAAATGAATACTTCACAACTCCTTTAATAAGGTTAATAATTCCTAATACTAATACCCAGTACATTACAGGAAAACTACAAACCAATATTCCTCATAACATAGCTGTAAAAATCCTCAACAAAACATTAGCAAATTGTATCCAGAAATATAAAAACAGATAATATGTAATGACCAAGTGGGTTTCATCCAGAATGCAAAACTAATTTCACTATTTGAAGGGGGAAAAGCAGTATTACTCACCATATTAATAAATCAGAAAAACCACCTTTTATCTTCTCAATAGACACAGAAAGAAAACTTAAAAAATGTAACATCCATTCCTGATTTTAAAAAAAAAAAAATCTAGACAAACTATGACTAGAATTTCACTAACTGTAAAAGGCATTTTCTTTAAGAATCTGCAGCTAAGGGGCGGCTGGGTGGCTCACTGGGTTAAGCCTCTGCCTTCGGCTCAGGTCATGATCTCAGGGTCCTGGGATCGAGCCCCACATTGGGCTCTCTGCTCGGCAGGGAGCCTGCTTTCTCCTCTCTCTGCCTGCCTCTGTCCCTACTTGTGATCTCTCTCTTTCTGTCAAATAAATAAACAAAATCTTAAAAAAAAAAAAAAATCTGCAGCTAACAACATACTTAATGGTGAGAGACTGAATGCTTTCTCCCAATGATTAGGTACAAGAAAAGGATGTCCTCTCCCATGGTTACTTTTCCACATAGTACTAGAAATCTTAACTAAAGCAATAATCCAAGAAAAGAAAAGGCATACAGATTGGAAAAGAAGAAATAAAACTATCCCTATTAGTAGATGCAAGTGTGTCTAGAAAATTCCCAGGAATCTATACACACACACACACACACACACACACAAAATACATCCTAGAACTAAGTGAATTTAGCAAGTTTAGCAGGACACAAGGTCAACACAATCATTTAATATATAAACATAATGAGCAATTGGAAATAGAAACTTTTAAAATACTTTTTAAAAGGGACACAATAATGAATTTTTTTAAGATTTATTTATTTATTTAAGAAAGGGAAAGAGAGAAAGAGAAAGAGCACGCAAGCAGGGGGAGGTGCGGAGGAAGAGGGAGCCCAATGCCAGGTTTGATCCCAGGACCCTGAGATCATGACCTGAGCCAAAAATCAAGAGTTGGCCGCTTAACTGACTGAGCCTCCCAGGGGTCCCTGAAATTCTTATGTAGAACTATAATGAAGCATGCATGGAATTTGTATGCAGAAAATTACAAGATGCCAACAAAAAATCAAGGAAGACTTGAATGTAAAGACCCTGTGTTCATGGATTGGAAGATTCAACCTAGTAAAAATGTCAACGTTCCACAAAGGGATCTAAAGATTTAATGCCATCCCTATCAAAATCCCAGCAGTATTTTTTGTAGCTATAGACAAGATGATTCTAAAAATTTATATAAAAGAGTGAAGGAAGTAGAACAGCTTAAAATTATTTTGAAAAAGAAGGCAAAGCTGGAGGAATCAAACTGATTTTAAAACTTCCAGTGAGTCCTTATAATAAAGTTATAGTAACCAAGATAGTATGGTATTGACAAAAAGATAGACACATAGAGCAATGACAATAGAACAGAATAGAGGATCGAGAAAAAAACCTACACAAATAAAGCTATTTGATCTTTTATACTTTTGTAAAAGTGATTCAGTGGATGGCAGTCTTTTCAACACATAGAGTTAGTTAGAACAATTGGCCAAATACAGGCAAAGGAAAAAAGGAGCTCAATCTAAATCTCACACCTTCTATGACAAATTAACAAAAATGGATCATAAACTAGGGCACCTGGGTGGCTCATTTGGTTAAGCATGCAACACTTGGTTTCAGTTTAGGTCATAATCTCAGGGTCGTGAAAGCGCAGAGCCTGTGTAAGATTCTCTCCTCCCTCTGCCCTTTTCCCCCATGCTCGCTCGCTCTCTCTCAATAAGTAAATCTTTTTTAAAAATAGATCATAAACGTAAATGTAAAACATAAAACTATAAGACTTTTAGAAGAAAACATAGAAGAATATCTTCATGAACTTCATGAATATTGTCATGAGTTAGGCAAAAAGTTCTTAGAAATAACACCAAAAGTATGATCCATAAAAGAAAATATTGATAAATTTGACTTCTAAATTAAAGACATTTTCTTTGCCAAAGCCACTTTCAAGACTATGAATAGACAAGCTGCATATGGGAAGAAAATATTTGCAAATCACATCTCCATCAATGGGCTTATATCCAGAATGTATAAAGAATTCTTAAAAGTCAGCAGTACAGTGGTGCCTGGGTGGCTCAGTGGGTTAAGCCTCTGCCTTCGGCTCAGGTCATGATCCCAGGGTTCTGGGTTCAAGCCCCGTATCGGGTTCTCTGCTCGGCAAGGAGCCTGCTTCCTCCTCTTTCTCTCTCTCTGCCTGCCTCTCTGCCTACTTGTGATCTCTGTCTGTAAATAATAAATAAATATAAATAAATAAATCTTTTTTTTTTTAAGTCAACAGTACATAACAATCCAGTTTAAAAGTGTGCAAGTACTGGGACATGTCACTAAAAAAGATATACAAACGGCAACTGATGAAGAGATACCACACACCATTAGCTGTTAGGTGAGTGAATATTAAAATCATGAAGAAATACAATTACACACCTACTATAACAGCTAAAACAAAAAATATTGACAATTCTAAGTGTTGACATGGATGAGGAATGGAAGCAACTGGAATTCTCATACTTCTGATAGGAAAGCAGAAGTGGTAAGACCACTCTGGAGAACAATTTGGTGGTATCTAAAATCAACTGCATTTTTATATATGAACAAATTGGATACAAAATGGATTTTAAAACAGGTAATAAACTCATCAAAATCAGCTACCCATGAACAACACAAAACGTATCACATCTCTGCAGGGTCAATTATAAAACTTTCTTCAGAAAATTAAGACGTCTTCAACAAATGTACATTTATACCATGTTTTTGGACAGGATGACAAAGTATTGTAAAGATGTTAAATCATCCCTACTCTACTCAATATCCCAACAGAGTTTTGTTGTAGTAGCTGCTAAACTTGGTAAGCGGTTTCTAAAATGTATACAGAAAAACAAAAGGCCAAGGATAGCCAAGACTATCTTGAGAAAGAACAAGACCAAGGTCTGTCAGCTATCAAAACTTAATTTAAAGTTATAATGATTAATGCAGTGTAGTATTAGTGAAGAGACAAATGGATTCCAAACCTAAATGTGCAATGCAAATTTATAAGCTTTTAGTATTTAATATACATAAATAACTTCATGATCCTGGGGTAAGGATGGGTTTCTTATTCAGGTCACTAAAAGCACTAAAGGGAAAATTCTTTCTATACAGGAGCGTATTAAAATTAATAACTTCTGTTCATCACAAACACTATTGAAAGGATGAAAACAAGTCATAAAATGAAAGAAAATATTTCAACACACATAACTGATTAGTTATACAAAATAGAGAAATTCTATAAAATTATTTTAAAAGACAGCCCAGCAAAAAATGGGCAAAAGTTTTGAATAGGTCATTCACTAAAAAAGGAAATCCAAGTAGCCAATAAATATATAAAAAGATGTTCAAATTTGGGAAATGCAAATTAAGCAAACAAATAATCAGAAATAGATTCATAAATACAGAGAACAAATTAGTGGTTGCCTGATGGGACAGGCAAATAGGTGAAGGGGATTAAGAGATTAAAAAAAATTCCAGTTTCACAATAAATATGTCACAAAATGAAAAGTACAGCAGAGGGGATATAATAAGATGGTAATAACTTCATGTGTTAACAGATGATAACTTCATTTATCGTGCTAAACATTTTGTAATGTGTACAATTATCAACCCAGTATGTTGTACACCATAAACTAATATAATATTGTACGTAAACTATACTTCATTTTAAAAAAGAGAAAAGAAGGGCACCTGGGTGGCTCAGTGCGTTAAGCCTCTGCCTTCAGCTCAGGTCATGGTCTCAGGGTCCTGCGATCAAGCCCCGCATCAGGCTCTTTGCTCAGCAGGGAGCCTGCTTCCCCCTCTCTCTCTGCCTACTTGTGATCTGTGTCAAATAAATGAATAAAATCTTTAAAAAAAAAAAATCTTACAAAAGTTTTCCAAAATCCTTTTGTAAATCTCATACCTAGAAATATGTTTCATTACAAATCTTATATCTTTTACAGCATAAAAAATAGTTTGCGATTTGTTGCTAATAATTGTAATAATTTAGACACAACTTCCTTACAAAAATGAAAATTGAATAACACCAATATATAGTTGAATATATATACATTCTAATCACACTAGCATTAAGAGCATAGGATATCAAGCAGCACAAATATTCAGTCCATCAAGCCCTTAAGTTGAACATTTAAGAAAGTTCTTTCAACTAGCATACAGTACCAAATAACTATATGAAGAATGTTATAGTTTAATATTATGGTTTCATGTTGTAGGAATAAAACAGCATTCATTTCAGCTTGCAGTAAACAAGCTTAAGCATAAAGTAAACAGATATTTCAAAATGGGTTTTGGCTTTTAAGAAAATGATACCAGGGATGCCTGGGTGGCTCAGTCCGTTAAGTGCTGAGTCTTGGATTTGGGTTCAGGCAGGTCATGATTTCAGAGTCATGAGATCAAGCTCTGAATGGAGAGTGATTAAGACTTTCTTCTTTTCCCTCTACCCCTCTTCCCCTCAAAGAAAGAAAGAAAGGAAGGAAGAAAGAAAGAGAAAGAGAGGGAGGGAGGGACGAACAAAGGAAGGCAGAAGGGAAAATGATACCATGTTTGTTAGCAGTGTTATTCTAAGAAGTATCATTAGGACCTTATTTTTTCACAATCAAATGAAAGTACCTGGATGATCAGAAATTCTCCTGATAAAGTTGAAATACTTTAGTATTTTATACTAAAGTACGTACATAATACTTTGAGTACTGGTAGTAGGCAGTATTTCTTAAAAACCTTCTTGCTTTGGAATTCCACTAAGCAGAAAAATGGAAATAAGTATCGGTGACAGTGTTACTGAAAGAACTGGTTTCAACTCACTGGAAGCAGATCTTCTTCAAAATCATTAACAATGATTTTTTTAATGAGTAATTTTGATTCAGGAGTGTGTGCGTATAGGGACTGAATTGTGTCCGCTACCCCTATATTCATATACTGAAGCACTAGCCCTCAATGTGAGGGTATGTGGAGACTGGGCTTTTGAGGATGTAATTAAGGACAAATAGGTCCTAAGGGTGGGATCTTAATGCAATCTGAGTGGTGTCCTTCTAAGAGGAACAGACATGAAGTTTGCAGGGCACAAAGGAAGGACCAGGTGAAGACATAGCAAGAAGTCTGCAGTCTACAGGACAGGAAGAGAAATCTCACCAGAAACCAAGCCTATGTGCACCTTGATCTTGGACTTCCAGACTCCAAAACTAAGAGAAAATACATTTCTATTGTTTAAGACCCCCCAGTCTGTGGTATTTTGTTACGGTAGCCCAAGCAGACGAATAGGAGTTAAAATTTTTTTTTTTTAGTTTCCTCTTTTCTTTCCCTATAAAACACTACAGTTGCATAATAACAAATCTATACGATATCACTTTTCATTAAATGTTGCCATCATAGTTGCCATAGCCACACACTGTAAGAAAAGCAACGTGAGACCCCTACGTTACTTCAGTACAAAATAGATTTTCTGTACATCAGCGTGGTTATGTGTAAATTCCTCTGTCTTCCTTAATCATAGCTCCGTATGGGTCTACTCTGACTTCCATAACAAAATGCCATAGACTGAGGGACTTAAGCAGCATGTATTTTCTCACAGCTCTGGAGACTGGAAGTCCCATATCAAGGCTCCAGCCACTCTGGTTTCTGGTGAGAACTCTTCTGGGCTAGCTGAACACTACCTTCTCACACTGTCCACACAGGGCATTTCCTCTGTGCTGGAGTGTCAAGGAGAGGGGGCACTCTGTCTGGTCTCTCTTCTTATAAAGACACTAATCCCATCAGATCAGGACCCAACCCTCATTTAACCTTAGAGGTCCCATCTCCAAATACAGTCCTGGAGGTTAGGACTTCAACATAAGAATTCTAAGCAAAACAAACATTCAGTCCATAAAAACCTCTAAACATAACAACCTGCCTTCGTAGGCTATCATTTAATAAAATGTCAGAGCTCCCTACCTCTAGTGGAAAAGAGAGACAACAAAAAGCTGTTCAGTATACAAACACTGAGATAAAATGCTGTATTTTTAAAATGATTCATTTTCATAGTATGTCAATGATACATACCATTCAAGTGCTACAGGGGATTTGGTCAGAGAAAAGCAAATTTCTTTATTTTTATTAAGATTTTTATTTATTTATTTGACAGAGATCACAAGTAGGCAGAGAAGCAGGCAGAGAAAGAGAGGAGGAAGGAGGCTCCCTGCCAAGCAGAGAGCCCAATGTGGGGCTCAATCCCAGGACCCTGAGATCATGATCTGAGCCGAAGGCTGAGGCTTAACCCACTGAGTCACCCAGGCGCCCGGAGAAAAGCAAATTTAAACTATAGGAATGATTCTCCGAAGACCTGGGAGAGGCTAAAACCATGCAATGAAAACAAAGTCCCCAATTACCTGGGAACTGGCAGGTAACCTGGGAACAGGCTTGAGTGTTACTGGGTGGTCTTGCAGGGAAATAATCATTCAAATACAAAACTCTCCAACAGAGAGATATTCAAAGTGCTTTCCTTTTGATTTAGTTAACATATGGCCACACAGTAGTCCCAGCTATGATCTGTGCTTTATCACATTCCTTGAAAAATCTACTATAGACAATTACATTAACACAGCCAAAAGATAGGTGTTTTAAAAGAGAGCCAAAATTGAGCATTCCCAATCTATTCCCTGGGAATCTATATCCCAGCCAATATCCTAGAGGATTAAAAACCTTTTTAGGTTTCATCAAAATGGTTCTACCAGAAAGGAAAGAACAGTCCTGTGTATATACTTTTTAAATTACTACAATTGCTCTAGTCCCCTCCCGCCTTTCACTATATCCTCAACTGAACTGACAGATTAGTTTTTCCAGAGCTCCATAACTCCACTATTAAAAATTGTGCCTCTGGCCACCTGAATCAAACACAAACCCCTCTGCCTATCATTTAAGTAAGACTCTCCATAATCAAAGCCCACCATATTCTATTCTAGCTTTACTGCCAGACTCAAAACTTGCCCCAAATGCAATGCTAACCCTTGTTCCTCGCCTGACTTGAAAGCTCTTCTGCCTTCTCCTCCATTTGCCATCCATAGCCTTTCCATTCTTTGTGGGTCACCTCCTCCATGAAGCACTCTCTGATGACATCACAGCCACCAATTCTTCCTTCAGTCAACAACTTTGCATTAAGAACCTATTCTGTTCCAGAAGTTGAGAGGGCTCTTTCTTCCTAATTGTTTTTGTCCACCTTGTCTGTGACTTACCTTTAAAACTCTTACTACTGTCCAAGTCTTCCAATATGTCGCTTTATATTTGTGGAAAAGGATCTCAAATGTTTTATTTACTAGTTGGTTCTTCTGTGCAATCTCACAAGTTACTTGGGTTTGTAGGTGATTTGTCTTGGGAACCAACACATACACATCTTTTATACTGTCCATAGCACATGATAAAGGGCTAAATATCTCGCTATTAACTGGTGTTAAAAATGTTTTCACTTGAAAACCTTGTGAATACTTTTGTGCCTTTCTTTGAGGGACAGAAGGAAAGAGAGAAGAGGTTGACATCCCTGGAAGAGTTTTTTCAGTTGCCTATCTTTGTCCTTAACTGTAATTTGTTAACAAGTATTTCTATTGTTCCTACTATGTGTCAGATACAGGCACAAATATTCTATTATGGTAGAGCCTTAATCACAGCCTTAATTCGCTAGGTACCTATTATTGTTCTCTGCACATAGTTAACACTCAACAAGTACGTGTTGAGTGACTATATGAATGTAGCCTCCTGCTCTCAAGCAGCTCATATTTTAGCAGTGTAGGGGTAAATAGGCTATAGGTGATGAATAAATAAGTAGATAAGCTAGGTGATTTCAGAGCGTGATAATTACTATGGAGAAAATTAAAAAAGGATAATATTATGCAGTTTGCCAATTTGGCTTTTTGTTGTTTTTTGTTTTGTTTTGTTTTTAAAGATTTTATTTATTTATTTGGCAGAGATCACAAGTAGGCAGAGAGGCAGGCACAGAGAGAGAGGAAGGGAAGCAGGCTCCCTGCCGAGCAGAGAGCCCGATGTAGGGCTTGATGCCAGGACCCTGGGACCATGATCTGAGCTGAAGGCAGAGGCTTTAACCCACTGAGCCACCCAGGCCCCCCCTTGTTTTGTTTTGTTTTAATCAGCCAAGTCAAGCTACCCATCAGCATGACTTAGTGGACAATATTGCGATCTCTGGCGGCAGAATTCCTGGGTTCACAACCCTACCTTCTTCCCCCGCTGTGTGGCTCTGGACAAATTACTTAACCTTTCTGGCCTCATTATCCCCATCCTCTAACAGCACCTACTGCATAAGATGGGTTGAGGATTTTTAAAAAGTTGATAAGCAAAGTACTTGGTACTGCGCTGGCAACCTAGGAAGCCTTTTAGAAATGTCAGTGATCATCACGGCCGGCCGTCAGGTTAACTCACCTGACGCCAAGCGGAGGTGAGAGAACCTCAGGCGCCCTCTGTCCCTGAGCCCCAGCCCAGATCCTCGCCTCATGCCCCAGGCAGGTTATCAAGCTGGGGCTAGCGGGGCAGAGTTTTGACCTTGAACTGAGGTCCTAAGAGGCCGAGGGGTCGGTGCCCAGTCCATCTGCGAAGACGGACGGAGATGGACAAGGGCTGCGGGGCTCGGGGTGGGCGGCGGGCTCCCCACCTCCTCCCTCGGGCAGGAGGCCTCGAGGGCTCACCCCGGGACCCCGGAGGCCCAGCAGCGGCGGGGGATGGGCCGGGCTCTCCCCCAGCCCCCGCCTCTCGGAGCCGCGGTTCGCTGCCGAAGGGGTCGGGACCGCGGCGCCCAGCACCTCGTCGCCCTGCCCCCAGCCAAACGGTCGCGGGCGCGCTGCCCTCCCAGGGTGCGAGGCCGCGGGCGGGCCTGGCGATTGGCGGGGAGAGTGCGAGGGGCACGCGGGCGGGGACGGGGGCGGGGACGGAGATGGGGGGCGGGGGGCGGGCACAAGCGCGCAGGCGGCGCGGCCGGCACGCGGCGCTCGCGCTCCCTGCTTAAATGAGCCTGGGCTGCCCGCGCCCGCCACTTCAGAGGGGCTCGCGCCGCGGCCGCGGGAGGAGCGGCCCGTGCGGGTGCCGTCCCTCGCGCCAGCGCGCCTCGGCTCCGGGGCAGTCGATGGGACAGAGCGCCGCGGAACAAGAGGCGGCGCCCGTCGGGGGGCTCGGGCAGCGCGGGAGCCCGCCGGGGGACTCGAGCATGGCGCGCTGCAGGACCTGAGCCCTGCCCCGCGGGGAGAGGCAGCCTGGTGGCGGGCGATGGGGGACGAGCGGGACTGCCGCCGCGCCGGGCCGTGAGCGCCGCGCCGCGCCGCCGCCGCCTCCTCGCCGCCGCCACCTCGGCCCCTCACGAAGCGCCGGGCCGCTCGGGAACATGGCCCTGGAGCAGCTCTGCGCGGTCCTCAAAGGTAAGCGCCGGGGGCCGCGGACGGCGCCCCCTGCGGGCGGAGGCCGGCGTCTTCGCGTCCCTCCCGGGCGCCCGACGCGCCTCTTTGTCTGGTCCGCGCGGACCTCGGAGCTCTCGCGCCCAGCCGGATCGACTTGCTCGCGGAGCGCCTCTCCCCCAGCCCTCTGCGTGTGGGCAGGCTCCGCGGGGCGCTGGTGGGAACGCGCGGTAGAATGGGAAGCAGCGGCCCGGCGGGGCCCTCCGAGCCGTGTCCTCGCGCCTCTTCGTTTCAGTTCCGCGCATCGCTTCGCAAAGTTGTGGGGTCCGTGTAACTGGGGCTAAGGCCGGTCTTTTTCAGCATTCAGTGACAAAGTCATTCCACGCAAACAATAAAAGCCCCGGCCGAGGCGTCGCTGAGCCGCTCTCGACAAGCCCCGCGCTAGCGGGTGGCGGGTGGCCGGTGGCGGAACGGCCTGCGAGCGGGTCCGGGTCCCACCTGCTGCGGCCGCGGAGGCTGCGGCACCACTGCGGGCGCCGAGACCTGGCTCGGCCCGGCTCAGAGCCCGCTGCTCGCGGCCGCGCCCCGGCGCTTCCCGGGACCTCGGAATACGGTGCCGCTGGTGTCTTGTTCTTTTTGATTTGTGGCACCGGGAATTAAAACCGTGGGCTTGCCAAGCGTTCAAAGCTCCCAAACACTCTAGAGCTGCTTTGCATTTTCCTGGAGGTGTTAATTTACATTGAAATTTTTATGCATGGATAATTAAGGTTGTGATACAAAGTTGCTTCCGAAACTCGGACTGAATTAATTCCTTTTTTCAGTCGTCAAAGGAACAGCATCACCACCAAAAAACGGCTTCCCTTTTCCCCCACTGATTTAAATTGAAAACTGAATAGCTGTATGTTGACAATGCTATGAAATATCCTCTTTTTTATATTGGGTAAGGAGTTAAGGTATTGTATTAGCAGTGTCACATATAGCTTATTGTATCCTGATATTTGTACAGTGACAAATGTTGAGTGGTTTTTCCCATTCCAAATTAACACTTTTTTCAGATTTATTAGAAAATTCAGTATAATTTTGCTTTTAATTTTAACTGGACAATTGCCTGCTTTCCAGATTTTCCTAAATGCATAACTGAGACTTCAGCAGTTTAATTTCAAATGTTTCCCCAATTGTATACTTAGAGACTTATACCAGGACTTTCTACCTAGTGAATATTTCATATCACTCCATGAATTCTTACTGATCCCTTCACTAAATTAAAATTTAAAATTCTGGGGGCGACTGGGTGGCTCAGTCGTTAAGCGTCTGCCCTCGGCTTAGGTCATGCATGATCCCAGGGCCCTGGGATCGAGCCCCACATCGGGCCCCTTGCTCGGCGGGGAGCCTGCTTCTCCCTCTCCCACTCCCCCGCTTGTGTTCCCTCATTCGCTGTGTCGCTCTCTGTCAAATAAAATCTTTAAAAAAAAATTTAAAACTCTGATAATTTAGTATAGTTTTCCTATCTGTAAATCCTAATTTGTGTAGCCATTCCTTGGAAATTAGATTGTTTTATTCTTCCAAAATAAATTCTATATGCACCGTAGGTTTTCGGTTAGTGTTCATTATCCAGATTTGTTTCGTTGTCTTGATTGCTTTACGGTTATCGACATCATGACACTCCATCTGGGCAGCCCCCTAAGGAGAAATAAGTTAGCCCTGTCAAACACAGCTCTACCTGCGGAACTTTATGGGAACTGAGCCGGATAGGACAGAATTGCTGGTCCTCCTGAATCCTGAAGGTATTTGCAGCTTTTCTGCCTGTACTTTTGTCATTGGTACATACTGCCCTCTCTGGTCACTGTGGTGAAGCATTTAGTTGTTGCGCCTTTCAGGAAAGAATGCTGTGGTGATGCCTGAGCTGACAGTGAAAACAATGTAGTATTTGGCTTTGCTTTTTAGTGTACACTAAAACCTATAATTGTTTTACATGCTGGAGCATTTTTACAGCTCAAACTAAGTTGCTGTAGGCTTGCTAGAGATGAAACAAGCTATTTTTAAGTCTTCTAAAGTTTGTGTGTGTGTGTGCTTGTAAATATGGGGACTTGGTCTAGAAAGATTCAAGAAATTAATGAAAGTTGATGGTGAGAAGCAAATCTGGGAGATAGAGACCAGAGTGAAGGGAAGAATTCTATTTCACTGCACCCCCATTTGTAACCCTTGATTTTTTTTTTTACCAAATGCTGTGTGTTACCTATACAAAAATTGTTATTTTTAATTTTTAAAAATTATCTTTTTAGAAAAATACTAGATTTTCCTAGCGCTCCCATTCATTGTGTGCATTAAGGCATGAAAAAGCAGCCCTTGAGTATTCTGTGAGGTGAATTGCTTCAATGCTGAAGAGGTTCTTATCAAAAGCAGTTATTTAATATTTGCATAATTATAGCTGTTACCTATCCAAAGCCTTGTTTGCAGTATTGTGGTCAGTTTTAACTAAAACAAATCATCCATAATGAATGTGTGAGATCTTAAGTAGAAGGTAATTTTCTTTAAGATGCCATTGATTCTTTTTGTTTTACTCTCAGCGGTAAGAACAAAAGGATAACTCTACTAGGCTTTTCAAACATTTCATATGTTATTAAAACTGAATAATTCACTTTTAACTGTTTATGATCCCTCCAGGTCTTATAAAATTTGATTTAACTTTCTGTCAAAGTTAAGTAAGCATCATAGTCACATGAAAATATTGCATTAGTATTATAAGCCCATTTTTTACTATTTTATTCACTCTTCACACTTTAGAAGAATCCTATTAGATTCAGTTATATTTAAACTGTATAAACTACTATAAAATTTATCGTGTAAGAGCATAAATATCCCTCAGCACTATATTTTTAAAATCTTACCTGAGACTGACAAAAATTCATTCCTGTCGATTTTTCACATGCCTCATCCAAAATCTAGTAAACTATACAAAAATAAGTGCAGTACTGGAAAGCTGTCCCTTTAATCGTGAAGTTTTAAACACAGTCTTATTAAAAATTAACTTGTTGACTTTTCTCCCCTGGAACAAGGGAAATGTTTTAAGGCTGAAAATTGAAGTCTGACTAAACACTGATTTTATTATAGTAAATCCTCAAACTACAATCCATTTTATCTATGTTTTGAAACCAGATTCACCCCTTAGAAAAAAAACAAGCAGCCATGTAATACACATGTGCATTATAAAACAAGTTCAAATCCAAAGTTTTAAAATAATCTCATGTTATGTTTTTGGTTATTACCCAGTCAGCAGTCTCCTATAGTTCTTTTTTTTCAGTCTCATTTTTTCATTTTATGCTCCTTGCAGAGTAATTCTTGATTAAAAAATGTGTCCCTCAATCACTACGCAATCCCAGTTATTATGGTCTTTGATTTGTAAAGGGGAACCCTCAGATTAGTTATTGGGTCCATTAGTTTCCAGACTTTCCGTAGAGGAGAACTTCTCAAAAGGAACCCTTCTGAGGGGGTACTTAAAAACAAACTATACAGGGGCGCCTGGGTGGCTCAGTGGGTTAAGCCCCTGCCTTAGGCTCAGGTCATGGCCTCAGGGTCCAGGGATTGAGCCCCAACATCGGGCTCTCTGCTCAGCGGGAAGTCTGCTTCCCCCCTCTCTCTGCCTGCCTCTCTGCCTACTTGTGATCTCTCTGTCAAATAAATAAATAAAGTCTTCTAAAAAAAAAAAAAAAACTATACAAAGATAATAGATAAGAGCCAGGTTGCTGTAATTGGTGAGGGACCTCACCCTCTCAAAGGATCATCGAAATGGCCTCCCAGAACTAATACTTTTTAACATGTTTATTATTGTCACTCAAAATTGCAGTGTACTAATCTGAAACGTCAGTTCTTCCTGAGCAAAATGGCATTAAAACATGTTGGTTTAAACATGTTTAAACATGCCTGGGCTAGTATGTTGGAAATTACAGCACTAGTGGGTAAGGAGATACCACTCTTTAAAAATGTGACCTGGTCAACTTAAAATTTGTTGCTGTGAATGTCTAAAGAAGACTTCTATAAAAAGAGAACATACAAAACTGCCCTCTTAGGAGCACTTGGCCAGCAAGGAGGTTGCCACATTCTGCAGGCAAGAAAGCATTTCTGCTATAGTTAGTCTTTCTTAAAGTGGTTGGCAGTTGATTAGCATATGTAGGTTGGAGATCCCAAAGTTTGCCAAGTCCATCCTCCTTCTTAACTAATAAGTAAAATTGAGTTTGATTAAATTTGGGTACTCTGTTTTGTGGAACATAGTTTTATCAAAAACAAGTTACTACTAACTCAAGTAGTATGTGGACTTTCATCGAACTCCATTCTGCTTTCATAATAGAAAATAGTAAAGAGCTGGGGAGCCTGGGTGGCTCAGTCAGTTAGGCATCTGCCTTTGGCTCAGGTCATGATCCTGGGGTCCTGGTATCGAGTCCTGCATGGGGCTCCGTGCTTGACAGGAAGCCTGCTTCTCCCTCTCCTGCTCCCCCTGCTTGTGTTCTCTCTCTCTCTCTCTCTCTCTGTCAAATAAATAAATAAGTTAAATTAAATTTAAAAAAATAGTAAAGAGCAAAGAGACCTTACGGCCGTTGTTATATCTGACATCTCGTGATAGATTCTACAGACCTTACATTTTCCACTTTGGTGCTTAAAACAGGAAGGCTTATTGGAAAGAGGCACATTTAAATACTAACAGAGGTAAATTGAGCCAGCCTGAGAAAAGTAAGCTTAGTGGCTGGACATCTGAGAAGAAAAAAAAGTCAGTTCTTTTTCTGTCCCTTGACTTATGCTTAATAAAAGAAGCTGGGTCATCTGTGTGACAACCGTTAACCGAGATGTGTGCTTCTTAATTTACTAATGCAGGACTCCGCGCTGCATGTTGGCAGTTACAGAAAGGATGTAATCAGGATCATGCGTAGTCATTTAAGGTATTCATCTGATGTTTATTGAATGCTGTTGTGCGCCAAGCAGTCTTCTAGTCACTAGAGATGCATCAGTGAATCAGACAAGGCTCCTCTTTCTAGTAGAAATTGACAAATAATAAGCAAAATATCAAGTGATATAAATAATAATTAAAATATTTATATAATAAAACAGAATGAAGGAGAAAGTGAAGAGCTTCTTCAGAAGTCAGTATGTCCTTACAAGACCTGAATGACAGGAAGGAACCAGCCATGCAGAGAGGTTCTAGGCAAAAGGAATAAGCTTAAGGCAAGAAATTAGCTTGGTATATTGAAGTAGTGGGAAGAAGGCCTCTGTAGCAATCAGGAGGTCAGAGAAATGGTTAGATGCTAAATCACATAGGACATCTGGAGTCAGTGTAGGGGGTATGGATTTACTCTAAATGTAATGGGACTGTATTAGAAGATTTTATGAAAGTTTTATCTGGTTTCCGTCTTAAAGGGGTCACTGGCTGCTGAATACGAAATAGACTGTAGGGGACATGGCAGAAATAACCAGTTGTCTCCCAATATCCATCTTACACTTCAGTAATACTCTGAATTTTAGTTAAGCCTGTGACCACCCAACAGAAACACTAGATTTTCCAGTTTTCCTTAGGGTTAGGTGTGGCCATGTGACTCAGTGAGTGGTCAACTAGATGTGTGTGCAACTTGGAGAAAGTGGTGATTTTTTTTGTTCAGTTAAAATTTTTATTTTGAGATCATTGTAGATTCTAGGCAAATGTGTTTAAAGGAAGGAGGAATGTCCTGTGCTATTTTTTCGTTCTTTCTGGCTCTTAACACAGGCATTGAAGCTGTAATGAAGATATAATGGCTGCCACTTCAGCATCCATGTGGGACCATAAGATGAACTTGGAAGGGAAAGTCATATACAACTGAACAATAAAATAGAAGGAGCTTAGGTCCCTAGCAGTGATAGCCTTCACTCTAGCCCTTAACTACTTATCACAACAGTTTGTATACTTGCCAGAAATATATTCTGTCTTGTGTAAACTTTTGTAGAAGTAAAAGAAACAGAACCAGACAGATAGAAAACTGCTAATAGGCATAGAAGTGAAAAATCTGAATGCTATCAAATAAAATTAATTTTGAAAGTTCCTAGAAAAAGCAGGTTTTAAACACTGTAAAGGTAATTTGGTAGAAGCAAAGGGCGATCCATGGCAAGTGCAGAGGTTTAGAAACAAGAACTATTTGTAGCAACATGACGAGAATAGGTACCAAGCATTCAACAACATTTCCAAAATGAGCTCATTGACTCCTTTTTGCCTGCCCTCTACCCTGCTTCATCCCTCTTGACCCAGCCTTGCCCCTGCCATCACCAGTGGAGAAAACGGGCATCCTCTTTCCGTTTCTTGCAGTATACTATCATTCTCTTATTGCGGTGGCTGAGCTGCAAAGCATGGTCCCAGGGCCAGCAGCTATGACATTGCTAGGGAATTGGTTAAAATGTAAGTTCTCAAGCCCAACCCCAGACCTACTAGGTCAGAACTCTGGAAGTAAAGCCTGCCCCCCAAAATCTGTGTTTTAATAAGTTCTCCAGGTGATTGTGGTGCACACTACTGTCCCAGTGATTGATCCATTCTCCCACCTAGAAGTAGACTTGCTGGGTGGGATTTGTGCATTTTTAAACCCTGATATATATTACCAGGTTAACCTCCAAAGAGTTATGCCAGTTTGCAGTCCAGTGACAGTGTATGTCAGTTTCCTATATCCTGACCAACAGTAGAATCTACATAATTTTTTAATATTAGACTAAATTTTTGTATTGTTTTTCTGGTGACAATCTTTTTTTCTCAGTTATTTGTAGTTTTTATTTGTCTTTAGTAAGTGAAGGAGTTTTCCACTCAAAAGGATACATACATAATTCAACTTTTTTGTTTTTTCAGTCTGGTATTTATTTTTCTATTTAGCATGAAGGCAGGGATCTGCTTTTTTTTCCCAAATAATTATCAAGTTACCCCAGAATCATTTGTTAAACCTATCCTTTCACTGAGAGTTTCAGATACCATACATAAATTCTGGAATATATATATGTATTTCTTGAGCTTTTTCTTTTCTTCCATCTTCTTACCTTTAAGCTTCTAGAGAATAAGGACCAAGACTGCTTGGTTCATTGCTGTAGCCTCAAGGATTGACCCTGTAGTACAGTGGGGGCTGGATATGTTTCTTGACAGATCATCTATTTCTTTTTATACCATTGGTACATTTTTAATTACTGTAGCCTTACAATAAGTATTTTGTATGTATTTTATGTCTTTTTATTTTTTAACTTTCCTTAGCTAATATAAAAAAGTCTTCAAGATGAGCATCAGCAATATTTTTAGTCCCCCAGAAAACTAAGATTCTGATTAAAATATAATTAAATATATGACTTATTGGGAAGAATTGTTACCTTTATGTTGTTTTATTATCCAAAACATATTGTTTCTCCATTGTATTAAATTTATTTACTTACTTGTTTATTTATTTTAGTCTTACTCTCTTCTCTTAATAGGTGTAATAATTTTCCAAGTAATTATCTTGGGATTTCTAGGTTTTAAGTAACGTTATCTATAAATAATAATTTTATCTCCTTTCCAGTATTTATTGCATTGGCCAGGGTTTCCACTATTAACAGTAAAAAGAATCAAGTTGATCTTGATTTTTACAGTGGAAGGTAAGGCCTTAAACTAGAAGGCCTGGGCAGAAGACTCTTTTGTAGAGCTAATAGGACAGTGATTCAAGGCAAAAGGAGTATCCTTGATCCTTGAACAGCATCTGTCTTTATCATGTAAATCTCCGTTTAAAAAAAATTTTTTTTTGTTAAGAGAGGGGAAGGGGGTGCAGGAAGGGACAGAGGGAGTGGGAGAGAGAGACACTCTAGCGTGGAGCCCACTGCAGGGCTCTAGACAGGGCTTATGTCCAGGCTCAATCTCATGGGGCTCCTGGCCAGGCTCAGTCATGACCTGAGATCATGACCTGAGCCTAAATCAAGAGTCAGTGCTTAAACAACTGAGCCACCCAGGCTGCACACACATCATTACAGGGCCTCAACTAAACTCCAGAACCAGATACACGGGGATAAATGGTGGGCACTCCTATTTTAAGCATCAAATCACAAGCAGTTATCTATATAATTAAATAGTATGGTTAAGCAGTTTAGGATTTTTGTTTTGGCATGGATTTCTACCTTAAAGAACTAGTGCCCTCTTGGGCACATGATCTTTGAATTCAAAATGTGTGGTATTTCTGAATTTGAGAAATTACTGATCCTTTGGGTAAGAGGAAGAAGGGAACAGTGGTACATGGTTGGAACGAAAGACAGAACAAAGCACCACAGCCCTGCTTCCTGTACTCAGTACGTCCTGTGTTTGCCATTAATGGAGTTGGTTTGAATATCCAAGCCTGGTTATAACAAGCAATTTGCAAAGGTCCTATTATACAGCTAGCCGGAAGCCGTTGATTACGATACAGAATTTAGAATGATTAACAGTCACAACTGTATCACTAAATGCTTCTGTCCCTGACTGTTGTGCGGATTCACCCTGTTCTTTTTTTTTTTTTTTAAGATTTTATTTATTTATTTGACAGAGATCACAAGTAGGCAGAGAGGCAGAGAGAGAGAGAGGAAGCAGGCTCCCCGCTGAGCAGAGAGCCCGATTCGGGACTCGATCCCAGGACCCTGAGATCATGACCTGAGCCGAAGGCAGAGGCTTAACCCACTGAGCCACCCAGGCGCCCCTCACCCTGTTCTTTGTATAAAATTTTTTTATTCAGGAGCACAGCTCATTTGGTTGATTGAGTTGTGGATAGTTTTTTTAAGTATTTGGGGGAAAAGAAAATTGTGAGCAACCCTTTAAATAAAGTAGAGAAGAATAATAGATTTATTTGGACTTATAATTTTATTTTTAAAATGATCTACCAGAGTTGCACAATCTGTAAATTTCATAAGTCAGATATTTTACGTAGACACATTTTTATTGGTCATTATATAATTTTACTGGCACTGTTCATCCTTTTACCATAGTTTTACTGTTGCTTTCCTGGTTTCAGTTTGGTGATTTGTTATTTGCCCTGTCTGACTGGCTTTGTGTTACTTGTATACTGTGAATTATAAATGCGAAAACTAGTAAATTGTTATGCCTATGATTCAGGAGGAAAGGTATACTGAGCACAAAATTTTGATTAGTTGTGTATCATCTGAATGATAAGCCTTGGGACATAGTGTCCTCCAACAAGATAAATTGATACAAATGGATGTGTTATTTGCTGAATTGTCAGATACCTCATATTACTCTAGGTTTTTCTTTTTGATCATAAATATTCTGTTTAGGAGAAAAGCAAAACATGTTTCAGTTCTCCATTCCTCAAACTTGATCCAGTGCAGTTGTGAAGAGTTCGAAGGGAGAATTTTTCCTATATAACATGAGGGCTTCAACACTACTGGCAACCAAAGAAAGGGAAGGGGAAGTGAAAGCTGTTGAGAGAAGACAGAGGAGACAAAGGTCAGCAAGGATACAGGAAGCTAAAGATGAAGATGTTGGTGATTAGATTACAAAATGTAAACTACTGAATGGCAAGAATTATCTTTTTTACATTGGCGACTTGGATAGTGGGTACTCAGTCCGTGCTACTGCATGAGCAAAGATATGACCATCTACCAGTCACTTAACTAGCAACTTCACTTCAATGCCCGCATTTCTTCCACCACTTTCATCCTATAAGTCACCATTTGTGGTTAACTCTACATCTGAATCATGTTATAAATCTCTCCTCCTTTCCATTTCCAGTACCACTGCTCTGCTTCAAGACCTTATCATTTTTGCTTCCCAGATGGCTTTCTCTCTTCTCTTTGGAAGTTTAGACTACATGAAACCATCGGGATTATTGGTCTAGAACACAGATGGGATAATATCATTCTCTAGTTTAAAAACCCAAAATGAGGGGTTCCTGGAGGGTTCAGTTAGTTAGGCATCCGACTCTTGCTATCAGCTCAGGCCATGATCTCAGGGTTGTGAAAGCGTGGAGCCTACTTAAGAGTCTCTCTCTCCCTCTGCTCCTCCCCACCCTGCCTTAAAATAATAATTAATTAAATTTTTAAAAAGATTTTATTTATTTATCTGTCAGAGAGATCACAAGCAGGCAGAGAGAGAGAAGGGGAAGAAGGCTCCCCACTGAGCAGAGAGCCTGACGCGGGACTCGATCCCAAGACCCCGAGATCATGACCCGAGCCGAAGACAGAGGCTCAATCCACTGAGCCACCCAGGCGCCCCTAATTAATTAATTTTAAGAAATAATAATAAAAACCCAAAATGACTTCTCATTATAGTCAAAAGTCCAAACTCTTTAGCATGACAGTCAAGCCTTTTTTTACAGTCAGACCTCATCCTGTTTCTTACCTAGTATACCACCATCCCCCTCCTTGTGCTGTGCTACTCTGATACTCAGAGTTCACCAACCTCCATAGATCGTGCTCCTCCATGCTTTTGTCTAAGCTGTGTCTTTCTCTGTATCCTAGATTATAGTCCTGTAACATCCAAATAGAATATACCTTCTATTTCTGGAACTTTCCTCACTCTGTTGGTCTTAACCCCCAGCAGAATGAATGGTTCCTGTCTCTGCTTCCGTTATGCTTTCTGTATAACTCCTATGAAACTTCTGTTCACCTTGTATTGTAAATTCTTTTTTGACAGTAGATTGACTCCTTAAGACTGGTAGTTTCCTATCATTTATTTAGCAGAATGCCTAGCATATAACAAGTAGTACTATGTGTGTCATCATCTCATTTAATCTTTTCAAACAGCCTTATGAGGTTTGGTGCTACTGGAGAAATATCCCCTTTTTACAATTAAGTAAACTGAGCTAAAAAGGCCTCACAACTGGTACGCAGTAAAACTGGAATCCCAGCCTGGATCCTCCTAACTAGTAAAGTCCATACTCTTAACTATTTTGCTGTATTTCGCCCCCCAACATCTGTGTATCCTTGGTGCCTGCTACCCTTTGGTACAGTAGGTGCTCTGTCAGTGCTTATTGACTGAATGAATTATAAAAACTCCAGTTCACACAGAACTTGGAGGCACTGTGATTTCCATTGAAAGGGAGAGTGAAAGATATCAGTGCACCATTCATAAAAATAAAATGTTTAAAAGAATTTTAATGTATTTGAACCAAAATACATACATATACAAAACAACTCAATGTGTTATTGACTGGGTCTCGGAAATGTTCAACTTGGGGAAAAAGCTTCATTTTCTAAATATGCTGGCTTTTGTAATGCAGGACACCACATAGTACTACATAGTTATAAAATGTCTTGAATTGATTTTTGGGAGACTGCTGCCCCCTTACTTCTGTCTTTGTAATAAATTTCTCACAGGTCAGGTAATCTAATTGAGCTTTTACTGGCATAATACATTGTAGAGCTAGCCATATAATGCATGTAAACTCTTTTTGAGATGAAGTACAGTAAATGTAGTATAATTGGGGTCAACAGAGTTTTTTGCAAAAAACTATGTTTTAAATCTATCATAAACTGAAAAATGCTTTAAATGCCATATACTGTTAGTGCTTGTATAAATGACTACAGTATCAATTGTGGTTTTTCTTGGGTTGTCTTAAGTGTCAAATAGTAAATCAAAACATAACATTTGACCCTTAAAAGTCTTGAGATTGACTGTCAGTAAGAAATAGGAGCCTTAATTAATCTTTTCTTTACCATCTGATTTTCCTTATAGATTTAGTAAAATGTAATATAGATTCAGTTTTTTAACTTTTCTTTTCTATTATTTCTCTAGTGTTGTTAATAACAATACTTGTAGTCGAAGGGATTGCTGTGGCCCAAAAGACCCAAGGTAAAGTACTTTCAGTGATAACTTATCACATATTCAGGACTGTGAGTGGGATGGCTTATTGGAAAGGACTGCAACTTTTGAATACTATTTCCATAATCCCTCTGGGGTGTTCCAGTGACCTAAGGCTTTCTGTCAACCTAGCAGCTTCAATTTTATTGGGTTCAGCTGCAGTTAACTAGAGTAAATTGTCAACATAAAGACTTGCTGATAATTTTTTTTAATGGGCATCACTAGTAGCTCCTAGCACACTATGGATTATGTCCAAAAATTAATGAGATTCATGCATTATCACTCAGCAAAAATAAAAATCCTTTTTTCAATGTAGACAAATGAACTATTTCCATCAGTATCTTGTTAAAAGCCCTGTGGACCTCTTCTCATTATCCTTGTTTATGAAAGAAGATAAGCTAGTGTGCTTTTCAAACCAGATTTTCATGTCAGAGTTTAGAACATTTACTGGTTTACTTTTTACTTTCATCTAAGTTGTACAAACACATGACAAAAATCAAAGTATTCTGAATAGCTAATTATGAAAAAATAGTTTTCTGTCCTCTGCTACTCTACTTCCTTCTCCATGGAGATAACCAGAATTTTAGCTGAATCTTGGTATTTCCCTGCATATTTCTAAATAATATGTTATACTATTACTTCTTAATTATTTCAGTTTTACATATTTAGGAATATTTTCCCACCACAAAAGATGAAAATTTAGCTCTTTCATGCACCTACTTATTCTACCCCTGACTATATACCAGTGTTCTATTACTTTCCTTCTGTACCACCTGTTTTGGTGTAGTTCTGTCATAATTCTGGTCACACCTATATTGAGAATTTAAGTCACTCATGGAGCTTTTTCCATATGAAAATTTTGTTTTTCCATTTAGGAAATTTTTATTTCTTTTTTCCTTGTTTAAGTTTTTAAATTCCTTTTTTTCTTTCTTTTGTTGTTGTTGTTGTTTTATTCTTAAGAAAATTCTGTTTGGTTATGGAATATTCTTGTGATTGTTTTTCTGTTTTCCATCTGTCTTTCTACTCTTGTTTTCTTCTCAGTCTGTATTGAGACTTCCCCAGCTTTACCCTCTAAACCAGGAATTGGAAAACTTTTTCTGTAAAGGGCCAGACAGTAAATATTTACGATTTTACAGGCCTTACAGTCTCAGGAGCAACTACTCACTTTTGCTGTTGTAGCATGAAAACAACTATGCACTGTATAGGCACATGAATGGACATTGATGTGTTCCTTTGTAAACTTGCCTTATGGTGACAGGCCACAGGTTGTATTTGGCCCAGAGCTACACTTTGCGGTCCTCTGCTTTAAAATTTCTACTAATTTTTCCTTTTTTCTTCTTCTTCTTCTTCATTTTTAGAAAATTTTTGTTTTCTGAATATTTTTAAAGCGTCCTTATTCTTGTTTTATAAATATCCTCTTTTTAATCCAAGGGGATTAAATGACAAAGTTTTGTTTAGTTTTTAGTTTTGTTTTTTTTTTATATAATCTTTGTTTCCTCAGATTTGCTTTCTTCTTGTTTTTTATTCATTGTTTGTGTTAGAGGCTTTCCTCAAATATCTGGTGATTATTTATGAGAGGCGCACTAAAATCTGATGACTTAGCCATCTGTAGGTGTAGAAGGACTTGTTTGCCGTGGCCCTCGCTGGTGAGGGACCCAGCACTGGGGAATTCCGAGTCCGTATTGCTGGCACTTTTCCTTTGGACGCTTGAGAATCCCCAAAGAGGAAGCTTTCCATTTCCAGCTCAGACAGACTTTCTGCATCTCACCTAGAGGCTTTGAAGGAGTTGAGTGGGGGAAGAGGCCAGGAATGCCATTCGCGGTGTTAACATTTCTAGTCTCCTTGTTTGCAGGCTGGTGTGGTCACCCCCAGCTGTGCCAGGTGTCTCCTGGTCCTGTTACGTTGCTTTATCCTCTGCAAAGGAATCTCATTTTCTGATGTGGCGACAGAGCAGCAGCTTCCTAGATTTGTAGAATAGGGGAGGGTCTTAGAAATCTGACTGATTCTGAAAAGACTTTTAGCCAGGCCTCCTGTTTTTAGAAAGGACAGTTTCACCACCACCTGTCATGCCCTCTCCTGCTCACCAATACTGCCAGTTGTTGTGTTTGCACGTCTTTGTCCCTTTTCAGGGGGTTATTTTTGCCCTTAAAAAACCCAGTACTGTTAGTGGAGTTTAAGGAGAGAGAACTAAATGCATGTATTCAATCTATAATCTTTAACTAAAATCCCTTTGTAATCTTTGGATCCTTTTTGGCTTTTGTGTTAAACTAAATATAGAGGTACCATACCGGAGATAGACCCCTGGGATCCTTTTATTTTTATGGTAGAACTGAATTTTATAGAGTTGCACTGATTTATCAGATTCTCACACACAGCTTTGCCCTTGTAAAATCTAAGCATTTTATGTCCCTGCTCTCCTACAGGGCAAACTTGTCCTCTAGCAGCAAGTTCTTCCCACCAGCACAGCATACAATTTTACCTTTCTCACACTTCCGCTGTATTCAGTTTGTTGCGCTAAACTTGGCAGTGGTTCTTGCAAAATTATATACACTATCTGTGTAACATAGAGTGGGCAATTGTCTGGCTGAATTGTGGGGGAAAGAGAAGAATGCTGTTCTCTTTTGCTGTAATTCATATTTTAAATGCCATTTTTCCCTAAGATGGACAAAATATTGGAATCAAGCATATTCCCGCAACCCAGTGTGGCATTTGGGTTCGAACCAGCAATGGAGGTCATTTTGCTTCACCAAATTATCCTGACTCTTATCCACCAAACAAGGAGTGTATCTACATTTTGGAAGGTATTAACCAATTTCTGTCTTTTAACAGATGAATTTTTACTTTATTGTAAAACTGAGTACATCGGTAATATGCCCAGTTTAAGCCAGTTTGAACAAAATTTATACATGTATTTGAATTAAACTCTAGTAATTATAAATATGTCTGGATATATTTATTATGTCTGGAAAAATTATTATCCAGATTATGTCTGGATATATTATGTCTGGATAAATATGTCTGGAACACAATAACAAAATAATAGTTGAAATTTTATAGGAATTTTGAATCTCCTAAAATATAATTCAACCAGATGCATCAGTGTAAATGAGAAACTTCTCTAATAAGGAAGGAAGGGAGGGTCTCAAACTTAACTGGCATCTCTTACGCCTTAATGCAAATTTACGTCCATAGTTAGATTAGGTCATGTCATTTCTTCTGTTTTTCTATTCATTGTATCTCGTGAACTAAGCAGTAGCTTTTGTAGTCTAATTTTAATCAATAAAGTACACTTAACTAATTTAATAAACAGCATATTCCACTGGGAAACGTCACTGTAGTTCTGCAGAGCAGCATTGTTACTATTGATGTAAAGTGTAACATTAATTATGAATTTCATGTATAACAGTCCTCATGATTTTTATCTGTGGAACAGTAACAGCAGTTGCTTTGCTTTTTCCACTCGTGTCAGTACATTTATACTTTGTGTTGCCCTGATTTGCTTGCTTCTTGTTTTCTAGCTGCTCCACGTCAAAGAATAGAGTTGACCTTTGATGAACATTATTATATAGAACCATCATTTGAATGTCGGTTTGACCACTTGGAAGTTCGAGATGGGCCATTTGGTTTCTCTCCACTTATAGATCGTTACTGTGGCGTGAAAAGCCCTCCACTAATTAGATCAACAGGGAGATTCATGTGGATTAAGTTTAGTTCTGATGAAGAACTTGAAGGACTGGGATTTCGAGCAAAATATTCATTTATTCCAGGTAATGAAGTTGTCTTTTTTTTTTTTTAGTGGGTTTACTCTGGTTTTAGAATCTTATGTCTGGAAAAGAGAGAATTTAGTCAAGTTAATCAGATCAAGGTTTTAAAGAAATTAGCAAGGCCAAAAGGAAATCACTTCATGAATAAATAAAACCAAAAATTGGAAATAGAACTATATCACTTGAATTTTGAAACATTTCATAGATGGCATCACAGTTTTCTTAGATTTCTTTATGTTTTATAATGTATATCAAGGCTAAAAACATCAAGATAAATGTATTTTAAAAGATAATTCAGCAAATGGTCTTATTTTCATAATCCTTACCAAAATTATTTTGGCAGGTTTTTTCCATTGGAATGCTTGAATTAACCACCCATTTGAATAATCTCTAGAAAATATTGAGCAATAGAAACTGCTCTGCACTTGAAAGCAAAAGACCTGTGTTTGAATCCATTCTCTGTTGCCTGACAGCACGGTTGCACCTGAGGGTTGCTATTGGTAAAATGGGAATACCTGGTGTATTACTTTCCTGAGACTGCCTTAACCAACTATAAATTTAGCAGCTGAAAATAATAGAAATTTATTCTCTCAGAATTCTGGAGAGCAGAAAACCCATCAGCTCGACATTTCTTCTGGGAACTCTAGGGGAGAATCCATTGCTCACCTCTTCTAGCTCCTGGGGGCTTCCCCAGCATTCCTGGATTTGTGGCCACATCACTCCAGTCCCTGCGTCCATCGTCACATTGCCCTCTCAGAATCCTTAACTTAATCCCATCTTCTGTTTTGTAATGTAATATTCACTTTTTTTTTTTTTTTAACCACATAAAGTAATACAGGTTCTGAGGATTTGGATTAGGGTCTCTGTTCAACCCACTCTGCCTATCTTACTCTGCCCTGTAGTATGTGCAAACACTTTGAGACCTGCAAAGCCTCTCTGGTGTAAAACTGTGCATATCCCTAATGCAGAAACACAAAGATCTACAAGTTATTGCTCCTGTCTTCAAACAACTTATAGACCAACAAGATGAAAAAGTAACAGTGTACCAATTATATCATCTCTTTGCTTTTGTTTTCATGTAAGAAATTTGTTAATTTAAAAAAATATCCAAATGAAAAGAAAAATCTGTAATCTTACCATCCTATATATAAAAAAAAACACTTTAACAATTTGGTGTGTATCCCTTCAGATGTTTTTCTGTATCTCTTTATTTTGTTTTACATAAGAGACAACAATTATATTACCTGCTTTTTTGCCTGAATAACATAATCAGCTTTTTTTCTTGTCAGTAAACATGGGAATTTTTAAGTGTTGTTTCAGTGTTTATGTTCTCAATGCTGAAAAGATAACATATTTTACTATAATAAAAATAAATTTTTAAAAATTAGTTACCAAAAAAACTTAATTTGAAAGTTTAAATAGGAATTATATACACCAAATTGCCAGAACAAAAGTTGCTAGATTAAAATATCTCAGGATCTTTAAATAGCCTGCAAAACCTATTTCAATGTACAGTTTATTGTATTTAACTGGATGTTCAATTCTTGTTAAAGTTGTCCTTAATTCCAGGTACTTTCTTCATAGTTATCATATTTTAAAAAGTAGGGGGGAAATTTTTTAGCTTAATTGAGAATACATCTCAGAGACTTTCCTCTTTTAACTTAATAAACTAAACCCAGCCTTGCTGAAAGGGGACAACAACATTTTCAGCTCTTCTGTAGAGAAGTGTCAAAGACAAATTTAATTAAACTGCAGTGTAGTAAAAAGTCATAGGAGCTACCTACCAAATGAATCAGAATTTCTTCATGTGTAGACAATTATTCTAGGATGTTGTCATTATTGCATTAAAATTTCCAGAATTATCCCAGTTATTTCCAGGTATTAACAATTCATTTAAGAGTTCTCTATCCTCAATAGATAACACCAGTAACCAATAGATAACCAGTAACCAGAGAATTTCATTTAAAATACACTAATTTCTTGGGGTGCTGGGTGGCCCAGTCAATCAGGTGTCATGATCTCAACTGTGAGATCAAGCCCCACAACGGGGGGTCCATGCACAGCATGGAGTCTGCTTGAGAGTCTGTGTTTCTCCTGCCTCTTGTGTGCACTCTCTTTGTCTCTCTAAAACAAATATATGAAATCTTTACAATATACCAACTTCTCATTATTATTAGTAGTAGTCTTCTAGATTTACTGATCCCTAAACAAAATTTATAAGTATGACTTGAAATAACTAGACACAGCCATAATTAGCCAGTTATGCACTACCCATTTATTTTGATTTGGGGGAGGGGGTTAAGATTTATTTATTTATTTGACAGAGAGAGACACAAAGAGAGAGTGAACACAAGCAGTGGGAGTGGGAGAGGGGAGAAGAAAAGCAGGCTTCCTGCTGAGCCGGGAGCCTGATGCGGGGCTTGACCCCTGGACCCTGGGATCATGACCTGAGCTGAAGGCAGATGCTTAATGACTGAATCACCCAGGTGCCCCTACCCATTTATTTTGATATTTTTTCTTTTAATGGTTTAACTGTGGACTCGTCACCCACATTATAGAGGCAATATGATAGGGTAAGAAAAATTGTCTGGAGAATTGTAAGCTAGACCTGGCTTTGCCATTATAAATATGGTCTAAGAAAATCATAATCTCTCTCATTCAGTTTCCTCATCTTCAAGGTGAAATATTACATAGTTTTCCTGATCATGATACTAAGCATAATGTATGTAGAAACTCTGTAGTAATATAAAATGCAAATGTCTAGAATATAGTCTAGAAATATAGTCTAGAAATCCTTAGTGTTTTATTATAATTTGTCTGTATTTTAATCATAATCCATATGAAGTTGCTTTTCTGATACGTAAACTAATAGAAAAAGCTACTTTTCTTCAAGTAAGAATCTTTATGTATTAAAAAGCCTGATTTTTAATATTTAAAAACAGTATTCAATTAAGAGCATTGTTTTTGATGTCTGCTTTTTTCTTTCAGGTAGTCCAAACTAGTTAACAAAGATCTGATTCATATATAAGATTTTTTAACATCTTTTTGACACTTAAAGTCTCATTATTTCAGTTAATTGATTTGGTTCATAAAAATCAAATACCTGACCAATTTGCTGAAATCAGTTATTTTGATATGAACTATTGGTTCTTGGTCTTCTATGAACCACTTCACTGGACAGAATATCTTGTATATCACGTAGTCATTTTTTCCCTGCCACTTTGAAAACACTGCTCACTAGCTCTTACTGTGTGTGTGTGTGTTGAATTACAAATAACATAAAATTCACCATTTTAATCCTTTTTAAGTGTATGAGTACATTTACAATGCTGTGTAATCATCACCACCATCCATTTCCAGAACTTTTTTGTTAACACAAGCCGAAACTTTGTGTCCATTAAATATGAACTCCCCATTCCCCCTTTCCTCCAGCTTCTGATACTTACTGTCTATATGAATTTGACTAATGTAGGGATCTCGATAAATGGAATCATTTATTTCCATATTAATATTTGTCTTTTAGTGTCTGATTTCACTTAGTTTAACATTTCAGGATTTATCCATGTTAGAGCATATATCAGAATCTTATTTCTCTGTTAGGCTGAAAAAATATTCCGTTGTGTATACTGTATTATGTTGATTCATGCATCCATTAATGGTCTAGCCATTGTTCTTGACAAAGGGTTGCAAGTTTTCAGGTGGCATAAATAAGTTATTCATGATGGAATCAAAAGTATAAACATTACCATTTTTAAAAAACTTTTCCTATAAATAAGCACCTAAACATGCCCAGGTTTAAAACAGTGCTCTGTATTCTACACCTATGAAAGCTTTCTCTTGCTTTGTTTTTAAATGAAGGATTAGACATAAGACATGAAACCTTAATGTAACTCTAAACTATCTCAATGCCAATCACTTTCTTCTTTTTTCTATTACAGATCCAGACTTTACTTACCTAGGAGGTATTTTAAATCCCATCCCAGGTTTAGTATATCACCTCTTTTTCCTCATGGCATTTTGATCAGTCATATTTTCCTTTGAGCATCGTTCCTCTATTCTTTCTAGATTGCCAGTTTGAGCTCTCGGGAGCTGATGGAATAGTGCGTTCTAGTCAGGTAGAACAAGAAGAAAAAACAAAACCTGGTCAAGCTGTTGATTGCATATGGACAATTAAAGCTACTCCAAAAGCCAAGGTATTATTATGCATTGAGTCACTTTAGAGAAGAACATAATAAGACATTGATTAGCATAATGTATTGTTTTGATTCATGGAGATACTTACTATTATAGAAACTGATACTGCAACTTTTATTTCAATCAGATTGGCCACCTAAGATCTAAGTACACTGCAGTATAGTTTCAGGAAGATGACACAAACATTGAGAGTCTTAAAATCTTTGTACTCCTAGATCAGGGGTGCAAGTTTTGATCCATATGATTACCGATTCATAAAGAACTTTATGAGGAGGAAAAACAGACCACAAGAGGATGAAGATTCTTGTCAGAGTTCTTAGAGTTGGTCATGGCAGTGTCTAAACCAAAACACAAATGTAGCAAGTCTTGCTTCTGTGTTCTTTCCATGATGTCCTCTGCTAACGATGTGGAGCTGTTATTGGAAAGTACTGCAGTAAAGGATGTTTTTAAATAACTCTGACAGATTGGGATTGGTTTGCTGACTACTTTTGCTTTTTGCTCTTAATTTATACTTCTAGGAATATTCACAGTGAAAATTAATAATTAATGTGGATATATGTGAAAAGAGAAATTGAGGATAAGAGAACAAACCATTAAAGAATTACAAAAATTAGGGCAGCTGGGTGCCTCAGTGGGTTAAGGCTCTGCCTTCAGCTCAGTTAATGGTCTCAGGGTCCTAGGATCGAGCCCCACATTGGGCTCTCTGCTCATCAGGGAGCCTGCTTCCTCTCTCTGTCTCTCTCTGCCTGCTTCTCTGCCTACTTGTGATCTCTCTCTCTCTCTCTCTGTGTCAAATAAATAAAATATTTTTTAAAAAAGAGTTGCAAAAATCAAATTTAGAGTTATGGTAATAGCATAGATTAGATAACGTGAAAGCCTGACCATTATAAAACATCTGGATTCATTGGGTAAAATATAACAGATACCCTTTTAAAAGCATAGGTAAGATTTCCCCACCCAAAAAAAGGTAATTCTTATGGTCTAGAAATGAAGAGAGAGAAATAGAAACCAGACCAATAAATTGAAAACTGAAACTGATGGTACAAATACCTCTTGCTGATTTTAGTATCTTCCAGCTACTCACCAGTAGACCTGCCAGGAGCTTGTATTACTAACCACAGTGAGAAAAGGCCTGCAGTTTGTGTGACGTTTATGAGATCCCTCACATAAAACTGGAACCCTTAAAAGGATATGTAATTGCTATGAAGTGGTAGATTAGAAACCTCTTCCACTAATAGGTTAACAGTGAAGAAGCTTACCTTTCTGGGCTCAGTCCCAGGATAAGGCTGGGGTCTCCCCTAAAGCTTTTACCTAGAAACATGTTCTTACTAGAATTTGGGACATGTGTGATTTACATTCCAGGCCCAATCTAGGAACCACTTCGTCTACAAATTAACAAAACGGCCCTAGCCTCAAAAATCTTTTTAGACACCTGGCAAAAATAAATACAGAATAACCACAGAGGGACACCTGGGTGGTCCAGTTAAGTGTCTGCCTTCGGCTCAGGTCATGATCCTAGGGTCCTGGGATTAGGCCCCCTGCTCAGTGGGGAGTCTGCTTCTCCCTCTGCTGCTTCCTCTGCTTGTGCTCTCTCTCATACACAGACACAATAAATAAATCTTCAAAATAACCACAGAGGCTGTAGGATTGCCATCAGTAAAATACTGCTGAAGGTAAGCTCACACCCCAAAATTAGAAAATATAAAGAAACAACCCATCATGAGTGAATTAGCAGACCTAACAGCAAGAAGTTTCTTTGATGCCTAAGAAGTTAGGTGTTTTAAGTATCTTACAAGAAGGAATCAAAAAAACGAGAAAGAAAAATGACCAGGTATACTTTACAAATCACCAAGTAGAACTTCTTCAAGTAGTTATTAAAGGATAGATCTGAGAAAATTACCCAGAATGTAGCTCAGGGGGTCGGGGAGGGGTAGTGGGTAGTAGTGGGGTAGTGGGATTTTAGCAAGAAAATGTTCAAGCTGACAAAAAGCATTGACACAAGTGACTCCCAAAGCAAGAAAAAAGTTTATATTGACACCTCACTACATTGGCCACAAGAGACAATGAAAAAAATCTTTAAAACAACTAGAGAAAAAAGAGCTGTGAGAATCATTAGTAGCAAAATAGGAGCCAGAAGACAATAGAGTAATGTCTTGAAAGTGCTGAGAAAAAAAAATAAGTAACTGCCAATCTAAAATTCAGTATTCAACTATCATTTTAGAATGTGAGCAAATCGGGTCATGATCCCAGGGTCCTAGGATTGAGTCCCACATCGGGCTCCTTGCTTAGGGGGGAGCCTGCTTCTCTCTCTGCCTCTACCTGCCGCTTTGCCTGCTTGTGCGCTCTCTCTCTCTCTCTCTCTGACAAATAAATAAATAAAATCTTTAAAAAAAAAAAAGAATGTGAGCAAATTAAGATATTTCTGGGCAAAAATAATAAATGGACCAAATGCTACAATTAAAATCCAAGTATATTCTGCTTTAGGATAACTATGGGAAATTTTGAAAATAAGGAAAGAGGAAAGAAGTAATAGACAAATACCAAAAGAGATCTGATAGAGCTATTAAAATAGAAATCAAGAAGGCTACCAATTTACAAGGAAGATATAATTTTTTTTTTTAAGATTTCATTTATTTATTTGACCGATCACAAGTAGGCAGAGAGGCAGGCAGAGAGAGGGGAAGGGAAAGCAGGCTCCCTGCTGAGAGAGCCCAAAGCAGGTCTGGATCCCAGGATCCTGGGATCATGACCTGAGCCGAAGGCAGAGGATTTAACCCACCGAGCCACCCAGGCACCCCGGAAGATACAATTTTCAATTTTATGTATTAATATGACCTCAAAATTTACAGAATTGAATTGACATTTGCCGAGGAAAATTGACAGAGCCACAATTATAGTGGGTCACTAATTTCACCTCTCAGTAATTAATCAAGCATACAGAAAAAGTGGTAAGGCTCAGATTTAAACAACACAGTATGCCTGATGAGACATGTCCTACTCCCAACATCCAGCAGATAGGTATTCTCTGCGAGCAGGCATGAAACATTTATAAACTCTGATCCATACGCTAGACTACAAACAGAAGTCTGAAATACCAGTGCTTCATATTATGCAGAGCACCCTCTGACAAAAATACAATTAAATCAGGAACCAGCAACCAAAAGATAACTTTAAAATCCATATGTTTGGCAATTTAATAATATACCAGTTAGTAATTAATAGGTCACAGATGAAATCAGGGTGGAAATTTAAACACACTTAAAATAATAAAATTGAGAATATCAAAGTGTGTGGGATATAGCTAAAAGTGCTCTAAGGGAGTTTTCATAAATGTTTCTTTTAGAAGAAGAAAAAGTTTAAATTTAATGAGCGAGTTTCAACTCAAGTTAAAAGAATGACCAAAGAAATCCAAAGAAAAGGTAGTTAATGAGAGCAGAAATAAATGGTATTTTAAAAAGAATCAACAAAGCCAAAAGCTGGCCCTTTGTAAAAAATAACTATAGGTACACCTCTGCCAAGATTGATTTAGTCAGAAAGACCTAAATAATTAGAAATGGAAAAGGTCATAGAGGTGCCTGGTGGCTCAGTCAGTTAAGCGACTGCCTTTGGCTCAGGTCATGATCTCAGCGTCATAGGGTCCTGGGATTGAGCCCCACACGTGGTCCTGGTCCAACTCCCTGCTCAGCAGAGAGTTTGTTTCTGCCTCTCCTCTTGCTTGTGCTCCCTTTTTCTGTCTCTCCCTCAAATAAATAAGTAAAATCTTAAAAAAAAAAAAAAATAGAAAAGGTCATGAATCTACTATAGCAGAGATTTAAAAATTCTTAATATGACAAACTATGAAGAAAACCTGCTGAACAAAAGAGAAAAAAACCATATAGTTTCTTCAATAAATGACAAAGGGGAAAAAAAAAAGCAGTGAATATAGATTAAAAGAAATGTAAAGTCAAATGAACTTGTGGATTCAAAGTATAAAAATAGGAAACACTACAAGACAGAAGTCTGAACACTGGTGTTTGATATGAAGAAATTATTTATTTGGTTTGATGATAGAACTGATCATATTTTAAGTGGTCTTTAACAATACACATAGAACTCTTGACATGTGAATTCTCTCTGGGATTTGTTTCTGTATATGAGAGGCAGATGTGGGAGGGTTATAGTTCGAGCAAGACTGGCTGAGTTAATAACTGGTAAAGCTAGGGGATGAGGACAAGGTTATGATACTATTTTGTCTGCTTTTGCACATTTGAAATTTTCCATAATCATGCTGTTTTAGACTATAAGAATATAAGTAATTTTATTTGCTGATAAATTTGTTAGTCTAAATGGACAATTTCCTGAAATATATAATGTGTATGTATATGTATATATTTATATATATACACACACATATTTATATACAGTTATATAAAATTTACAGAAACTAAATCAGAAATAGAAAACCTGAAAAATCTTACCAAGTTAACAAAATTGATTTTGTACTTAAAATATATAAACAAAAAAAAAATAGTCAAATTGGATTTTATCAGGTACTCAAGGAACATGTTATATAAATGGTTTCAGAAAATTGAAGAAAAAAAGAACATTCCCCAGCCTTTTCTATTAAAACTAAACAACATGGAGAGTTTTTTGTTTTGTTTTTTTTTTAAGATTTTATTTATTTGACAGAGAGAGAGAGATCACAAGTAGGCAGAGAGGCAGGCAGAGAGAGAGAGGGGAAGAAGCAGTCTCCCTGCGGGGCAGAGACCCTGATGTGGGGCTCGATTCCAGGACCCTGGGATCATGACCTGAGCCGAAGGCAGAGGCTTTAACCCACTGAGCCACCCAGGCGCCCCAACATGGAGAGTTATAAACCAGGATTATTTGTCAAGTGGAGGGGGGGAGACTCTAAAATAACAAACTAAACCTAGTAAAGTTTTTTTTAGAAATCATGACCTAGAATTCTTAGTTTAATATTAGAAAATTGAATGATGTAGTTTCTCATATTAACAGATTAAAGGAGAAAATCCAGATATATCAGTAGATGGCAGAAAAAATATTCCATGAAACTTAAAACCTATTGATGAAAATCTCACAGTAATTGCAACATAGGAGAATGCATTTTAATCATGATAAAGAATATCTACAAAAACCTAATTCAAATGCTGTAATTAATGTTAAAACCTTAAAAGCACTTCCTGTAAGCACAGAACAAGTCAAGGATGCCTGTTGTCAAGGTTTTGTTTGGTGTTCTGAAATTCTAGTCAGTGCAACAAAATGAGAGAAAGGAAAAAAGTTCATCGGTTGTAAAGATCAGTTGCTTTTCTTTATATTACAGCCAAAAGCAGTTAGAAAATAAAACTTTGTAAAGTACAATTTACAATAAGAACAAATCAGGAGATATCAGGAAGCAGATTTTAAAATTATGTTGAAATGCATAAAAGAAGGCCTACAGAAATAGAGATCATTTTCATGGATGGGAAGATTCAATATCATAAAAATGTTCATTGTTCTCTAATTTATCAATTTAAAGTAATTCCAGTCCAAATCCCAGTAGGGCTTTCTAGGGAAGATGGCAGGCTAATTCCAGAATTCACATAGAAGAGAAAGTGTTCACAAGAACCATAACAGTTTTGAGTAAAAACCTGTGGGGCTGCTTACCCTTCAAGATAAAGTTGTGGTAGTTGGATGGAATGGAACTGTCTGAGATATACAAACTAATAAAATTGGATAAAATTAGAAGGTAAAACTATACATGTATGGTGGTCACTGGGGGGAGGTGGGTAAGGGAATAGGTGAAGTAGATAAAGGGAATTAAATGGTATGGACTTTGAGTTATAAATAAAGCACAGACACGAAAAGGACAGCATACAGAGTATAGTCAGTAGTACTGTGATAATGTTGTTTGGTGATTACACTTGCCGTGGGGGAGCACTGAAGAATGTATGGAATTGTTGAATCTCTGTGGTACTCCTGAAACTAATAGAACACTATATGTGAACTGTATCTCAGGTTTTGTTTTTTTGTTTGTTTGTTTGTTTGGTTTTTTTTTTAAGTAAAAAAAACTACACATGTATGGAAGCTTGGTATATAACAAATGTGCAGGTACACCTTGGAAATAGTACCAGTTCTGTTCCAGACCACAGTAAAGCGAATATTGTAATAAAGTGACTCAAAGAATTTTTTGGTTTCCCAGTACATACAGAAGTTATGTTTACACTGTACTGTAGTCTGTTAAGTATGCAATAGTATTGTGTCTAAAACAACATACATCCCTTAATTCGAAAACGCTTTATTGCTCAAAATTGCTAACCAATATCTAAGCTTTCAGCAAGCCCTATATCTTTTTGCTGCCTCGATGTGGACGGCTGCTGATTGATCAGGGTGGTGGCTGCTGAAGGCTGGGGTGACGGTTTCTTAAAATAAGTAATCAAGTTTGCTGCGTCCATTGACTCTTCTTTCACAGACGACTTCTCTGCAGCATGTGATGCTGTGTGGTAGCATTTTACCCAGAGAACTTCTTTTAAAATGGAATCAATCTTCTTAAACCTGCTGCTGCTTTATCAGCTAAGTCCATGTAATATTCTGAACCCTCTTGTCATTTCAACAGTCCTCACAGCGTCTTCACCAGGAGTAGATTCCATCTGAAGAAACCACTTTCTTTGCTCATCCATGAGAAACTCCTCACCCGTTAACGCTTTATCATGAGATTGTTGCAATTCACATATAATAATTTCTAAGTTTGAAATACTGTGGGAATTACCAGATGTGACCCAGAGACACAAAATGAGTAAATGCTTTTGGAAAAATGGCACTGATAGGCTTGTTTGACACAGGATTGCCACAGACTTTCAATATGTAAAAAATGCAGTATCTGAGAAGCACAGTATGCCTGTATTTTTATGGAAAGGCCATTGAGAACAATGGACTTGAACACCAGTGACTTCTTTTGTATATTTATAAGTGGATTTTTCTGAAACATCACCCTTTAACTAGTTTATCCCATTTTTGAGTATTCGGCTCTCAAGGTAGTCTTTAACATTTTTTCCTTTAAATTTCTAAAATTTATTTACCCATCTAGTTTAACAATAGTTTTAAAAATTTGATCCAATTCCCATGTCAACTATGTATAGTATTTTGAACTTTTTCAGTTTTAAAAATTTAGTTATTAAAAGTTACATTCTCGGGGCACCTGGGTGGTTCAGTCGGCTAAGCGTCTGCCTTCAGCTCGAGTCAGGATCCCAGGGTACTGGGATCGAACCCTGTGTCGGGTCCCTGCTCAATGGGAAGTCTGTTTTTCCTTCTCCCTCTGCAGCTCCCCCTGCTTTTGCATGTGCTTGCTCTCTTCTCTCTCTGTCAAATAAATAAAATATTTTAAAAAAGAAGTTACATTCTCCAATATTCAGTGTTTGAAATAACATAATATTACCCACCTCCTCTTGGTAAAGAGAGCAGGATCTCTTGCCCATCTCATTCTCCACCTCCCCCTGGCAAAGAAAAATCAAGATCTGAGAAATATTATTTAATTTCTTAAACACTTAGAAAATTAAATACTATCAAATGAGAAAGTAAAAGCTATATAATATTACAGGTATAGAGGAAATCTGTGTTCCCATTATCTTTCTTACATACCCTATTGTGAGTTTGAGTTTTATAATTCCTATATGCAGTTCTATATCTTCATATTTATGTACTATGAAAATATACATTATTCTTATACTTTAAAGTTTTGTATCACTTGTAGAAATCACTATCCATTCTCCTTTTAGACATTTAGTTTTACTTTTTTAAGATTTGCTTATGGGGGGTGGTGCAGAGGGAGATAACTTCAAGCAGACTCCCCACTGAGTCCACAACCCTGAGAGCATGACCTGAGCCAAAATCAAGAGTCGGTTACTCAACCGACTGAGCCACCCAGGCACCCCTACTTTCACATTTTAATAATATATTAAATAATGCTGTAGCAATTTTTGTATTTTTATTATGCTCATCTATGATGATTTTGTATGGTTATATATCCAGAAGTGCAGTTCTTGTGGAGTGTGACCATTTTCAGCTTTACCAGAGCATGTCAAAAGGTTTTCCAAAGTGTTTTTGGCAGTTTATCCTTTTAAAGCAAGTTAAGAGCATTTCCTTTACTCAATCCTTGCTGACACTTGGTTGTGTCAGGACACTCAGTCATGTCAACCTACAGGAAAATTTTTTGACAGCCACCAGAATCAAGAACAGTTTCATCACCCCAGGGAAATTATCTCATGCTCTTCCTTTGCAGTCAAAACCTACCTTCAATCTTTACTTATTTCTTTAGAATTTTATTTATTTGTCAGAGAGAGAGAGGGAGAGAACATACAAGCAGAGGGAGAAGCAGTATCCCCACTGGGCAAGGAGCCTGATGTGGGACTCAGTCCCAGGACCTGGGGATCATGATCTGAGCCAAAGGCAGAGGTTTACCTGACTGAGCCACCCAGGCGTTCTCTTCAGTCTTGATCCCTGGCAACTGATGATCTTTTGTTCTATAGTTTTACCATTTCCAAAACTTCATATAAAGAGAATCACACAGTTTGTGTGAGTCTGAATTCTTTAATATAATATGGTGCATTTGAGATTCCTGTTACTGCATGGACCAATTAGCTTATCCCTCTTACTGTTGAGCAAATTTTATTATATGGATATATTGTAGCTTACTCTTACCATCTGAACATTTGGACTGTTTCCAGTTTTTGGTTATTATTGATAAAACTGCTATAAACATTTCCGTACAGGTTTCGTGTAAACATTTTTTTTCATTTTTCTGGATATCCATCCCTGAGCCTGCTGATTCACATGGTAGCTTTGTAAGAAACCACCAAGCCGTTCTCCCAAGTGGTTATTTTGTTTTGCATTTCCACAAGAAGTGTTGTCAGATTTTCAGTTGCTCTACATAGTTCTCAGCACTTGGTTATCATCAGGTTTTAACTTGAAGTTTTGTAATGTCTAAATCTTGGGTAAAGTGTCTCCTATGCCCATTTTAAGATTGGGTAGTTTTCTTATTGTTCTTACGGTACTCTTACTTTTGAGTTCTGGATTAAAGAAGTGTTCTGGCAAGTGATTTGCAAACATTTTCTACCAGTCGGTGGCTTTTCTTTTCACTCAACAGTATCTCTCACAGAGAAAAAGTTTAATTTTAATGAAGTCAAATTGTAAATTTTTTTAATGAATTTTCCTTTGATGTATTCCAAGAGCTGTATACATCTGCCTGACCCAAAGTCATAAGGATTTGGTCCCTGTATTTCCTTCTGAAACTTCTATAATTTTATATTTATGACCCATTTTGAGTTGATTTTTGTATAAGGTACTAGGTATAGCTCAAGGTTCCGCTGTTCCTTCCTTCCTTCCTTCCTTCCTTCCTTCCTTCTTAGGGATGACTGATTTTTCCAGCACCATTTGTTGAAGACTATCCTTTCCATTGAATTGCCTTTGTATCTCTGTTAATAATAATAGTTTTATTTGTAAGAATCTCTTTCTGGGCTGTATTCTGTTTTTTGTATGTATGGGTCTCCTTCTGTCAGTACCACACTGTCTTGATTATTGGAGCTTTAAAGTCTACACTTCTGTGCTCTGTAGCTTCCGGTATGGTGCTGATTAGGACTTAACTTGTTACGGAGTTTGAGGGGGAAAGCATTCAGATTTTCACCATGAGGTATGGTGTCAGCTCTGGGTTTTTGTAGCTGTCCTTTACCAGGTTACAGAAGTTCTCTGTTTTTCTGAGATTTTGATCATATAACTTTTCTTTTTTAGTCTCTTTATAATGGTGGCTTACATTGATTATTCAAAATTTAAACCAGCCTTGTGTTCCTAGGATAAACTATATTTGGTTATGATTACATGAAAGTATTATACTTTTTATATGTTGCTGCTTTTCTGGCTGATGATTCTGACACCACTTCCAACTAGTGGGGTTTTTCCCCACACCACCAAGTAGTTCTCAGACACCAGCTGGGTATCCTACAATTCAGCTCAGGTCTGACACTATCGATCTGGAAATGGCACCATATTCTAAGAATTGGGGGCTCCGTCCCACAAGTCTGGCCTCTACTTCAGATGCCAGTTTCATGTCCAAGTTGTCATTGTCACCTGTGCTTTTGACCAACTGGTTGGAAATCAGGTTTCTAGGAGCCCCTCCTTGCGTTTGATTAATTTGCTAGGGAGACTTAGAGAACTCAGGGAAACAGTGTTCTTACTTAAATTACCAGTTAATTACAGAGCATATTAAAGGGTAAGATTCAAGAGCCATATGAAAAGACACAGTGAGGTTGTGAACAAAGGAGCTTCCCTCCCCCATGAGGTGGGGGGCCTGGCATGATGGCATATGGAAACATTCTGATTCACCAGCTTGGAAGCTTTTTCAAACCTTATCCTTCTGAGTTTTTATGGAGGCTACTACATAACCATGGTTGATTAAATCACTGACATTGGTGCTTGATTTAACCTCCATCCCCGCCCCTCTCCCCTCCAGGGAAATCGCCATGGAACTGAAAGTTTAAGCCCTCAACTCATGGTTATTTCCCTTAGTAACTAGTCCCCATCCCTAAGGGATTTCCAGAAGATAACCTCATTAATAGGAAGTCAGTTGTCATTGAAAGGGACTTGTTATGATTAATGGGATACCTGTTTCAACTCAATGGCTGGAATATTTTCAGGAACTGAGGACAAGAGACCAAATAGAACATGTTCCCGCTGCTCTTATTGCTCAGGAAATTCCAAGGTTTGGGGAGGTCTGAGCCAGAAACAGAGACAAAGTTCAAATATATATATTTTTTATTATAAATCACAGGAATATTGATGAGTAGTTTCCTTCTGTCTTTGGTGGTGTCACAGTAATGCTGGTCTTGTGAGTTTAGAAATGCACCATCTTCCTGGAAGAGGTTGTGAAGAATTAGCATAATTTCTTCCTTACATGTTTGTTATAAGTTGTTTATGAATTCATCTAGGCCTGGAGACTTTTTTGTAAGGTTTTAAATTATGAATTCATTATTTTTTATAAATATATGGCCATTCAGTTTACATATTTCTTGTTAGAAGTGTCTGGGCAGTTTGTTCCTTTTAAGGAATTAGTCCATTTTCATCTGAGTTATCTGATTTGGGGTCATAGAGCTGTTCGCTGTTTATTTGTTTATATATACAAATAAAATTTGTTTATTTTATTCTTGTTTACACCGCTCAAACTTACAACCGCAAGATCAAGAGTTGTCATTGACTGAGCCAGCCCAGTGCCCTTCTTTTTCCCTTAATGTTGGTAAGGTCTATAGTGATAGCCTCTTTTTTTATTCTTGATGGTTTATATTTATCCAGATATTTACCATTTATGTTTCCTTTCATTCATGAAGTTCTAAGATTCATTAACGTATCCTTCCTCTTTTATCTAAAGAACTTTCTTTGGCATTCCTTTTATTGCAGATCTGTATACAACAAATTTTCTAAGTCTCTTAAGTCTTCACCAGGGTGTTTACTTATTTTGCCCTCATTCCTGAAAGAATATGTTTGCTGGGTACAAAATTCTGATGTTCACAAGTTCTTTTTTTCAGCACTTAAAAATTTTGTTGCACTGTCCTTGGCTTTGATGATTTCTGAAGAGCAATCCAAACTCAAATCGTTTGCTTCTACAAAATGCATCATTTTTCTGTCAGATCTCAAGACTTTAAATCTCTGATTTTAAGTAGTTTGATTTTGATGTCTGTAGGCCATGTTTTTTTGTTTGCTTTTTCCTGTTTGGTGTTTGCTGAGCTTTTTAAATCTGTAAATTTTTGCCTTTCACCAGACTTGGGGCATTTTTAGCAGTTATTTCTTCAAATATTTTTTTTCTGTAGCAACCTCTCCTCCCTCTGAGACTTAAGTGACATTTTTGAAATAGTTCCACAGGTCCTTGAGACTGTATTCATTTGCCCTCAATCCTTTTTTCTCAGTATCTCATATTAGAGTTTCTCCTGAGTCATTTTCCAGTTTACTGACTTAACTCTGTCATCCCCATTCTCTTCTTCGGCCCATAGAGTGAATTTTTTTAAAATTTCAGATATTTTTCAGTTTCAGTTTCAGTTTTAAAGTTTCACTTCAGTTTTAAAGTTTTCATAAACTTAAAGGTTCTTTTTCATAATTTCTATTTCTCCATTGTGGTCTTTCTACTCCCTTAGTGTTTGCCTTTACCTCATGGAGCATATTTATATAATTGCTTTAAAGTGTTTGGCAATTTTGGGGCGCCTGGATGGCTCAGTGGGTTAAACCCTCTGCCTTCGGTTCAGATCATGATCCCAGGGTCCTGGGATCGAGCCCCGCGTCGGGCTCTCTGCTCAGCAGGCAGCCTGCTTCCTCCTCTCTCTCTCTCTGCCTGCCTCTCTGCCAACTTGTGGTCTCTGTCTGTCAAATAAATAAATAAAATCTTTAAAGTGTTTGGCAATTCTGAGACGCCTTGGTGACTCAGTCAGTCAAGCATCCAGCTCTTGATTTCAGCTAAGGTCATGATCTCAGAGTCATTAGAGTGAGCCCAGCATCTGGCTCTGCACTGGGCATGGAGCCTGCTTAAAAGTCTCTCTCTCTTTCTCTTTATTAGGGGAAAAAAAAATCTTCCAGTCTTTGGCAGTTTCCAATATCTGAGTCCTCTTAGGGCTGGGATCTCTTGACTCTTCTTTCATTTCAGAACTAATCACATTTCCTTGTTCTTTATATGTGAGTAATTTTTTTTTTTTTATTATGGCTGGACAGTTTAAATATAACACTGTGAGACTCTGGGTCCTGTTAAAAATACCTGGGAAATGTTGATTTTTGTTATTCATTTTATTTTTGTCAGACCAACTACCCAATTAGATTCAGATTGCACGTACCTTGTCACTTTTTGTGGGTGGTGGTTCCAGTGTTTGTCGTCTTCATAGTCTTTGCTGTGCTGTGTCGACTTGCCCAGGCCATGCCCCACTCAGGGACTTGGACAGTGGCTTGTACTAGAATCTCATTCTCAACACCTTTGTCATGTTTCTTTAGTTCTGTTTCATGAATACACAGCTTAGGGGTAAGCCAGAACTAGTGCATTTTCTTTAACTCCCTCTTCTCCAAGAATTCCTTCACATTCTCCAGATAACATGGTTTCCTTTTCTCATTTCCTCTGGTGGCCAGAAAGATAAGTTTCCTTCAGTTTCTGCCTCCTAACTGTTAGGAGTTTTGAGTGACTAAGAGAAGAGAAAAAAAATAATGGTGATTCCCTCCATAATCTCCCAACATCCTATCCTTTCTCAGTTCTGCTAATTAAAGAGATGGGATTTCTCTTGGGTTTTAGTTGCTCTATAGCTGCTGCATGCAGATCCCTGACTGGTGCTGACCTTGAGCAGAGCTGATAGAGTGGGAAAAACAAGCCAGAAATCTCTGCCTCACCCCGCTCTTCAGCTGGGAAGGGTCCCTTTCTCAGTCTTATGGCTGCAGTGCTTTCTCTGAGTTCCCTGAATTCCATGAATATCAGCCCAGGAGACCAGGAAAAAACTGAGTGTCACCCTCTTTATGGGTCCTTCAAGTTTGACTTCCCATCGACGCCCACCTTTTACTTTCCAGAATCCTCATGTAGTTGCTTTTCATATTTTATCCTCAGTTTTTAGTTGCAATAAGAGAAATAAGCCATACTGTGTTTCATCTTGGCTGGTTCTCAAAGTCAAATCTATTTTATATAATAAAATTGATAATCTTTATGGTTTATGCTTTGTGTCTTCTGTGTTTGCTTTAAATAAACTTTCCTAAACAAAGGTCATAGAACTACACTTCTATAATTTTAATCTGTGTGTGTTAGATTTTACATTTAAGAATTGATTTTATGTCCACCGTAAGACAGGGATCTAATGTCAGGGAGTCCGTTGCATTGCCAATTATCCGGTGTCTCCTTTTGATCTGGAATGCTATGCAGGCATACCTCCTTTTATTGTGCTTCACAAATACTGCATGTTTTACAAATTAAAGATTCAAGACCTCAGTGGAGGAAGTATCTGCAGATGTGGCAACAGCCAGAGAACTAGATTTTGAAGTGGAGCCTGGACATGTGCCTGAATTGTTGCAATCTCATGATCAAACTTGAGCTGATGAGGAGTTGATCTTTTTTTTTTTTTAATTTGGATTTAGGATGAATTTATTTTTTTATTTAAATTCAATTAATTAACAGGGGCGCCTGGGTGGCTCAGTGGGTTAAAGCCTCTGCCTTCGGCTCGGGTCATAATCCCAGCATCCTGGGATCTCGAGCCCCTCATCGGGCTCTCTGCTCAGCCGGTAGCCTGCTTCCCTTCCTCTCTCTCTCTGCCTGCCTCTCTGCCTAGTTGTGATCTCTGTCTGTCAAATAAATAAAATCTTTAAAATAAATAAATTCAATTAATTAACAAATAATATATTAGTAGTTTCACAGTTAGAGGTCAGTGATTCATCAGTCTTCTGTAATGCCCACTGCTCATTATATCATGTGAGAGTTGCTCCTTTTGATGAGCAAAGAAAGTGGTTTCTTCAGATGGAATCTATTCCTGGTGAAGATGCTGTGAAGACTGTTGAAATGACAACAGAGGATTCAGAATATTATATAAACTTCTTTGATAAAGGAGAAGCAGCAGGTTTAAGAAGATTGACTCCATTTTAAAAGGAGTTCTACTGTGGTATATGTACGTACACATACACACACACACACACATACACGAATATTATGCAACCATCAAAAATGATATCTTGCCATTTCCAACAACATGGTTGGAACTAGACAGTATTATGCTAAGGGAAATAAGTCAGAGAAAGAGAATTATCATAGGGGAAGGGAGGGAAAAATGAAACAAGACAAAACCAGAGAGGGAGACAAACCATAAGAGACTTAATCTCAGGAAACCACCCGAGGGTTGCTGGGGATTGGAGGGGTGTTGGACATTGGTGAGGGTATATGTTGTAATGAGCACTGGGTATTTTTTTTTTTTATCATGAAAAAACTGTATTTAGATTTACCAGCTGGACTCAGTTTAGATGATCCCAATTTTGTCGGCAACATCCAAAGCATCATAGTCAGGGGCCATCCGAATGTATGCTTTCTTCTCTCCATCAGGCCTGATTAAGGTGTTGACCTTGGCTACATCAATGTCATAGAGTTTCTTCACAGCCTGTTTGATCTGGTGCTTGTTGGCCTTGACATCCACAATGAACCCAAGTGTGTTGTTGTCTTCTGTTTTCTTCATGGCCGACTCAGCAGTCAGGGGGAACTTGATGATGGCATAGTGATCAAGCTTGTTTCTCCTGGGGGCGCTCTTTTGAGGGTATTTGGGCTGCCATCGGAGACGCAGAGTCTTGGGTCATTGGAACGTAGGTGACGTGCGGATCTTCTTTTTTTTGTGACTGTGGACGCCTTTCCGCACCGCTTTCTTGGCCTTCAAAGCCTTTGCTTTGGCTTCGGCTTTGGGAGGGGCCGGGGCTTCCTTCTTAGCTTTCGGCGCCACCTTCGTAAAAGCGAGCACTGGGTATTATTATATAAGACTGATGAATCACAGACCTGTACCCCTGAAACAAATAACATGTTAGTTAATTGAATTTAAAGATAAAAGAAGTTCTGTGGGCAAAATGCTACCAATAGCATCACATGCTGCAGAGAAAATATTTGTGGAAGAAGATTGATGCAACAAACTTCATTGTTATCTTATTTGAAGAAATTGTCACAGCGACCCCAGCGTTTGGCAGCCACCACCCTGGTCAGCAGCCATCCACATCGAGGCAAGACCCTCCAAGACTTTCCTTTGAATTAAGGCATTTACTTTTTTCTTTTTTTTTTTAGACAATGCTATTGCATGCCTAACCGGCTATAGTAGAAGCTGACTTATATGCACTGGGAAACCAAAAGATTCATTTGACACATTTTATTGCAGTGTTCACTTTATTATCATCTGGAACCAAACATGTAGTAACTCCAAGGTTATGTCCATAGTTGCTCTCTGAGGATCTCATTGCATTGGGCGGGGACAGGTGGAGGGGTGTTCCAATAGACAGCATCTTTTTCCCCTCCACATGGAGAATGTGGAGATTCCAAATAGCTCCTTTATTACAAGAGGGCTAGAGGAACCAGCTTGATGAGAGAGTTGTATCAGACTTGCTAATTCCCTAGCCACCACCAGTTCGACTTCCCACCTATGTCTAGCCTGGGCCAGTCCAGCCCAAGGAAAGTTTACATATGCAGAGAAAACCCACTTATTGAGGTAACTGCTACCTACTCTCCAGTCCAGGGAAAGAGGGAAGGAAAAAGAGATTAGAATCCCTTCCCACCATTAAGGTAACTCACTCTACCTCCCTGAGGAGGGTATAGGAGTGATAAGAGACCAGGAGCCTTTAGCAGATCTGTGGTCTTGCAGTTTGGCTCAGAGAAGAGTAGTTTGTGTCTCCTCCCTGTTTCAATTTGTCAGAAAAAAAATTTTTAAGATTATTTATTTGGGAGAGAGCACAAGCAGGGGGAAGGCAGAAGGCAGGTGAGAAGCAGACTCCGCGCTGAGCAGGGAGCTGGACTTGGAGATACAGGGCCATTTTCTAGGACCCCGAGATCATGACCTGAGCCAAAGTCAGATGCTTAACTAACTGGCCACCCAGGTGCCCCTTGTTAGAAATGATTTCTGAAAATTAGTTGAACTGAACTGTTTCAATATTGAGCTGCATTCACAATAGAAAAGAATGTCATTGTCCTATGACTTAAACCTTTTGAGTTCAATACCTTTAAAGAGCATTTACTATGGCCTTGGATAGAACCATGTTTCTTTGGATTAAAAAAACAGAGAAGATATACTTCAGACTTCTTGTTTTTCTTATATTTAGATCTACCAAGTTCATAGTTTTATAAACCTGGTCATATATTCATTACTTGCTATGAGCAAGAATTACACTAGATAGAATTAGGACATGATTCTCTCATTGGAAGGCCTCACAGTTAATAGAGAAGACAGTCACAGTATTGGTGATACTTGCGCATTACCACAAAACCACAGGCAGAATGTTAAAATTATGTAAAAAATAGAGAAATTAACAAGTCCTAATGAGACATGTAAGGAAAGTTGTTTCTATGTAATACATGCATGAAGATTTTGTGTGAAGTTTTGAATTGGTAATCCTATTTAATTACCTATTTTCTACAATTCTCCTGGAAGTAAGTAACAAGTTGATCATTTCAAATAAGCCAAAGTTACTTGGTCAAAAGTTATCCCTTTAAGGTATATTTTTTAGTTGTTTGCTCTTAGTTTTATGCCATCAAGGTATTTTAGTGGGAAGAGATACCAGATATTACATTTTTATTATATGAAGTCTTTTATTTTTAATTGTTTTAAAGATATTATTTATCTGACAGAGGTAGCAAGAGAGGGTACATAAGCAGGGGGGAGTGGAGAGGAAGAAGCAGCCTTCCCGCTTAGCAGGGAGCCCAATCCAGGGCTCCATCCCAGCACCCTGGGATCATGACCTGAGCTGGAAGGCAGACGCTGAATGATAGCCACCCAGGCACCCCATGAAGTCTTTTAAATTAAAAAGCAGTGGCTGGGGTGCCTGGCTGGCTCTGTCAGTAGAACCATGTGACTCTTGATATTGGGGTTGTGAATTCAAGCCCATGTTGGGTATAAAGATTACTTAAAAATAAAATCTTTTTTTTTTTTTTAAGATTTTATGTATTTATTTGACAGATCACAAGTAGGCAGCGAGGCAGGCTCCCCGCCGAACAGAGAGCCCGATGTGGGGCTCGATCCCAGGACCCTGGGATCATGACCCGAGCCAAAGGCAGAGGCTTTAACCCACTGAGCCACCCAGGTGCCCCAAAAATAAAATCTTTAAAATGAGAGTTGGAGGTGGCATCACATTGCTACCTCAGAAATAGAAACTAGAATGAATACTCATGTCTTTAACGACAAAGGAAATTTTTATTCTCTATTCACTAAGATTTCAATTGTAGAGTCACAGAGGAGCAACTAGAGCAAAAAGGGAACTGTCTGTGCATGCATGCAGAAAAGGCACCCCAGAGGGTGGAAAGAACACGAATGGTAGAGTCGGGCCAACCCAGGTCAAATCCTCACCCTGAGTAACCTTGGGCAAATTCTTAACAAACTGAGCCTTCATTTTCTCCCTGCCTGTAAGGAATAATAGCCATTTCATCATTTCATTCCATTCTCCTAGAGATATGTACAATGTGTTTTTAAGTCCACAACCTGAGCAGTAATGCTCACAGTATTTTTTTTTTTTTAAGATTTTATTTGACAGAGCACAAGTAGGCAGAGAGGCAGGCAGAGAGGGGAGAGAGCAGGCTCCCCGCTGAGCAGAGAGCCCACGGGACTCTATCCCAGGATCCTGAGATCATGACTTGAGCTGAACGCAGAGGCTTAACCCACTGAGCCACCCAGGCACCCCGCTCACAGTATTTCTAAGCCTACAGTCTAAAGGAAATCTTCAAACAAAAGTGGGCCAAGCATATTTTAAGAAGTTAGTACCAGGTAGCAAGCTGCCTATAAAATTTCAAGAAAGAGGATGCTAAATAAAATAGATACTAATAGTGCTTATTTTGATACTACAGTTGATATCTTCCTGACTGAAAACATAGAAATTGTTCCTTATGGGTTGAAGTCTTAAAATCCCTTAAATGTCCAGTAAAGAATAGGAGATAAACAAACAACAAGACATCATGGAAACGTTTGTGGTATTGAGGAGTATAGGTAAGATAAAAATGGTTTCAATGTGTTACAGGATGTATGTATCTTAAAATTACACTTAGGTTTTTTAAATGTGAAGAAAAACTGAAAAAAAAAAATCGCAACAATTGCAAGAGTGATTCTTTCATTTTCCCAATTTGTCAGTACCAGGAGGTTGCTTTCATAATAAGAAAACTATGTAAGAGACCCAATGAGCCTCGTGGAGAAAAAGTTTCTTTATAAACAAAACACAAACTTGGGTTCCTTAATGCTTGGTCCCATTAAGAAGGAAACCCTCAGTGTTGGTTCTTTTGACTCTTAGGCACCAGCCTTTAACTCTTTTGCTCCTGTCAGCTGTCATATTTCTATATTTCTACCATGTCGACTGGATAGTCAGAAATCCAACACTCAATCTTTGCAAAAGCAGTGTTTTTCTCTGTTTTAATGTTACAGATTTATTTGAGGTTCCTAGATTATCAAATGGAGCACTCGAATGAATGCAAGAGAAACTTCGTTGCAGTTTATGATGGAAGCAGTTCCATTGAAAATCTGAAGGCTAAGTTTTGCAGCACTGTGGCCAATGATGTGATGCTGAAAACAGGAGTTGGAGTGATCCGAATGTGGGCAGATGAAGGTAGTCGGCTAAGCAGATTCAGAATGCTCTTTACTTCCTTTGTGGAGCGTAAGTAAATCCTATAGCATTGAGATCTTCTACACAATTTTCATTCATTCAGAATTCAATTATTGAGCATTTCCTTCTGACAAAGACTGCAAGTCAAAGAGAATGTACAGATAACTAAGTCGGAGTCCCTATTCTCAAGGAATTAACTGTCCTGGGTGAGAAACCATGTCAAAACATAAATTGCAACACTGCCTTATTATAGAGGTGTACACAGAATAGGGGACGCAGAAAGTGGAAACTCCTTTCAAGATTTTCAAAATTAAAAATAATTACCAGTGGTTTAATTCAGTTTGGTGTATAATTATGAATCTACCAAACTATGCTCATCAAAATTCAGAAAGGCTGTGTTTTCTTTGTTTCTAACTTTTTATTTTTAAATAATTTTAAGCTTATTTAAAGTTATAAAAATAGAACGAGGTTGGTTTTTTTTAAGTTTTTTTAAATTAACATATAATGTATTATTTGCTTCAGGGGTGCGGGTCTGTGATTCATCAGTCTTACACAATTCACAGCATTATGGATAGCACATACCCTCCCCCGTGTCCATCACCCCATCCCTTCACCCTCCCCTCCAGCAACCCCTCGGTTTGTTTCCTGAGATAAAGTTTCGTTCCCTCTCTGGTTTTATTTTGTTTCATTTTTCCCTCCTTTCCCTTATAATCCTCTGTCTTGTTTCTCAAATTCCTCATATCAGTGAGATCATATGATAATTGTCTTTCTCTGATTGGCTTGTTTTGCTCAGCATGATACCCTCTAATTCCATCCACGTCATTTCAAATGGCAAGACTTTGGAGTTTTTTGATGGCTGCATAGTATTCCACTGTGTATATCTACCACATCTTCTTTATCCATTCATCTGTTGGTGGACATCTAGGTTCTTCCCATAGTTTGGCTATTGTGGACATTGCTGCTATAAACATTCAGGTGCACGTGCCCCTTCGGATCACTTCATTTGTATCTTTTTAAGGTAAATACCCAGTAGTGCAATTGTTGGATCATAGGGTAGCTCTATTTTCAACTTTTTGAGGCACCTCCTCCACACTGTTTTCCAGAGTGGCTACATCAGCTTGCATTCCCACCAACAATGTAGGAAGATTCCCATTTCTCCACATCCTCGCCAACACCTGTTTTTCCCTGACTGGTTAATTTTAGCGATTCTAACTGGTGTAAGGTGTATCTCATTGAGGTTTTGATTTGTATTTCCTGATGCTGAGTGATGTGGAGCACTTTTTCATGTGTCTGTTGGCCATCTGGATGTCTTCTTTGCAGAAATGTCTGTTCATGTCCTCTGCCCATTTCTTGATTGGATTATTTGTTCTTTGGGTGTTGAGTTTGATAAGTTCTTCTTAGATTTTGGGTACTAGCCCTGTATCTGATATGTCAGTTGCAAATATCTTCTCCCGTTCTGTCAGCTGTCTTTTGGTTTCGTTGACTGTTTCCTTTGCTGTGCAAAAGCTTTTGAACTTCATGAAGTCCCAATAGTTCATTTTTGCCCTTGCTTCCCTTGTCTTTGGCGATGTTTCTAGGAAGAAGTAGCTGTGGCTGAGGTCGAAGAGGTGGCTGCCTGTGTTCTGCTCTAGAATTTTGATGGATTCCTTTCTCACACTGAGGTCTTTCATCCATTTTGAATCTGGTTTTGTGTGTGGTGTAAGGAAATGGTGCAGTTTCATTCTTCTGCATGTGGCTCTCCAATTTTCCCAGCACTATTTGTTGAAGAGACTGTCTTTTCTTCATTGGACATTCTTTCCTGCTTTGTCGAAAATTAGAGGACCATAGAGTTGAGGGTCCATTTCTGGGCTCTCTATTCTGTTCCATTGATCTATGTGTCTGTTTTTCTGCCAGTACCATACGATCTTGATGATGACAGCTTTGTAATAAGCTTGAAGTCTGGAATTGTGATGCCACCAACTTTGGTTTTCTTTTTCAACATTTCTTTGAAAAACCTTCGTGGTATTTTGATAGGCATTTCATTAACCGTGTAGATTGCTTTAGATAGTATAGACATTTTCACATTATTTGTTCTTCCGATCCATGAGCATGGGATGTTTTTTCATTTCTTTGTGTCTTAATTTCTTTCTTGAGTACTCTGTAAGTTTTCTGAGTACAGATTCTTTGCCTCCTTGGTTAGATTTATTCCCAGGTATCTTATGCTTATGAGTAGAATTGGAAATGGTATCAACTCCTTAATTCCTCTTTTTTCTATCTTGTTGTTGATATGTAGAAATACAACTGATTTCCGTGCATTGATTTTATATCCTGACACTTTACTGAATTCCTGTATGAGTTCTACTAGTTGGAGTGGAGTCTTGGGTTTTCCACATAAAGTATCATATCATCTGCAAAGAGTGAGAGTTTGACTTCTTTGCCGATTCGGATGCCTTTTATTTCTTTTTGTTGTCTGATCACTGAGGCTAGGACTTCTAGACTACATTGAATAGCAGTGGTGATGGTGGACAGCCCTGGGTTCATGACCTGAGGGGAAAAGCTCTCAGTCTTTCCACATTCATAATGATATTCGCTGTGGGTTTTTTATAGATGGCTTTTATGATACTGAGGTATGAACCCTCTCTCCCTCCACTGTGACAAGTTTTGATTAGAAAGGATGCTGTACTTTCTCAAGTGCTTTTTCGGCATCTACTGAGATGGTTCTTGTTCTTTCTTTTATTAATGTAGTGTATCACACTGATTGATTTGCAGTTGTTGAACCAATCTTGCAGCCCAGGAATGAATCCCACTTGGTTGTGGTTAATAATCCTTTTAATGTACTGTCGGATCCTATTGGCTAGTATTTTGGTGAGAATTTTTGCATCCATGTTCATCAGGGATATTGGCCTATAATTCTCCTTTTTTTTTTTTTAAGATTTTATTTATTTATTTATTTGACAGAGATCACAAGTAGGGAGAGAGGCAGACAGAGACAGAGGGAAGCAGGATCCCTGCTGAGCGAGAGCCCGACGCAGGACTCGATCCCAAGACCCTGAGATCATGACCTGAGCTGAAGGCAGTGGCCTAACCCATTGAGCCACCCAGGCGCCCTAATTCTCCTTTTTGATGGGGTCCTTGCCCGGTTTTGGGATCTAGGTAATGCTGGCCTCATAAAATGAGTTTGGAAGTTTCCCTTCCATTTCTATTTTTAGCAACAGTTGCAGGAGAATAGCTATTAATTCCTCTTTATTTTTTTTTTATTTTTTTTTTTTTAAGATTTTTTATTTATTTACTTGACAGACAGAGATCACAAGTAGGCAGAGAGGCAGGCAGAGAGAGAGGAGGAAGCAGGCTCCCTGCTGAGCAGAGAGCCCCATGTGGGGCTCGATCCCAGGACACTGGGATCATGACCTGAGACGAAGGCAGAGGCTTTAACCCACTGAGCCACCCAGGCGCCCCTATTAATTCCTCTTTAAATGTTTGGTAGAATTCCCCTGGGAAGCCATCTGGTCCTGGGCTCTTGTTTGTTTTGTTGGGAGATTTTTTAATGACTGCTTCAATCTCCTTACTGGTTATGGGTCTGTTCAGGTTTTCTATTTCTTCCTGGTTCCGTTGTGGTAGTTTATACATCTCTAGGAATGCACCAATTTCTTCCAGATTGTCAAATTTGCTGGCGTATAGTTGTTCATAATATGTTCTTGTAATTGTTTGTATTTCTTTGGTGTTGGTTGTAATCTCTCCTCTTTCATTCATGATTTTATTAATTTGGGTCCTTTCTCTTTTCTTTTTGATAAGTCTGACCAAGGGTTTTATCAGTCTTATTAACTCTTTCAAAGAACAAGCTCCTAGTTCCATTGATCTGTTCTACTGTTCTTTTGTTTCATTGATTTCTTCTCTAATATTTATTATTTCTCTTCTCCTGCTGGGTTTAGGCTTTCTTTGCTGTTCTTTCTACAGCTCCTTTAGGTGTAGGGTTGGATTGTGTATTTGAGACCTTTCTTGTTTCTTGAGAAAGGCTTGTATTGCTATATACTTTCCTCTCAGGACTCTCTTTGCTACATCCCAAAGAACAGTTGCGTTTTCATTTTCATTTGTTTCCATGAATTTTTTAAATTCTTCTTTAATTTCCTGGTTGACCCATTCCTTCTTTAGTAGGATGCTCTTTACCCTCCATGTATTGGAGTTCTTTCTAACTTTCCTCTTGTGGTTGAGTTCTAGTTTCAAAGCATTGTGGTCTGAAAACATGCACTTGTTTTCAAGTGCATTTCATTGGGAATGATTCCAGTCTTTTGGTACCGGTTGAGACCTGATTTGTGACCCAGGATGTGATCTGTTCTGGAGAATGTTCCCTGTGCACTAGAGAAGAATGTGTATTTAGTTGCTTTGGGATGGAATGCTCTGAATATATCTGTGATGTCCATCTGGTCCAGTGTGTCATTTAAAGCCTTTATTGTTGATCTTTTGCTTAGATGATCTGTCCATTTCAGTGAGGGTGCTCTTAAAGTCCCCTACTATTATTGTATTATTGTTGATGTGTTTCTTTGATTTTGTTATTAATTGGTTTATATAATTGGCTGCTCCCATGTTCGGGGCATAGAAATTTAAAATTGTTAGATCTTCTTGTTGGACAGACCCTTTAAGTATGATATAGTGTCCTCCCTCATATCTTATTATAGTCTGTGGCTTAAAATCTAATTTGTCTGATATAAGGATTGCCACCCTGGCTTTCTTTTGATGACCATTAGCATGGTAAATTGTTTTCCACCCCCTCACTTTAAATCTGGAGGTGTCTTTGGGTCTAAAATGAGTTTCTTGTAGACAGCATATTGATGGGTTTTGGTTTTTTATCCATTCTGATGATGTGTGTCTTTTAATTGGGGTATTTAGCCCATTTATATTCAGGGTAACTATTGAAAGATATGAATGTAGTGCCATTGTATTTCCTGTAAGGTGACTGTTACTGTATATCATCTGTGTTCCTTTCTGGTCTGTTACTTTTAGGCTCTCTCTTTGCTTAGAGGACCGCTTTCAGTATTTCCTGTGGGATTGGTTTGGTGTTTGCAAATTCTTTTATTTTTTGTTTGTCCTGGAAGCTTTTTATTTCTCCTATTTTCAGTGACATCCTAGCTGGATATAGTATTCTTGGCTTCATATTTTTCTCATGTAGTGCTCTGAATATATCATGCCAGTCCTTTCTGGCTAGCCAGGTCTCTGTGAATAGGTCTGCTGCCAATCTAATTTATCTACCATTGTAGGTTACAGACCTCTTGCCCCGAGTTGCTTTCAGGATTTTCTGTTTGTCTCTGCGACTTGTAAGTTTTACCATTAGATAAACAGGGTGTTGACCTATTTTTATTGATTTTCAGGGGGGTTCTCTGTGCCTCCTGGATTTTGATGCTTGTTTCCTTCCCTAAATTAGGAACGTTCTCTGCTATAATTTGCTGCAATATACCTTCTACCCCTCTCTCTCTCTCCTTCTTCTGGGATCCCAATTGTTCTAATATTGTTTGTTTTATGGTATCACTTATCTCTCAAATTCTCCCCTCATGATCCAGTAGTTGTTTATCTCTCTTTTTTTAATCTCAGCTTCTTTATTCTCCATCATTTAGTCTTCTATATCACTAATATAGTGATAGTCTTCCGCCTCATTTATCCTAGCATTAAGAGCCTCCATTTTTATTATACCTCATTAATAGCTTTTTTGATTTCAACTTGGTTAGATTTTAGTTCTTTTATTTCTCCAGAAAGGGACTTTATTTCTCCAGTGATTCTCTACTATCTTTTGTGCTTTTTTTCAAGCCCAGTTAGCATCTTTTTAATAGTCACTCTGAACTCTAGTTCTGACATCTTACTAATGTCCATATTGATTAGGTCCCTAGCTGTTGTTACTGCCTCTTCTTTTTTTTTTTTTGAGGTGAGTTTTTCTGCCTTGTCATTTTGTCTGGAGAAGAATAGATGAATGACAGAACAAAGTGCTGGAAGGCTAACAACAACCCCAGAAAAATACACACTAACCAAGTCATATGATACCTTCTAGAAAGTATCTATTTATTTGATCTATTCAAATATATATCAAAAATATTTGATCTATTCAAATTTTCTTTTCTGTTCATAGAATTGAACAATCTGTTAAGTTTCTAGGTGTTCAGAATGGTTTGATAACTATCTAGATGAATTCCTGGGACCAGGTGAAATTAAGGTCTCCTACTCCTATGCCATCTTGCTCCTTCCTCTCTACTATAGAGTTTTCATATGTCCTTCACTCAGATTCCCTTAATAATGTGGTAAAACTGAGAATTAACACTGATTTAGTATTATCGACCAATATATATAGACCTTATCCACATGTCACTAGTTTTTCATTAATGTCCTTTTCTGATGCAGGATCCCACACTGCATTTACTTAATATCTGTCCTTGAGTCTCCTCAATCTGTGACAGTTTCTCAGTCTTTAATGACCTTAATATATTTGAAGAGCACTGGCCATTTATTTAGTAGAATGTCAATTTGAGTTTGTCTGATGTTTTCTCGATTCTTTTGAGGTTACATATTTCTGTCAATATCACAGAAATGATACTACACCTTTCTTAGCTCATCACACCAGTGAGGTAGGGGGGTACATGTGGATTTGTCTCATGCTAACTTTGGTCACTTCCTTAAGGTGCTGTCTGTCAGGTTTCTCCACCATAAAGTTACTGATATTTTCATTTCTGGTAATAATTGCGTTTGAGACTATGCAAATATCCCTTTGCTCACTAATTTTAGCATCTGTTAATGATTTCTGCCTACGATAGGAATTATTGTAATGTTTACCTAATGGTAGTTTTCTGCTTCCATTATTATTCTATTTATTAGTTGTAATTCTACTGTTAGGAAGAGTTATTTTTCCCCTCATTTATCTATTCAATGATTTATATCAGTATGAGTTTATGGGTATTTATTTTATGCCATTATTGTATATATAATTGTATATAACATGTAATTATTATAATACGAACAATAATTTATTACTCAAAGTCCCAGCTTTGGCCCAACTTTTGATGTAACCTTCCTTTTTTTTTTTTTTTTTTAATTAAATCACTTTCTTACTTCCTGTCACCACAGGATGACCCAGGCTCAGCTGTGTTTTCCTTAGCCCAGCCCTGAGACCAAAAGGGTTAGAAGCCCTTTTCTTCTCTTACAGAAGGCACTGCTAAAAACACCTTTGGGGTTTTTTTAATAAAAATCATAATGAATCTGTGGATTGCTTTTGAGTAGTTTAGTAGTGTCATCTTAATAAATGTTAAGTTTTCCAGCCCATGAACCCAGGATGTCTTTCCATTTATTTGTTGTCTTTAATTTTTTTCAAGAGTGTTTTGTACTGCTTAGTAGGCAGGTCTACAAGTCTGCATTGTTAATGTGTAGAAAATCACCTGATTGTTCTGTGTTGTGTTTGTATCCTGCAACTTGCTGAGTTAGTTTATTAGCTCTGTGTGTCTGTGTGTGCGCGTGTGCGTGCACACACACACACACACACGTGCACATAATCTTGTTAAAGTTTTCTTCGTATAAGATCATATTGTCTGCAAACAGGTAATTTTCAATTTTGGGTACTATTTTATTTTTTTATTTCCTTTTCTTGCCTAATTGCTCTTGCCAGGACTTCTAGTACTATATTGAATAGAAGCTAAAGGAGACACCTTTGTCTTCTTTCTAATCTTAAGAGCAAAGCTTTTACCTTTTACCATTAAGTAGGTTTTAGCTGTGGGGTTTTCATAGATAGCCTTTATCATGTTGAGGAAGTTTTCTTATGGTCCTAGTTTATTGAGTGTTTTCATCATGCAAAGGTGTTGAATTTTCTCAAAAGCTTTTTCTGATTCAGTTGAGATGTTTATGTGATTTTTTTTCTCTTTATTCTGTTAATGTGATATATTATATTGATTGATTTTGTATATAAAACCATTTTTATGTTCCAGGAATAAGTCCCACTTGGTCATGGTGTATGATCCTTTTAAAATGTTGCTGAATTCACTGCTAATATTTTGTTAAGGATTTTTGCATCAATATGCATAAGGGATATTGGTCTGTACTTTTATTTTCTTGTAGTATTTTTGTCTGGCTTTGATATAAGGGTTATGCTGGTCCATAGAATCAAAAAGAGTAACCCTTTCTCTCCAGCTTTTTGGAAGAGTTTGAGAATTGATGTTCTGTTAACATTTGGTAGAATTTCCCAGTGAAGCCATCCAGTCCAGGGCTTTTCATTGTTGGGAGATAGTTTGATTACTGTTTCAAACTCCTAGTTAGAGAGCTATTCAAATTTTCTGTTTAGTTTCATTCAGTTTGGGTAGAATGTATGTTTCTAGGAGTTTGTCTATTTCATCTAGATTAGCAGTTTGTTGGTGTAGAATTGTTTTTAAGATTCTCTTTTAATCCCTTTTATAGCGTAACATCTACAATAATGTCTCCACTTGAGTTTCTGATTTTAGTAATTTGAATCTTTTCATCTGTTTCTCTTTTTACCTTAGTTATTGTAACTAAAGTTTTGCCAGTTTTGTTCTCTTCAAAGAACCTTTTTTTTTCTTTTCTCTAATTTTTCCATTCTCTATTTCTCTTCTCTATAATTTTAGCATTTCTGACAAAGGCATAGAAATCCAAGTTTAGTTTTTCCTTTTTTCCTCATTCTTTAAGGTTAAGTTACTGATTTGAGGTCTTTCTTCTTTTTTAATGTAGCATTTATAGGTATAAATTTCCTTCTTTGCACTGTTTTCACTGCTTCTCATAAAGTTTTGCTGTGTTGTGTTTTCATTTTCATTTATCTCAAGGTATTCTTTAATTTCCCTTCTGATTTCTTGTTTGACCAGTTAGTGGGTTAAGAGTGTGTAATTTAATTTCCACATCTTTATGAATTTTCCAGTTTTCATTCTGTTATTGATTTCTAGTTTTATTTTAGTGTGATTGGAAAAGATACTTTGTATGATGTCAGTCTTTTAAGATTTTTGTGTGTATGTGGTGTAACATATGGTCCATCCTGGAGAAAGTTCCATATATGCTTGAAAAAAATGTGTATTTTGCTGCTGTTGGATGGAACTTTCTGTATATATCTATTAGGTCTAGTTGGTTTATAGTGTTATTCTTTATTTGCTTATTAATCTGTGTAGTTATTCTACTCATTATTGAAAGTGGGATAGTGAACTCTCCAACCATTATTGTAGAATATCTAATTGTGCCTTGAATTCTGATAGTGTTTGCTTCTTATATTTTAGGAGTCTGATTTTTGGTTTATATTTTTTTATAATTGTTGTATCTTCTTAATGACCCCTTTTACCAATATAGTGTACCTCTTTATCACTTGCAACAATTTTGATTTGAAGTCTATTTTTTGTTATATTTGTATGGCCACTCCAGCTATCTTTTGGTAACTATTTGCATGGAATATCTTTCTCCATTTTTTCACTTTCAATCAATTTATATCTTTAGATCTAAAGTGAACCTTTTGTAAAACAGTATACAGTGGGATCCTTTGGGGTTTTTTTAATTATCTATTCTGCCAATCTCTGCCTTTTGAATGGAGGGTTTAACTCATTTACCTTTATAGTGATTACTGAGATGGAAGGACTTCTTCCTTTTTGCTGTTAGTTTTCTAAATGTCTTAAAGCTTTTTGTCCCTCGTTTTCTTCATCACAACCTTCTTTTGTGGTTAGATTTTTTTGTGGCAACACATTTGAATTTCCTTTTGTGTATATTCTTTAGATTTGTGTGTGTGTGTGTGTGTGTGTGTGTGGTTATGTGTTTGTCTTTCTATGAGTTGGTTACGTCTTTAAAAGTCATTTTTACTATTTTGTAAGCACATAAGAACCTTTTTATATTAAAGAATGGGGTAACTCATGTATAGATACTGACCCAGCTTAAAAGTGGAAAATGTCCAAGGACAGATTTTAGGATTCTTTCCTTTAACTCCTGATAATTCACGTGAACAAATCCCAGGAAAAGTTGGTTCTATTGCCTTTCTTTCTATCTCTTATAAAAATCCAAGTGACTTGTCTGTACTTCCTAATAATTATTTTGTTGATTTTGCTTATCATAAATACAAATCATATTAATTAGCTTTGATTTCTTTGAAAAACTGCTTTCAAAAATACCATCATGTTTTTGGCTTGGTTTTGAGTGGCTTGGTTTAACTTTATTCTATATTTGGATAGTACTGATTAATCCCTCTGACTAGTCCCTTTCCTCACGGTCACCTCTTTATGAAGAAAATTACCATTTAAAGACTCATCCACACTGCCCCAGTATAGGTGACTGTGTATGTTCATGCCACGTATATTTTAAAAATAAGTGTATATTTTCTGTATTGTCCTCATAAGAGAAGGAGATATAATTTTAAGATATTATAGTATTATTCCATGGATTCTTTGTTAAGATCATGATCATATGTGACCTACATAAGCTTTATCATAGCTGAACTCTTCCATCTATAATTTTAAAAGACTTGATGAATTGCCAGATGGCTAGTTGGGTTATGAAGCCAATTCAGCCAATCAGCCTTCCTACTTGCCTTCCATTCATTTATTTAACATTTATCATATGAGATACTGTGTTTGCTATGAAGATACGAAAATGAATGAAACAGTCCCTGCTCTAAAGGATGGTCTTTCAAGTGAGGTAACACACATGCAAATGGGGCAGTTGCAGGAATAACAATGACAAAGACTATTTGAGACAGAAAACAAGTGCTTCCTGATTAAATATCTAGGTTATTTCTAGTAGACAGCATCGATTATGAAGCAAGTAGTCCTTGAAGGGAGGGCCTTTGAGTTTATTTATCCTTGAGAGCAGGTAGATTTTAGAAGGTAGAAATGTTGAATAACTGAGGTTGTTATTCCAAACAGGCTACGGAATGAACAAAACACATACAGCCCAGGCTTATTTGATCAGAAGAAGTAGTAGAAAAAAGAAGAGAGGAAAAATATGTCAAGAGAGGTAGACTAAAGCCAAAGTTAGACGGCCTTTAAATTAAAGGCTAAAATTAGAGTTCCTATCACAGGCATTGGGGAATTCTGAAGGGTTTCTTACTATAAAATGACATAATCAGAACCTTGTTTCAGTTGGAGTGTGGAGGCTATGGAGAAGGGAGGCTAACTTCCATAGTCAGGGGTCTAGACGAAGATGGTCTGAATTAGAGCAGAGACAGAGGGAGAGTTGTGGAAGTAGAAGCAACAAGATTTGGTGACTGACCAGACTGAAAAGTAACAGAATGAGTCAGAGATACCTACAGTTTCGGTCTGACTGACTTGGAAATAAAAATTGGAGAGATAAGAGGAATAAGTATTGAGTTATTTTGGATTTAGTGAGTTTCTCAAGTAGCTGGAAATGTCAGGAGCGCAGCAGTGATACTTACCAGGAGCAAACTGTGTTGCTGCCTCTTGTTGCCCTATGGATGCATATAAGCTGTTTCCAAAAAAATTTTATCAACTTTTCACACTTGAAAAAAATCGCTATGTAAAGGCTGCTTCACTTCTTCAAATAACTACAAAGCAGTGCTTGATACAAAGATATAGTTTCAGTTAGCAAGAAAGCCTTTCAGCCGTTTCCCTTTCTCCTCAGTTTATTTATTCTCAGCGTCTTTTACCTGTGCTTTCCAGTGGTGTCCAGCAGCCCCATGTGGCTGTTGAACAATCATAATGTGGCCCATCTAAATGGAAATGTGCTATATTTATAAAGATAAATCTTGGATTTCAAAGACTTGGTAGGAAATAATGAATATTTTATATGTGTTAAATGAGAGTGTTTTGGGGATTGTATCAGGGCTCCCCAACACCACCCACATGTTAGGTGATTTGCTAGAAGGACTCACAGGACTCCACATGTATTTGAATAGTTACAGCTGAGATTTCTCACAGTAAAGGATATGTGACCAACAAATGGGAATTACTGTCTGAGTCCTCTCAGAGAAGTCCTCACAGCGTTCCTCAACGCTCGCTCCTCGTATGAAGGGCACACTGAGCATGTGTTTCTCCAGCAACAAAAAATGCAGTAACATAAACAATGTTTCTGTCCAGAGAAGCCCATTCGAGCTCAGCACCCAAGGTTTTTACTAAGAACTGGTCTCACAGACACTTTCTGCATTGCCTGTACCAAAATTGTGAACTCACAGAAGCAAAGAAGGTATTCGGCATAAATGACATTGTTTACACAAACTCTAGGCACCATGAACCTTATCAGTCAGAACTAAGGGCCAACCTTGCACACAGACCCTTCTGAAGGTAGTGGCCTCAATCCCGCTGTAGTAACTCTTTTCTGCACAGATATATTGGGTTAAATAAGCTATTAGTAAAATTCATTCCACCTGTTTCTTTTTAAAGATCTTTATAATGTGGCTACTTGGTCACATTTTGGCTTGCATTATATTTATTTTGGGCATCACTGATACAAATCTTATAAGCAAAATTCTTCTCTAATGTGTTTTAGTTAAGATATTTCTCTATATACACTAATGATTTCTCCATCAGTACAGATCTGATAAGTAAATATGTGGAAAGTCTCCCTCAAGTTATATCTTCACAATAATCACTAAATATAAGACTTTGCTCCATATCCTAAATTTAGCTTTATTATCCATGAAGAACAGGAAAACTATCCCTCCAAAAAAAAAAAAAGTCATGTATATGATCAAATAAAGGACTTTGAAAATTTTTATAAAACAAAAGTCCCAGTTCGGAAATCTCCTTTTAATAAGCACATTAGAGAGCTCCAAATAGTACATTTTTATATGCTCATCCTTGATTCAAAGTGTTAAACTCTTTTGTTTTTCTCTAAGCTATTAATGATGTGTAATTGTTATGAATCCATTCATGAAAACAATATTTTAGAAAAGGTTTCTATGGATGGACTAATTCTACCCATTATAGATTACAGATTTGACTAAAATAATATAACTTGGCTAAAACGAATGATACAAGTACTTCCCAAGCACTGAATACTAATATGTATCTCTTCAAGACGGGATATGGTTTTAGGAAAATAATTTCTAGGACTACAACTGTGAAAGCAGCAGAAGTTATTTTTGTTAGAATAAATCCATAATGGGATTCGCAGTGACATACTGCCTGTGGCGGTCCTGCAGGCCTCGTTGAGGGACAGACCGTCTCTCAGCATCATTGCCACATCTCATGAGAAAGGGAGGGGAACTGAAAGCCTAACCCTTCTTCTTTCTCACGCCACGACCCAGTAGAAAGTCCTCAGGCTATAAGTAGAAAAGAGTTTATAACTGGCACTATTTTTGCAATTCTCTTTGTCCCTTACTTATTAAATTCCAATAATTCAACCATTTTTTATAGTTGTTAGTTGAAGTATGTCATTAGCATCCCATGTCAGTAACTGATACTTCAATTCTCTTTTTAAACAGCTCTGCTTGTCCACTGAAAATCCACAGAGCTTAATACATCTATAATTATGAGTATAATACATTTCTACAAAACAATATCTGACAATGTCAGCGCTGCTTTCTAATGGCTTTAAATAATGGGAGAAGTAAAGAATTCTTTAATAAAAAACTGAGGGTGTTTTCTACTCACTGTTCAATCAATGAGAAACAGTGACCAGAAAACCTTTTTTTTTTCCCCCTTTTGAGGATTATAAAGAGACATCAAAATATTCTGTGTCACACAATGTTCTGTGGATAAACTTTAAGACCTAATGATAGTTTGATTCAAAATCAGAATACCTAGAAGCCACAGTGCTGCTTATAACCTCACTCAGCCCATCTTAAAAATAGCTTCTGTTCCCTGTCTCTTCGTTTGTGAACTAGATAAGACTAGTAAAATTAGATAGGTCAGTAGGTAATATGATATAGTATGAAAAAGAGTTGTGGTATGACATATAAACAAAACAGAAAACCCCAGTTTTTAGAAGTATCCAAAACTACTGTGTGTTCTCTAGGCCATTGGTTATGTTAAAGTGCACACCTGAGTGTAATATAATTTTATGATCTATGGGACACAGCTGAGGTAGGTACACTAGCTGATTGTATACTGAAATAAAATACCAACATACCTTTTCTTTGGCTTTTCTGTCCTCAACCTAATGGCTTATTTACGTAACTGGTATCTTTTGTCCTTAACGATAAGCTTTGAAACCATCAAGCATTTTTTTTTTAAGATTTTATTTATTTATTTGACAGAGATCACAAGTAGGCAGAGAGGCAGGCAGAGAGAGAGAGGAGGAAGCAGGCTCCCTGCTGAGAAGAGAGCCCGATGCAGGGCTCCATCCCAGGACTCTGGGATCATGACCTGAGCCGAAGGGAGAGGCCTCAACCCACTGAGCCACCCAGGCACCCCTAAGCATTTCTTAAAGAATCATGAAATACTTAATGGTTAAATGATACCATGTGGTGGATTCAGTCTCTGAGTAAATTACTGGTTATATACATGATTCTTCTGAGAATAGAAGTATCAACATGATTGAGACCACTAATTTCAGTCTCATCGATTTTATTTTTGTTTTTAAGATTTTATTATTTGGGGGTGCCTGGGTGGCTCAGTGGGTTGAAGCCTCTGCCTTCAGCTCGAGTCATGGTCCCGGGGTCCTGGGATCAAGCCCCGCATAGGGCCTGTTTCCTTCTCTCTCTCTGCCTCTCTGCCTGCTTGTGATCTCTGTCAAATAAATAAAATCTTTAAAAAAAAAAAAAGATTTTATTATTTGATAATCTCACAAAACAAACTGAGGGTTGCGGGGCGGGGGCTAGGGAGAGTGTGGTGGTGGGGTTATGGACATTGGGAAAGGTATGTGCTATGAAGTGTGTAAACCCAGCGATTCACAGACCTGTACCCCTGGGGCTAATAATACATTATATGTTAATTAAAAAAATAAAAAAAATTAAATGAATAAAAAATCAAATCAAATAAATATGTATTATTAACTAAAAAAAAAAATTTTCTTATTTGAGGGGCACCTGAGTGGCTCAGTGGGTTGTGCCTCTACCTTTGGCTCAGGTCACAATCTCAGGGTCCTGGGATCAAGCCCAACATCAGGCTCTCTGCTCAGTGGGGAGCCTGCTTCACTTCCTCTCTCTCTGTGCCTGCTGCTCTGCCTACTTGTGATCTCTGTCAAATGAGTAAATAAAATCTTTTTTTTTTTTAAAAAAGGGTCTTTTTAAAAAAAAAAAAGATTTTATTATTTGAGAGACAGAGAACATGAATGGTGGGGAAGGGCAAAGGGAGAGGGTGAAGTAGACCCCCTACTGAGCAAGGACTCTCCCCTGCAACACTGGACTTGATCCCAGGACACTGGGATCAAGACCTGAGCTAAAGGCAGACACTTGACTGAGCCACCCACGTGCCCCAGTCTCATTGATTTGAGAACCAGAAGTCTGAAATACCGGGTAGTCCATCCCACTCATTTAAAAAGAGGAAGCAGAGACCCAGGGAGTCAGTTAAAATTTTAAGTTAGACAGGTTAACTAATAACAAACAATTTTTATTAATTACTAGTCCATCATTATCTCTTCTCTCTGTTTCATAGCACTATTTCCCAAACTCACAGTTCTTAGTATTTTATTTTAAATTCTTGAGTCATTAGAGCCACCTAGGGGTTATTATACTTGAACAGGAGTGGGTAAGTACCCAGCAAATAAGAAAGTCTAAAGGTTTTTGACAGAGAATATTTAATTGTATTTGGATAAAACTCTTGCTGAAACTCAATTTAGTTTATAATGGCGAAGGAGAAGGGTTTCACAAATCCTGGCTCATAGTAATTAATAGTAGATGATTAGCCTGCTGAACTAGAACTTGGTGACTTTTACCTTTTGGGGATTATGCCTTAAAGAGATTATATATTTGCCCTCTAACGCAAAGCAATTTTGGATGTTTTTTTGTTTGTTTGTTTTTTTTAAAGATTTTATTTATTTGTTAGAGAGAGCGTGGAAGCGCAGGCAGAGGCAGAGGGAGAAGCAGGCTCCCCGCCAAGCAAGGAGCCAGATGTGGGACTCTATCCCAGGACCCCGGGATCATGACCCGAGCCGAAGGCAGCTGTCTAACCAACTGAGCCACCCAGGCATCCCTGGATGTTATTTTTTGTTTTAATTGAAGAATAACTGACATTCATTCAATATGGTATTAGTTTCAATGATTTGATATTTACATACATTACGAAATGATCGCCACAATAAGTCTAGGTTTCATCTGTCACTATACAAAGTTGTTACAATATTATCGACTATATTCCCTGTGCTGTACATTACATCCCTGTGACTTACTTATTTTATAACTGAAAGACTGTTCCTCTTAGTCCCCTTCCCCTACTTAGTCCTGTCTCCCCATCCCCTTCCCTCTGGCAACCATTAGTTCTCTATATCTATGTGTCTTTCTGTTTTGTTTGTGAATTTGTTTTGTTTTTTTAGAATCCACATATAAGTGAAATCATATGTATTTGTCTTTCTCTAACTAATTTCACTTAGCATACCTCTTCAGTCTATCCATGTTGTCACAAATGGCAAGATCTCACTCTTTTTTATGGCTCAGTAATACTCCAGTTTTTGTTTGTTTTGTAGAAACATTTTCATTTTTTTTAACGTAACGTTTTATTTGTCTCAGTGGTACAGGTCTGTGACTCATCAGTCTTACACAATACACAGCATTTGTCATAGCACATACCCTCCCCAGTATCCATCACCCAGCCACCCCATTCCCCCATCCCCGTCCACTTTAGCAACAGTTTCCTGAGATTGAGAGTCTCTTATAGTTTGTCTCTCTCTGGTTTCTTCTTGTTTCATTTTCCCCTCCTTTCCCCTGTGATCCTCTGTCTTGTTTCTCAAATTCCTCATATCAGTGAGTTCATACGATAATTGTATTTCTCTGATTGACTTATTTCGCTTAGCATAATACCCTCTAGTTCCATCCATTACTCCAATTTATATATGTATTACATCTTTTTTTTTAAGATTTTATTTATTTATTTGACAGACAGAGATCACAAGTAGGCAGAGAGGCAGGCAGAGAAAGAGGAGGAAGCAGGCTCCATGCTGAGCAGAGAGCCTGATGCGGGGCTCGATCCCAGGACCCTGGGGTCATGACCTGAGCCAAAGGCAGAGGCTTTAACCTACTGAGCCACCCAGGCGCTCCTATATATTACATCTTTATTCATTCATCCATTTATGGACACTGAGGTTTCTGCCATATCTTGACTATTGTTAATGATGTTGCAGTGAACATAGGGGTGTCTATATCTTTTTGAATTAGTGTTTTCATTTTCTTTGGATAGATATCCAAGAGTGAAATTGCTGGATTATATAGTAATTCTATTTTTAATTTTTAATTTTTTGAGGAGCCTCAAAACCTCCATACTGTTTCCCACAGTAGCTGCACCAGTTTGCATTCCCACCAACAGTGCTCAAGGGGTTCCATTTTTCCACATCTGCACTGACACTTATTTCTTGTCCTTTTGATAGTATTCCTGGGGTCTCAATAAATACCTATTTTTACAGCCCATCTTCAGAGCCAAATTGAGAAATAGACAAAGGGGGGTCAAGCAGGTGGATACCAAACAATCCAACAGTCTTGTTTGTTTGTGTTTGCCATACTGTCGGTTTTATTACTGGTGATGCAATTGGACAATGTGTATTGTGTTGTATTCCAAAACTTCCTGTGTTTGTAACCTAAAGAGAGAGCCTTCTCTTTAGAGGGGAAAGAAATACTAAATTCACTGTTTTGATAAGGTTCATTGTATATATGTTTTTTAAAAAGATAATATTTAGGGGAGGAAATCCAGTGATTATTAGTCCTATAAAATTTTATGTATTTCTTTTCATCTTGAAAATAAGCTTTTAAAAAATATATAAAAATATTTGAGGTCTATCAGTATAATAGAGAGTAGAATTCAGTTTTCTTTCTTTGATGAGATACCTATCTTAAATGTAGAATTTTTTAGACAGGAAATACATTTTGCTTTATTATATTTCTGGAAGTCACAATGATTAGTTGATTTTTACGGGCTTCTGTGAATGTGAGAGAAAAGCCATCATGCTTCCTGACTTTCAGATTCTTGTGTGTATGTCTTTATACTTTATACTATGTTGGTACTTTTGTCTCCAATCCAGGACTTTATTTCTTAACAGAAGTAAACACACTGAGTCACAATGTAGTGTAACAAATGTTTACATATACAGGAGAAGTGTTAAATAGAAGCACATCTTAGAGTATGACAGGAACATAGGAGTCACACTCGGTACCTAGGAGCATTGAGGGAATCTTCACAGAGAGGGCTGCATTTTCAGTGATCTTGAAAGATGAGCAGGTAGTCACCAGGAAGGAAGGAGGAGACATTTCAGGCTGAAGAACAGTTTACATAAAACACGAAGTTACATGGTATATAGTCCATATATCTTTATCATTTTAAAAAAATTTTAATTTACAAATTCCAAGGAGTGATTTTTTTTTTCTGGCAAAATCTGTGTAACATAAAATTTGCCGTTTTAACCATTTTTAAGTGCATAGTTGACTGGCACTAGGTACATTGATATCTTTGTGCACCCATCAGCACTATCCGTTTCCAGAAGTTTTTGATCATCCCCAGCTGAAACTGTCCCATTAAACACCCCATTCCCCTCTCCTGCTGGATGCTGGTAGCTGATGTTCTCTTTTCCTCTCAATGAACTGACACGCTGGGTACCTCATATACCTGGACTCATACATAATTTGTTCTTTTGTGTCTGGCTTCTTTCAAGCATGTTGTCTCCAAGATTCATCCATGTTGTAGCATTTGTCAGAATTTTCTTCTGAATTTTAATCCTGAATAATAGTCCATTACTTATGTGTGTACCTCATTGCGATTATCCATTCACCCATCAACAGACATTTATTTAGGTTGTTTCCGCCTTTTGGTGGAATAATGCTGCTGTGGGCTTTGTGACTAATGCTGCCATGATCACCGGTGTACTCTGTGTTCGAGCCCCTGCTTTCAGGTGTTTGGGGTATGCACCTGGGCGTGGAATTGCTGGAGCAGACAGTAATCGGTGGGAATTTGGGGGAAACCCCATCCTGTTTACCATAGCAGCTGTACTGTTTTACATTTCCCCCAGCAGTGCACCAAGGGTTCCAGAGTCTCCACATCCTCACCAACATTTTCTTTTAACATTTTGAAAAAACTTACCAGGCTGTATGCTAGTTCCATAAGCACCATGGCAAATGTATTCATACTGTCATTACACTAAAAATGACATTTGGCACCCAGCTGGAGTAAAAAGTGTTTACCTCAGACCATCTCAGAGCGTACTGGCCCTTGTCTTACTGTGTCTCTAGTACAGAGGGTACTCATGGAAGGAGGAAGGGTCAGTAAACCAGGATGAGTTCTTAGCAACAAACTTCTTCTTTCCTGCAGCTCCGTGCACAGGTAGCACTTTCTTCTGCCACAGCAACATGTGCATCAATAATTCTTTAGTCTGTAACGGTGTTCAGAACTGTGCATACCCTTGGGATGAAAATCACTGTAAAGGTGAGTGTGCTGGCAAAGGCCAACCTTTTTGAGAGAAAAGTGGCCATTGCCCTTCATTAAGAAACACTTAAAATGTCCTCTATAACTATGCTTAGCATAGCTGCTTTGGCCAAAATGGAAACATAGAATATAACTGTTCCTTTAAATAGATCATGCATCTCTGGTATGTGGTAAAAGCAAAGAAAAAATATTTATTCTCAATTGAAAGTATTCTTTTTTTTATGTACTGTTTTTTATCTGAAGTTGTTCAAAAGTCTGCCATAATATTTCATGCGTTATTTTAGTCATTCGTATTGTAAAGATACCTTATTCTCAGAATAATTCAGAAAGTGACCTAGAATACTAGTATTTTTAAAATTGTACGGTAATACTATTTAATAAATACTGATGGATTCAGTCTTAAAAAGCAGTAAAAGTAGGCTAGTAAGAACTGCTTTTTCATTTTATAAAATTTTCTATGCTATATTTCTAGTGTATATCTAAGGTAAACATGACTTGTGGTAATAACAATATCTACAGGCATTATCAAATCACTGTCTCAGTCTTAAAGTTTACCTGCCTTCTATCCTCCAAGAGTTCAGTGAATATCTTACTATGAGAATTTAGTGTGATCTGATATGGCTTCTTAAGTACTTGACTTGAAGTATTATCAGATAATCATTCAAAGGTTGGATCTTGATGATATACCTCAGTGGGTTAGCCTAATCACTTTAGTCCTGTCTTGCTGATGGCCATCAGTAGAAATACAGTGGGAAAAAAAAAAGAAAAGAAAGGAATACTGTGGATATACTTCAGCGTGGCAGTTGGCCAAACACCACAGAGCAGAAAGCTGACCTGACCTGATAGAACAAGAGCATTTCTTTGGGCATTTTCTCTATATTCATGTTTTTATTTTTCTATTTTATTTTTTTAAGATTTTATTTATGTATTTGAGAGAGAGAGAGAGCACAAGTGAGGGGAGGGACAGAGGGAGAGGGAGAAACAGACTCCCTACTGAGCAGGGAACACGATTCGGGGCTCGATCCCAGGACCTGGAGATGATGACCTGAGCTGAAGTCAGACGCTTTACCAACTGAGCCACCCAGGAGCCCCTAGATTCATGTTTTTAATTTGATTTGCAAATTGTATGCCTTCATGTACCTTCTGAGTAAAGAACCAAGTCCTTTTTCTTTTATGTAATCTATCCGACTATATTGTCGTTGGTTCGTTTAACCAGAAATCTTAATGGGATTGTTTTATTTGTTTAAAAACCTAATTTTAAATGGCATCATCTGTAGTATATTTGACCCACGTGTTCTGCTTTATCTAAAAATATTTTACCAACTTGTGACAGAACTCAATGAATTTTGAAAGGCTTATTGTTTCTCTTTCTACAGAAAAGAAAAAAGCAGGACTGTTTGAACAAGTCACTAAAACCCATGGAACAATTATTGGCATCACATCAGGGATTGTCTTGGTCCTTCTCATTATTTCTATTTTAGTACAAGTGAAACAGCCTCGAAAAAAGGTCATGGCTTGCAAAAGTGCATTTAATAAAACTGGATTTCAGGAAGTGTTTGATCCTCCTCATTATGAGCTGTTCTCCCTAAGGGACAAAGAGATTTCTGCAGACTTGGCCGACCTGTCAGAAGAACTGGACAACTACCAGAAGATGCGGCGCTCCTCCACCGCCTCCCGCTGCATTCATGACCATCACTGTGGGTCACAAGCATCCAGTGTCAAACAGAGCAGGACCAACCTGAGTTCCATGGAACTGCCTTTCCGAAATGATTTTGCACAACCACAGCCAATGAAAACATTTAACAGCACCTTCAAAAAGAGTAGCTACACTTTCAAACAGGCACATGAGTGCCCTGAACAGGCCCTAGAAGACAGAGTAATGGAGGAGATTCCTTGTGAGATTTATGTCCGGGGGCGAGAAGATTCTGCACAAGCGTCCATATCCATTGATTTTTAATCTTCTACTAAGGGGACATTAGTTATTAAGTGTGTACGTATGCAGTCTGCTGAGCACCCATACTCTTCCGCCACCAACCCTTTTCTCCTATCAGAACTAGGACGACCTTCATTCCCACTAACCTACTGTAATGGTGAAGCTTTTATTGTCTCAGGCAGCCTATGTGTTAAACCAATCAAGGGACCTACTCCAGTCCATGAACAAAGTAACAGTCACTATTGCTTGGTGTCACACACACAAGGTATGAGCAAAATAGTATCCGAAGAGGGGAATGGTGGTGCTGAGCCTGGCTCAGACTGCCTGTTAGGCTTAGCAACAAGAAACTGCTCTAGTTGATACAGCTTGTCAACATTTTGATCCCACAATAAGTTCGTCTCTACATTCCTTTTGTTTTTCTTTTCTTTAAATTTAATTTGTTTTTTAAGTCCATTATTTTACCATTTTGGTTCCTTAAATATAAATGGTTACTGTACCACACATATTTCAATACAGGCATTTGTTCTAGAATTTGTCAAAATATAACTTGTTACTATGCTAAGTGCCAATGAAGACCTAGAGTTCTGTCGCACCCATCTGTTTCTTCTTGACTAATTTCTATACTGCTGCCTTTTAATTACTGGATCCTTAGTCCTTATCTTTTGTGAATAGTAGATGATAAGATTTATCACCTTTAAGTCCTATTTTGTCTTACAGTAGAAGATTTCATAATCCTGGGATATATGCACCCTTGCCAGTCATGACTAAAAACTTGAAAAAGATTAAAACTTCTAGAAATTCTTTGAATTTTCCCAAATTTGGTCACATGCAGTGGTGGCCTATTCATTCCTGTGCACAATGTCGTTTCTTTCATTTTGGGGGAGGCCTGTAATTATGTTTCTTTACAGCATTTCTCATCACCAGATTTGTGTTTCCTGATATTTTTATAAGAAGATGATTTTGCTCCCTTTGTACTGGTTTATGTTATGGCATATAGTAGCCAAGGTTGTATGATAGTTAAAGGAAAATTCCTAAGAAACTCTAAGAGCCCTCAGATTGCTTCTTACTTGGGACAATACATTTTTCTAGTTCTTACCAAGAATAACAACTTCCACTTTTTTTTAAACTGCACTTTTGACCTTATTTTTTTTATGGTCTATAAACAATAATTTATAAACATGATATAAAAACTCATTGTGTTTTTTTAGACTTTTGATATTATTTGATACTGTACAAACTTTATTAAATCAAGATTAAAGACCTACACGAGAGATTTCTTCCAGTGTTCCCATTAGTGGCTTTGTATACAAATATGCTGTGATGGAACTACACGTATTAACTTATTGTAAAGACCTTGGTAATGTGTACATAAGCTTTTGTTTCCTTTTGTTATGGCATTTAGTTTCTGATAAATTTTTCACTGTGTGTTATTTATTCTAAATCACTACACAAATCTTATATTAAAATATACATTGTTACATGATTCTTCAATCATGTTATTGCACTGAGATTTTGAATCTTAAGATAAACATGGAAAGAAATGTTTATCAAATTATAATACAGACATGCCATTTAAAAGAGGTCAATTCTCATTTTGATATTTTTTTGTAGTAAATTCTCAATGAAATGAGAGATTGAAGTTTCACTGAATTTCATTGATTTTTTTTAAGATACCACATCTATGGCTTTTCTCAGATTAGTGAAAATTGGGACCTTTAAATATGATACATATAAAATACCCCTTCAAAATGTTTCTTATATCACATTTTTCGTTTTTTAAAGTACATAATATCCAGGAGATTAAAAAAAAAACCTATAAATACTATATATTCATGATTTAACATTTTTTAAAGTCAGCATAATTTCCTGTTTTAAAAATACAATTTTGGAAGGTAGAAAGACTAAATGAATGTAGTATTCATTGAACTAATGAGCCAGAGCCAGATTAGATAGAAATTCTTTCAGTAGCTATGTTGAATAGGCATTCTAGTAGTTAGTAGCCAGCCAACATTTGAACAGCATAGTAAATATTTAATATAACTGTGATCTCATTCTTCATGCTCATGAAGGAAAACTAGCATATTTTCTATGTAAAATTATATCCATTACAAAAACAGCTGTTAAGTCCATCTTTAACACATACATTATAATAGAAACTAATACAGTATGCTTAACTACATTAACTGTAGTCACTGGTAACTATATTTTTGAAATGTGTATCCTATTTTCTTTTAAAAGGGCATGAAGAGGCCTACAAAATAGAGCCTTTAAAGAAGACATTCAACATTAAAACAGCATAGAACTACATAGCTTCAGGCAACTCCACTTAGCAAGTAAAGCTTGGACAATGATTTTGATTCTAAAGTTTCTGGCTGCTAAAAGAAATGAAATAGTTTTTGTTTTTCACAGTAGAGGACCCAAACTTATCTGCAGAGACTAGTTTTCTCCTCAACTAAAGAAAGAGGATCTTTATATAGAACAACATTTCCTCAGAATTTAAAAAAAGATGCAAAATGCAGAGAGAAGTCAGAACAGTAAATCTTTATGTAGTGAAGGCACATTTTAATACAGTCTAGGATCATTGGGTTTGGATCATTGTGTCTTACGGGGGTTAGAACTGAAGAGGCAGATGATCAGTATCCGCTGAGCCAGCCTTAAACTGCCACATAGTGTAGGCCTTCATCGAAGTATAGATGGGTATGAGGCCTTGTTTAAACATTTTTTAGCCAAACATTTACTTGGCGGTACACTACAGGAAGAGAAGAGAGTGAAACTTCTTAGGCATTATTACCAGCACAATGCTAATTGCTGCATTATATAGTCTTTCATCTTTGAGGTCAGTAAGAAAACTTGACAAATTGTTTACTAAAGTAAAAGCCATAAATTTTAGTAATGGAAGATGAACTTTAGCCATCTTGCGGAAGTTATTACACCCTTCACAGAAAATATAGAAGCCAGTTGTTAACCATACAGTGGAAAAAATGCAAATCTGGAGGGGAGAATATTTTCAGTTCAGGAGCGGCCCTAAGAACATCTCCAATCCTGGGTTTCCTTTCACCTACGATCCTGAGTTTAGCACAAGATCTCAACACTCAAGTGCCCACAAATTGCAGGAAACTATGAACCCAACATCTAAAGTATGTACAAATAAAGGCACCTTTTGTGGAGGGAAGTCTTCAACGTAAAGATTTAACAAAAAGCAAAAGATTTTCCACCTTTCACAACACAAAAGAGATTAAAAAGGCTCCTTTCACTTTGACTTGTTAACAGCTTTTGTGTCTGTCATGTTTCATGTAATTATTAGGCATTAAAAGAACCTCCTAAATGTCTGCTTCTGAACATTTTTATAGTTCTGCTGTTGTCTGATGAACAGGATCAATTAGGTTTCAGGAGTGTGTGGAGTGATGAAACAGGACAGGAGAAAAGCCTAGTTGTGATTCCAGGAGTGATTCTCAAAGGGGATTATGCCCTCATCCAAAATGGTGTCTGCTATGCTGTTCATGATTAGAAAGGGACCTTGAGTTTGGGGGCTTTTAAGATCTAAGAAAGATGATCTATTCCAACTTCACGAAGGAGAATTCTGAGGCCCAGAGAAGAGGAGTCAGTACCCACATCTCAGAACCAGTCCCATGCTCTTGCCTTGCCTTTGCTGCTTTTCCCATGCTTTAGCTGGAAGTTTTAAAGGTCAAGCAGCTCTAAACGGCAGCCCAGATGTCCCACGTAAGCTTGTCGGTCATTCTGATTTAAAATGTAATTTATTCTATAATAATTTTTTTCAAAGCATTTTACTTTTTTTATTTTAAATCTATGTAACACTATTCTATAATTTTGTTGCCATGACTTCTTGGCATCTGCAAACTGCAAGACAATTACTGTGAATTCTTAATAAACAATGTTAACAATTTATAGGTTTGGCACTAGATTTTTAAAAAAGCTTCAGTGTTTTGCTTTTGTCATCTTTATTAAATCTAAAGGAAACAATGTATACTCTAGAAATTAAAGATTTGTGTGCTGTATCTCTTGAGTTTGGCGAATGATTTGAGTTCTGAGCCACAGTGACAAGTTGACCTCAGATATCCTTTTTAGGTCCCTGCAAAATCAATTTCCCATGTTTTATATACCTCAACAAATTAAAAATTCTGAATTTGCTTTTTTTAGTCACTTTTCATATACTTCTGTGATTTGTTTAATGACTACAAAAGCCCAAGAAGTTAGTGGCTGGGGTGCATGTTTAGTATATACTGTCTTGAGTAAATTCTTTTTGAGATTCTGTTTATTTCAGAGAGAGAGAGAGGAGGGGCTGAGTGAAAGGGACAGGGAGACTCTCAAGCAAATTCTGTGCTGAGTGTGGAGCCCGACAGGGCTTGATCTCACAACCCTGAGCCGAAACCTAGAGTTGGACGTTTAACTGAGCACCCAGGTGTCCCTTGAGTATATGTTTTTTTAAAGCAGTGAATTTTGGGTGCCTGGATGGCTTGGACGGTTAAGTGTCTGCCTTTGGCTAGGGTCATGATCCCAGGGTCCTGGGATCTAGTCCCGAATTGAGCTCCCTGCTCAGCGGGGAGTCTGCTTCTGCATCTGCCTCTCTCTCTCGCTCTGTCTCTCATGAATAAATAAATAAAATAAAAAATAAATAAAGCAGTGAATTTATAGATGAATATCCAGACCATGTAAGAATTCTTCTATGTGTAATCCTGGATTGGATGCTTCACAGTAAAGAATATGACCCTTGACCTGGAAATAGACCTTATTTTTTTATTTCCTTGCTTGTCTCATTTTCCAGAGTCTGTAGAATTGACAAAGAATCCTTATTTCCTTGTAGGGAGAAGTTGGCATTTCCTACCCAACAGCTTCCAAAGTAAAATAATCTTAGTTACAATAAGAAGTAAAAGCATCCTCAGGCTCTTAGACCATTTAAGTTTTCAAATTAACCTGCCAGTGAAGTTAAAAAAAAATTTTTAAGGTGAATTTAGTGTTAGGTTGCCTACCGATGCAGTGTGCTACACCCAGTCACCAACGTGGCAGTGAGGACTTTCTGAGCTGGTTGTTAGAACACAGTGTCCTATTGAGGTGCAGAGTGTATCAGTCACGGCCACAGCTTCGCAAAGATAGATGAGTAGATTTCACAAAAGGTGTACACTGAGGAGAAAGCAAAGGAAGGCAAAAACTCCGAGCTTTGCAATCATGCAGACACAGATCAAGGAGCAAAGAAAGACGAAAGAAAAAGGTAGTTACCGCTGGCCTGTCTCTGCAAATAGCTACAGAGCAATTTTACTTTCTGTGTTATTTAGGATCAAGAAACAGCTTTTATCTGAAAGTGCTTTCACCTGCCCAGTTTTGTCATACTCTGTAACATCTGGTGCCAGCAGGCCACTGAGCCGGTACATACTTTATTGAAACATTATGAGTAACTGCTGATTGCTAGAAGGAATTTTCATCAGAAATCTAGGTATTGAACCATGCTTTTCAAATGTTCTGTTCTTCAACTGATGACTTTGTCCTATTGTATTAAGCAGTGTTTCAGAGAAGTATTCACAAGTTTTGAACCAAAAAATAGTCACATGAATTGTAGGGAAGTTCTTTCCAGACTCTTAGAAGACAGTTAAGCTCTGAAAATGTTCACAGCTAACAATAGTGAACTTTCCACAGCTTCCTCTGGTTTTTACATTCATAGTCTAAAGGCAATCTTATTTCCTCTGTCATGTATTTTAATATAAAAAAATGAATAAAGCTCGTGGTAGGTTTCTAGGATGGCTCCCATGATCCTTGCCTCCTAGTGTTCACAAGATTGTATCATTCCCTGACTTTGAGTGTGAGCTGGATCTGGAAACTGCTTCCAATGAATGTGCCGAAAGTGCCATGTCACTTCTGAGACCAGGTGACAGGCTGGCTACTGTCTTGCTCACCCACTAGTAGTTTTGTGATTTCCTACTCAGATGGAAGCCAATTGCCATGTGCTGAACTACTCTATGGAGAGGCCCATGGGACAAGAGATGGGGATTTCAAGCCAACAGTTAACATGAACAGAGGCCCTCAATCCACCCACCTTCAAAGAAATGAATCTTGCCAGCAACATGCCTGGAAGAAAATCCTCCTCTCACGGGAGCCTTGAGATGACCACAGACAACACCTTGATTGTATCTTGTAAGAGACCTTGAATACCAAGAGAGATCACTGATCAGAAATCCAAGATATGTACTATTTCAGGCTGCTGAATCTTGGGGTAATTTGTTAAACAGCCATCAATAACTAATACAAAGCTAGAAAAGCACAATGACTATCCCAACTCGACCCCTGGGGGAAAAGTAGTTGATGAAATTTAACATGATGTTTTAAGTTGGAAAAAAAAAAAAAAAGTCCTCAAAGCAATGGGCATATAATCTTGAATCTGGCAACATGGAATAAGGAGAGTTGGTTTTCCTCCAGCATGAACTTGTCAGCTACGTTGCCTCCCTAGCCACAGATAAAAACTTACCTAGATCTGTTCTCTCCCAAATATGGTAAAATACTGGAATTTGATTCTACATTTGAATTGTAAATTATATTAAATCCTAACTCTTGAATAGTGCCCCTTTTAAGTGACTCATCAAGTCTGCTTTGAGTAAAATGAAATTATCTAAAAATGAGTAAAGGATAAAATTCTATTCAAATTCTATATGGTATTCCCATAATTCAGTCAACACCTTGCTCATTCCCAATCACATTAACAGTTTACAGACTGCAGGGCTGGTTACAACTCTAGCATTACATGAAAAGGTGATTTTTTTAAAAGATTTTATTTATTTATTTGACAGATCACAAGTATGCAGAGATGCAGGTAGAGAGAGAGGGAGAAGCAGGCTCCCTGCTGTGCAGAGAGCTCGATGCAAGGCTCGATCCCAGGACCCTGGGATCATGACCTGAGCCAAAGGCAGAAACTTTAACCCACTGAGCCACCCAGGCACCCCAAAAAGGTGATTCTTAGGACAACTAATTTAGAAAGCAATGGAAAACCCCCTGAAAAAAAAAAAAAAAAAAGGTGGAAGGGACAGTCACTAGCCTTTCATGTCCAGATCCTCCCTACCCGCCAAATGAGAAATGTGGCCAAAACATTTCCATACAGAGATCTTCCTGATGTGATAGAAAAGAGATTTCTTGGAAAAATGATTTTTTTTTTTTTTTCTGCTTTGCTTGGCTTTGCTTTGGCTTTCTTTGCTTTATTTTGGCCAAAGTGATTAAAAGACCAACCCTGGAGAGTTTTTCTTTCTGAAATTGTTTTCAATAGCTGGCTGACAGCCACAGCTACCTGCTATAAAGATTTAATTGTATCTGTGTGTAAATTTTTCCTTTGAATTTGAAGCCAGCTATTACTGACATTGTTCTGCCCTGTGGGTATAATTGTGTCCTAAATCTTTTTCTAATATGAATCCATGAAACCTTAGCCTCTAGAAATAGGATGGTACCTGTTCCTTGTACTCTGATCTCTGCAAAAGAGGCATCAAATGAATCTTGGTATTCCCCGTCCTGCCATTCTTTTTTTTTTTTTAATTTTATTTATTTATTTGACAGAGAGAGATTACAAGCAGGCAGAGAGGCAGGCAGAGAGAGAGGAAGAAGCAGGCTCCCTGCTGAGCAGAGAGCCCGATGCGGGGCTCGATCCCAGGACCCTGAGATCATGACCCAAGCCGAAGGCAGAGGCTTTAACCCACTGAGCCACCCAGGTGCCCCCCGTCCTGCCATTCTTAATGCTAGAATCTAGTCAGAGACTATACTATGCTGCTTGAAGCTTTTCATTTTCTGTGGGATTAGAAGTTGCCTGCCTTTCTACTATAGGCCTCATGGCTCTTGTTTTGTTGCCCACAAATACTGACAGATTTTTAAAGGAAATACTGAAACACCAAACCAGTTCTTTAAAGAAACTCCCAAGTCTGTCAGTGAAAAGGAAGGAACTTCCCTGAACAGTATGGGTAGTAGTAGGCTAAGATGTATCCAGAGAAACTGCCTTTATCAAAAGCCATGTCTTCAAGGATGTGTTAGAGAATGCTTCTATTTCAAGCTGGAATTCTCACCTCTTCACCCTGGAAAACAACTTGCTCCTCGTCCCCTCATCAGGTAGGCAAAGAAGTGATTGCACACTGTTTTTAACTGCAGGTTTACATAAAGCCACAATTGAAAAGCATTGATTTGTTGGACTGTAATCTACACTATAACACACTGAGCTGCATTTCGGCAGCGTGCCAGATGTGTAAACTCAGAATTTAATGACGACATTTCAGTAGCAGCCCCAGAATTTAGTAGAGTACCACTGTCGAATACTAATGTGCCACTAACAAGAAAACAGAAGAACAAACGACCTCTTTCTCGGTTACCTTTTTTGTCCCTTACTTGACGGAGAAAATGAAAGCAATGAACTATTTCATAGAAACCTCATCTCATAATTTCCAGTCGAAAGCAACCTATAGTAGTTGGTGGTTTACTCATGGCACTTTATCAACCAAAGGTAAATTAATTTTTAACACTGCTTATTTACAAAGTTCATGTTTTTCCTGAAGACTTTATCAAACACTTTTACTTAATGAAAATAATTATGTACATGAAATTATTGTGAATGAAGTCACCATCTGATAGCATTTCTGCTTCTCATGATTTTCAAAATGGAGATTCATTTCCTTTCATTTCCTTTGAAGGGAGACTGGTGCCTGGGTGGCTCAATTGGTTTAGCATCTGCCTTCAGCTCAGATCATGATCCCGGGGTCCTAGGATCAAGCCCTGGGTCAGGCTCCTTGCTCAGCAGGAGGCCTGTTTCTCCCTCTCCCTCTGCTTGTGTTCCCTTTCTTGCCATCTATCTCTCTCTGTCAAATGAATAAAATCTTTAAAAATAAAATATAAAATAGGAGGGGGAGGAAAAAAATTTCTTATCCTAAAAGAGTGGTATTTCTCAAACTTGGCACCATTACATTTGGGGCCAAATAGTTCTTTGTTATGGGGGGGAATGTTCTGTGAACTGTGGGATGTCGACCAGCAGTCTTGGCCTCTACCCACTAGGTCCCAGTAGCAATGCCCCCCACTGGACAAAAATATCTCCAGATATGGCCACAGGTACCATGGGGGAGAGAGGTCAAATCAACCTTGGTTGAGAACCACTGCTGTAGAGAGATTAAAGGGTTTAACAAATAATAACCAGAAGCTGTTAGATTCTTTCATTTATTTATTTATTTATTTATTTATTTATTTATTTGACAGAGAGGGAGAAAGAGAGATCACAAGTAGGCAGAGAGGCAGGCAGGGGTGGAGGGGGGGAGCAGGCTCTCTGCTGAGCAGAGAGCCCGATGTGGGACTCGATCCCAGGACCCAAGATCATGACCTGAGCTGAAGGCAGAGGCTTAACCCACGGAGCCACTCAGGTGCCCCAAGCTGTTGAATTTAAATTTAAAGAAATACTTCAGACTTCTGGAAAGTTATAAAGAATAGTGAGTACCCACATATCCAGACTCCTAGTTAACATCACCCAGTTTCATCTCCCTCCTTCTGGCCCCATCCCTCAGAGGTCCCAAATTTGGTTTTTATTATTCCCATGTCTACATTGGTTAGAAGTTATAGGGGTGCCTGTGTGGCTCAGTCAGTGAAGCCTCTGCCTTCAGCTCAGGTCATGATTCCAGGGGCCTGGCATCAAGCCCCACATTGGGCTCTCTGCTCAGTGGGAGCCTGCTTCTCCCTCTCCGTGCTGTTCCCCCTGCCTGTACTCTCTCTGTGGGTCAAATGAATGAATAAAATCTTTTTTTGTTTTTAAGATTTTATTTATTTATTTGAGAGACAGATCATAAGTTGGCAGAGAGGCAGGCAGAGAGAAGGGAGGAAGCAGGCTCCCCGCTGAGCAGAGAGCCCGATTCGGGGCTCGATCCCAGGACCCTGGGATCATGACCTGAGCCGAAGGCAGAGGCTTTAACCCACTGAGCCACCCAGGCACCCCAAATGAATAAAATCTTAAAAAAAGAAGGAGGAGGCGAAAGAAGAAAGAAGAAAGAAGAAGAAAGAAGAAAGAAGAAGAAGAAGGAGAAGGAAGAAGGAGGAGGAGGAGGGGAGGAGGGGGAGGAAGAGGGAGAGAAGGAGAAGAAGAAGGGGGAGGAGGAGAAGTAGTAGTTATATATCTACCTCTTACTTTGGTGACTGACTTTCATGTTTTTTCATGTATGCATCAAGTCTAAAATTAATCTACCTACTTTCTTCCTGATAGAACAAGAATCATATAATATCTTCAGTCACCCCTTCCATCTTACATGTTATTTTAGTTCTAACTTGTTTATATATCCACCAAATGGTCAATATTTTTGTTTCTATAGTGAATATATAGACCTTTCTCTATGTTTTTCAGTTCATTTGCTCTTCATATGTTCTTGCATCCCAGACTTCACATCTGGCTCGCTTTCCTTCTGTCTTCTTTGGAAGTTATTTATGGACACTCTACCTAGTGATCTGTCCAATTCTTGCTTTTCTGAAACTTTATTTCTTCCTCATTGTTGCATGATAGGTTATCTGGGTATAAAAGTCACATTGCCAGTTATTTTCCCCCAGTGTTTATCACAGGATGATCTGGCTTCTTTTATAAATCTAAATTCCTTTATTTATAACCTCTTTTCCTTTTTAATGATTATACAATATTCTTTACTATTGTGCCTTTTCTTTTCTTTTTTTTAAGATTTTACTTACTTATTTGAGTGAGAGGGTGAGAGAGAGCATAAGAGGTGAGAAGGTCAAAGGGAGAAGCAGACTCCCCACTGAGCAGAGAGCCCAATACGGGAATTGATCCCAGGACTCTGGGATCATGACCTGAGCTGAAGGCAGTGGCTTAACCAATTGAGCCACCCAGGTGCCACTGCCTTTTCTTTTCTTCTTCTTCTTTTTTTGCCCCTGCCTTTTCAATATAATATGTCTACATATGGATTTATTTTATATTATTCTTGTGGTTCCAAATGCTTCTGTTGTAGAAAATTCTATCTTGCATGTCTCTTAATCTCTCAGTAGTATTTCTATCTCTTTAAATTTTCCATTTGCTACATATTCTCTTTAGCTCATGATATCTAATTTCTAACTTCTATTTAACTCATGGTAGTTTATTTTCTTTGATCCCAATGAATACTTATCTTGAATGATTATATTGGCTATTTCAAGAAATTTAGTTCTTTTCCAAATCTATCTGCTCTTCTTTCTATGGTACCTTTTTCTTTTCTTGTGTTTTTATTCTCTTTTCTCTTTTAAACAACTTTATACATATTTTATATTCTGTATTCCATAATTTCATTACCAAAATTCCTTGAAAGTTGTAGTTACTTATTCTTTCTGTTGATTTACACACATGGTAGTTGTTTTTTGTGGGTGGCTTATCTGCTAATTTTCTTTTTATTGTGAATGCATCTGTGAAAAAGTTTTATATCTCTGGGAATCCCCCAAGGGATTTGTATTTGCTTCTGTGAGATGCCTCCACGGTACTTTCAACCCAGGATAACTTTAGACTAATTCTCATATTGGGATTTTCAAAAACCACAGATATTATTAAATTCTTTATTAACTCTGTTGAAGTGTAATTGACATTTAATAAAATGCATGTAGTTTAAGTTGTATGAGTTTTGATAATTGTATGCACCTATCGAAGCACTATATTAATCAAGATATAAAGCCTTTTTATCAACCCCAAAAGATTCCCTTGAGCACCTAAACTCTTAACCCCTAGCACCACTGATTTGCTTTCTGTCACCATAGTACAGATTCATATTATATAAGTGGAATTGTATCTTATGTACTCTTTTGTGTCTGGCTTTCTCATTGAAGATAGTGTTCCCATTAATCTATATTATTGTGTGTATCAAGAGTACATAACTTTTGATTGCTGAGTAGTATTCCATAGTTGGGTATACCCCAAGTTATTCATTCTTTTGTTGAACATATGGATTGTTTTCAATTTTTGGTTATTATGAAGAATGTTTCTGTGTACATTCACCTATAATTCTTCCTCTGGACATATATATGTATATATCTCACATCAATATCAAAGTGTAGGATTAATAGATCATGCATAAGTACATGTTGAACATTTTAAGAAATTCCCAAATTGTTTTCCCAAAGTTGTTGTGCCATTTTACAACCTCACTAACAATGTATGAGAATTCCAACTGCTCTACGGCACATGGACATTTGGTATGATTAGTCTTTTTAATTTTAACCGTGCTAATGAGTATGACACTATATTGTTTTAATTTGTATTTCCCCAATGACTAGTGATGTTGTGCTTCTTTACCTCCCTTGGTCAGGCTTTTATACAAATATTTTGCCAATATATTTTTTTTAGATTGGGTTGTCTTCTTTTTAAGTGCAATAATACTTATATATATACTGAATACAAGTCCTATATCAGATATATGCATGTGAAATTTTCCTGATTTTTATTCTCTTTTTTTCCTTTAAACATTTAAATATAATCATATTCTGTGTTCAATGATTCATTATCTAAGTTTCCAATTGCTTGTTGCTGATAAACAGAAATGTTGATTTTTATATACTGCCTTGATATACAAGCTTGCTAAACTCGCTTATTCTAGTAGTATTTTATAGATTCCTTTAGATTTTCTACATATGCAAACATAATATCTGTGAGTAAAAGCAGTTTTACATTATGTATGCATTTTCTCTTTTTTTTTTTTTTTTTTTTTGCCTTTTACATTAGCTAGGACTTTCAGTAAGATTTTGAATAGAAATAGTGAGAGTGGATATCCTTTTATTGTTCTTGATCTGGGAGGAAAGACATTCAGTCTTTCACCATTTACTATTATTTAGATATACATTTTTCATGATGCTTTTCATCAGGTTGAGGGAGGTACTTTCTGTCCCTAGTTTACTAAGAGATTTTATTACACAGAGGTGTGGGATTCTATCCAGGCTCTCTTGGTATCTATTGAGATGATCATATGGTTTTCCTCTTTCTTATATGAAAATTACATTGATTTTTCAAATGTTAAACCAAACTTGCATTCTTGGGATTAATTCACTTTTCATAGTGTATTATACTTCGCATACATTGCTTGATTTAATTTCTAATATTTTAGTAAGGGTTTTTTTTTGTATCTATGTTGATGAGTACTGAATTATAATATTTCTTGTGATGTCTTTGATTTTGGTGTAAGGGCAAGACTAGCCTCATGAAATGAGTTGGGAAATAATTTACTTCTTCCTGCATTTTCTGATTTTGCATAGAATTGGTATTATTTCATCCTTACGTGTTTGATAAAATTCACCAGTGAAGCCATGACTAAACCTGTTTAAAGACTTTTAATGGAAAATTCATTTTAGAAATTGATACAGGGCCATTTCGTTTTTCTGTTTCTTCTTGGGTGTGTTCTGGAATTCAAAGAATGTGAGCATTTCACTTAATTCAGTCATAATCTCTTTTTTTTATCCTTTAGATTTCTGTAGATCTCTTGTGATGTCTCCTTTTTTGTTCTTAGTGTAATGTGCTGCCAGAGCAAGCACTCCTCTTTTATTCTTTTTTTTTTTTTTAATATCAGTATGGTTAACATATAGTGTTATATGTTTCAGGTGTACGATATAATGATTCAACAATTCTACATATCACCCAGTGCTCATGACAAGGGCTCTTCTTAATCTCCATCCCATATTTCACCCATTCCCCCGCATCCATCTCCCCTCTGGTAACCATCAGTTTGTTCTCTAGAGTTAAGAGTCTGTTTCTTGGTTTGTCTCTATTTTCCTTTGTTCATTTGTTTTGTTTCTCAAATGCCATCTATGACTCAAATCAAATAATACTTTGCATTATACTCTTTTGCTCCATTCATGTCCTTGCAAATGGCAGGATTCCATTCTTTTTAATGGCTGAATAATATTCTTTTTTGTATATATACCACATCTTCTTTATCCATTCATCTATCAATGAGCACTGGGCTGCTTCCATAACTTGGCTATTGTAAATGTTGCTGCTATAAATATAGAGGTGCATGTATCCCTTTGAATTAGTGTTTTTGTATTTTAGGGTAGGTACACACTAGTGCAATTATTGGATCATAGGGTAGTTCTGTTTTTAATTTTTTTAGGAAACTCCATACTGTTTTCCATAGTGGCTGCACCAGTTTCTCTTCCCACCATAGTGGGAGGGTTCCACCATAAGAGGGTTCCTTTTTCTCCACATCCTCGTCAACACCTGTTGTTTCTTCCATTTTTTTATTTTAACCATTTAACTGGAGAGGTATGAGGTGATATCTCATCATAGTTTTGATTTGCATTTCCCTGATGATGAGTGATATTGAGCATCTTTTCATGTGTCTGTTGACTATCTAGATGTCTTCCTTGGAGAAATTTCTGTTTATGCCTTCTGCCCACTTCTTGATTGGATTATTTGTTTTTTGAGTGTTGAGTTGTATCAGTTCTTTATATATTTTGGATACCAACCCTTTATCAGCATGTCATTTGCAAATATCTTCTCCTATTCAGTATGTTGCCTTTTAATTTTGTTGATTCCTCCTTTGTTCTTGATATTAACAATTTATATCTTCTCTCCTTTTTTCTTTATCAGTCCAGCTAGATTGCAATTTTATTGATTTTTACCAAGGTCCAGCTTTTGATTTAATTGATTTTCTCTATTGTTTGTCTATTTTCTATTTCTTGATTTCTACTCCTATAATTTTGCTTTCTTCTTTCTTCTTGATTTCAGTTTAATTTGTTATTGTTCTAGTTTCTTAAGATGGAAGCTTTGACCATTGGCTTTAGACTTTTGTTATTAGCAGTTTCCATTACTGATTTCTAGTTTAATTCTTGTGTGGTTAAAAAAGACACCTTGTATGATCTCTGTTATTTTAACTTGTTAAAATTCATTTTACAGCCCAGCATATGGTCTCTCTTGGTAAACATTTCATTTGAAATTTAAAAGAATGCATGCTGTATGTTATTGGGTGTAGTGATCTATAAATATCATTTGGTTCAGTTGATCGATAGTCTTCATTCCATTATTTAAGACTTCTATATATCTACTGCTTTTTAAAAAAGATTTATTTATCAGAAAGAGAGAGAGAGGCAGTGGAGGGTGGGGCAGAGGAAGAGAGAGAGAATCTGGAGCAAACTCTCTGCTGAGCATGGACCCCAGTCCTGGGCTTGATCTCATGATCCTGAGATCATGAGCTGAACTGAAATCAAGAGTCAGTTGCTTAACTGACGGTGCCATCCAGGTGCCCCTGTATCTGTTGCTTTTTAATCAATTATTAAGGGAAGTGTTTTGAAATCTTAAACTATACTTGTACATTTGCCTTGTTTTTTCTTTCACTTCTGTCAGTTTCTATTTCATGTATTTTGAAATTCTGTTATATGCATAACTCATATAAGATTACCTTCTTGTTGAATCGATCCCTTTATTGTTATGAAATTATCCAGTTTATCCTTGACAATGTAATGATTATAGACCTACCCATTGGAACCCAGACAATGCAGACCATTTACTTTCAATGTAATTATTGATATAGTGAGGTTTTAATGTACCATCTTGCTATGCGTTTTCTGTGTGTCCTATCTGTCCCATCTGCTCTTTATTCTTTTTCTGTTTCCTGCCTTCTTTTGTATTAGGCTGTTTTTGTTTTTGTTTTTTTTCATTTTTCCATTTTATTTTCACTTAAAGGCTTATTAGCTGTTACAGTTTTGCTTCTTTTTTAAATGGTTGCTCTACGGTTTTCAATACATATTTTTAACTTATACAGTCTACCTTCAAATAATTTTATTTCCCTTTATGTGTAATATATGAACCTTATACCAGTAGCATTCTTTTTCTCCTTTCCATCCTTTCCATTATTAGTTGTTATACATATTACTTCTATTTATGCTAAAAACCCACAATACATTGTTACTACTTTTGTTTTAAGTAGTCAACTATTTTTTTTTAAATGTTATTGAAAGGAGATCGCTTACATTTACCCACATATCTACTATTTCCTGCACTCTTTCTTTGTGAAGATTCAAGTATCTATTTGGGATCATTTTCTTTCTGCCTGAAGAACTTCCATACAATTTGTAGTATAGGTCTCATGGGGTTTGTCTGAAAAAGTATTTTTGGAAAATATGTTTGCTGGTTATATAATTCTAAGGTGACAGATTTTTCTTGTCTTTCAGAATTTTAAAGATGGATTATTATTGTCTTCTGGCTTGCATCATTTCTGGCAGGAAGTCTGTGGCCATTTGTTGTTTCTATATATAATGAGCCTCTCTTTTTGACTGCTTTTAAGATTTTATCTTTATCACTTTATCACTGGTGGGGTCCATAACTTCCGCTGACCCCTTAGGGCTCTAGAGAGATCCACTAGGACATTGGTTGGAAGTTTTGATCCTTTTTTGTTCAGATATCACTGGTTGACTGGTTTGCAATGAAGTTATCATAGTAGCGTTTATATTTGCAAATGCCAACAAATCAAGCCAAAAAGTCACTTGCACATTTTTATGTATCTTTGTGAATATTCAAAAAATTCCTCTTCCCAATGTTAAGGAAAAACAAAGCCTGCCAAAACAAATTTTACTCATGAACTGTTGCAAACAAAGAGAAGAGACTTCAGTATTGAACTGGGTTCAACTCCAGATACAACATGGACAAGTGAATATTGATCGCTGAGGAGCAGGGTGGGGTCAGTGGATAGAAAATTACTAAAAGGAAACATCTGACATAAGGAGAGATTCTAGTAAACAGACTTGAACAGGAAGGCAGGCCGAAGTGACCAGACGTCACCTGGGAGTGATGTAGGGGGATAAGGAAGTTGATCAGAGATTGAGGGTGATCAGATGTCAAGTGTGGTGGGATTCTCTCTAAGCTATTCACAAGATTATTGCTACAATTGGGTGAGGCAGCCCCAAAGAGGACAATCACTAAGGTTAAGGACAATCACCACCTTAGAGGAACCCAACTACAGGGGTAGTTGAGGAGGGAGACTTTATCACCAAGAGCAGCAGAACATACCTCTTCTCAAGTACAATGAAGCATTCCCCAGGATAGGCCACATGTTAGCCATAAAGCAATTCGTAAAAAGTTTAAGAAGACTGAAATCATACAGTCTTTTTCAACTACAACAGACTGAAACTAAAACGAACAGCAGCAGGAAACCTGGAAAATCCACAGAAATGTGGAAATTAACACACAAACAACTATGGGTCAAAGAACTCATAAAGGAAATTGCAAAGTAACTTGAGACAAATGAAAATGAAAACACAACCCACCAAAACTTATGGAATGCAGTGAAAGCAGTGCAAAGAGAAAAGTTTATAGCCATAAACGCTTACACTAAAAAAGAAGATCTCAGATCAAGTACCTAACTTCACATCTCAAGGAACTAGAAAAAGAACAAACCAAACCGAAAGTTAGCAGAAGAAAGGAAATAATAAAGATTAGAGCAGAGATAAATGAAATAAAGAGTAGGAAAAACATCCTTTTTATTTCTTCTTATGAATTTTATGAAACTGAAAAGCCTAAATTGGTCACAGCTCTCTCAGCATTTCTATCCTAGAAAGTACAACACCACAAAGCATATTCCTTCCAGTCCTATATCCTCACCTCCATGATGGAATCTAGACATACCCTAGAACCCATTAAACTTGAGCCCTATCCTGGCTTTTTCTATGATGTTCTTAAAGGAAATCTAAGGATACACTGTTCTTGTCCCCCAAGTAATATATCGATGGCTCAAAGAAATAAAAAAAGCACATATAAGAAAAAACAAATGCTGGATTTACTGGCGCTGAAAGGAATCAAGCCAGAAGGCTTTCAGAAGTGTTCTGAGCAGTTTCCTAAAGGAGAGAGGGACAACCTGATGAGAAGGTGGGTGGAATTCCCAGACAATGGGAAGACAGTCTTGGACTGCAGAGGAATCCTCAAACTGGCAATAAGGTGGGATCCTGTTGTGTCCCTGACTACATGCCACCAACCTTGTTCCTGCACCGCCACCAGACGGAGAGGACTACACAAGCTTCCCCGGGATGGCCCATTCAACCAGGCATGCTTTAAAAAAAAAAAAAAAGACTGTGATGATAAAGCAAGTAGGATATGGATGCCACATTATTAATTCTGATTGCTCAGAATATGCCAATATACTTTCATACACATCCAGACTCCAGGATCTCACACGATTACACCTTTTCATAGTGCTGAGCCTGAGATGAAAGGGAATAGAATAAGCTGCAAGGAAATTGGAAGAGATGAAAGGATCACAGTTTCTTCAAATAACTCCAAAGACTTGAGAGACTCAAATTCTGCTTGATGAAGTGAATGCTGCAGAGAGCATATCAGCAATCAATAAGACAGAGTGCAACTCCAGAGAGCCTTGAATAAGTAATCAACAACCTCTAGTCCCAAAAGACTGGGGTTCTCTTGATCTTGGTCAGTGTGCTGGGAGTGCTACCCACCTGGGGAGAATGTTCCTTCTCATCAGAGACAGAGTGGACAAAATTACAAATGATTACACACTGCTTTCCCACCTTTACAAACAAAACATTTGTATGAATCAGGACGCTTTGACTTAGAAATGACAACAGCCTAATACAATTCAGTTAAGGGGGGAGGGAGGAGAAAAAGGAAACCTACATGACTCACCTGGCTGGGAAGAATCCTGATTCACATAATTCATTAGTTCTGCAAGAACCAGGGATTCAGGGACTGGAACCCAGGACTGGACACTTGAAGGTTCATCTGTGTGTGTGTCTACTCTCTTGGTACCAATCTCATTCTCTCTCCCTGCAAGCAGGTTTCCTCCGCATGGCAAGTACATGTTTACATCCCTCCAGCACCTTGATTTCAAAGACAAAGTTGGAGGAAGAATCTAATGGGCTCAGCTGAGATCACTTGCCAGTTACTGAACCACGTTCTGAGGCAGCGGGTTAGAATACTCTCTTTGACTAGACCTGGATTGATTGCCTACTCTGTGGATTAGGAGAGGTAGGACCAGGAGATGTGGCCCTGCCCCCTTCAAAGCACTTAGTGTGGGAGAAGACTTTTCCGAAGGAAAGGGGGTAAGAAGGGGAGAGCAATCATCTCTGAGCTGCCGTAGGCCAGCGTGATGCTTCCATGCACTCTGCCTTTATCCTCCCCACACTTGTGCCCAGATCGCTCCATATCATCTCCTGGATGTTAGATTTTCTTTTAAGGCATGGAGTGACTTAAAAAAAAAAAATTACTCCCCAAGACACAGGATAGTACCCCAAGGCCAGGATTGAGATGAGAAGTTGTCTAAGGAATTCAGGGAAATAATTGGGCCAGACAGCATGGCAGTGTGGACAGGGCATCAAATGTTAATAAAATTAAAGTTTTGTTGAGCATTTACCAAGATTTGTTAAGTACCTACTATGTAACAAATGTCAATCTGCCTTTTCTCCAGAATAGGTGACGTTTAGGGAGGCTAATCGACCTTGAAAGGTCACATAGCTCCTACCTGGCTGTGCTCATCCTACCACCTCCCGAGCTCATTCTCTCCACAAGTTTGCTGCGTTGCCTCCCCAGCTAAACTAGATGTCAAAAGACTTGGGTCTAAAATATAAATGGGTGGGTGTATTGGGGTGGGTACTTTTCACTTTCACATACTTTTTAGATTTTCTTTCATGAACATATGTTACTTCTATAATTAAAAAAACAAAAATGTATTGTCCAGGAAACAGAGAAGCCTAAGGCTATTCCTGTGAATCTACGATTAAGTCACTCACCAACACTGACAACATGTCTTTCCCCCACTGGGCCTCTGACTTCCAGGTCACATTTACGGTTGCTGACACCTCAGATTTCCTGGGAATTTGTCTGACCAAGGAGGGGATCAGTTTCTGGAACTAAGGTTTGGAAGGCTAGACCCATGAATGCTAATGTAAAATAAGGGGGAATCAGGTCAGGGTAGCTCAGGAAGCCAAAAAGTTTCAGGTATATAGTCCAACACCTGGGGAGAGGACAGCAACCCAATGGGAAGGACGAGTTGACAATAGATCAAGCAAGACAACCCAGTCAGTGCCGGGAAAGACTCCCATCAAGTCAGCACAGAAGATGAGAGTGTGAACAGCTATACCCCTTTCATTTGGGGACCACCCCCACCCCTTCCCACTGCAGGCAGACTATCAAGGAGGCTGTCTCTCCTGGGCCTCGTGTTAGAAGGACTAAGGACAGAAGAAGCAAATTCTTCCTTATCAGGACACCTCACTGTTTCTGATACCACATTCCCAGAGCTGTGCTCGTTCCCATCAGTCCCAAAGAGCGCTCCTTCCACTTCTCCAGTTGTATGTAATTTAGCCAAAGTCAGTTTCTCTTGCTTGTAACCAGAGAACCCTAACCAATACAGCTGTCTCTCTTTATGCGGATAATATAACTTTGCTCTGTCCATTTTAGGTCAACAATTATTTCTTGAGTCCCACTAAATGCCAAGATCTGTGCGGAGCACTGCCACACACACCAAGAGAGAAAATCCATAGGTGCAGAATCAGCCCCCTGGGACCCCGTGTTTAGTAACACCTGAGTATCCAGTGGGGTGGCTGACAACAGGGGGGCTGATACCCAATCCAGCCGGAGTCCTTGACAAGCTGGCCAGCTCACCACGAGATTTATCGTCACTATGCTCAGGTCCTAGCATCCAGCCTGGGCCACAGTTTATGGCCCAAACCATTGGTTTCTGGCCCCACCTCCCATCCCATACCTGACTGTGACTCCCTCTCCCTCATGTTCTCTCTGGCTTCCATCTCATACCTGTGCTTGAGGCCGCTGCTCTCCCTGGACGGGCTTGCTGACTTCCCTCTCCAACTGTGACTTGAATTTTCATTCTGCCGTTCATTCAACAAATATTAAGTTACCAACTGCCAGGCATAAAGGACCCCATTGTGAATTAGACAGACGTGGCCCCTGTCCTCATGAACATAGAAGCTCTTAGAGAAGGCTTGTGTTAAACAAGCAGTTTTTTTAAAAAGTGATGAGTGATGCAGAAGAATTAGAAGGACCAGCCGGAGCACAGGGCAAGGTCCTAAAGTCTAGAGCTTGGGAAAGGCCTCCACCAACAGAAGTGAGTTAGAACACATGATGACCTCAAAGCAGAACATTCTGGGTCCACAGGTCCTAGGAGACCCCGGGTGACTGTCGTGCACTTTGGGTTGTGTAGGCTTCTCCCAACCCAGACTCAACACCGTGCCCAGGATCCCAGCAACAAAGACCTGAGGGCCCTGTCCTCAGTCAGTTCACCTTGAACGTGAAACAGACACATACAAGTTTGTCATCCAGGACATCAGGCCAGCCGAAGAGACGAGAGTGGCCTCGGCAGAACACAAGAAGTTTATCAAAGGTCAATAACGGCCTGCTATCCTTGGTGGCGCCTCCCGGGGCACCGTGTCAGAGAAAGGTCAGCTTGGTTGTCCAAGAAGCCTTCATCCAGCACCTCACAGCTAAGAAATGAGTGGTAAATATTTGTTGATTGTTTGATGATTGTTCCAAGGCCTGGGCCACAAAATCAGGCAGTGTCTTAACCGAGGCAGGCGTTACACATAGCACTGGGCCACAGAACGGGGTGAGAGGCCCGGAGCGCAGGCAGAAATGGAGGGGAAACCCTGGCGTGGAAAATCTGCTTGAAATCTGCCTCCGTCCCTTCCCCCACCTGGTTTCTCTTATGCAGCCAATCTGCTCCTTGTTCTCTCCACCCCTCCTCCCTCGGGCACAGCCTTTTCTCCTCTTCTGACAATGCTGACCTCCGTCCTCCTGTCTCCCCTCTCCTCTGTTCACAGCTCACTGTCCCCCTCTAGCTGTTTAATAGAAGGGAATGTGTCCAGGGCGCCTGGGTGGCTCAGGCGGTTACGCATCTGGTTCAGACAGTTACGTGTCTGACTCTTGATTTTGGCTCAGGTCATGATCTCAGGATGGTGAGACCAAGTCCCACCGATGCTGGGCTCCATGGTGGGTGTGGAGCCTGCTTAAGATTCTTCCTCTCCCTCTCCTTCTGGCCTCCCCTCCAAAAAAAAGAAAGGAATGTATCTATTCAAACCCAGCTGGGGCATCAGACGTGGGAAAGAAGGGTGGAGGATAGTGAGGAAAGGTGCTGTACCAGATCTGTGCTCTTATCCTGACTCCATCTTCGATTTTCTGTAAGACTTTAGGTAAGCCCCTTGACCTCTCCTCTCCTACTGAAAACACAAATACAATGTTCCCTGCCCTGCCTAGACTGGTGGCAGAGACAGGTTCTCATGGAGTGTAGACACTGGGACACATAAGGTGTGAGGGACTCTTCATTCAAGGAGGAAGACAGGGGCCAGATAATCCCCAGGAGCTGATCCTTGGAGCTAGGTCAGTCACCAGTCACAGGGCATCACCGACCGGCAATAGCCAGGCCAGAGGGAACACACACACACCCTGGTACCTGACCTTCATGATTCTCACTGTCCGAAACAGATCGGCATCTTAGTCAGTCCACCCCTGGCATATAGGAAGCCAAGTCTCAGACAAGGTCCTAAATCAGCCTGGTCTGCCACACCTGCCCAGCTCAACTGCCCTTCAGAAAGAGGTGTGAGCTCAGAGGGCAGAATAAAGAGGCCTCAGATCCCCAAGGACTGAGCTCCAGAAACCAAACTGTAACTGCAGTTAGAGTGGCAGAGTGGCCTGGATTTGCAGTCAGGCCAGGCTATCTTAGGATAGAAACCACCTCCCCACCCCCGCCCGAGGATTGGCTACACGTGCTCAGGCTCCCACACAGTCTGGAAGCAACTACCACCCAGCTGCTCTGCCCCCGGCAAGGAGGCCCAGAAAGCAGCCCAGCCAGAGCCCAGGAGGACAGTGACTCTTTACAGACTGGATGTAAAATGCAGCTCAGGCCTTGGGGCCTGGGGAAAGTTCAGTATTCTCTCTACCCAGAGTTTTAGGGGATGGAAAAGCTTGAAATGGGGAGTTGCTTGTGTCTCATAACCAGGCCTTCTGGTGGTTAAATATTGTGATCATTATTCCTGCCTGGAATAGTCCTTTGAGAGACTGTAAACGAGCAGCCCCCTGATTTGTTTGTTTGCTTTATATTTTTTTCTTATTCACCCCACTCCCCTTCACTCCTCTTTGCCCATTCCCTCTAGGGGCCGTCTGTTTGTTCTCTGCATTTATGGGTCTGTTTCTGCTCTTCTTTGTTTGTGTTGTCAAACCTGTCTCATTTGGCCAGTGAAGGACTGCTGCTTTCCTGTGAACTCAGTGCCCTTCGGCTTTCTCCAGGGCCGCCAGCCCACCACCTGCATAGTGCGGCCCGTGCTCAGCTTCACTACCTGCCCCGGCCCCCGAGGACCTGAGATTGCAACCCCAGAGGCAGGCGCTGTCCGTTTGCACTCTTACCCCCAGGCCAGCAGGAGCGATGGTGCGAGTGTGAGAAGTGAGACCCCGGTGCCCACCAGCAGGCTCAGCCCAAGCGCCTTCCCACTGTCCTGTTGTCGCCTGGGATTCCCCTGCCAGAGATTCGCCCTTGAGGGCAAATGCAAACTCCCTCAGGGAAGGAGGAGGTAGGTATATTCCTCACTAACAGCCTGGTACAAATTGATTAATCAAATATCAGAAGAGAGAAAGGAAGGAAATTGGCATCTACGAAGAGTTCACCCCATGCTAAGCACTGGATATACCATCCCAGCTGGCTTTCCCAACACCCCCGTAAGATAGAGATTATCCCTACTCTGCAGACTAGAAAATCAAAATAAATTAGCGTCCCCTGAACTGGAGAGAAAATAAAGCACAAGCTGGTTTTTAAACCCAGATCTGAATGCAAAGCTGCATTTCTTTCCTGTACCCACACCCTGAGTGCTCACTCTGTGCTGAGCAGATGACTTGACCCAACCTCTGTCCTCACCCAGCTCCCAGGCGCAAAAAGGTATTTTAGCAGATGCATGCGGCATGAACGGTTGCCCCTCTTCCCTCACCTGGAACTCAGGCAGGGATTTTTCAAAGAGTGGCAGCTACCATGGGCAGGACATGGGATGATTTTAGGTGAAATGCAACATGAACTATTTTATTGCAATAGTTATATATTTAATATAAAAATTCAGCCAGTTCATGAAATGCATGGTTTCACAGACATTGTTTCAGATGAGACCACAATAGCTGGCTATATGAGGACTGAGGAAAGGCCAGGAGACTAGAGAGGAAATTGCTCTACAGAACCCAGGTGCACCCCTGTGGCCTTTCCAGGCATGAGCCCAGAGATAGAGCGTCATACTCAGTCTTCTCTGGGCACCTGCTGAAAACAAGGCCTCTTGTTCAAGTCCACCTCTGGCTCATTCCTGGCCACACCAGGTGACCCAGGCTTATTTCCCAGCCCATGTCTTAGGTCAGCGGATGTGACTCAAGGAGAGCAGCCAGGTCTCTCAGGCCCCACATCAGACACAACAAAGAGGCCAAGAGGGACCGAGAGGGGGCAGGAAGGACCCATTTCTACCCTGTAAACTGCCCAGAAGGTGTCCACAGAGGATCCCCACTCCTGGTTCCAGAACCCCCTCCAGAACACACACACACACACACACACACACACACACACACACACACACACCCAGCCCATCATTACCTCCTTGGTGACCCCAACACAATTAGGGCAACATTCCAGGAATTAGAAACTCATTGGAAAGGAAAATAGCCATAAATGATTAAGAGTAATTTTCTTGACGAGAGTGCATCAGGAGGCAATGATCATAGTTAATTAAAAGAAGAAAGTGGGGCCTTCTCTGGGCTGGGGCATCACCACCCAAATCAACTCCAGTGACCCATAAGCGGAGAGTCCCAAGCCCTCTGTGGGCATCTCCCTTCTGGAGTGCCACCCTTCCTGAGAAATGGGCTGGGGTTAAGGAGGGGGAATAATGAGCTAGAGGACAGCCAGAGGGACAGAGAAGCAAAGAGGGATGCCCCTTACCCAGTGAACTCAGTGAGGCCACACCCTCAAACAAGAGGAGCTGGTGTTTCTTGAGTCCTTGCCTCACAAGGCCACAGACCGACTTCTCAGCCATTACGTGGATCTCCTTACTTAACTCCCATAAGACCCTGTGGGGTAGGTTCTGGTGTTTCCATTCCCCTTTACAGACAAAGGAACCCAGGCTCAGATGGGATAAATGGTCTGCCCCAGGTCCCACCAGTGAGAGAAGTTCTACGTCCTGTTGAGATTTTGAAAGCTCTAAGAAGGCCTAAGCGTGAAATTGCACTATTAGGAACTCAATTCCTTCATTTTGAGACCAAACTCATGAGAAACAGTCTCCTAAAATGCACACAGTAGCCCCATTTCCCATCCCTAAGACCTCCAGGCTGAGCATAGATGGAGTTAGGACACAAAAGCAACTGGAGCCCACGTTACCCAGATACCACGTGACCCTAGGACTTCATGTCACCTGGGGAGGGCAGCCTGAGAGCGGGGATACCAGGGAAGTTGTGGAAGGTGAGCCAAAGACCCTGCACGCTGGATGCCAGAATGGTGGCCCCACTAATCTCCCAGGATTTGCAGGAGACTTCCCCAACCAGGGCCAGTCATGACTTTCACTGGCCACCTGCCTCCTTGCAAGCAGACAATATGCCTTCAGTGCATAGGGAGTTGGGGTAGGGGCTGGGGTGTGTGAGTGTGTGTGTGTGTGTGTGTATTCACTGCAGTGGGTTCTGGAACCGGGAGTGGGGAGCCTCTGTGGACGCCCTCTGGGCAGTGTACAGGGTAGAAGTGGTCATTCCTGCCCCCGTTGGCCCCCTTGGCCTCTGTACCAGGAAGAGACTCCCAGAAATGTAGTTCATTAGTCATAAGCATGGCCTGTGTTCTCTCCGACTGGAAGGAAGGCGGGGACCGTGTGCTATTCATCTCTATATTCCTCATGCCGAATGGGGATGTGATTTGGGTGAAGTAGGGTGCACCCAAAGACTTGAAAACAAAGAGGAAGTTCACTCTCTGAGAGTTAAACTATGAAGTTTTCTCAGAGCAAAGCAGAATCAATGCATTGTCTGTCCATCGAGAGATAGGACCCTCAGTCAGCAAAGACCCATCAGAAACTGATGACAAGTGCTAATAACATGTCACAGGGGGTTGCTGGCTCTGAAAGCAACCAAGACAGACCACGCCCTCCTGAGCAGTGTCCAGTGGCATGGGGGACCAGTTTCAGTTAATTAAAAGAAGCAATGCCTGACCTGAGGGGTTCTGGAGGATGTCAGGGCCACACCGGGAATGGGGGCTGCCTCAGCCAACCATCTCCCAATGCACAAGTCATTGGCATTGTCGTGTGCCCACAACCCCTTCTGTAACCAGACCTGCCACATCACACCAGCCAGCAGGGAAGAAAGGCACTGGCCAGGCCACTCAGACCTCTGTCTGCCGGTTAGAATTCTCACTGATGTCTAATCAGTGAATGTATGATTCTACCACAGTGTCCTAGGACTCTAGGACTGGGTTAGCTTCCCTGAGTCCTGTGTGCTCAGAAGGGCAAACCACGTACAGACTTTCAGCCCAGGGAACCAGGGGTGGACTAGGGACTAGTGAATCTAACAAGGGAAGAACCACCCCTCAGTGCATGCAGTGCACTAGAAACTTCTTCCTGAAACAGAGACTTTGGCCCATCCGAGGAGGCGCTCCCCCAAGGCTCTCTGTGGCCACACCGGACCTCCAGGCATGCCAGAGCCAAGGCCAGCTCCTCTCCCGGGACCTGGCAGGACCTCAGGAACCCTTCCATCCTTTTATTTCTCCTTCGACCTCTTCTCGGGTTATTGTTAAATTTATTTTTATCAATTGATTTTTTTTTAATTATTGTAAAAAGAATCAAAAGAACTGGTTAAAAAAAAAAAATTCAAGCAGCTTTCTGAGGTAGAAGACAAAAAGGAGAGGTCTCCCTTCCCCAAGCCGCTCAGCCTCACCCTCCCGCAAGTCAGCTCCTGGCTTGGCTGCCCCACCCTGTCCCGCTCACAGACATCAGCTTGCACACACGCCACTGAGCGCACACGGCAACCCCCTCAGCACAGGACAATGGACCCCATCGGTCCCCCACCAGAGGGGCATTTAGGGCCTTTACCTGTGTCTTTCCACCTGGAGATGGAGATAGGGCCTCCTGGCTGCTGTGTCTCCGAGGGAGGGAGCTGACTGGGGTGGCTTGATGGCTTTTTCCTAAATGTCAGTAAATCACAAATTTCTGCTGATTCACCAGGACAGATTCAGTCACCTCATGAACTCCAGTCCAAAGAAACATAGCCCCTACACAGTGTCATGCTCTTCCCATGGCGGTTGCCAAATGTAAAACACCAATGGGAGGCATCTGAGGAGGTGGGCATGGGGGGTGGGGGTGAGGACAGTGTTCTCTGGAGCTTTCTAGGAGCTAACTCACTGGTGGTGGGGGCTGGCTTCTGGTCCCAGCCCTGTTCTGACTGTGACCTGAGTGTGACCTTGGAGGAATCACTTTCCCTCTTTTTACCTCAGTTTCCCCATCATTGCTAACAACATTGGCTGAACTCTCTGGGGTTAGCGCTTAACTTGTAATAGGACTTTGAGTCCTAACACTCATTCTATAAGGTAGATACTAACTGTTAATTGTCCCTTTCTTCCTTATGGATTTAGAAACCAGAAGCATGGAGGGGTTGAAGAATGTCCCTACAGATCACACGAGGAGCAATGGCAGAGCCGCGGTCTGAGCCTCGGCAGCCTAACGGCAGCCCCTGTGTACCAACCTCCTGCGGTACATGCCTCAGGCTGCCCCCTCAGGAGGCCAGACTGGGGGCACTCTGTGGTCCGGTAGGAGCCTGGGGCCAACTTTTTACAAAGGACTTAGGAAATGGGGAGGAGAGAGAACCCGGAGAGCACCTGCTAGATTCCTGACATTTAGGGAGGCCTGGGAGTAGGGGAAGAAGGCAGGGAGTCTCTTCATGCTGATTTACGGAGTGGGAGCCCCCAGAGTCATGGTCACAGGTTGGGATCCAGAACAAAGGCCAGGCTCTTCCCTCCAATCCCAAGATGACCATGGCCTCCTCTTTCTCAAAAATTCAAAGTCCCAAATAACCAGTTCTCCCAGTCCTGCCCAGAACACAGGGGCAGCATGATCGAGCCCCATGCCACACTAGTGTATTTCTTGGGGGTCAGCTAAAGTCTCAGCTTCCACTTATTTTCCCTTCCCTATGGTTCCCCTGCAGGGCGTGGGACCTACAGACCCCCACTGCCAGTGGACCATCAAAACTAGAGGTCTGCCCTGCTATCTCCCATCCTCCCAGACATGGCTAGAAAGGGAAGCCCCAGGAGACACTGGATGCCATGGTGAGGAAGGGACAAGCCTGCAGTCTCTCTCACACCACATACTTCCTGGGCGACCCCAGGCAAGGTCCTAGCTTAGGCCTTGTCGTTTCAAAAGACAGAAACCCAAATCTAGCCAGCTCAAAGAAAAAGAGTTCTACTGCAAGGAGTTTTCTTACCAGCCATGTGCCTCAGGGACAGTTAGAAGGAAGGACTCAAACACCACAGGGTGCTGCCCCTCCTCGCCCCATCACTGCATCTGCCTTCCTGACTTCTTCTACATGGGAAGAACGGTGCTGCCCTGGTGCCAGCCATCGCCAGGAGGGGACTTTTCCCCTGCCTTTGTTCCAACCTGACAAATCCCAGAGAGGGGCTTTGATTGGCCAAGCTCAGGCCAGCTGCCCATTCCTGGCCCAATCAGGTCTGCCAAGGGCCACGTGACAAAGGCAGAGCCATTGGCCCTGTGTGTCCCATCATTCCCAGAGAAAGAGATTCGCTAGGGACCAGGAAGCCACTCCAGCTGGCGTCTGTTGCACCTCTCAGACAATTTCCTCACCAGCGGATGAGGCTGATGTCACTGCCTAGTGGGTGGCTGTGAGTTATTGTTGAGATAGTATGTATGTAAAGTGTTTGGTGCCTGGAAGTAACTCAACAAATGTTAGCTTTATGATTGTTGCTGTTGCTGTAAATAGGATTTGTTCTGGCCTGGGGAGAACTGAGGTTCCCACTGAGAAGGTCCTGCCTGAGCCTAGTTCTCCTGAGACCACGCCCTGGTCATGACTTCCTGCACACAGCCACCCCTGAGGCAGGCAGGGAGGCCCTCCCCAGCTGCACACAACTCCCAGACCTCAGTTTCACTGTCCATCAAATAGGACAATAATCCGGACTTGCTTTCCTCTGCTACAGTTGGTGAGGAACAAGCAGGGTGACATGAGTTGAAGGGAAAATTGCGAAGTCTTTTTTTTTTTTTTTAAGATTTTATTTATTTATTTGACAGACAGAGATCACAAGTAGGCAGAGAGGCAGGCAGAGAGAGAGAGGAGGAAGGAGGCTCCCCGCTGAGCAGAGAGCACCACGTGGGGCTCGATCCCAGGACCCTGGGACCACGACCTGAGCTGAAGGCAGAGGCTTTAACCCACTGAGCCACCCAGGCGCCCCAAAATTGCGAAGTCTTATTAGCAGTTTATTATTGCTGTTATTATCATCTCTAGAAAACTGCTGGGATTATGAGCCTGTGTTTTCTTCACATTTTCGCTAATGACCATCACAATGGGGAAAGCCAAGCAGACTTAATTTGCTAATGCCAACTACTAAATTATGCAAAACCAGATCTGCTAATGAATTTTCCCCCTCTGGCTGCTGATGCTGATTAGTTTTTTTCTGGTGCCTTGTTGGAAGGAGAAGGGGGGAAGGAGCCCCGGTGTTCATTGTCCCTCCTCCACATCGTCAGTCATCTGCCTGCCCAAGCCCCTTGACAAGGGCCTCATAAGATGTGACTCCCCAACCTAAGAGGCATCAAGGGGAAATAGACGTTTTGGTGACACAAGGTAGTTTTTGTCTTTTTCCGTTTGGAGAGAACCAAATAGCTCGTCTCATCAGGAAGAAAAAGGCCACTCTGAATTAATGGAAGCCCGCAAATGACTTCTCTCTCTGCTCTATTTCTGATGACTATTTATAGATCCAAGATCCGTCGTTGCAAATGAGGGACACTTTCCTCCTCCCCCGTGCTCCACTGCTCCTGCCGCAGCTCCTGGAGGATGACGGTCATTGGGGAAGCTTGGGAGAGGCTTTGGGTGTTAGAACTCACATGCCCACACTCTCTCATCAGCTCCCTCCTGAGGAGAGCAGCTTCCTCCCCTCCTGCCTGTGAGCTCTTCCAGGGCCGGGCTGGGTCTTCATGCCCAGGACAGGCCTCATAGCCATATGTTAGTTGTAGTATTTCATGGCAAGCTAAGAAACACTTTTGCATTTCTCAGGCCAAAGAACATAAATTACCTGAAGATCCAGGCAACTTACTGATGAGAAGAAAGGGCTAAAGGAACTTTTCCAGCTTTGGAACAGCCTGGGGACCCAGGTGAGAGAAACTGTATTTTTAGGGCACAAATCTTCCCCAGGGGTTTTTTAGGCCACATAGTTCAAATTCCATGGCACTCACTGTGTGACCTTGAACAAGTTTCTTAATCTCTCTGGGTTAATTTATTCTGCGAAATGCATATCTCGGAGGCTTCCTATAACCCAGATGCCAGTTGAAGCCATTCTGTTCTTTGAAATTTAAATTAAGTTTGTGGGGGTCTCAGATCTCTTGTCAATGAGAAATCTGATATTTGCCCCCACAAATGACTCCTTGGGGATGGTTGCACTCAGGGCCTACTCCTGCCACTTCTGGCATCTGAAGTTTGAGTGAGACTCCTGCCTCACTCCCCAGTCTGTTCTTGTGTCTCTGCTGAGAGCTGACCCCAACACGCAACTCAGCCCCTCCCTAAACACTCCCACCAGACAATCTTTACTGAAGCGGAGGTAGGGGGAAAGGAGGTGTACACTGTCCATCACAAACAACCATTTTATGGATTAAATGATTTTGTAAGGTATGTGTGTGTACACAGTGAAAGTATTTAGGACGGTGACCAGTACAGAGTAAGTGTGCGTAAGGGTGTCTGATTATTACTAAGAAATCAGCTTCCTGCCATTTTGTCCCATAGTGCCCACTGCACACTACTCTTCTTTCCTCTTCTCTGCATTATCTACCCCCAACCCAAATCCTTTGCCATTTCTTATACAGAGCAATGGATGATTTCTTTGTTTCGTTGTCACCTTCCAAAACAGGATATTAACTTTCACTTCCAAGTTGTTTTATAAAAAAAAAAAAAATCTTTTGGGACGCCTGGGTGGCTCAGTGGGTTAAGCCGCTGCCTTCGGCTCAGGTCATGATCTCGGGATCCTGGGATCGAGTCCCGCATCGGGCTCTCTGCTCGGTGGGGAGTCTGCTTCTCTCTCTCTCTCTGCCTGTCTCTGTCTACTGTGATCTCTCTCTGTCAAATAAATAAAATAAAATCTTTAAAAAAAAATCTTTTATTTTAAAAAATCTTCTTTTATTCAACACATATTCTGTCCCTTGATTTCTTAGGGGGAAGAGAGAGAGTTACAATGACCCTGACAACAGCTCATTTTTGTACCCTCTTCACAGATTACAAAGCACTGGACCGTGATCACACCTATTTTTTTTCACTTGACCAGTGAAATTCAAACTGAGCTGGGCCGTCATGTGTTTCTTTGTACAGTCTAATACCCAGCTTCCGGGAGACCTCTTTTGGCCCAAGCCCTGCACTCAGACCCTCCCAGAGATCCCTTCTGTGTGGTCTACCTGAAATCCGTTCATCTAATTCTTCAGAAATGGTCCGAGTACCCACCCTGAAGAAAGCCCCATGCCAGACAGTTTGGGGGTGAGATGAGCCGGCAGGGTCAGCCCTGGAGAACCTCCTGTTCAGTGGGAGAAAGGGGACGCATCCGTTTGCAACACCGTAACAAGGTGGGAAGTACATCCATTATATAGATGTGGACACGGAGGCCTAAGAAAAGTTACACAGCCTCTCCAAAGTCACACAGCACCATTCTCCCATCACTTCCACCATCCTGCTTTCTTCCTTCTTTTCCCCTCCCACTTCTCCTCCCCAGGTTTCACTGCTGACCAAACCTCAATACCCTGAATGCATGAATGGAAATGATGCTAGGTGCTTCCCTTCCTAGGGGCCACTCATTCTCTTTTTCAAACAGTATTTCATCAAGAGTCTTTTGTGTGTCAAGCCCTGGGCTAGATACACTTAAATCACTTGCAGGTGTGCCCCCGGCCCAGCAAGGAAGTCTTCCCCCTCCCTCCTTCCTCCCTCCCTCCCTCCTTTCCTTCCTTCCTCCCTCCCTTCCTCCCACTTTCCCTCCCTCCTTCCTTTCTTCCTCCCTCCTTCACTCCCTGCCTTCCTTCCATCTTTCCTTCCTTCCTCCCTTCCTTCCTTCTTCCCCTACTTCCTTTCTCTTTCCCTCTCCTTCCTTTCTCTTTCCCTCTCCTTCCTTTCTCTCTCCCTCCCTCCTTCCTTTCTTCCTCCCTCAGTCTATTCCTATTTCCTTCCTTTCCTTTCTTCCTCCCTTCTTTGTTGTCTTCCTCCCTCTTTCCTCTTCCCTTTCTTGTCACATTTCCTGAGCACACTTGGGGAGTCAGGCCTTGCACTAGGTGCTGGGGATTCTCCTCTGACCTGAGAAGGTGCCGTCCTTGCTCCTGTGGGGCTTTCAGGAGGACCTTCTACCATCAAGGAGGAGGGGATGTGCCCTTGCTTTTCCCTCCTCTTTAACATGGTTTCAGAGCAAAGAAAAAGGAAAACTGCCCACGAAGCTCAGTCGGTTTTCTTCCCCTGGGTGGAGGAAAGTCATTTCATAAGCCAGCCCGCCCTCTGGTGGCCAGCGTTGGGGACCAGCTGTGTTTATTTCTACTCAACAAGACTGCGCCCTGGAATGTGCCCTGGAGGACCCAGCCCTCATTCTCCCCCACCTCCAGGTGGAGCCCCTCCCGCAACGTCCCCTCCAAGACCACGTCCACCCAGAACCGTCCACTCAGCCTAGTACTTCCCATCTTGTCACGATGTTGCAAATGGACGTGTCCCCTCTCTCTCACTGAACAGGAGGTTCTCCAGGGCTGAGCCTGCACCCGACACGGTGGCAGACTCTTAGGGGCTAAAGTTGGATCTCCTTCTGTGTTTCCCCCAAGGCACCTAGAAGGTGTCAACAACTGTGTGAAATGGATTAAAGAAAGTTGTGACCCAGTGGTGCCTACTGATGCCTTAACACTTCCACACTGGTAAAATGGGAATAAAAACCACACCTACCTTATAAGGTAGTTAACTGGTGTAAAGTCCCTAGAACGAAGCCCGTCAACAAAGCCAGTGCTGGAGCAATGGTAGCTCTTGGCTTTATGGTTACTGCGGCAGCACTGCCTACTGAGAGCTTACCACCCGACTTTTCTCCTGGAATGGTACTGCATTCCAGTTCTTTCCCACATTCAATGGCACCTGTAACAACCACAAAACATTTTGTAGATTTCCCTCACTTCCTGAGCAAGGGCGCAGGCTGGTCCCACAAACACAGTATGATGTCACGTTCCCTCAGCGAAGCAGTCTCTTGGCCCCATTGCCCCGGGACCATGGCTGTGCATCTGTGTTTCTAGCAATATTAGATCCCATTTATAATGATTTATGGTAATTAGACTGGACAAGAGTTTGATGGCTATTAGGCCTCTCTATTTGGCTGAAAAAACCTTTGAAGCGTGACGCTGAAGGAGACGATCAGCGCCGGCGCCATTACTCAACATCCTTGTATTTGGAACCAATTTAGAGTGTCATTTCCGATATCACAGATTATCCATCTTCAGATTCCAAGTCCTTGGTATCTGTGTTCTCCTGCTCTGGTATCAGGAGGACAGAGAGAGGCAGGCAGACAGACACCAGCCCCCAGGAACTGAGTTTCCAGGGGATGCCATGGTAACCTAATGCTCTCCCCCAGCATCACGTCACCTGTGGTTTACAGCAAGATACCAGGACAAATGCAAATGACGCCTAAAGCCCTGCCTCGATGTCCCCTCTTCCTCCCTTCACTTCCAGAGTGAACAGCACAGCAGCATTGCTATTGGGCTAACACACACCAGCACCATTCCTGGCTCTTTTGGGCTGGCGTTCATGCCGCACCTGAGGCTCAAGATTTGAATATCACTCCTGAGTAACACAGCCATGAAATGATAATAAATGATAATACATAAATTCTCTAGGGCTGTGTTTTTAAGCCAAAATAGCTAGAGTAAGAAGTAAAAAATTAATGAACAGGTTAGATGTTTAAGTTTTCCACAATAACAAATAGAATATGTTCATCTGCATTTTTGCCACTTTCCATCGAAATGCTCTAGCATAGATGAGCACTCTGGCTCTTTTTCAGATCACTTCAGCTGGCCCACACTAAACCCTGAGAGGTGGTTTCACGTGTGCACAGTCTTTGAAGCATGAGGAAAGTAAAAAGACTCTACCCAGGAAGAGCAGAGGAGCAAGCAAAAATGAGGCCCCAGCCTTTTCCCAAACTCGCTCCCCACCCACAGTTGGGGGGGGTGCACTCCTGGGGACCTCACCACTCCCCGGATCCCCTGGGGAGATTTCTTTCCCTAGAAGGGAGAACATTGTATGCCATGTGATTTGACCTTTGTTTTAATGAGAAAGAACAATAAGGAAGCAATTACTGGGCCCGGGAGCCCAGGGCTGCCTGGGCCTGGCAGGTCCAACTCATTTATCCTCCTCTTTATTTAGAAACTCAGATTGACTTTAATGGTGAGAAATAAAGTGGCTTCCAGGAGCATCTCTTGACACAAATGGAGCCTGGGCACCCTTTCTTTAAATAGACATTGAAATATGCAAGAATACCCATGTCATCGGGATGCCCACGCACTAAGTTTTGAATACGTTAACTGCTCCTGGTAATTAGATTTGGTGAGACTCCAGCCATTGCAATGTCACCATCCGGGGAGAAAAATTCATTGTTCTAATATCCATGGGTAAACTTAGGGTTTTATTTGCACAGAGAGAACCCAGGAAACAGATACTGGAGATAAGGATAGAAAATGACTTCAGGGTTTGTACTGGTGATATTAGAACTTCCTTCTCCCCCTCAGGGAGCCCCTGGCCTGGCTTGGGGAGTGTGCACGGGGGATTGGCAAGAGGTCGGCCTGACACTGATGTTTTCTACTGCTTCTACCATGGCTGGAACAAGAAGCCACTTAGAGGAGCCTGGGGAGGGCGATGGCCCCAGCTGCCCCCTCGAGAGGTGGCGCAGGAACAGGGACTGAGGGAACAGATTTTGGTTTTAGTGCCCCCAATGCTGGCCTGTGGCCTGACCTCAGCCTATGGACTGCAGACACCAGGCATCTCCATAACCCCCTGCACATCCTCCCCAGGCACTTTTGTCCATGCCCAGAGCCAGCAGAGCCCCTGAGCCTAACAGCCAAAACTCCAACTGCCTTCTCAACAGCTCCATGTGAAGGAGGCAAGCTCACCACATTCAAACCATATTCAGTTGTTTCCCTGATCTGCTCCTCTTTCAGTGCTCCCTGTCTCCGTAAAGGACCCTCTGATCTTCCAATGGATAAGCTGGAAATCTAGAAGTCGTTTCATGTCTCTTTGGACATACCCCCTCCATCTCAGCGCCCCCGGGGAGATGCATCCAGCTGGTGTCCCTCAGGACTGATCACCTCTGGTCAGTGACAATGACACTCATCTTCTAACTGCCAGGATCTACAGGAAGAAGCCAGGGAAAGCCATCTTTCCTAGGCAAGGCAGGCTGGAAGTGCCAGGAGGTTAGACCTCTCCAGAAGCAGCCTTCAAGCAATGACCACCCCCCCCAATCTCTCTGAGATTTTTATATCATTTCACCAGTTTCCTGCAGGATTAAGCCCAAAGGCAGGATGGGCTTCATGAGCATGCAACATGTATGGCTGCCTAGGGCACCGGTGCTAAAAGGCTCTGTGCTTGGTTGAATACCCCACTTATTTTTTAGTTCTTAATAATTTATGATCAATATGTCTTACATATTCGTGTTGCGCTGGGTCCTGCAATCTTCATCTCTCTTCCCCACTTCTCCGTCAGTATTCCCTGAACCCCAAGTCTTCTACTTGAACTCAAATTCTTGTATCAGAGTTTGCTTCTGGGGAAAGCCCACCCCTGAGCCCCTCATTGCCATTTCTCCTTATCTGTCTGCTGCCCTGTGTTTACCCTCACCTGGCCACAACACTCCCCGTGGCATGGACCACCAGAGCGGCCTCCCAGCCATCCTCTCCATGCACACTCTGCTCCCTCTAATTCCTTCTCCACGGTAGCCAGAGCGGGGGTGGGTAGGTTGGTCGGTTGGTTGGCTGGCTGGTGTGTTGGTTGGTTGGTTTGAACATAAAGCTAACGAATCATGTCACTTTCCTGCTTGAAACATATAAATGGCTAATTGTTGAAGCTCGGCGATGCACTAGGGGCTTCTTATTTTCTTCTGCTTCTGTGTATATATATTTTTAAATTTCCATAATAAAAGTTAATTTTTTAATTTAAAATTAAAATTAATGTAATGTGGTACATAAACAATGAATTTTGAAACACTGGGAAAAAATTTAATATATTTTTTTTAAAGTTAAAAATGAAATCTCAATTGCTTCCTGCTACTTTTGTAACAGACAAAATCACTGTTACCATGAGGACCTGTGTAATCTGGTGACTCTTGTTTTCTTGTTCTCGGGATATCAGCTATTCTGGCCTTTCTTTTCCTCAGATGCACTGTTTCTTTTTGCCCCAGGGCCTTTGCACAAGCTGTGCCCTCAGCTAGGAATGGCCTTTCTTTTCATATTCCTCACTCCCCTTCAATACTTCTTTGTCTGGGGACACCTGGGTGGCTCAGTCGGTTAAGCATCTGCCTTCAGCTCAGATCCTGATCCCAGGATCCTGGGATCAAGCCCCACTGCAGGCTCCTTGCTCAGCAGGGAACCTGTTTCTTCCTCTGCCCGCCACTCCCCATGCTTGTTTAACAAATAAATAAAACCTTTAAAAAAAAAAAAACTCGTTTGTCTGGTTATTTAACCTGTTTCTCAGTTTTTCCTCATCTTTATTTTTTTTTTAAGATTTTATTTATTTATTTGAGAGAGAGAGAGCACAAGCAGGGGAAAACAGCAGAGGGAGAGGAAGAAGCAAGCCTCGGCTGAGCATGGGGCCCGATGCAGGACTCAATCCCAGGACCCAGGGATCATGACCTGAGCTGAAGGCAGATGCTTAACCAACTGAGCCACCCAGGCACCCCTTTCCTCATCTTTAAAACAAGAATGATAACAGTACCTACCTTACAGGGTTTCCTCATAAGATTGTTATTAGAATAAAAGTTCCTGGCACAAAGTAAACACTCAATAAATACCAACTGTTATTAGTGTAAAAATAGTGCTGCTTCTCTAGGATTTGAATAATCCAGGAAGCCATGTTTATTCTGTGGCTCTACATACCCCTGACTTCCCTCACTTTCTGCATGCTGAAGATGATCTTAGGCCAGCAAAGTGCTGTCCGGGGGATGGTAGGTGGAGGCACCCACCACCCAATTATGGTGAGAAGCAAGTGAACCTTGAAAATATTGAGGGCCTATAAGCATGAAGCATGATTTTCAGATGCTTGGGGGATCCACGGCAATAGCTGTCCCTCAGTGAATCAGAAGCCTCAAGGCTTATGCCAGCTTGCTTGGCTGGTTGGGCGGCCACATTTTTAAGCAGGTTCACCCTGAGCTTATCATAACACACCAGGATGTCACACACTTCCTCTTTGTGATTCAGACAGCTTCTTGACCTGCTATATTGTCATCTAATTATGCTTTAATTGAGTATCATCAAGTCCACGGACATCCCAAAGGCCATCATGTGCTGAAGTTAAGAAGGGGAGGGCAGCCCACAGTTACTGCTATGGACTAAATGTTGGTGTCCCCACAAAATTCATATGCTGAGATCCTAAGACCCAAAGTGATGGTAGTATGAAGTGAGGCCTTTGGGAGGTGATTAGGTCATGAGGGTGGAGCCCTCATGAATGGGATTCTTGCCCTCATGAAAGAGGCTACAGAGAGCTTCCTCGCCCCTTTGGCCAATGTGAGGTTGCAGCCAGAAGACTGCCATCCATGAGCCAGGAAGAGGGCTGTCGTCAGAAACCGAATCTCTCAGGACCTTGACCTTGGACTTCCCAGCCCCTGGAACTGTGAGAAGCAAATGTTTGTTGTTTAAGTCTATGGTATTTTTGTTACAGCAGCCCAAATGAACTAAGACAGTTACCAAATACCCAGTGAAGTCCAGCCTCTGTGCCAACCCTCTGAGATCTTTGGGGTCTCATTGATTTATCCCGAAGTTGTTCTTCTTAGAGGTTCTGAGGCTTTGGAAGACTCAAAATGTGCTCAAGGTCACACAGGCAAGATTCAAAATCAGATCTGCCCAGTCCTAAGCTTGAACATTTTCTCCAAGGTCCCGTGTGTCCCAAACTCAAAATTCCTGGGTCCCACCCTCCCATAATTAATTCAGTACATCAAGGGACAGGCCTAACAATTTGTATTTTAAAAGTTTCCTGGGTGACTGAAGATCAGCTAGGTTTGAGAACCATTTACAAAGAGCCATTGTATTCCCCCGAATCCAAACAAATGGCCCCCAAAGCCTCAGTTTGTGACCTTGGTTCAATTTCACCAATTGCTTTTAAATAAACTGAGTTAACCAGTTTATTTTAGATCATGCCTGTCTTATTTCAAATCAAGCCTTTTACCATCCCAATAGAGAAAGTCCTTTGTTTATTGACTAATCTCTGCCCCAAGAGAGCATTTATTCTGTGACCACATGTACTGTAGATCCCCTGCCCTGTTCCCCCTCTCATACCATAATCTCCTGGAAGCAGAAATTGAGCATCTATCATCTCATCTGCACAGAGAGACACTGGTCACATGCCCCAGCCCAGCACACGTGGCTCGAGAGGAAAAGACTGCCTTGTCCTCCTGCAGTTTTACAGCAACAATTGGGGCTCCTGGAGATTTGTAGGCTCCTTTCTGGCAGGAAGATTAGACTAAGAGCTGCATTAAAAATACAGTTCTGTGCTCTCCAAGGCATTAATAGACTGGAATCGTGTTGGCACTTTCTAGAGCAGAACCGTCCCTGCACTAAGAGCTGTGAGTCTGAACCAATTCAGGAGAGAAGTTGCTGCTTATGAAAAGGAGAGTCGCTGAGCTTATAAATGGATTTTTCATGAATTTCTTGCCCTGCTTCTGATTTCAGTACTGGAGCATGCCAGATTGCGCTTCTAACAAATGCGTTTCCCAATTCAAAACTTGGGCTTATGATAAGAACCACTTTTAATAAGTCAAGAAATCTATTTAAGCAGTGATTTATTTCATACAGGCTGTATTTATCTCTATTCAAAGAGTATATACCTCTTGTGTTCCACCAACATCCACAGAAAGCCTTTAGGAACAATAACTTAACAGCTAAAATAAATGCTTAAATATTTTGTTAAAAATAATAATAATATAGCTGTACATAAACATTAAAAATAGATTACTGGCTCTCCTGATTTGTCTCTTTTCTTCAGAACTGGCCAGAAAATATATTTTTAAAAGTCCCGCGAAACCAATTTTTTTAAAAGATTTATTTATTTATTTGACAGACAGAGATCACAAGGAGGCAGAGAGAGAGGAGGAAGCAGGCTCCCCGCTGAGCAGAGAGCCCGATGCGGGGCTCGATCCCAGGACCCTGGGATCAAAACCTGAGCTAAAGCCAGAGGCTTTAACTCACTGAGCCACCCAGGCGCCCCACGCAAAACCAATTAAAAAAAAAAAAAAAAACTGCTGGGAAAGGCAGATAAAATGATTACAGCCATGTACATGATGCCAAAACATGTTAATGAAGAACAGAACTTACGATTAACTCTTATCTATACCAAGTTAAGACACTTGTTGAATTGTGATTTTTTTTTTAAAGCTTTTTTTTTTTTTTTTTTTTTTTTTTGACAGAAAGAGCATAAGCAGAGGGAGTGGCAAGTAGAGGGAAAGAGAGAAGTAGGTTTCCTGCTCAGCTCAGTGTGGGGCTGGATCCCAGGACTGAGCCGAATGCAGTTGCTTTATTGACTGAGCCACCCAGGTGTCCCTGAATTGTGGTTTTTCTTTTTTCTTTTTCTTTTTTTTAAAGATTATTTATTTATTTGACAGAGAGAGGGAACACAAGCAGGAAGAGTTGGAGAAGGAGAAGCAGGCTTCCCACAGAGTAGGGAGCCCGATGCGGGGCTCGATCCCAGGAGCCTGGGATCATGACCTGAGCCAAAGACAGATGCTTAACGACTGAACCACCCAGGCGCCCCTGTGGTTTTTCTTAATGAACTGATTCAATTTGCCTGACTGGCATCGACTGTATGTGTATCAACTTCTATTAGTGCAACTGACTTAACGGCTGCCTGTCTGGCACCAAGTGAATAACGGGTGGAGTGTGGGAGCCTTGTTTGTCTGGAGATCCCATCATTTGGCCCCATTGTCCAAAGTCATGCCAGGTCACTGGGCCTTTTTGTTAGGGTTACTAGACAGACCCTCTATGGACATGAACCAAAGGCACATTGAGGAAGGGGCACCACCGAACCTGGGATGGGGGCAGGGAGAGAGGTTTCTCCAAGAGGGGACTTTGCAGCTATGTCTTGAAGGATGAGTAAGAAAACAAGTGGCAGATCATATTGTCTCAGGGATCAAATTAACCAGCTAATTGAGGCACCGTCACATTATATACAGCAGAGACCATTTAGTGCTGTGTCTTCTCTCTTACAAACACCCTCTCCTCTTGAGGAAAGTGTTGCAGGTAAATATCCTCAACCTCCTGTCCTCAGTTTCTGAGACTGCCTTTGCTAACCTCATGGACGGCTCCATGTAGCGCAGGACGTGAGCGGGCAGCTCTCTGGTCAGCTCAGCTAGGTCTCTGCACCCAGTACTCATTTTCAGTTCTTTTCATCTTTCCTCCTATGTCAACCCATAACCACTTAATCCAGTGTCCTGTGCAGACATTCAGCTATCTGCCAAGCCCTGAGGGACAGAGTGTTATGGAGGATTCCTTCAAGTAATAGGAGTTTCTGTGGTCTGAAACTTTCTTTGTTTAGGCATCTAGAAAGGGGAGGCTTCTTTTGTCAGGGCTGCGCAAAGGCATTCCCCACCTTCCAGATGGCACTCTGTGTCTGGCAGGCTCTACTTTAAGAACACTCAATTTAGGGGTACCTGGGTGGCTCAGTGGATTAAAGCCTCTGGTTTCGGCTCAGGTCATGATCCTAGGGTCCTGGGATGGAGCCCCACATCGCGGGTTCTCTGCTCAGCATTGAGCCTGCTCCCTCCTCTCTCTCTGCCTGCCTCTCTGCCTACTTGTGATCTCTGTCAAATAAATAAAATCTTTAAAAAAAAAAAAAAAGAACACTCAATTTATGAAAACTGAGCTGATAAAGCAAACACCTCAAGCGTGCATCCCGTTTGTTCATCCTGCTCGACATCGAGGTCCTGCTTCAACGTGAAGACTTATGTATTTGGCCAAGTCTTTATTTTTCTTCAGGATCATTTCTCACATTCTTTAATTATCTCAAGTTCTCAGGGGCACTCATTCTTTTGATGCTGTGTCTGCTGATATTCTCCAAAGGTGTATCAATTCCCCATGTGAGCTCATCTTCTCTGGGTGTGTGTGTGTTTGTGTGTGTGTGCATGTGTGTCTGCAAATAGGCATATGTCCTGTGAGCTATGACATATGAAAATGACCCCCCTCCAGAGCAGGTCTGAGTTTGCTTCTGTGAACCCTAAAACATCTCAACTCTCTGTGATTAGTTTTCATGTCACTATGTCACTCTGTTTTACTACAACAAACAGGAGGAGTAAAATCGGGTTGCATGTGTTGAAATTTGGGGGTTGAACTTTTCAAGTTGGTCTTTTTTCTTTCACTCAGAGACCTGACAAGATAAGCTCCAATGCCTGGGTAGGTGGGTACTGTTTTTGGTCCCCTAATCACAAGGTGCAGCCATTCCAGACCCCAGGTTCATCCAGGGATCAGGTTCAACACTCCCACCACTTATGACCGGAGGCCTTGTCTCCTATCCCACTGTGGCCAATAAAACGTTTGGGCTGATATCCAGATCCACTGTCTCCTGGGCCATCGTGGCCCTGACTTGCCTGAGCACCACTCTGATGTGAGTTTTCCTTCATTTCTGGCACTCGGGGAAATTCTTTATTTTGAGGGTGGCCTTGGATTTGAACTTAAAAAAAAATTTTTTAATCTACTGTTTAAAGCAAGAGGGAGGCCCACATTCACTCATTATGTCATATTCTGAGACCCAAGTTAAAGTTAATATTTTTAAAAGTGGGTTAAATTATGACCAAGAAAATGTTTGAGTTGGCCATAAGGACCTGCGCAATTGCTATGATGAGCTTTCTAACAGGCAAAAGGAAATGGGAGATATATAAGGTTCTTATCAAAAAAAGAAGGAAATGTATCAAGTATAAGAAAAACTTGTCTTTTACCTTATTAAAATTAAACCCTGATCTTCCAGTATTAGACATGGAAGGAGACTCTCCAGTGAAGCAGCACAGACTGCTACTGTTATTTTGCATATGTGTATGATGCTTACAGCTTTTACTTAAAATAAAAGGACTAAATATTCATTGTAGAAAGTGTGGCAACTCAAGATAACCACAAAGAAACAAAACTCTTGGCTATTTGGCATTCAGTCAATCATAACCCTGTTTGTGGCAGATCCGTGCATCTGCAGAACACTTAGGACTGAGGAACAGAATCATGACTCTCCACTGTCTCCTGAACCTCAAAAAAGGACTAAAGCGTGCTAAGGAGGCAGAGCGTAGCAGACTCTGATGGCTGCTCGGCCACTTACCGTGTAGCAAGTGGCAAACTCACCACTCTGCCCTTCAGTTTCTTCATCTGCAGAACTGGGATAGTAACAGTAACTACTTGAAGAGTTGTGAAGACAAAATGAATAATAAATGTGAAGTGCCAAGCACACAGTAAGTGCAATATGAAAATTTGTTATTATCTTAGAAATCCTTTTAATGTTTTAGCCCAATTTTGGAAGATCAAAAATACATGTAAGCCTCATTTGTTAACTCTCACTTATCTAGGAGAGTTGATTAACCAGGGCACTGCCTTCCTTGACCATGTCAGATAACAGAAAATGTATTGTACTTGGTGTTGTAGAGGCACGCATTAGAAAGGACAGTTAGCATCAATATGAACTCATGGGTAGCTTAATATACAGAGATATAATTACAGATTTGTGTACATGCCTGGGTTAGTACACATCTATAGTTTTCCTAGCTCTGCCCATTCAAAGAGCCTCAGTAGCAATGAGCACATCCTATGTTGAGATCTTGTTTTCTACACACCATTCTCCAATAAAAGAAACCAGGGCTCTTTGGAGAACTGGCTGATTCTAGGTCTGGAGCTGGGAAACTACAAGAGAAGTCTAGAACATCTTATAATATCAGAACATACTCAAAAACATGAGAGTGGGAACTTGTCGAAGGGACATGGGTGCCAACCCAGAAGAGCTCCTAATGGCCAATGCTAGAATAATTTGAACAACAAAAAAGAATAGTATTGAATTTTAACCCAAAATATACAATAAATATATATGAATCCATAATGATACAAACAATTGAAAAAAAAAATAAGTAGAAGAGAAGAGACAAATTTTCCCTGAATTTAGGGGTGCCTGGGTGGCTCAGCGGGTTAAGCCTCTGCCTTTGGCTCAGGTCATGATCTCAGGGTCCTGGGATCAAGCTCTACATCGGGCTCTCTGCTCAGCAGGGAGCCTGTTTCCCTCTCTCTCTGCCTCTCTGCCTACTTGTGATCTCTCTGTCTTGCAAAAAAAAAAAAAAAAATTTTTCCCTGAATTTATATTGATAACCATCACTCTTAGGAAGTGGAGGGTAACATCCACCCCACCCCCAGAATGTGCTGCATTTAGTGATTTTCTTCCAAAGAAGAGAGTATGGGGGCACAGAAGAGTTATCTTCCAGTGCAGAAACCTGACCAACCCTACCTGAACCACGTAATTAAGTTTAATATCATCAATGATAAGTCATATTGATAGCATGTATCCTGATAGAATGTGATGAAAAGGGCACTTCACCTCTGTAATGTTCTTCCTAAAAACACATAATTCTATATTTAAGGAAAACATCAGATAAATCCAAATTAAGGGACAGTCTATAAAACACATAATCAGTAATTCTCAAAACTGTCAGTCAGGAAAAACAAGAAAGATCGAGAAACTCTCATAGACCAGAGGAGAATAAGGAAACAGAACAACTAAATGTAATCTGATATTCTAGGTGTTACTTTGGAACAGAAAGAGGACATTAGTAGAAAAAAACAAGTGAAATCAGAATAAAATCTGGAGTTTAGTTAATAGTAATGTAACAAGTTGGTTTCTTAACCATGACAGATGTACCATGGCAACGTAAAATCTTAGGGGAAACTGGGGGAGGGCTTTATGGGAACTCTCTGTGCTATCGTTGCAACTTTTCTCTAAATCTAAAACTATTATAGAACAAACTGTTTGTTAACCCCGCCCTCCCTCCAAGAAAAGGTGGCCAAATAATTATTTCCTTCAGGGTCTCTGCTCAGTTAGAGATTCAGCATGGTCTGTTCCTTATTCGAGCATTTGGGTTTTTAATAAACACTATGGGAGGGTTGATGAGTACTGAGTGCTCCCATTACTTGCCATTTATCAGTGTTTCCATTTATGCCCTTTGAGCCACTTTTCAATGTGAGCACTTTTATCCAACTTTTATTAAAATAATTCATAAAATAACTTTGAAACATCTATCATGTGCTTAGGTACAAAATACCTTTTTCCTTCATAAATATATTTTATAATTGTAACAGAAAGAACTATATCACTGTTCTTAAGTGGTTTGAGGCCATATAATCCTAATATTTGTTATTCATGATCCCATTGTCTTCTAGAATTTGACACTTGATTTATTATTTAATTTGAAAAAAATGGAAAGTGGAATCCATACTCCCTCATTTATCAGTTTTTGAAGAATGACAGAAACGCAACGTAACCATAAGTTTGAAGTCTTATGGAAAGACTAATAATAAATCAATACTACATTTGCTAATTTGCCAAGATTTGGAGTGGATTTTTTTAGTTAAATGAGAATTATAAAAACAATTTTTAAATCCCATTAGTATCCTCAAATGCATTTCCTCTGTACTTTGTGGCTAGAATGCATTGAGATTTTCCAAGGGTACCTTAAGTAGCTTTTGTCATGTCCTTTTCTGAAAGATGTGCACATTTTTTCAGTGAAAATTTTCTTCTATTCTTATTCTCTGAAGAAAGGTGTCAATATTGCCACCGTTTGGAAGTTTTGTTTTTTGGTTTTTTTTTTTTTTTTAACATTACTTGTTTGAGAGAGAGAACACCAACAGGGAAGGGAGGGGCAGAGGGAGAAGCAGACTCCCCATTGAGCTGAGCAGGGAGCCAAGGGGCTCACTCCCAGGACCCTGAGATCAGGACCTGAACTGAAGGCAGACACTTAACCGACTGAGCCACTTAGGTACCCTTGGAAGGAGTTTTAATTTCCCACTCTCTTTCCTGGATTAAAAATAATTCCTCTGTTTGTATTGATTTGATATATGCTACTGAAGCTTGCTCATAGAGTCTCATGGTTTTGTTTCGTTTTTTTTTTTTTTTTAAAGATTTTATTTATTTATCTGACAGAGACATAGCAAGAGAGGGAATACAAGCAGGGGGAGTGGGAGAAGGAAAAGCAGGCTTCCCACAGAGCAAGGAGCCAGACACGGGGCTTGATCCCAGGACACTGGGATCATGACCTGAGCCAAAAGCAGATGCCTAATGACTGAGCCACCCAGGTGACCCTCCTAGTTTTGTTTTTATAACAAAAGGAATATAAACCAGATAGTCTAAAATAGAAGTCGCAGGCTGGTGACCCATAGGCCAAATATTTGGTACGTCCCATATAACTTAAATTTTTTTTCACATAAAAATCTAGACTTTCATATTCTTCTAAAAGAGCAGTCTGGCAACATGGGACTCACATTTCCATCTGGCTACAATAATCTGGACCTGAAAAGGGGCTTCCTCATCCAGTTGACATGCAGGTCCTCCAGAAGGCCACAATCCAAATGGTAAGACACTCAATTTACCCCATTCATGTATCTCTGCAGCTAATTGAATTTCCAGGTCCTGATCTAGAGTATCAATTACTCTCTTGATCTAAATGATTTTCTCTGAAGTATCATTAAGAGAAAGAGAAAATAAAATAACCATGAAGCAAAATGAACCAGCTTTAAGTCATCACTCTACACGTTTGGAATAAGTATAAAGAAATTATTTCATTAAACCATTTCATTAAAAGTGTGCTACTTTGGAATAATACTCTTGAAGCTATCAGCCAAAATCTGGGTTTTGGTACTCATGGCAAGAAGTAAAGCCACTTCCTAACCAGCACCCACCTTTGCAGTTGCCATGGGATGCTATGTGGTCCTGGTGACTTCAGACTACATGCTTAGACTTCCTAAATTGGAAGGGTCATTGTGACTGGATAGTATCTGTTCTCAGATGGTATAGTGGGATCAAAGGCATTGAAGGAGAAAAAGAGAAGAGTGCCTTTTCTGCATCCTTTACTGCAGTGACAGCACAGTTAGAAATGTGAGACTTTGCTGCTATGAAGACAGAGCCCATCCGGGGCAGAACACTAGTACAACAGAGATGCATATTCTCATCCTGACTTCTTAGACTTACGTTGGACATTGACTTTTTTTCTTTTTCAGAGAGGGAGGGAGAGAGGGGGGTAGGAGCAGAGGGAGAAAGATCTCAAAACCCTGAGATCATGACCTGAACCAGAATTAAGAGTCGGACACTTAACCAACTGAGCCACCCAAGCACCCCTGGATATTGACTTTTTAAGGTCTATGCCATGATGAACAAAACTGTACATAGTTTCACATTTTCCTGAAAGCTTAATCTATGGTAAGGCTAGACAACAACAAAAAAGGAACTGATTATTTTTGGCCTCATAGGATGTATATCTTGCTTTTTCTCTATTTATTATAATAAAATTCATTTTCTCCGAAGTATTTCTAAAATTATCTGCCATATCTTAGAGCCCTGAATCAAGATGATGTTTTATACCCCTCTGTCTAAAGTCAACAGGAGTGGGTGAAGATATATCTGGGAAGTTGATTTTAAGGCAGGAAATCACAGAGGCCAATTGTCCAGAAAGTAAAGAGGACCAGTATGACCTGGGGAGATATAGGTGGACGCCACCCATACCCCCCCACACACCACCCCAGCCCCAAATTGTTCATTTCCTGGTATCAAAGACTTGATCCAGGACACTTTCTGGGCCTGGCAGCTCAGCCTCCTGCCTGGGCCTTCTCAACTGTTCTTCTTAGAGTTTCTGTCCTCCTTTGAGTAGACAAAGAATAGATTCTACTGCCCTCTGGTTCAGGCCTACACAGTGCCCTGCCCCAGCCCTTTTAAAAGATTTCATTTATTTATTTGACAAAGAGAGAGAGAGAGAGAGCACAAGCAGGAGAAAGGCAGAGGGAGAAAGAGAAGCAGGCTCCCTGCGGAGCAGGGGAAGCCCAATATGGGACTCTATCCCAGGACTCCGGGATCATGACCTGAGCTGCAGGCAGTGGCTTAACCAACTGAGCCACCCAGGTGCCCAGTGCCCTGCCCCTTTTAACCCTCTGAAGTGATACAGAAAAAAGAATGCCAAACTTTATTAAGTCAAGCCCTCTGGAGAATAATGCAGACCAAGTGGAGCATTTTTTTTTTAAGATTTTATTTATTTATTGACAGAAATCACAAGTAGGCAGAGAGGCAGAGAGGCAGGCAGTCAGAGAGAGAGGAGGAAGCAGGCCCCCCGCTGAGCAGAGAGCCCGATGCAGGCCTCGATCCATCAGGACCCGAGCAGAAGGCAGAGACTTTAACCCACTAAGCCACCCAGGTGCCCTTTTTAAAAATATTTTTTTAAGATTTTATTTACAAGTGGAGCATTTCTTTTTTTTTTTTTTAATTTTATTTATTTATTTGAGAGAGAGACAGTGAGAGAGAGCATGAGCAAGGAGAAGGTCAGAGGGAGAAGCAGACTCCCCATGGAGCTGGGAGCCCGATGCGGGACTCGATCCCGGGACTCTGGGATCATAACCCGAGCCGAAGGCAGTCATCCAACCAACTGAGCCACCCAGGTGTCCCAAGTGGAGCATTTCTAATGGATTTTTCTTTACATGCTGTAACAGGAGGGGGCTGATGTGCTGTGGTCAGATGGGGTCAGATGTAGATGGAAAGGAAGGCCAGCTGGGCAGGGACAGAAACCTAAAAGCAATGCTAACAGAGCAATAACTGCAGCAAACTAATGACTTTGCTCTTCACCCCCTCCCTATCTCCATCTATCCTGGACTAAAAGACTGAGGGCTGGTAGACTGGGTGGGGCATGGAGGTAACAGAGATATAGGGAAGGTGATGAAGGTTTAGACATGAGTGGAATCTGGATAAAGGGGGCCCAATGCTGTCCAGCAGAAAGTGCAAAAAGAATCACACTAAATCCCAAGAATCTAAGAGCAGATAGGCTTGTGACCCACTTTGTGGGAAAGTTGCAAAACTGAAGAAAGGAAATGGCCGCATAGGAGTCTGATAGGATGCGGCTGTGGAGAGACAGTTACTTCTCAAATCCAGGCATACAATGAAAACAGAGGCAGAATGGCCCTGATAGTGTGGACCACACTGTGCCACCAAATGACCAGGCAGATGGGGGGAAAGATGGTTCATGGACACTGGTGGGCAACACACTTCAATTCCTGGTATGACAAAAGCCCCTAAGAACCTAGACACAACCACAGGAAAGGGAGGAACTGCACATTTCCATAATGTCAGTCAAATAGGGATCTTGGTAGAAATTGAGTTATAGAATAACACAAAAGTTTAAGATTTATTCATTTGAGAAGAAGAGAGAGTACACAAACAGTAGGAGGGGCAGAGGGAAAGAATCTCAAGCAGACTCCCCACTGAGCACGAAGCCAGACTTGGGGCTTAATCTCACAACCCTGAGATCATGACCTGAGCTGAAACCAAGAGTGGGATGCTTAACTGACTGAGCCACACAGGCACCCCGAAATTAAGTTATTTTTCTTGCACACCTCAGTTGTATGCCCAGTACAAAAATGTAAATAGATCTGGTTTTTGCCAAAGCCTATATGTGAAGCTGAAATCATAAAACATTCCTGGCCACACACAGCTGTGGTCAAGTTGTCTGAAATGAAAAATGCATGGTGTTGTGTTGCTTATTGAAAATGAGTGACTTATTTTATGACCTAAAATTTAAACCCTTCAATATGTGATCTTGGGGGGGTGTTGGTCACTGGATTTGGAAATGTAAGAAGCAAAAGTGAAGAATGAGTAAGAATACAGAAAAAATAGAAACTGTTTCACTGAATTTTTTCTAACATGAACTTTGCTTTAGCCAAGCAAGGTAAATTAGTAAACCAATCTGTTTCTGGGTACAATTTTTATTAAAACTTGGTGAAAATGGGAAACTGCATTCTATACCCTTATTTGTATATAAAATGGGGACATATGTGCCTATCTGTACATAGGAAATGTCTGTGATGAGCCTAAGAGACGGTTATTAACAGAAATTGCCTCCTGGGTGAGAAGGCTAAGGGTCTGGAGAAAGAAAGAATTCCTTATTCATGAATGTATTACTTTAATTTTTTAAGATTATAATTATTTTAAAAAAGATTAAGGAGGGAAGAAGCAATTCTGTGGAAATAAAAGTATTCAGTCATATAATAATTAAAAAAAGATTGTAATTATTTTATATAGAGAGAGCATGCACAAGTGGGGAGAGGGGTAGGGGGAGAGGGAGAGAGGGAATCTCAAGCAGACTCCACGCTGAACGGTCTAATGTGGGACTTGATCTCACAACCCTAAGATCGTGACCCAAGCTGAAATCAAGAGTCGCATGGCCAACCGACTGGACCACCCAGGTGCCCCAAGTGTATTACTTTATTTTTTTTTAAAAGATTTTATTTATTTATTTGATAGACAGAGATCACAAGTAGGCAGAGAGGCAGGGAGAGAGAGAGGAGGAAGCAGGCTCCCTGCTGAGCAGAGAGCCCGATGTGGGGCTCGATCCCAAGACCCTGAGACATGACCCAAGCCGAAGGCAGAGGCTTAACCCTCTGAGCCACCCAGGGGCCCCTATTACTTTACTTTTAAAAGCAATATTAGCAATTAGCCAAAACAAAAAGCCAAAGCTATTGGTAAGTCACAGCTATTTATTAGTGAATAGGTAAAGGAAGATAAAGTAAAGTAAAGCAAGGAGAGTAGGGCAGAGCAGGATACTAGAATTGGGGGCATGCAGCTCCCATAGCTGTATAGTTCCTGGTCCCAGGTTCCTGGTGGTGGCTCCTGGTCTGGGATGCCAGGGGTCAAACCTTGTAAGTCCTTATAATAAAACCTTGAGAAAGCTCAAGGGGATCTTTGCCACCCAAAGAACCCTAACTGAAATCACCAATCCCTTGGGAAGAAAGGCTGATTTGAAAACAAAATATCTAAATCATGTACTTCCAGCTCATCTACTTTCCACTAACAATGGGAAAGAGTCTAACTCATGTTTTTTACCCTGTGTGTTTCACCCTTTATGGCTAGGCAACAAACTTGCCTCTTGACTGCCATATTTTGGTCATGGTTCTAACAGATGGACCGAATTCTGTATCATAGGCTAATAGGCTCTATTCTATCTTTATAGCTATTAATATGATGATGTGTTTTATTTGCTAATGTATTTCCATTGAAAATGGACTTTGTGATCTTGGTGATCCATTTAAACCTTTCTAAAGTTAAAAGAAAGTAGAATGTATATGGTAACTAAATGGGAATGACCTGCTGAAACAGCAAATATTTTCTTACAGTGTGATTGTCAGAAGAGGCTGCTTTCTTGAAGAAAAAAAACAAACAAAAACAACTAACTAATCAACCAAGGTCAGTAATACATTCCAGCATTCAGGGCCTTTGCACCTGCTGTTCCCTTTACCTTGAAGATTCTTCCCTCAAACAGCAGCATGGTGAGTTCCCTCACCTTCCTTCTGGTCTCTGCTCAGTTGTCTTCTTTACAGCAAGGTCTTCCCTGGTTACCCTGTTTAAGAGAGCTTCTCCTGCTCCCAGTCCCATGCCTTCCCAGCCCTCTTTAGTCCCACTCTCTATTTTTAACCTTAGTTTTTAATTTATTTTACTTATTTATCTGTGAGAGAGAGAGCACAAGCCCGGTGGAGGAGCAGAGGGAGAGGGAGAAGCAGACCCCTCACTGAACAGGGAAGGGAGGCCAATGTTCATGGGCTGGGATTATGACCTGAGCCGAAGGCAGAAGCTTAACCAGCTGAGCCACGCAGCCACCCTTTTCCTTAGCTTTTGACACTATTAGATATTCTTTGTTTTTTTGTATTTTTCCCCAGCCCCCAACTGAAATACAAGTTCTGAGAGCAAGGAATTTGCCATTTTACTCATGAAAGCACAAAATGTATCTCTAGTCTCCAGTAGTATCTAACACAGACTAAGTGCTCAACAAAAATTTGTGGAAAGACTGAATGAAATCACAATGACTGGATATTGAAAAGAGGACACACAAATGGGTTGTACAAAATTGCTAGAAAATCTCCATATACGCTCCCTGCTATGCATGGGATAAATCCTTGTGCTGTATAGATGATACAAAGGAAAATCAAGTGGCTATACATTAGGAGAGATAACATGCTCGGTAGGCGTAGATTTTATCCTTATATACACCATGTCTACAGGTCTCACTGAGATGTTAATTCCCCAAGAACTCTGGTCTTAGACCAAATCTGAATCTTCTACATGTTGACTGGGGGCACATGTTTAATTTAGCCTTTTGAAATAAAGGTGGTTGATATTCACTATAGCATGGCTGATGTTCTAAAGATTCATATAAAATTTTATATGGCTTCTCAGAGTGATCGTTTTTTAAATACTCCACATACTTCCTGAGGTGACAAATAGTTCAAAAGATTTAGTAATATTTAGGAAGAAAAATGTCTGCTAGGCAGGGTTCAGTACGTTCCATAGGAGAATCTGAATAGTAATTGCTGGGACAGACAGTAAGGGAAAGGTTTCCATTGCCTTTCAATTATCAGCTATTGTAGGGGAGGTGGGAAATGAAAGAGATCCAGAAAAAATTAATTTTATTTTCCTTCAAAATTATCTCTGATAACAGTCACCAAGTTAGATTTGACAAGTAGGTTAGAAGCCACTTCGTTTGGCTGGTTTTAAGAGTTAGGCACTAAATAAAATGAGTGGATGGAAATGGAAAATTGGGAGTTCAGGGTGAAACTAGAGACTTTGTGATGGGAGCAACTGGAAAGATGAGGATATTCTAGGTACAAGGGTGAAAGTGCTGAGGCAATGGGGAGGTGGAGACTGGAGTGTGTTCAGGGCCATTTTTGTGCTTTATAAACTTAGAACATGAAAGCTCTTAGGTAAGAGAAATCAAACTTATTACAAAGTAAATCCTCAAATGCACAACTTATAACTGATAGGGAACATATTAATAATAAAAGGTCAATAGGAAACTAAAGAAATTTTTATTGAATTATAACATACACAGATAAAGCACAAGAGCAGACTGAGCAGAACCCCATTCTCATTTGGAATATGTATATTTCTTTAATACAAAAAACTTTGTGTTGGGGGTGCCTAGGTGGGTCAGTGGTTCAGCATCTGCCTTCGGCTCAGGTCAGGTCCCGGAGTCCTGGGATCAAGCCCCATGTTTGGCTCCCCACTCAGTGGGAAGCCTGCTTCTCCCTCTCCCACTCCCTATGCTTGTGTTCCCTCTCTCGCTGTCTCTGTCAAATAAATTAAAATCTTAAAAAAAAAAAAAAAAACTTTGCATTTACATTATAATCAAAAAGATTTTATTTTTTTTTAAGATTTTATTTATTTGACAGAGATATCACAAGTAGGCAGAGAGGCAGGCAGAGAGAGAGGAGGAAGCAGGCTCCCTGCCGAGAAGAGAGCCCGATGTGGGGCTCGATCCCAGGAACCCAGGATCATGACCCAAGCCGAAGGCAGAGGCTTTAACCCACTGAGCCACCCAGGCACCCCTCAAAAAGTTTTAAAAATACTTTTATGGGGGCACCTGGGTGGCTCCGTCGGTTAAACGTCCAACTCCTGGTTTCAGCTCAGGTCAAGATCTCAGGGTCGCGAGACCACTCCCCTCCTCCTCCTCTTGTGTGTGTGCTTGCACACTTTCTCTCAAAAGAAAGCAAAGCAAAATAAAACAAAACCTCTTATGGAAAAGGCTGGGGAACATAATACATTTGAAAAAATACATTCACTCTGTAAACATGTATTCAGTGTCTAGGCCAGGTGTTCTGTTAGGAAACGGAAAGACAAAAGCCACAAACTCTACTCATTACGAGCCTAAGGCTTACTGGTTAGACATTCAAGTTGCACATAATCAGTGTGGTAAACGCTAGCATGCACATACTCTAAAGCTAAGAAATTGACTGGCGCATGCATTACCTTTCTTCAGGGGGTTTTGTATTTTTGCTTTATACACATGTGAACAGTATTTTAGTGCAAACTCCATTGCCCCTGAGCTCTTTTTCAATGAGGCCTGACTTTTTTACTTCTGTCATCTCTGCTTTGTCCAATTTAAACAAGAATCTTGATAAATCAGTTAATCAGAATCCCCCATCCTCCATATCCCATCACCCTCAGTATGTAATCAGGTTCCTCATCCTCCACTATACCCCAGATGATGTCTGACCATTATGGCCTGCCTTCTGCAAGAATCCTGTTAGGTAGTTCAGTCAGAAGCTTCCCTCAGCTCAGATGGGTCCTCTTAGTCATTTTCATTCTACTAATCCCAACCTGCTCCTTGGCTATAAATTCCCACTTATCCATGCTGTATTCAGAGTTGAGCCCAATCTCTCTCTCACACTATAAAATTCTATCCCAGTGGTCCCCATACCTATCACACCCGATATAGTCCCCCATCCCCACCTTGATTAAAGTCTTCCTTACTATGCTTTGACAAGTAAGAGAGAGAAAGTTCTTGCTCCCATGAAACTTAAAGAAAAATGGGAAGGAAACTTTAAATTACTTTCACACTCAGAATAATGAAGGATAGTTGGAAGAAAGGCAGACAGGGACAACAGGCCCTGCCCTAAGAGGAAAGCACTCTTTTTTGTTTTTAAGATTTTATTTATTTATTTGACACACACAGAGAGAGAATACAAGCAAGGGAAACGGGAGAGGGAGAAGCAGGCTTCCAGCTGAGCGGCGAGCCCAATGTGGGGCTTGACCCCAGGATGTTGGGATCATGACCTGAGCCAAAGGCAGAAGCTTAAAGACTGAGCCACCCAGGCGCCCCAAGAGGAAATCATTCTTAAAAAGGAGTCCTTCACCCTTTCCCACCTGATAGGTAGATGAAAAAAACCTGAATGGATGACAGGCTCATGCAAGGCTAATCAGATTAAAAGAGCCACCAACAAACCCCTAAAAACCCCTACACTCAGAAACTGGTGGCAACCCTCTCAGATTCCCTCCCTCTTCAGGAGCTTTGTACTATTGTTCAATAAACTTTGCTTTGCTGCCCACCCCACCGCTCTTTGTCTTGTCTGCCTGTTCATTCTTCGAAGTGCCATGACCAAGAACCATAGGCACTAAGGGAAAAGAAATCTTCTACAAGAACACTTACTGCACAACATAAGAACCATGGTCTTTGGTCTGCACATATCTACAGATGGCATTTCCCTTATCCTTATTGAGCATCCTGGAGCCTAACAATTATTTCTTATCTCCCATCTTCAAAGAGCAATGGAATCCTTCATATCAATGGTAAACCACATTCACTTCTCAATGTCCTTCCAATTCAGGAATCCAACTTGTGGAAAACAGGCAGTGTGGAAGTTTCATGGGGCAAGACCTTTGAGAAAAGAGGTCATGCCCATTCGATAGTACCTAGCAAGAGTGAGTATTCAATAAATGTTAGCTGTTGTTACTGATGACCACAACAGCAAAAGAGAGCAGCCATAACTTGCAGGGATTCCCAGAGCAACTTTTAGGGGCGTTGGCACAGCTAACATTTAGACCTTCATTAATCCTGCTAAGAAAAGAGAAAAAAGAACTCTTAAATTTCTTGCAGGAGTTAGGTTGTGGCACTTAGCTCCAGGCCACCATTTAAATGATGGCTTTCTAGATAAGGCGGGTTATTCATTCACGGCCCTTCTTAGTCTGCTAGTCCATTAAGCAGGTAAGGCAGGTAAGAAGCATTTAAATGGCTTATCTTTGGTTTGCTGAAATAACATTTCAGAATGCATTCTTCTAAGGAGACACAGTATTTTAGCATGGTTTTTTTTAGAGGAAAAGAGGACTTCCATTCCTGAGACCAAAATTCCTCTGGACTGCTGTGTATTTTGCTAGTTTGACCTGAGCTTGTTTCTTTAGTAGGGAAAGTCCACTAGCCAAGTCCACAGCTAAACCACAGCTCAAGTAGTCTCCATTACTTTAGAAACTGTAATTCAAAACTAGTGTTCTTTCAATTTCAAGGTATCTTTCCCTGAATCATAGGAGAAAGCTAATGACTTTGAGCTCAAATGGCAAATGCTGATGCTGATGGCTTTATATAGTCCCCTGGGAACTCTTAATTCTGCAATATTTGAAATTAATGCCTTCTGTCCTAAAGAAAATTTGAAAATTTCTTTTGATTAAAGCACTTCCTTTAAAAATTAAACTACCAAAAATAAATTCAAAACTTGATTCAGCCTTATAGAATGCCCCTGATGAATTGGATCTTATTTTCTAAAGGATGGGAAATAAAGAATAACTTCTAAGGCACTTTCATCTCTGGCACATACACATATCTTAATTACCACATAACAAGTCAAGTATCTGTTAATAAATAATTAAATGAATCATGATACAGCCTTCACAACGTATGTTCCTATAAAAAATGAGAAAAAAAAATTGAATAAATCTCTATGTACTGATGTAGAAGAATTTTCAGGATTCATTAGGTGATCAAAGCCAATGTAGAGCAGTGCATGTGGTATTCTACTTTTCATATTAACAAAAAGTAAAAATAGAATATAAATTTGTATTCGTTTGACTTGTATCAAGAGAAACAGGAAGGATAAGTTAAGAATTATAGGCAATGCAGGGTGAAGGAAATGGGATTGAAAGGACAGGAGTGGAACCAAGAGCTCTCTATGTATAATTTTTATATAGTTTAGACTTTGAAATTACATAAATGTATTAATAAGAAAATTTTTAAATCTTAATTTTCTTGTTAGCAAGACATCTACATTCATGGACTTATAAGTCTAAGAAACATTCAAATATATATAGATAAAACTGAAAAAATAGTTGATTCTGAAAGTCATTTAATGAAATTTTTCTATGGTAGATTAAATCAAGTTTTTTCCCTTTTTCATTTAAGAAACTGGTTAATCCCTCAGATCCAGAAATTTATTTATTTATTTATTTATTTATTTGATCCAGAAATTTAGAAAGAAAGTATTAGGACTCTTGATCAGGCTAGAATTGGAAACTTTTAATATAATTAAAGTTCTGTAATACATCATCCTAGGGTTTATGAAGTGTATCACAGCAGATCTGAAATGGTTTCAAAGCAATATTGGCTGGTACTTTAAGTTTAAATTCCTGTGGAATGGGTCCAAAATTACCATAAAATTGAAATTCTTCCCCTGGAATTCACTGTCCATCAAAATTCCCATATGTTCATCCCCTTCTCTGAATTTACTTTTGCCTTCCTATTCAAATAAAAACCTACAGGCCACTCAAACCGTGGCTATTTCTCCTCCTTCCTCCTGTGTCTCCTTACCCCTAGACCTTGAATGCATGCCTTCAGAGGGTAACTGCTGCAAAAGTATCTCAGCTCTCACCTCTTCCCTGAGTTCCAAGTGATTCAGTCTGATTCTTTAGCCTGTATCTCTAGTTAAGTATTAGAATTTCAAATTTAACTCTCCCAAAATGGAATAGTTGTCACATAACTACCAAATCTGCTTCTCCCTTTAGTCTTTTTCATCTCTGTAAATGACTCTACCACCAGTTTAGTGTCAAGTCAAAAATCTACAGGTCACCTTGTCGTTTCTTTTCTTTTCAATAGCCACATCAAAACCATCAGCAAGTTTTATAGGGTCAGGATCAATAATCCATTCACTGGGGCGCCTGGGTGGCTCGGTGGGTTAAATCCTCTGCCTTCCGCTCGGGTCATGATCCCAGGGTCCTTGGATCGAGCCCCACATTGGGCTCTCTGCTCAGCAAGGAGCCTGCTTCCCCCTCTCTCTCTGCCTGCCTCTATGCCTACTTGTGATCTCTGTCGGTCAAGTAAATAAATCTTAAAAAAAAAAAAATCCATTCATTGATATATCCTCGCTCAAATCTGTCAAAATTTATCATCACTCCCCTGCATACTCTCAAAGTCCTTGTTCCTTTTTCACTAATGGTCTCCACTTTGCTAAATCCAATGCTGGTGTGGCTGAAAGATTGTTGGAGTCAGAATATTAGAAGGAATGGAAAGATAGTGAATGAGATTAAGGATAGTTTGGCAATGACAAAGTTATACTACTACAGAAATGAATAGTTCCAAGGGAGTAGAGGACAAGATCATTGGATGTGAGTTCAATTAACTGAGAGGCCAGGGTGTTGGAAGGATTATTTGCAGGTATATTTCAAGTCAAGAATTAAGACAGTAGTGGATTTGGGAGAGAGTGAGCCAAGAGCTAAAATTTTTGAGAGATAAAGGGGAGTGACTCTAGTAGGAATAAATTGACAATGCAATATGGGGTAGTAGGGGATACGGTCTAATGACTAGATAGTGAAAGCTTTATGTTTTTAAGAATTTTAAGAATTCAGGACAGAGAAGTATCTGAAACAGCTATGAGGATCACCCATCTTACCTCCAGGATCAATCGATCTGTATCAGTATTCCTCCCCATTTTTACTATTACTCCCCATTTTTACTATTACCATCCCACCCTACATTGTCTACGTTGTCTATCTTTCTCTCTCTTTCTCCTGGGTCCCTGCAATTAAGTTTCCTAAATCCTTATTTATCAACATTTTATTTTCTGTATCTTTGATATTGTGATTTTTTACCTTGATGAAATTCACTAAGAAAGAAGGTGCCTGGTAAGGAAAACTGAATCCAAGATTGTGAATTCCTTGATGACTAAATCAAAATTGAATGAGCTTTCTGTATTCTACTCATTTTTTGCCTTTTTTTTTTTAAGATTTTATTTATCCATTTAACAGACAGAGATCACAAGTAGGCAGAGAGGCAGGCAGAGAGGAGGAAGCAGGCTCCCCGCTGAGCAGAGAGCCCGATGCGGGGCTCGATTCCAGGATCCTGGGATCACGACCTGAGCCAAAGGCAGAGGCTTTAACCCACTGAGCCACCCAGGCGCCCCCATTTTTTTGCCTTTTTTAAATTATGATTTCTTCTTTCCAATTAAGCAATGTTGAAATCTCTTAGCACTATGTCTAGGAGAAAGATTTGGCACTTAAATGTCACTACAGATTTTGGATATTTTTCCTAATCTGTATTATCAATTGTTTAATAATTGTTCTAATGTTTAAGGCATGGAAATTTTATTAAGCAAATTCATAGCTGTGGAGTATTTTAAGAACTGTGCTCCAGAACAAAATTACATGCTCTTCATGTGTGAAACTGACAAAACAATATTCTAGAAATGTGTCCCACTGGAGCAACTAAAAGTATACACAAAAATTAGACTTATAAGGCCATTCCTAGAAACGCTGTTTACACTTTTTTTTAAAAAGTGTAAACAAAGTGTTCAAAAACAGAATCATCTTAGACTGTTTTAAAAAATGCAGTGCCCTTGGGGCAGCTGGATGGTTTAGCTGGTTAAGCTTCTGAGTCTTGATTTTGGCTCAAGATTTCCCTGACTCTTGACTTGGGCTTGGGTCATGATCACAGGGTGGTGAGATCAAGCCCTGCTTTGGGCTCATGCTGGACAGACAGCCTACTTAAGATTCTTTCTCTCCCCTTATTTCTACACCTTCCACTCTCTAAAAAAAAAAAAAAAAAGTTCAATGCCCTGCCCTACTTCTGATCAATTCAGTCAGGTCTTTTGGGAGGAGAGGCTCAGACACTGCCATTTTACAAAGCTCTTCCAGGGGTTCTAATATGCAATTATCAAGAGAACTATTCAAGGTGAATTTACCCAGTTTTCTCTCTATATACACCATCAATATGTTGAAAGGGTTCCAAATACATCTTTAGCCTGTATCACCGCCCTTTCTAACTCCATTCTTATCAACCTAACTGCTCGTTTAACACTGCTCCTTGAATGTCTATCAAGCATCTGTAATTTAAGGCAAACTTTTTTTTTTTTTAAAGATTTTATTTATTTATTTGACAGACAGAGATCACAGGTAGGCAGAGAGGCAGGCAGAGAGAGGAAGGGAAGCAGGCTCCCTGCTGAGTAGAGAGCCCGACGCGGGGCTTGATCCCAGGATGCTGGGATCATGACCTGAGCCGAAGGCAGAGGCTTTAACCCACTGAGCCACCCAGATGCCCCAAGGCAAACTTTTCTTTTTACCACACTTCCATTCCACCCAACATTTAATTCTATCATCTCCAAGTTCAAAATATTTCCAGAATCCAACCAATATTACCCCACCTCTTCTCCCAAGTCATCTCTCAGCCTGGGTTTTACTGCAATAGCTTTTCAACACAGCCATCTGAGTGATACATTTTAAATGCAACTTAGGTCTTTCTTCTGCTCACAATCTTTTAATGGCTCTTCATTACATAATAAAAGCCAAAGTCTTTGTAATGGACCTGATTGGGTCTCCCATAACTTCTGTGATTTCATCACCTCTCCTTCCACTGTCTGTGTAACTTGCTGTGCCCAGCCATTACTGGTCTTCCTCCTCTAATAAGCCAGGCCTGTTCTGCCTTAGCGACTTTGCAGGACCACTGCCTGGAAAGTTTTCTCAAATATTCTCCCTTCTCCTGGATTGAAATTCAAATGTCAGGATGCCTGGGTGGCTCAGCCAGTTAAGCATCTGACTTCGGCTCAGGACACGATCACAGGGTGCTGGGATGAGTCTCACATCCGGCTCCTTGCTCAGCAGGGAGCCTGCTTCTCCCTCTCCCTCTGCCTACTACTCTCCCTCTTATACTGTCTAATAAATAAGTCTTAAAAAATTTTTTAATTAAAAAAAAAAGAAATTCAAATGTCATCTTATCAATTAAGTCTTCCCCAAATACCCTAAATAAAAATAGTATCTAACCCGGGGCGCCTGGGTGGCTCAGTGGGTTAGGCTTCTGCCTTCCGCTAGGGTAGTGATCTCAGGGTCCTGGGATTGAGTCCCGCATCGGGCGCTCTGCTCCACGGGGGGCCTACTTCCCCCCCCCTTCTCTCTCTCTGCCTGCCTCTCTGCCTATTTGTGATCTCTGTCAAATAAATGAAATCTTAAAAAAATAGTATCTAACCCAATATTCTTTATCCCTTTTCCTTTTCTCCAGAGTATATGTTACTATCTGAAATACTATATACTTGTTTATTGTTATTATCCACCTTCCCCATTAGATATAAGTTCTGTGAGAGCAGGGATTTTGTTTTATTTATGACTGTATCCCTAACCCTGAATAGTGTCTGATACATACTCGGTCTGTATGTATCAGACACTTGATGGTGAACAGTGGGGAGGAGTAGAGGGAGAAGGAGAGAGGAATCTTTTTTTTTTTTTTTTTAAGATTTTATTTATTTCTTTGACAGAGAGAGAGAGAGCACAAGTAGGCAGAGAGGCAGGCAGAGAGAGAAGGGGAAGCAGGCTCCCTGCTGAGCAGAGTCCCATTTGGGGCTCAATCCCAGAACCCTGAGATCATGACCTGAGCCAAAGGCAGAGGCTTAACCCATTGAGCCACCCAGGCGCCCCAGGAGAAAGGAATCTTTTTTTTTTTTTTTTTTTAAGATTTTATTTATTTGACAGACAGAGGTCACAAGTAGGCAGAGAGGCAGGCAGAGAGAGAGGAGGAAACAGGCTCCCCGCTGAGCAGAGAGCCCCATGCGGGGCTCGATCCCAGAACCCTGCGATCATGTCCTGAGCCGAAGGCAGAGGCTTTAACCCACCGAGCCACCCAGGCGCCCCTGGAGAAAGGAATCTTAAGCAGGTACCACACCCAGTGTGGAGTGGGGCTCGATCTCCCAACCCTGAGATCATGACCAAAATCAAGAGTCACTTAACTGAGCCACCCAGGTGCCCCTAAACATCCATTTTTAAAGATTTATTTATTTATTTATTTGACAGAGACAGAGATCACAAGTAGTAGAGAGGCAGGCAGAGAGAGAGGAGGAAACAGGCTCCCCGCCGAGCAGAGATTCCCAGGACCCTGAGATCATGACCTGAGCCAAAGGCAGAGGCTTTAACCCACTGAGCCACCCAGGTGCCCCTGTTCAATTCCTTTTTAGAACTTTTTAAAATTTGGTGTATTTATGTAATTGTGAGGGGTTGAGGTGGGGAGGAGGTATTTAAGGACTAGGGCGGAAGTATATGAATAGTAATAGCTTTAAGGCCCTTTATATTGTTCACAACTAACAATACAAACCATGTAATCAATCCGTTACTTAACAGACAGCCCTTGTATGAATGATTCAGTCAGGTCAGTTTTGGTTTTAGTCTTTTTTTTTTTTTTTAAGAAAATGTATTTATTTGAGAGAGAGAGAGAGAGAGAGGGAGGGTGGGAGCATGCGTGTGTGCATGCACACATGCATTTGGTGGGGCAGGGAGCAGAAGGGGAGGAGAGGGAAAGAATTTCAAGCGTGTGCTGATCAGGAAGCCGGTGGCAGGGCTAGATCTCAGGACGCTGAGATCATGACCTGAGCTGAATCCAAGAGTTGGATGCTTAATTGATTGAGCCACCCAGGTGCCCCTTTCAGCCTTTTATCTAATTAGTTTTGAATGTATAGGGCAGGTGATGCCAGTTAAAATATTTTTCAGGCGATGTGAAAGAAGGTGCTCATGGCTCTTGTCAAGACGATGTTAGGACTACAGGACTGATGATGGTACTACTCTGGGCGGAAAAAGTTGTGAGGTTTAGATCACTAAATTCTTTGTGCTTCCTAAACGAGATTGTTCAGTGATGGGGCAACTGGTTGTATATGGTGTATACACATGTGTGTATACATATATATATATGTATACACATACGTGTATATAATTGTATATGGTGAATAGCCCCACTGCTAACCTATCAAACCGTGTCATGTCAGACCTTTTGATGTCAATTAGCACACTGTAAAGGACCAATTTGCTTGTGATTTAAAAATGGATGTTTATGGGGCGCCTGGGTGGCTCAGTGGCTTAAAGCCTCTGCTTTCAGCTCAGGTCGTGATCCCAGGGTTCTGGGATCGAGCCCCGCATGGGGCTCTCTGCTCAGCGGGGAGCCTGCTTCCCTTCCTCTCTCTCTGCCTGCCTCTCTGCCAACTTGTGCTCTCTGTCAAATAAATTAATTAATTAATTTTTTTTAAAAAAGGAATTGAACAACAATATAAGCCTGGCAGAAATCTGAAATCACTCCAGCCTCAAACTTTAAATCATTTGCCCAGAGAGAACAGCCCTCAGATGACTATGACTCAGCATTTCATGGTGCCTGAGACATGAAGTGAGATAAAGGTCTTGTTCCCTTCATGGCATTAGCTAAATATGGAGCTAAAATGAAAGAGCTACGTTAAAAACACAAAGTCAGTAGCTGAAATGTTAGTGCTCACATGTGATGACAGGGAGGAGAGTATAAGCCAGTTGAAACACACAGAACTGTTCTGAAATAACTTGTTGACGTATAAAATTAGCAAATAACAATACTGATCACAATTAACACTCAGAAATGAAGTAATTATAAATAAATGAAAACAAAATTAAAATGTGAACTATGTTGCTGGTTTAGAGACAGGTAAAAAATAACTTAGAGCTAAGGAGAGAATTTACCAGGCTATTCACTAAAATATCTAAAATTGAACCAACCAACTTTTTTCCACTTGTTAAAAAAATAAAAAAAGAAAGAAAAAGTTGAGTAAAACTGAAACAAACAGAAAAGTCCAGTTCTTTTTGACTATGAGCAGAAAGAAAGGTAAAATAAGGTAAACTACATAAAGGCTGCAATACAGTTTTCAGTTCATATTCTCATGTGGAGCAAGAACTGATGAATGAAGAAGAAAATATGGTAACTGGCAAGCTGGGAGGTCTGGAGAGGTGAGATCATGAAAAAGGACTGAGGGGCATTCCACATAAGCAATGGAGGAAGCTGGGGAATTCCACTCAGGAAACGCAGGTATTTAAATGAAAAACAATGAATAGACATATGGAAACAGCCTACAGGCAAATGGGCAAAAACCAATTGCTAAAATTTGCCTTTAGCTCCTGTTCCAAGTATGTTGTTAACTCTTTTAATTCTCAAAACAAGCCAATGACATAAATACTATTAAACCTAACTTTACATGTGAGGAAATAGACTCCGAAAAATTAAATAACTTGCTCAAGGTCACATTGTTAATAAGTGGCAGATCCAGGGTACCAACCCACATGATCTAACTCCACCACAACTTTATACTGCTTTTTATGAATGTCTCAAAATGTGAAAAGGAAGTGAGGAAACAAATTACTGAGGCCTACTGCATTCAAAACCAGACCTTGTGGGGGTACAGAAAAATGAATTTCCCCTAAGTAATCTACAGCCTATTAATGGAGTTCAGACTCCCACAAAAATACTGTTCAAATTTCACATCTGACACAACTAGGAGAGGCACAACAAGGGTAGTGGAAACTCATATGAGAAAAGTGGTGTTCACCAGGCTGTGGAATCAAGTAAAACTTCACTGAAAGAAGAGCATTTTGGATAGGATTTAAAGAAAAGGTTAGAGTTGGGTGGAAGGAGTACCATGTCTTCCCACCAATTACTCCCCAGAGTTTTCAGGATAAATTGCAAACTCCTTGGCAGGGTACTCAAGGCCCTCCACAACTATGGCTGGAGGAATGCCAAGGAAGAGAGATTATTCTGAGATGATTATGCTGAAGTCTTTACGACGAGTTTGCGTTCCAAAGGATAAGAACATCTTATTTTTGTGTCTCCATAAACCGTTAGGGAGTTGAAGGCCGGCAATGTGGCTTATTCTCTTGTAACCCTCCCCTCCCCCAGTCCAGGTGACTGTACATCACAGCACGTGGTGGGTGCACTGCAAACATTTCCTGAAACGATCGTAAATCGATGGGCATCAATCACCAGGTAACTGTCCAGCCAGGCTACCTTATGCCCCTTAGAGCTCTGGCGTTGGCTCATTTTAATGCTATAGAGACTTAAACATGTGATCCAGAGTCAACGGGTCGGCCCTAATTTGGACCCGGATGCCACAAACCAACTGTGAAAGGTCGTTAAGGCAACTGTGAGAATCCAAACATGGACAAAGAATTAGATGAAAGACTTAATTTCATTAAATGTGGCTATGCCTTTAAAAAGTCATGTCGGGTATATACACTTGTGAATAAAATGGTTTCCCTTAAAACACTGGAGACTAGGGAGTATAGGCGGGAGGAGACAAATGAAACAAAATCGGTAAAATGTAGCTAACTGTTGTACTCTGCGATGCAACATACTACTTGCTGTGATGGTTAAAAATTCCTTAATACAAAACACACAGGACAGACAGAGACACAAAGACACACACACACACACACTCAGGTGCTGTTTTTCATCTTAAACCCCGAGGGAACCAGACGCAGAGGGTCCACCTGCGGCATCTTGGATTCGGCGGACGACCTTTGCGGGGCCTCCCGCAAGGGCCCGGCCTGGTTTTCTTGCCCGCGAAGCTGACCGAGGGGGTAGCCTCTTCATCCCTCTCAGCATAAACGCCTTTCGCAGAGAGCTGAAATTCTTGGAAAGCGCGGGTCACAGTTCTTTCAGTTTCTACGCTGGACCCCGCCCGCGTGACCGGACCCCGACGAAAAGCCAGCCTACCGCGGAGTCGGCCACCACGACCCCCAACGGCCAGGGCCTAGGGCTTGGGGGCGGACTCCGCGCAGGGACGTCACGGCGCGCCGTGCGCCGGGTCAAAGTTCAGCCCCGCCCCTCTTTCCCTCGCTGTCTTCCTCGGCCTGCGCTGCCGCCGACGCCGCTGTGGGCCTGGCTGCGCTCCGTGTGCTCCGTCGCCTTCTTCCCTAAGCGCTGCCCGGCCGGCCGCCATGGCAAACGTGGCCGACACCAAGCTGTACGACATCCTGGGTGTCCCTCCCGGCGCCAGCGAGAACGAGCTAAAGAAGGTAGTGGGGAGCGGGACGGCCGGGAAAGGTGTGAGGGGCGCGGGCCTGCTCGGCTGAGGCGGCCAGGCCGCGCTACGGGGCTGCCCACGAGCCGGCGCCGGACGCTGCGGGTTCAGGCTGGGGGGCGGCAGCGAGACCGGCCTCGGCTGACCTTGGGCCGTCGGCCCCGCCCGGCCGCAAATGCAGCAAATAAAACCCACCCCTGCGCAAACACGACGGGAACGCTTCCTTCCTCCCTCCCCCGGCAGGCGCCGGTGGCCGGGCGCTCCCGGGAGGCTGCAGCCTGCGCGGCCCTCCCCGCGCGGAGGTCATCACCCTGGAAAAACAGGTTGGACAGAGGCGCACAGCGCATCTCGGCCTCGGGGGAGAAGTTGTCTACGCCGCGGTCGTTGGCTTCGGAGCCGAGTCCGGCCTGGGTCTAGGGCCTGGCGGGCGGGTTGAGGCCGCCCCCGCCGGTGCCTCCGGGCAGTTGGGTGCCGCAGCCGCAGGAGCGCCTCCCTTTCTTCCTCCTTCGCCCACCGACCCGTGCGTCTGTGTATTGTTCTGTGGGCAGGTAGCCTAGATGTCTGTACCCGCTTCAGGAGTAGCCCGTGGGTCCCAGCCAAACACCTGAGTGTACACTAAAAATAAATATAAGGCCTTACTGCGCTCTGCAGTGCTGCGAATCTTTGATCTCGAGATTTCAAAGCACTTGCGGCATGTGACTGAGCCCTACACAGTCTTCACCGAGCTTCAAGTATCCAGATTTGTAAGCTGAGAAAAAATGAGACTGCTCTTAGGCCTTGGGACGGTAGAGTTGAGAGTAAAATGGACTTCCTGTTACCTTACCGGAAATGCTAGTCTGTATTATATAATTCATGTGTCTGTGAATAAAGACTTAAGTGCTGTGTATCCTAGCCACCTAAATGTATGCAACTTCACGAAAACTGAAGTCACTCCAATTAACTAATACCCTAATTAATCCTCCACATGAAAAAAATAAAAGGAGCTTCTCTTGGCTGATGTTTCCCCTAGAGCGAAGGTAGGAGCCATCCTGAGCAGAGGCTCTAACCTTAGCTTAATTTTTAGTTAAAATGTTTCGCAGTTTTAACAAACTTAACGATCTTTTCTTTAGCGTTCATTGGAGTCGTCTTGGTGTGGTTACTGGCCATCAGAGACATTTGACAATAATGAAAATACCGATTTCTCCGATATTTTGTTTTTGGTTAGTGAGTAAACAGTATTGAGGTGAATAAATTAGTAAACAATATTGAGATTTTCTCGGCTTATGAATCCAGATTGTCAAACGATCTCAATGAATAAAAGATGTTTTTGGAAGGTTGTGGTTTTAACCCATTGCTTCTCAGAAAAATTAATACTTAGTATTCATAAATAGTTAAATCAGATTTTGTATGTAACCTTTTTTTAAATTTTTCTTTTGTATTGAAGGCATACAGAAAGTTAGCCAAGGAATACCATCCTGATAAGAATCCAAATGCTGGTGACAAAGTAAGTTACTTGAGACTTTTCCTTAGAGGTTTAAGTTTTAAATTGCCCTGCTTGAAAAAAGGAATCTTGTAAAGAAAAGTCCCATCTGTTCCCATTAAGCCAAACTTTTACATGAAGTGTATTTTGGTTTTGTATTGGGAATGCTAACATTCCAGGCAGTCGTAGGTGGGAGATAAGACCAGAATCAAACCAAAGGTAATTTATAGCTTTTGTTAGAATAATTGGGTTCCAGGTTCCAGTAGCCTTTCCCCTACTCCTCTACTTGAAAATCTAATTGTTTTCCTTATTGCCTTTTTTTTTTTTAATAATAGTTCAAAGAAATCAGTTTTGCATATGAAGTACTGTCAAATCCTGAGAAGCGTGAATTATATGACAGATATGGAGAACAAGGTCTTCGGGAAGGTAGCGGTGGAGGTGGTGGCATGGATGATATTTTCTCTCACATTTTTGGTGGGGGATTGTTCGGCTTCATGGGCAATCAGAGTAGAAGTCGAAATGGCAGAAGAAGAGGAGAAGACATGATGCATCCACTTAAGTGAATATCTTTTTTTTTTTCTTTTTAAAAAAATATTGAGTACTATTTTTTCAAGTAGTAATGCTTAGTAAAGCTAAAGGTATCAAAAATGTTGTCTTTTGTCAGAAAAAAAATCTTCCATTTCCTTACTGTCCTCATTGGATGACTAAACTGAATTTGATAACCTGGGTGTTTGTATTTTGCTACAGATCTTAAAGGATGGTTGATGTTTCTACTGAGGAGGCGGATGGTTTTGTTATATTGGTCTGAAGCCACTTGTTACTATATAATTTAAAATTACAATAATGAAGATTATTTTAAGTATTTAAATTTTCCAAGTTACTTTTTATTTAAAAACTTACAAAGTGAGGGACTATGACTAGTTTGTTTACATGTTACAGTCACTCATTACTTGATCCTCAGTGTGAACTCTCCTAAATTGGTTTCCATGGAGCTTGCTGGCTTCTAGCCTGACATTAACCTGCCAGCATATGAATGGTGTCTGACCTTGGTCTTAGACTGTGAACCCATGAGCCCTCTACAGTATGAAAATAGCTATTTTACTTTGCAAAGTTTGTGAGGTCTTTTATCCTCTTTTCATGAACCAGTAATGGTTTTACTAGCAAATACCAGAGACTTTCAAGTGTTTATTTAAAATAGTTCATTATTACCTGATTTATATATTTGAGTAGATAAGAGGAAGTGTAAACTTCTACATTGTTTGAATCTCATTCTTAAATTTGTTTGTATTTTTAAAGAATTTATCCACAGAAATAAATTATCAGTTGGATATTCTTCCAAGTACAGTGGGTTAGTTGATACAGAAGTGATTTAAGAGGTAAATAAGATCAGGAGAGTACTTGCTGTGCCTTAATAAGTTCTTAATACTCACTTTAAATTTTTTCAACGTATAAAGTAGATGCTGTTTTCTTTTAACAATATTAAAATTTACCTGTTGTTAAAGGATTTCATTTTGGGTGACTTTATAATATTCCATTCCATGATTTATTTAAGCATTCACCTTTTCTAGAGGATGTTGCCAATTTTTTTCTGTAATAAATAGCTGCTTTGACTGTCTTTATATACAGCATTGTCTTTTCTTGGTGGAGATATCCAGGCAGGCTTCAGTGTTTTGAGGCTGATAACTACAACTAAATTGCCTTATAAAGGATTGTGCCAGTTTAGCGTCATTGGTGGAGAGTGCCAGCTTGGCTAGACCATTACCCACACTTTTCCTTCATAAGCCATGTTTGTTGAAGTGTCTGTATTTTTCTGGCCTCTTAGGTAGTGGTTTTGTATACTCTGTGTAATTTAATATGTAAGGAGGAAAAGAGCTACCTATTTGTTTTCTGTAGATGATTTGGTTAAAGATTGTTACGGGTATAAAAGACAGATGGAGCCAATTGCTTTTGTCTGATTAAGTTGTAGCTATCTCATTGGGAAGTGTTGGTAGTGTTTTATTCTTACACTGCCTGGAACATACAAATTTTAGCTTGAGTAATGATTTTGGGAAAGTTTGAATACCACTAAATAAATAGTATAGGTGCTTTCTTTACTGCTAAAAGAGATTTTAAAACACAATGAGAAGAGTAAAACCACATTAAAAGCATTGCTCTCAGACCCTAAAGAATAGTATTTTTGAGACTTGATATAGATAGATTGTTTTGAGATTAGTTTGGAAATGAACAGTCCTGTAATTTAAATATGCTGTATAAAGGTGAATTGGATTTTATCAGTTTTGTATTTTTTTTTTTTTTAAGATTTTATTTTCTTATTTGAGAGAGAGACAATGAGAGAGAGCAGGAAAGAGGAGGTCAGGGAAAAGCAAACTCCCTATGGAGCTGGGAGCCCAATGCAGGACTCGATCTGGGTACTCCAGGATCATGATGTGAGCTGAAGGAAGCCGCCCAACCAACTGACCCACCCAGGCGCCCTCAGTTTTGTATTTTTAATAGGCTTTTAAACTGTCCTTTTTAAAAAATCATAGACCCCTTTGGAAATTTGTTAAAAGTTGTTCAAAGGTATAATTTTGGTTATAAGTCAGTGGGTCCTTGAGACCTCTTAAACTTCTAGGCTCTGTTGAAAACCTGTTCTTTTCCTCCTCTTTGTCCCACTGTTGATAAGGTCACTTTTGTTTTTTGTTTTGTTCTTGAGACATATGCAAGCTAAGTTGCATACAACTCCTATAAGTTATAATATAACTTTGTCACCTTTCTAAAAATTGTTCTTGGGGGGAGCAGAGCCTTTAGTAGAGCATGGACTCTGGAGCTATGCTGCCTGTGTGACCAAATAAGGCAAGTTAACCTCTGCTCAGTTTTGTCTTGTAAAATGAGGATAATAATTGTATCTCATTCAGAGGGTTGTATTAGATGGCGGCTCCTGCCTGAGGCCAGAAGAAGGTTATGGTGCTAGAGTTTGTTCAGTTATCAGCTCTGTCAGAAAACACAGCGTAGCAAATTGTTGGCCTGATCCTATAGGTTGTGGCTTTGAGCACCGTATATGCTGTCCATAATCATAAAATTCTTCTGCTAATTTGAGCCGCAAAATAAAAGTTCCGTCAGTTGACTTAATGTAAGATGATTTTGAATTCTTTAAAAGGTTATAGTAGAATTGCTGCACGAGCTGTCATTTATATCTTATATTTAGAAGAATTTGGCAAAATTTGATTGGACCTAATTCTTTTCTTCCCAGAGTGTCTTTAGAAGATCTGTATAATGGCAAGACAACCAAACTACAACTTAGCAAGAATGTACTCTGTAGTGCATGCAGTGGGTAAGTGTGTGTTCAGGTTTATGAAATAAATTAATTTCTGTTCTTTCAGTGGCACATTTAGTCTATACCAGGTAAAAATTGTTCATGATTTAAACTACCCAAATAGAACATTTTCTGATACATTTGAAAGTTTAAATACTAGTCATTGGAGGTTGAAGATGAAGGTGAAAAGCACATTTCCTGTTTGTCATGGCCAGTGGAATGGTCTGTGAGCAAAAATCTAACTTACATCTTTCCTTCCTTTAGCCAAGGTGGAAAGTCTGGAGCTGTTCAGAAGTGTAGTGCTTGTCGGGGTCGAGGTGTACGCATCATGATCAGACAGCTGGCTCCAGGAATGGTACAACAGATGCAGTCTGTGTGTTCTGATTGTAATGGAGAAGGTATGCATGCCAATACTTCTCTGCTTTTATGTTGAAATGGATTGGAAATGCGGGAATTGGAGAGGCTTACAATTTTTCTTTTTTAACATGTGTTTGTATTCATCTTATTAAAGATACAGAGTTCTAAAAGACAAATATGAAAGTATTCTATTATGCATAGGCGGAATGAATACAACAGTAAATTTGTTTAGTGAAATGTTAGTCTTCTTTAGTTTCGAAAGAATGGGCAAAGTTTTTTTGTCCCTTTATATTTTTAAAGGTTATATTTGATAAAGAGGGAGACAGCACATTGTTCAGTTATCATTCTGATAAGTGGAGGGTTTTACTGTACGCTTTAGCTAGCTAGCTTTTAAGCATAATGGGGATTGAAGCTCTTCTCACAGAAGTAAATACTTAAGGGTTTTTGTGTTTTTGGTTTTGTTTTTTTATTACTTCAGGTTTTGAATGGCTTTGAAATACTTAGGCTCAGAGTGATTTCTTTCTCTTTTTTTTTTTTAAAGACTTTATTTATTAGAGAGAGCATGAGAAAGGAGAAGGTCAGAGGGAGAAGCAGACTCCCTGCAGAGCAGGTAGCCCAATGCGGGACTCAATCCCAGGACTCCGGGATCATGACCCAAGCTGAACGCAGTGGCTGAACCAACCGAGACACCCAGGCACCCCCTCAGAGTGATTTCTGAAACTACTACTCACCTCTGTCCTTGTAGTGGTTTTATAGTTATAGACAATATATAACCAAATGGACATGACTGACTTCCAGTTAAACATTCCTTAGAAAAACGGGCATACCCAATTTGGCCTGTGGGTTTTAGTTTGCCAGACCCTGTTCTAGAGCAGTGCCATCTAATAATTTTTTTCTACAATGATCTACAAAAATTCTATAAAATTTTTCTAATAAAACATTTCTACAAATTTTTCTGTGTATGCAGTGTCAAGTATGGTCACCACTAGCCACCTGAGACTGTTCAGTATGTGAAATGTAGCTAGTGTGACTGAGCAACTGAATTTTAAATTTTAATTAATTTAAATAGCTGCAGATGGCTGATGGCTACCATTGGGCAGCATAGTTCTAGAGCATTTTTTTCCAGATTGGTCCAGGAAGTGGTGAAATAATGGAGAAACTGTATATTATATTCCCCTCCTGGAAAGTCTCAGTGCACTTTACCTTATTAAAAGCTCTAACAGTTCCTGCTATCAAGGAACCAAAGTTTACCAAAATCTTTACCTATGTACCGTTATGAGGAACTGGTGTTTTACAGAACATAATTTTTGAGAGTAGTGTTCTAGAAATAGTCCCTGAAGTCATTAATTATACATGTTACCTAAGCATTATAGTGTGCCAGTAATCAGCCAGTAGAAATCAATGCTATTTTTTCACGATATACTGTGTAGAGCTTCAGTTTTACTTTATTATACCACTAATTAAATGTTTCAGAAGAATGCTTAGAAAAGAAACTGTGTTGTCCTAAACTTGGTTTGGGGATACTCAATGGCAGCTAAAATTTAGCCATCTCTTTATTGGTTTTGGAAATATCTCAGTGATGGTGTACCTAAATAAAAGGAAGATCTGTAATAGGATGACTGGGCAGGGGTTAGTCTAGGAAATAAATAAAATCACATACCCAGTATACAAGGTAACAATGAGCCATAAAAGATTTTTTTTTTTTTAAGTTTTTATTTGGGCTGTCTCTGTCAGTAGAGTTAAACTCACATGAAACTAAGACTGAGGACAAAAAATGAAGTAGCACTTTTAGAAGCTTTAGCATCTGACTACCCATTTTGTTTCCTTGATCCTTAGGGTTTGTTTTAACATTAGGAAGTGTAGTCAGGAGTCAGGAAAGTATTGTTTAAGATATATTACATTTCTCGTAACATTTCTTCTTGAAATGAAACCAGGTAGCTGGGTCCTTCAGGTAACTTGTAGCAAGATGTGAGTTTCTGTTATTAAGAATGATAATTTAAGGGGCGCCTGGGTGGCTCAGTGGGTTAAAGCGTCTGCCTTCGGCTCAGGTCATGATCCCAGGGTCCTGGGATTGAGCCCCGAATCGGGCTCTCTGCTCAGCAGGGGGCCTGCTTCCCCTTCTCTCTCTGCCTGCCTCTCTGCCTACTTGTGATCTCTGTCAAATAAATAAAATCTTTAAAAAAAAAAAAGTGATAATTTAAACAAAACTTTTTACATAGCAGTTAAATCCAAAACATGTATTTAATTAATAAAAATATTTAAGAGTACAATGTAATACTCTTGCTGGGAGTTTGAATGTTCTCTCTTTCTAGGAGAGGTAATTAATGAAAAGGACCGCTGTAAAAAATGTGAAGGGAAGAAGGTGATTAAAGAAGTCAAGATTCTTGAAGTCCACGTAGACAAAGGCATGAAACATGGACAGAGAATTACATTCACTGGGGAAGCAGATCAGGCCCCAGGAGTGGAACCAGGAGACATTGTACTTTTGCTACAAGAGAAGGAACATGAGGTAATTTCCTTTTTGTTTGTTTGTTTAATTTTTGTTTTATTCCGAAATGGGTCTCATGGTTAAGATACAAGTTAGATCTTTTTGGGTTCTCTGGAACAACACTGAACATAGAAGTTAAGTGGTTGGGCTAAGTTTATAAGAACTGACTGTTTAGAAGACCAACAAAGCAGGTGCAGTCAGAAGCACTGAAAAGGAGTCAGTTTTAGTTCCAACTCAGCCATTGGTTAACACTATAATCTTAAGTAATCCTGTTGTCTCTATACCCCAGTTTCCTTGTTTATGAAAATAAGGGCATTGGACCAGATGATCTAAGGCAGCTCATTTTTCATTGTGAAACTCCTTTGATGGGTGGTGGGTGGTGAGTGGTGGATAGGACTTCAGTCTTCAGTGCTGCTCTCTTGATTTGTTTTACATTCTGGGTTTACCATGTGACCTTTTCTTAAAAGGTTCTGCAGTTTTTAAAAAAATTTATTTCAGGGGTGCCTGGGTGGTTCAGTTGGTTAAGCATCTGCCTTTGGCTCACGTCATGATCGTGGGGTCCTGGGATCAAGCCCACATTAGGCTTCCTGCTCAGATGGGAGGGAGTCTGCTTGTCCCTGTGCCCTTCCCCCCAGCTCCTGCTTGTGCTTTCACATTCATGCTCTCTCTCAAATAAATAAAATGCTAAAAAAGTAAAAATAATTATTTTGGATACATCTCATATGTTATATACAAGGCATAATTAACTGGTCCAATGATGTGATCTAGTATGTATTATTTTTTTATTATACCATTGCACTTCTTCTTCTTTTTTTTTTTTTTTTAAGATTTTATCTATTTATTTGACAGAACTTGAGAGCACAAGCAAGGGGAACAGCAAAGGGAGAGGGAGAAGCAGGTTCCCCGCCAAGCAGGGAGTCCAGTGCATATACTGAGGGCCTTTATTCTTGAAGACGGTATTTGGAGCTATTCAGGAAACCTCTTTTTAGTAATCACCCATATTCTTGACTATAGCTGCTTTCCACAGGGTTCTGGCATCATACTTGATCACATTGACTTGAGTTTCTCTAAAGTTTCTTATATCACAAGTCAACCACATTTTTAGTTTGTTGTTGTTAAGATTTTATTTATTTATTTTTTATTTATTTGACAAAGATCACAAGTAGGCAGAAAGGCAGGCAGAGAGCCCTATGTGGGGCTTGATCCCAGGACTCTGAGATCATGAACTGAGCTGAAGGCAGAGGCTTTAAGCCACTGAGCCACCCAGGCACCCCCCGCCACCTTATTTTTTTTTTTTTTTAAGATTTTATTTATTTGACAGAGATCATAAGTAGGCAGAGAGAGGGCACCTTTTTAGTTTGTACTAAAAATTTTTCCCCATTTGATGGTGATTTCTACAAATAAAGTGAATTTTGAAAATCATTTAAAGAATTTAATAGACAGTAAAGCTATATTGAAATGTCGATTCTGGGAATTTGATTGGTTGGATTAATTCCCTAACTAGATTGTAGCTTTCTCTCTCCTATGTTAGCCTTTCTCGGGATAAATTTTTTACCTCAGCAAATCTATAAATTACTATATATATTTAGGCCCTTTGTGGATATTGCCAAACCTGCAGATAGCAAGCGCTCCTTGCTTAGTAAAAAATAGTAATTCCTAGAATTCTGCCTTAGGATCTTATAGGTTGAAATATTTGTAACTCCTTTCCTCCCAGGCCCCCCACCCCAAGACTTATTTATTTATTTGAGAAGGACAGAGAGGTGTGGGAGGAGGAGAGGGAGAGAGAGAATCTCAGGAAAACTCCATGATCAGTGCAGAGTCCAATATGGGGCTCAGTCTCACAGTCCTGAGATTAGGACCTGAGCCTAAAAAAAGCAAGAGTCTGGGGTGCCTGGGTGGCTCAGTGGGTTAAAGCCTCTGCCTTTGGCTCGAGTCATGGTACCAGGGTCCTGGGATCGGGCCTCACATCGGGCTCTCTGCTTGGTGGAGAGCCTGCTTCCTCTTCTCTCTCTGGCTGCCTCTCTGCTTATGTGTGATCTTTGTCTGTCAAATAAAATCTTTAAAAAAGAAAAAAAAAAGAGTCTGATGCTTAACTGACTGAGCCATCTAGGTGCCCTGATGATTTGTTTTACATTCTGGGTTTACCATGTGACCTTTTCTTAAAAGGTTCTGCAGTTTTTAAAAAAATTTATTTCAGGGGTGCCTGGGTGGTTCAGAAAATGTTAACCTTCTAAAAAAATGTGGCTAGTCTCAAGTAGTTAATGAAAAAGCTTATAGTTACTTTGGGGCTTTTTTTTTTTTTTTCCACTACCAGCAGTTGTGCTAAAGGAGTTGTCAGGCCATGAGATTAGGGTAAGTGCTATAGCCAAAACATACAAATCTTCCAGTCAGAAAACATTTCAATTTTGAGACTGCTTTATATCCTGTATATTCGTCTTTCAGTACAGGTGTATGTATGTTTTGGTGATAATGGCTACAGTTGTGCATTTGCACAGCAAGGAACCACAGTATCTGGTGATGTTATTCCCTTCTTTATGCTTTGTTTTCCAGAAATTATCATCGCTTTAAGTCTTTTACTGTCTGGTTCTTGGTAGTTCCTCCTCATTAACCTGGTTTTTCAAAAATTCCCTGAATTCCTGTTTGTTCTCTGTTCAGATTTTAGCATCAAATTTTCTGTCCTACTCACCCCTCCACCAGAGTTCCCTGCCCACTGAAACAACCCTGATATCATCTTCAATTGGAATCATTTTAAGTTGAGCTCCCTTCTAAGAACATGGTGCCTCTTGTTCCCTACTTCTGATGTAGCGTTAACCAAAGGGTATTTGGTTATAGATGGTTCTTGGAACAATAATTTTTTTTTAAGGTTTTATTTATTTATTTGACAGACAGAGATCACAAGTAGGCAGAGAGGCAGGCAGAGAGAGAGGGGGAAGCAGGCTCCCTGCTGAGCAGAGAGCCCGATGCAGGGCTCCATCCCAGGACCCTGAGATGATGACCTGAGCCGAAGGCAGAGGCTTAACCCACTGAGCCATCTGGAACAATAATGTTACAATATGTTCAGAAACACTAGCATTTTGCAGTTATAAAAACATTAAAACATCCTGTTTGGGGTGCTTGGGTAGCTCAGTTAAGCATCTGCTTTTGGCTCATCAGGGTCCTGGGATTGAGCCCCACATTGGGCTCCCTGCTCGGCAGGGAGTCTGCTTCTCCCCTTCCCTCTCCCGCTGCTTCTGTTCTCTCTCTCACTGTTCTTTCTCTGTCAAAGAAATAAAATCTTTTTTAAAAAGTTATTTAATTTGAATTTAGTTAGCATATACTGTATTATTAGCTTCAAGGGTAGAATTCAGTGATTCATCAGTTGCATATAACATGAAGTGACCTCCTTAATGCCCATCACCCAATTATCCCATCTCCCCTCCAGGAATCCTCAGTTTGTTTCTGTTGCTGAGTCTCTTGTGGTTTGCCTCCCTCTCTATTTTTGTCTTATTTTTCCTTCCCTTTCCCTGTGTTCATCTGCTTTATTCTTTGGAGGAGAGACTATTTCGTATTGAAAAAAATCTAGGTGAGACCTTCCATTGCAATTTTGCTTCATCTTAAATTTCAAGAGCTAACTACAGATAGTTGTAAATTCTTTTTTTTTTTTTTTTTAAAGATTTTACTTATTTATTTATTTGACAGAGAGAGAGAGAGAGAGCGCACAAGTAGACAGAGAGGCAGGCAGAGAGAGGGGGAAGCAGGCTCACTGCCGAGCAGAGAACCCGATGCGGGGCTCGATCCCAGGACCCTGAGATCATGACCTGAGCCGAAGGCAGAGGCTTAACCCACTGAGCCACCCAGGTGCCCCAGTTGTAAATTCTAATAAGCAAAAATTATGTTAGGTATTTGTGCAATTGGATGTATTTTTGCTACACACTGAAAGCTCAGAAACATACTTGATGTTTATTAAATTATCTTTGCATTACTTAGGCCATAGGCTAATAGTGTAATTAGTCACTGTTAGCACTGCTGTTTGATTTACGTTCATCTAAGCAAATTTTTCACATTTACAGAGTTAAATGTAAAACTTAAACATGTGTAAAGCATGATATTGAGTCCATTTAGTGGCCGAGCATTACTGGTTAAGCTTTTTTTTTTTTTTTTTTAAAGATTTTATTTATTTATTTGACAGAGAGATCATAAGTAGGCAGAGAGAGAGAGGAGGAAGCAGGCTCCCTGCTGAGCAGAGAGCCCAATGTGGGGCTCGATCCCAAGACCCCGGGATCATGACCTGAGCTGAAGGCAGAGGCTTTAACCCACTGAGCCACCCAGGTGCCCCCTGGTTAAGCTTTTTATGTTGAACATAAGCTCTCTTCTTCCCCTGTTACGATCAGGTCTGGTGAATCTGTTCTACAGAATCCACCTGGACTGTCTACACCTTTTGCTCAGAGGCAGGGCCAGAAAATAAGCCACAATTGCAGAATATCCCTGGTTGTGGTTTTTGGAGCCTCAGCTATGCTTTATCAGCCAGTTTTCCCAATTCCAGTTGCTTTTCTTTTTTTTTTTTTTTTTTTTTAAGATTTTTATTTATTTACTTGAGAGAGAGGGCAGGAGCCCAGTGGAGGGTGAGGGAAGGTATGGGCAGAGGAGGAGAAAAGGGCTCTTCACCAAGCAGGAAGCCCAACTTGGGGTTTGATCCCAGAACCCTGGGATCAGGACTCAAGCCAAAGGCAGATGCTTAACCGACTGAGCCACCCAGGTGTCACTCCAACGCGTTTCTGATAGGTGTTTCTAGCATATTACATGAGAATAGCTCGGTTTCCTTATATAAATTTATGGAATTAGGGATGATGACAGTTTGGCTTTTACAATGAATGGTAGAATGAAGGTTTTGAAATCGTTTCAAGGAATACAGCACAACAGGGTATGGCTCCATAATTTTTTTTTTTTAATGTGTTTTGTTTGCTTTATTTATAGGTGTTCCAGAGAGATGGGAATGATTTGCACATGACATATAAGATAGGACTTGTTGAAGCTCTGTGTGGATTTCAGTTCACATTTAAGCACCTTGATGGACGTCAGATTGTGGTGAAATACCCCCCTGGAAAAGTAATTGAACCAGGTAAGTCTTGATTTTTGTCTGATCCAGGATTCCATGTGGAAGGTTTTTTTTTGTTTTGTTTGTTTTGTTTTGTTTTTGCAGTTAGTAAGTTTTTATAGTAGGTGACTGAAAGAGCAGCTTTCTTCTTGGTTAAAATTCTAATAGTTTTCTTTTTACTTACTCAAATAATAGGTTGTGTCCGTGTAGTTCGAGGGGAAGGAATGCCACAGTATCGTAATCCCTTTGAAAAAGGTGATCTTTACATAAAGTTTGATGTGCAGTTTCCTGAAAACAACTGGATCAACCCAGACAAGCTTTCTGTGAGTATTCTCTCTATATATAAGCGACAAATTACTTAAAAGTTTAATAATGAGGTGGTCCTTTGTCACCTTTGATTTGTTTTTGGTGCTAAGATTAGAACATGTAATTTGTAAAATTTTGCTATTTTAACATTTGAGTGATCGTTGGGCCGACCTGGTGATTATTAAAGGCAAGGCTTGGGGCACCTATGTGGTTCAGTTAAGCATCCAGCTCTGTTTGAGCCCATGTCATGATCTCTGGATTGTGAGATCAAGCCCCATGTCAGGATTCTCGCTGGATATGGAACCTGCTTAAGATTCTCTCTCCCCCACCCCCCCGCCCTCCCCCTCTCTCTCTCCCTCACACAAAAAAAAAAAAAAAAAAAATTGCTGGTGTAAACGTTGATGGTGCCAAGCAGGGAATAGTAAAGAATTAAAGCAGACTGGATGTAAGTTTGTAGGAGGATCGAGACACCCCGAACACCAGATCCCTTACTTGAAGAGGCAGCCTCCTAGGTTAGCATTAGTTATTCCATGCAGGAAGGCGAGTCTTAGGTAAAATTTTCCAGTGTTTAATTGTTGACAACTAATTCTGGTGTTTTGTGTCCTAAGCAATATTGGGATGTACAAAAGATGTCTGCAGGTTTGACCTGTGGGTCATCAGTTAGTCATCTCTGGCTTTAAAGTACACTAGATTTATTTAACTCTCAAAGAAGCATATATTTTGGATTGTATCCAGAGGGAAGGCCAAGCGATAGCTCACAAACTAACGTTTTTGTTTCATTTTGATTTTCGTGAAGGAACTAGAAGATCTTCTGCCGTCTAGACCAGAAGTTCCAAACATAATTGGAGACACAGAGGAGGTAGAGCTTCAAGAATTTGATAGCACTCGGGGCTCGGGAGGTGGTCAGAGGCGTGAAGCCTATAATGATAGCTCTGATGAAGAAAGCAGCAGCCATCATGGACCAGGAGTGCAATGTGCCCATCAGTAAACTCTGCAAACAAATTGCACAGGTGGATTTTCTTTCCACATTTGCCCGGTTTGCTTTCAGCGATCAGCTGGAGTGTCTGGTCAGTCCAGATGAACTGATGGACATCTGTTGGTCTATGTGTAACTTTTAAAATTGGTATAGTATCTACAGAGTATAATTTAAACTAACCACAAAGCTTTACATCTTCATTTTGACTGTTCTGTAGCAGAATAAAGCACTTGAAAGGAGATAAGACTCCCTTTCACACATGGGTTATAAGTTTCAGTCCTGGTATCCGTGCTTGATTTTTATCAGTTTTGTGTAGATTTTATGTTTCATATTTTAAATCCAAATCCCACCTTGTAAAGTTTGTGTACAATTTGTCCTGAAGCTTTGTGTTTGGCTGCACCTGCGTAAGCTGCTACAAATAGAATAAAGAATTTCATAGCCTGTATCTATCATTTAGATGCATGGAAAAATGGGCTTTGCACACAATGGGTTTGGAGCTGACTGGGAACAATGGAAAAAAATAACATTAGCTGTGGTTGTAAAGCCCCGCCCCACTTTTTTTTTTTTTTACCATCTTGTGAAAGGTTTCTGAAACTCGATAATAAAAAGCAGTTGGTATAAATTATTCTTTGTGTCACATTTTTAGAAGGAAGAACATACTTTGAACTGTAAAATGTATCCTTAAACTGGAGAATGTATCCTTCATTCTGGTTCTTAAGCAGCCCTTAAAAACCCATTGGCCTGAAGCTTATGCCTCAGGTATGTGCCCATTTTATAGTATTAAAAGGCAAAAAGAAAGTTTGGTATGTTGGTAGAAACAGGCTTTATTGGCTTCAATTGATGCTTTGTACAGTCAAGGACATCTGAGTTATGTAACTCACAAGTTACAATCCTGAGCATAGGGGCCAGGTTTACCTAGCCTCTCTATCTCCCCACCACCACCCCTTTTAAAAATAAGGTAACAGCAAATCAATATTAGAACCATGTCTGCATAGAACCTGTTAAAATGCTGTTTTCATTAAATGTTAAGTTAAAGATTCTCTGTCTCCATTAAGTTGAATATATGAGATTGGGGGAAGCATTGATTACTAATGTTTTATAGAAAAGTAAGACTCGTAGGCTGGTATGAGAAAAATCAGGTAAAACTGCTGTGAAGAGGATGTTGTGTTGCTCTTTCCATCTTCTATTACCTTCTTTTCATTCCCAGAGTAGATATTTTTAGAACACACTTTAATTTTAGGGAGAAGAAACATCAGTTGTACATTTTACATTTGTAAAAGAACAAAGAGGGAAAAGTGAAAACTAAAATTTAAAAATGTATTATGCCATCCCTGAGCCTCAACACAGTACTTGTAGTTTATTTCTAGGTCTACCATAACCTGAATGGGGGCGTGTGGTGGGGGTGGGAAGGGTCCTGGCATTAATCAAGGCCTGTGAGGTTTAAATTATTGCCCTATCCTCTCTACCTCCATTGTACAAAAAATATTTTACAACCAGCCTGGGCAAGATTCAACAGCATAGTAGTTTTGTATCCAAGGTTACTTCCCCACAACCACTTTAAGGGTAAGAATTGCAGTGGCAATATAAAGTTTGTAGCCTTTCCAATAAAGGTTTATAAAACATTAGAGTTGTTCAGTGTAGTCTTTTTTAATTCTTCTACCCAGGTTTTTTTGGCCATAGTGAAAACCATATGGAAGGAGAATCCAACCTGGTTAAAATCTGTTATGCACTCGGCCGTGCTCTGCTTTGGCGAGCACCTGTATACGGAATAAGCATGTATGGTATTGACAATTACAAAGAGTCTTTTTAACAACTTTATTGAAATAACTCCTGTGCCATTAAATCTTTTAAAAAATGGTGTACAACTCAGTGGTTTCCAGTATATTTACAGAGTTTGCAACCATTGCCACTAATTCCAGAACATTTTCATCACCCCAGAAGAAAAAACCCAAATCCATTAGCATTTACTCATTCTGTTTGTTCCCCAGCCCCTAGTACTAAGCTAGTTTCGTTTTATATAAAATGGGCTCATAACAACATGTGGCCTTTTGCAAGCTGTTTATTTAGTAATGTTTCCAAGGTTTATCCCTGTCATAGTATGGATCAGTACTTTGTAATAATCTGTTGTGTAGCTAGCAATACCATGCGTTTGTTGACCATCCATCAGTTGATGGGCATTTGGGGCTTTTTCCATTGGAATAATGCTACTATGAACATTCATGTATAAATTTTTGTGTGGACATATTTACAATTCTTTAAGATCTGTTCCAGGTGTGGAATTGCTGGGTCACATGGTAAGTGTTTAATCTTTTGAAAAACTGCCAAAACTTTTTCAGAAAGTCTATACCATTTTAAGTCCTACCAGCAATGTATGAGATTTCAATTTTTCCACTTTAACTGCCAACATTTGTTAGTATCTGTCATCCTAGTGGGTAATGAAGCAGTTTTTATTTTCATTTGCCCAATGTCTCATGATACTAGCCATCTTTTCATGTGCTTACTGATTTTTGTATATCTTAGGAGAAATGTATTCAAATCCTTCTCCACCCCATACTTTATTCAGATTTTCCTAGTTTTTATTTTTTTCTGTTCCAGGATATCCCATTATATTTAGTCATATCTGCAAAGGCTCTTCTGCTGTGACAGTCCTCAGACTCCCTTTGTTTTTGAAGACCTACATGGTTTTGAGGAATACTGGTCAGCTCTTGCAGAATGTCCCTTGATTATATGTGTAAAATTTCTCACAGCACTAGTTGCAGGAATGAATCTGTATAATGTTGAAAAACCTGTTTCCTCTGCTCATAACACTTCTGACACTACCTGGAGTTAGGGCAGACCCCGCAGGTTAAGAACTCAGTCCCACTAGACTGCCCGACTTAAGGTGTCAGTCACAAGTCCCAGGTTGTTGCCTACACTTCTGACCAACTGCTCATCAGCGTTACCCACAACCCCGTCTTCGGGTTGCCAGAATGGCTTATAGAACTCAGGAAAATACTACTTACGAGATTGCCAGTTTATCATAAAGGATACAACACAGGAACACCCAAAGGGAGGAGATGCCCAAGGCAAGGGATGTGGAGTTGCCATGCCTCTGAGCATATCCTTCTCCCAGCACCTTGATGTGTTCGCCAATCTGAAGCTCTCTGGCCCCCTTCCTTCAAGGTTTCTGTGGAGGTTTCATTCATAGGCACAACTGATTAAATTCATCGGCCATTTATGGGGTTTTTGTTTTTGTTTGTCCCATTAACCTTTTGTTTTAATGTAGGGTCTCAAAATTCAGTGACAGATTTTGGCCAAGTTGTTTCCACTAAAAAGTACTGATTTTAAAAAACTAATAACCTGAAACTGCCACACACATATACACACACAAAATGGTTCACAAAACACTGTCCTGGTTTTACAATGTATTATCATTAACTGGTCTTTTACCATTAAATGGTGTCATCAAAGCAGTGGACAAGAAGGCAGCTGGAGCTGGCAAAGTCGCCAACTATGCCCAGAAAGCTCAGAAGGCTAAATGAATATTTTTTTTTCAAAGATTTTATTTATTTATTTGATAGATCACAAGCAGGCAGAGAGGCAGGCAGAGAGAGAGGAGGAAGCAGGCTCCCTGCTGAGCAGAGAGCCCGATGCGGGGCTCCATCCCAGGACTCCGAGATCATGACCTGAGCCGAAGGCAGCGGCTTAACCCACTGAGCCACCCAGGCACCCCAGGCTAAATGAATATTATCCCCACTACCTGCCACTCCAGTCTTAACCAGTGGTGAAAGAATGGTCTTAGAACTGTTTGTGTTCTTGACCGTTTGTGATTGAGCTTCACCTCAGCCTTTCTCACCTGCTGGAGGTCTGGAGGGTGAGGCTGAAAGTTCCAACCTTCTAATCACACAGTTGGTTCCTCTGGTAACCAGCTTCCATCCTTCAAGACTTATCTCATTAGCATAAAATCAGGTATGGGTGAAAAGATCTTGTTATGTATAAAAAAGACACTCTTCCCACCCCTATCAGGAAGTTGAAGGGTTTTAAGAGCTCTGTGCTGGGAACCAGGAATAAAGACCAAATGTGTATTTCTTATTCTATCACAATTTCACAGTGTTACCTCAGTGAAACACTGCAGAACATTAAAACTCTCAAGGCACATGCATAGAACTTGTTTCTAACTGGCCGACTTGCATGAATCAGTCTGGTGTTATTTTAGTGAAACATTGAGAAAGCTTGCTCCCGCCATTTACCTACTACCATTTGTGCTTAGTTGTTGAATTCCACGATGATACGTGGATGGTGATAGCAGAACTGTAAACCAATGCCCACCTGGGAAACAAGTTATGAACTAGTGTACAGTGCTAAGAATAGTTTCTTTCAATTTTACAGATTTCATTTCCAAAGTGACTTAGGTTAGTAACCTCACCGCCTTCAGGGAGATTGTTACTATGTTGTCATGTAGTTAGATTGTGTTGCATATTCTGCATTTCACACCCCCCCACCACCTCTATATGATGTTTTCAAATCTGCATACATTGAGGGTCACTGCTATAAAGTTCACTGTGTTTTGACAGATGCATAGTGTCGTGTATCTACTATTACAGTGTCATATGGAATAGTTTCACCACCCTAAAAAAGCCCTGTGCTTCACCAGTTCAACCCCCCTCACCCTTCCTGAACCCATGGTGACCTCTTCTGTTTCTCACTCTTCCAGAATTTCATATAATTAGAGTGATATAGTTAGCATGTAGCCTTTTCAGACTGGCTTTCACTTAATATGCATTTAAGATTCATCTATATCTTTTTGTGGCTTGATAACTCATTTCTTGTCATTGCTGAGTAAGATTCTATTTTTCGGGTATACCACAGTTGATTTTTTTTTTTTTTTAAGATCTTATTTATTTATTTGAGAGAGAGAACAAGCGGAGGGGAGTGGTAGAATGAGAGGGAGAAGGCGGCTTCCCGCTGAGCAGGGAACCCAACACGGGGCTCAATCCCAGGACCCTGAAATGACCTGAGCCAAAGGCAGGCGCTTAACCAACTGAGCCACCCAGGCACCCCTACAGTTTATCTTTTATCAAGATTTTTGATTTGCAAATTTTTTTTGCCATTTTGTGGATTGTCCTCGCTTTTTTTTTTTTTTTAAGATTTTTTTTTATTTCACAGAAAGAGGCCAAAGTAGGCAGAGCAGCAGGCAGAGAGAGGGGAAACAGGCTCCCCAATGAGCAGAGAGCCTGATGCAGGACTTGATCCTAAGACCCTGAGATCATGACCTGAGCTGAAGGCAGAGGCTTAACCCACTGAGCCACCCAGGTGCCCCTTGTCTTCACTTTGATAGTATCCTTTGAAGCACACAGATTATTAATTTTAAGTCCAATTTATCTATTTTTTTCTTTTGTTACTTGTGCTTTTGGAATTTTAACTAAAATGTATAACACTGGGGATGGAACCTTCAGTGTCTATTTTGGTACAGTAGCTGGTTTTTTGCATACAATAATCATCTGGTTCTGAGGAGTAGGAAGGACATTGTGGATCCTACCTGGTAACTGATAGTTTACTTGGGAAACCCACACGAAGTTACTGTTAACAATTGTATCAATTAGGTCTTATGTATTTTGCTGGAAGTACTAATTATACTGACTCACTTTCTTGTCTCTCCTTGCCAACCCATTTACTTAATGCCACACAGAGTAAGTTAGATCCATAAACCCAGACTTCCTTTTTTGGCTTGCTACTTCGCAAGTCTTACGTTCTTTCGGTTTCAAGTAAACACGTTTTATATTAGTATTAACAGCAGGAGTTTGATTACAAAGAAATACATGTAATCTAATAATTACTCCAAAAGTCTTGTGATTAATTCATCCCCAGTTGCAAGGGATTTGATAGAACTCTGAATCCCACATAGTCTGGTGCAGACTTCTAGAGAATGTTAGTATAATTGCCATTTGTTTTTAATTTCTGGAAGTTCAGTTAAATCTCTGGTCAAAGTGAACCAATTGCCAGTACCACTGTAAGTCAGGCTAAAGAAAAGGACCTGAAGAAGCTCTTTAACAGTGGTAAGTTGAGGACTTTCATTAGTGATGTATTTTACCCATCTGTGTGTAAACAGCCAATCCCCTCTTGTGATCTATAAATTATTTTCTGTTAGGCAGCCCATGATCATTAAAAAATGAGATTCGAGGAGCCCCTGGGTGGCTCAGCGGGTTAAACCTCTGCCTTCGGCTCAGGTCATGGTCTTACGGTCCTGGGCTCTCTGCTTGGCAGGGAGCCTGCTTCCCTCTCTCTCTCTGCCTGCCTCTCTACTTGTGATCTCTCTCTCTGTGTCAAATAATAAAAATCTTTTTAAAAAATGAGATTTGAAAAATGACTAATCCCCTTCTCAAATCCCATACTGAGACTATCCATGCAAACAGATTGGTCTTCATTCTTTAAGATTTTTTTAACGTATATAGAAGCAAACCTCCCATCTTTAGTCCTCTTCGCAGATGTACTTTTACCATTTTCTCATGACTGTGTATGTGAAAATGGGATATAATTTATTTAACAACTTTTCTTAGGTATTTTTATTCATTTGCCATATTTGCATACTGACACAATGATCTATGTCGTCTTTTCAATGACCTCACAGTCCTGATGTTTGGATGGACCATAATCTAATCTTTTACTGGTAATGTTGACCTCAAAAATCAAATAGCCAGCTATTTTACCAACAAATCAAGTTCATTTGGGAAATAGCAGAAGACTTAACAATTCGTGACATACAAACAATGGCAAACCATAGGCAAGTCTGGACAATAAAGGAGAGAAATATTACTTTGTAGAGAAAAATGAAGATGCTAAGAGGGGTTGCTTTCAAAGAAAGTCTATTGGAGGAAAGCAAGAGTTCAGGGTGGTGATGATTTCTTATTGGCTGAATTGTGACAGTTTCTCACTAGCTGGGGTGTTGGTGGGCAAGGAGGTAATTTTCCACCCTCTTGTTGAGGAAGTAAGGTGAACTTCTTGCTCAGGAATGTAAAGTAAACTGTTGTGAGAGCTCCCCCTTCAAGTTTTCCCAACTCCATTCTTTTTTTTTTTTTAGTCTGTTTATCTATCTATCTATTTAGTAAAGATTCTATTTATTTATTTATTTGACAGAGAGAGACACAGTGAGAGAGAGAACAGAAGCAGGGGAGTGGGAGAGGGAGAAGCAGACTTCCCACCGAGCAGGCAGCCCGATGTGGGGTTCAGTCCCTGGACCCTGGGTTCATGACCTGAGCTGAAGGCAGACGCTTAACAACTGAACCACCCAGGCACCCCAAGTTTATTTATTTTTAAGTAATCTCCATACCCAGTGCGGGGCTTGAGCTCATAACTGCGAGATCAAGTGTTGCTCACTCTCTCGACTGGGCCAGCCAGGAATCCTTCCCAGACTCCATTCTAAATGAGGTTTCCCATCATTAATTTTCACAATAGATACTTAGGCTGCTTCCAATTATTTCTTATTACAAACAATCATATGGATAATAACTTCATAAATATGTCTTTGTGCATTTGTACACAAAGCACAGATTACAAAGTTAAGCTTCTAATGCATAAAACACTGGCACATAGTAGAACCTAAATAAATATTTATTGAATGAAACGAGTTCCTCTTGACCTTTGAACCTAATCTAAAATCTGGAAGATATGAAATAATGACCTAAATCTGAAAAAGGACTCTAAAAAAATAATAGATCCCTGTTAGAATTGGAGGATAGAACCAAAATGAGTTTCTCAGCTTCTTCAGTACCAAAGATCTCATGCTGAAATATCTTCCTCGCCAAATAAGTTATGATTACTTACTTTTTTACTTTATTAAGGCATAATTTTCAGTCCTGAAATCTGTGATGTAGTTCCCTGTAGAACCAAAATCCATAAAACAGGGATCTATATTTAAAGTGGGGATCTATATTTAACATATATTTAACTTTAGGAGACACAAGAGTCCGTCAGGAGAAAGCCTGGGAATGCCACTTCCTGAGACAGTATAGGTACTGTTCCAGGGAAACACCTACCCATCAAGCCTTATGTGCTAATCCTAATACCAGTGGAAATTGGGCTTCCCTCATGGACAACTGATTAAAGCTAGACTCAAGGGGCGCCTGGGTGGCTCAGTAGGTTAAAGCTTCTGCCTTTGGCTCAGGTTATGATCCCAGGGCCCTGGGATCGAGCCCCGCATGGGGCTGTCTGCTCAGCAGGGAGCCTGCTTCCCCCCCTCTCTCTGCCTGCCTCTCTGCCTACTTGTGATCGCTATCTGTCAAATAAATAAATGAAATGTTAAAAAAAAATACAGCTAGACTCAAGTCTCCAAGGTTTTGGCCTTGCTTAGGCATCTAAAAGCAGATTGAGAGCTGAGCTATTTCTTTGAAGGCATAGTTGAGACCTTGCCCCAGCGCTCTCAATGACCAAGCTCTGTCCATATGGGTCACTGTGCATGACAGACATGGTGACACTTCATCCCATTCTCTTTCTCATCACACTGGTCCAGGGATGTCTTTCTTCTATAAACTTTAAAAAATATATATTTATTTGAGAGAGAGCATGAAGAGTGCATAAGCAGGGAAGCAGCAGAAGGAGAGGACGAAACAGACTCCCTGCTGAGCAGGGTGCCTGATGCAGGGCTCAATCCCAGGACTCTGAGACTGTGAGCTGTGCTGAAGGCAGACGGTAAACTGACAGAGCCACCCAGGCATCCTGGTCCAAGGATGTCTTATAGCTAAAGCTCTTTAAATTCTAGGTCCTCTGTGGCTTGATCCTAGAGGGTTGGTAGCTGGGTACCCAGAAAGACAGTGTTGGATCCTCCCTGAGTATCCCAACAATCTAGAGACGTCCACTATAGTGGCCTCATTACAGGAATTTATGCTTTGGATGCTTCCTTTCTTGCTCTCAAAGAGAAGAGATTCAACCATAGGTTAGGTCTTGTCACAGCTTATGTTTCAGACATGAGAAAGATCCAAGACTTCAAGGATGGAGAAGCAGTGCTCCACTAACCGGCTCTGACATCTCCTTTGGAAACCTTCTGACTCATTATTAGAATAGCTTTGGTCTCAAAGAGTTTGTCCACCGAGTTTCCTTGTCCTTCCGCATAGTTACTCACAGAGGACTAATGACTACACTTGTTCAACACAAGATTCCTTAAACTATTTAATACATTGTCCACATAAAATCCTTAGAATGCCTTTGCCAATGGTGTACATGTTTATCTCACCAAAACATTTCAAAACATGAGTGTACAATGGCTGATTAACGTCCTGCTAACACTGATGAGTACATACTTACATACTTACATCTAAAGCATTTTGTGATTGCAATTAACAAAGACACACCAGGCATAAGAAGCAGTGAGACCCCTCTGGAGGGGGAGGAGTCCATAATAACCTATCACTGAAAGTCCAAGAGTCTTGATCCACGGACAATCATGGTTCCAGTGGTCTGCCTAAGAAATTAGAACTGGCACAAAAGAAATCAGCTTATTGGGGCACCTGGGTGTCTCAGTGGGTTAAAGCCTCTGCCTCCTGCTCAGGTCATGATCCCAGGGACCTGGGATCAAGCCCCGCATCGAGCTCTCTGCTCAGCATTGAGCCTGCTTCCTCCTCTCTCTGCCTGCCTCTCTGCCTACTTGTGATCTCTGTCAAATAAATAAATAAAATCTTTAAAAGGAAGAACGAAATCAGCTTATTAAGAAGTAAAACCTCAGCACATAGGCTCCCCAGCTTGCAGTCTACCCTTCTTTCAGGTCCTGAGTTTGAACTCCTGATATAGTAGACTCAAGAGAGAAAGAATCTCTCTGTTCTTTCCATGTAGACTAATCCCTAGCCCAGCTAGTCAACATCGTTTTCCTGTGTTAGCTTGAAGAGGACAGAAAATGAAGGCTATGTCAGGAGCATTAAAGGCTTATAATGGGCATTTTCTATATTTTGGCTACTTTTTTTCTATCTCCTCTGGGTACTTATACTCTGGTTTTCCCCTAAAACCAGCGGTCAGCAAACTACAGCCGATGGGTCATATCTAACCTACCACCTGTTTTTGTGAAAAAAGTTTTACTGGAATGTAGCCATACTCATTCTTTTACATATTTTATGTGGTGATTTTCTGCTACACTAGCAGGGTTGAGCAGTCACAACAGAGACCATATAGTCTATAAAACCTAAAATATTTACTATGTGACCCTATGCAGGAAAAGTTAGCCTACTTCTGGTCCAATAAACAACTACCTTCCTCATTCTCAGTTCTTGTGATTAGAGCTGATTTGGGTTGGGTTTTCTGTCACTTTGCAACCAGTTGAGTCCTACCTGATGTAAAGGTGGCCCAGCTTAAATCTATCTCCTGACAGGGCTTAAAACACACGACAAGAGCAGCAATGATCCTTTTGTATTGTAGATGGATGGGAACTATGCTCCTGTGGCCAGAAGCTGCCACTTGCTTTCCATCAACAGGATCAAATACTTGAAACTGGTTTCCTCTAAAATCCCAGGTGTATTGTCACCATCTGGTGACGCCTCATCGACATATATATGTTGATATACGTATACGTATGTGTGTGTGTGTGTGTGTGTGTGTGTGTGTGTATACACACAGTATAAAAGGATACACATAGACACATATGTATTTGGTGAGAGAGCAACAGTGCTGTGGAGGAACAGGTTGAACACGATGGAAGCTTGCTGCCTCCACATCCCAGGGTGTGGATGGTGCCGTAACAGCCAACCAACATCATGGAATGATTGGTACATGCCAGTGTTTTCATATGTTATGTCATATGAACCCCACACCAACCTTGGAAGGTAGAAATTATTGTTGCCCCTGTTTATAGAAAAGGAAACCGAATCTCAGAGATATTAAGGAATTTCATAAAGATTACATAGCCAATAAGTGATGAAGACGGCATTCTCATTCAAGTCCAAACTCCAAGAAGGACTTGGCCTTCAACCTGATGCTATACAACCAAGTCAGCAACCCCATCAAAGCAGCAACTCTTTCTCCACACTGCCAGCAAAAGTCCCTTGTGGGGCACTTATTGTCCTATGTGGGTCATACGCCATCCTTGAGCCCATCTCTGGGGGCAGGGATGCTGGGCCTGCCCAACTGTGAGCCTGAGATGGGGCCATGCTCACCTAAATTACATGACCCAGACAATGCCAGTGCCAGCATTTCCATATAGAAAGGAATGGAAGGTGACCGCATTTTCTTTTATGGGTTTGCGAAACATCAATTGTCCACATTTGTTGGGGGTGGGTAGGGAGTCGGTGTTGTCTCTGCTCCTGGCCTTGGTGCTTTTGTCCTTTTCCACTATCATCTTTGACCAGATGAGATGTTGAGACGTCATCCTTAGAGCACCTTTTCTGACAGAGAACCATGTATCCATCAGGGATAGGACTCGTAGGCAGCACCTGGGCCTGAGGCACTCTGAATTAGGATCTCAACAATCTCTGAGCAAAGTCAGTTGTTAAACATCTGTTCCCTTTTTTTTTTTTTTTAAGATTTTATTTTTAAACAATCTCTACATCCAATGTGGGACTCAAACCCACAAGCCCCAAATCAGGAGTCTTATGCTCCAGCAACTAAGCCAGCAAGGCATCTCTCAGTTTCCTTCTGCTCGAGTCTGATTTAGTCCTCAAAACCAGTAAAAGTATCAAAATAACCACAAGGCTTATGAGAATGTACAGGAATGTGCCAGAAAGAATCATCTATAGGCTAAAATCAATTAAGTAATAAGGAAGGAAACAAGTTCAAGTTCACCTCTCACTAGATTCTGGTATTCATGTCCACCCCACCCACCACGCATTTCACCCCCTCAATACACAGGATCTCCAGATCAATATAGTTATATAATTGGTATATGTCCAGGGCCTCTGTTAAGAGTTCCTGGGAACCAGGCATCGTTCAAGTGCCTTGGCACTTTTTTTTTTTTAAATGATTTTATTTGTTTGACAGAGAGAGAGAGAGCACAAGCAGGGGGAGCTGCAGGCAGAGGGAGAGGGAGAAGCAGACTCTCTATTGAGTGGAGAGCCCACTGTTTGCGTGGATCCCAGGACTATGGGATCATGACCTGAGCTGAAAGCTTAGCTTGATCGGCTGAGCCACCCAGGCACTGCTTTATATATATATTTTTTAAGATTTTATTTATTTATATGACAGAGACAGCGAGAGAGGGAACACAAGCAGGGGGAGCAGGACAGGGAGAAGCGGGGAGCTCAGCAGGGAACCCAATGCAGGTCTTGATCCCAGGACCCTGGGATCATGACCTGGACCAAAGGCAAATGCTTAACGACTGAGCCACCCAGGCAACACCCGCACCCACCTTCACACTTTCATCACATAGAACTGAAATAGGAAGTTGCAGATGGGTTCAGCTGCTTAGTTTGAGGGTGAAGGTTTGCTTTAAAAAAAAAACAAAAACAGGGTTGCCTGGTTGGCTCAGTGGGTTAAGTATCAGCCTTCAGGTCAGGCCATGATCCCAGGGTCTTGGGATCAAGCCCCGCATCTCGCTCTCTGCTCAGCAGGGAGCCTGTTTCCCCCCTCCTTCTCTCTCTGCCTGCCTCTCTGCCTACTTGTGATCTCTGTCAAATAAATAAATAAAAATCTTTAAAAAACAAACAGACAAACAAACAAAACAAACAAGAAAAAAACACTGGCTGTGGGGATCCTGTAGGTGACCAGCTCCCCCTGGTGCTAAACATTTTCTCCAGCTGGAAATCTCTGTTGAGACCTTTATGTTAGGGAAATGATGGCTGTGCAACAAGATTCAATACAAGAATGTTCCCTGAAAGATCATTCATGATTGTGAGAAACTGGAAATTACACGAAAATGCCCCCATTAAATTTTGTTACATCCATTCAGTGCATCATATGTAGTTGTTAAAACACAATGTTTTAAAGAATGTTTTATGACATGATGTTAATTATGTAATAGAAAATGCCTTCAGTATGGTACTGTTTTAAAAACACATGCCTGGGGGCGCCTGGGTGGCTCAGTGGGTTAGGCCGCTGCCTTCGGCTCAGGTCATGATCTCAGGGTCTTGGGATCGAGTCCTGCGTCAGGCTCTCTGCTCAGCAGGGAGCCTGCTTCTCTCTCTCTCTCTCTCTCTCTGCCTGCCTCTCTGTCTACTTGTGATCTCTCTCTATCAAATAAATAAATAAAATCTTTAAAAAAAAAAAACACATGCCTGCAGGGCACCTGGGTGGCTCAGTGGGTTAAAGCCTCTGCCTTCAGCTCAGGTCATGATCCCAGGGTCCTGGGATTGAGCCCCACATTGGGCTCTCTGCTTAGCAGGGAGCCTGCTTCCTCCTCTCTGTCTGCCTCCCTCTCTGCCTAGTTGTGATCTCTCTCTGTCAAATAAATAAATAAAAATCTTTAAAAAAAATAAAATAAAATAAAAATACATGCCTGCATAAGTGTTCAGATAGAAGGTACACAAAGTTGAAAATGATGGTTTTCTTTGTGTTTCACATTTATGTATGTTTAAAAACATTTTTATTACAAAAAATACACCCAAATAGAATTATATAATGAACTGCTCTGCATCCATTGTCCTAGGTCATTCATTATCAACATTTGGCTGACCTTGCTTCAATTATTCTTTTTTTAAAAACTGACCTCTCTCCTGAAGTATTTTAAAGCAAGTATCAGATATCTTTGGATTTTATCCCTACATACTTCAACATGCATCTTTAAAAAGGACATTTTGGGGCGACTGGGTGGCTCAGTTGGTTAAGCATCTAACTTTGGCTCAGGTCATGATCCTGACTTTGGCTCAGGTCCTGCAATCGAGCCCCAGGTTGAACCTGCATCAGGCTCCCTACTCAGCCCAAAGTCTGCTTATCCCTCTCCCTCTGCCTCTCCCCCCACTCTCTTTCAAATAAATAAAATCTTTTAAAAAATAAAATAAATTTAAAAATATAAAAAGGACATTTCTTATGTGTTTACAATACCATTATCACACCTAACAAAATGAACACCAAACTGCATTCTGAACTACCCAGATTATATTCACATTTTCATGAGTAATTTTCTCTTTTTTCTAATCTATGTCTTCTAATTTTTATGATAAACATAACATCTATTATTTAAAAGCAGCAATTTTAAAAACTGAAAAATTATTTGATTTACACATTCCTTCCCCACCCCGCCGGAACACACTGATTACATTAAGCAATTAAATACTAAGTCTGACGGATACACAATACCCTGATGACAAATAAGAGCTTGCAACTTTTTACCAATTTAACAATTCTTCAGAATTCCTCAGAATTCTTCTCAAGGATTTGCCGCCTAAGTATTCAGGACAGAACAACATTATGGGGGGAAATGCCTTGTCTTTAAGAGAGATGCAGAGACTAGGTGGCTCAGTTGGTTAGGCCACTGCCTTTGGCTCGGGTTTTGATGGAGGAGTTGGAGGATCGAGTCCCACATCGGGCTCCCAGGCCTGCCAGGAGTCTGCTTCTCCCTCGGACCTTCTCCCTTCTCATCTCTCTCTCTCTCTCTCAAATAAATAAATAAAATCTTTCTAAAAAGAGAGAGAGAGATGCAGAGACTGAGAGACAGAGACTGAGAGAGAAAGTGAGAGAGACTGATTTCTGTAACAGACACGGTGGAGGTACAGTGCTATCTCAAGGTTCCCCCTCAGGTTCCTGCTCCCTGCTCAAAACACAATCCAGTAATTCCACTTCTGGGTGTTTCTCCAATGAAAACAGAACACTAATTTGAAAAGATATTTGCACCCCTATATTTACTGCAGCATTATTTACAATAGCCAAGACATGGAAGCAAACTAAGCATCCATCCATAGACGAATGGATAAAGAAGATGTGAGATATATACAATGGAATATCCATCAGCCATGGTAAAGGACGAGGTCCTGCCATTTACACCAACATGGACGGACCTAGAGGGTATTGTACTAAGTGAACTAAGTCAGACAGAGAAAGACAAATACCATATAATTTCACTTATATGTGGAATCTCAAAAACAGATGAACAAACAAAAAACAGAAAGACTCATAAATACGGAGAACAAACTGGTGTTGCCAGAGGGGAGAGGATAAGGGAATAAGTGAAATAGAAGAATTAAGAAGAACAAACTTCCAGTTATCAAATAAGTAAATCACAAGGATGGAAAGTACAACACTGGGAATATAGTCAATAATATTATAATAACTTTATGTGTTACAGATGGTAAGTGGTAAGTACACTGATTGGGGTGAACATTGAGTAATGAACAGAATTGTCGACTCACTGTTGTACACCTGAAACTGACACAATGTGGCACATCAGCTATACTTCAATAATAGTAATTTAAAAATTCCACATGACCTACCTTTAAACAGCTGAAGACCCAGCTTCAGTTCCTGCTCTGACAAAACTGGCTACAGCTGTGGACAGCTGTGGCCATACCCTTTCCTCCTGCCAGTTCTCTTTGCTAAAAAACAAGCTGAGTAGTTTAAGCATCTACAATCCAGATCTAGGTAACTCCTTTCTCCCCTGTGTATGTACGAAGATGTGGTTTGCCTGCAAGCAATAAAAACTGAATTCCAGCTAACGCGGGCAAATGGGAGGATTTACCAGCTCTCAAAATACTAGAAATCAGGAGTGCAGAGTTAGAGATGAGTCTTTGGGCCGTGGACTGTCATTTCGGATTCTCTGTGAACGTCGGTTCTGATGAGACCACTCTTCCTCCATGAAACAAGATTCATGTTGTCTTTGGGGCTTGAGTTCCATGGTCTTGTTTTAATAATTACAGTTTTTGGAGAATTAGACTCTGTTTCATGTTACAGAATGGACTTCCTGACCCATCCAAGATCAGAGGTTTACAGACTTAAGAGTAAGGCAGCTCCCTTACTTGAGGGAGGGAAGAATATTCCCAGGGAAGAATAGAGACAAGGTGAGTCTGATCAGATAATACTGTCCATCACCGTATACCATGTAAGGCAATTGCAACTGGTGCTTCCGGTTAATAGTGTATCCTGAATGACTTCACATGTCAGTAGAGGTAGATATACTCATCTGGATGAACAGTTACATGGTATTGCTATATTCCTTTATTCCTATATTCCTTTGAAGAGACACACCAATTCCTTATTAATGGATACTTAGGTCTTCCCACCCCTTTTCTATGGCCAACAATGCTGCATAGAACATCCCTAGACATATATATTTCACTTGTGAGAAAATGTTCTAGAATAAATTCCTGAAGGTAGAATTTTTAGATCAAGGGACATACATATTCCCCCTACCCCAATTAAGTCTATTGAGTTATAATTTACATATAGTGAAATACACACAAGTCGTAAGCGGACAGTTCAGTATGTTTTAGACACACGAGTATACCAGTGTAACCCATGGCCCTTTGAAGACATGAAATAGAACTTTGTTCCAGGCCATGATGGAGTAACAGGGACTGGATTTACCCGACTACCTTAAACAACCTAAAGAGCTGAGGAAAAAACCCACATCAAATAGTAGTTTGCAGACATTAAACAATAGGTAACACAAGATAGTGTTTCCTGAGAGATGGGAAACAAATGAAGTGGGCTATAGGGTGCCCCAGCTTTCTGCCTAGCAAGAGGTTTTATTTAGGTCACATTGCAGGGAGGGGAATCCCAAACAAAGCCTTCTTACACAAGGCTTTCATGGACAAGTGTTTTTGTTTCCCTTGGGTAAATTCCTAGCTAGGAGTGGAATTGCTGGGACAGAGAGTAGATGTGTTTAACCCTGGAGGAAGCTACTGGTTTTCCAAAGTGATGGGAATATTTTTCATTCCCATGATCAAGATTGTGGTTGTTCCTCTTCCTCGACATTTGGTAGTGTCAATACTCTTCATTTTAGTCACTCGAATGGTATTTCAGTAGTTTTAATGTGCATTCCTTCAAGTACCAATGATGTCGAGCATTTCCCATGTGCTCATTGGCCATTTGTGTATCTCCTTTTGTGAAGTGTCTGTTCAAGTCTTTCCTCTGTTTTTTAATTGGGTTGTTTGTCTTGTTGCTGACATTTTGAAGTTCTTTGTATATTCTTGATACAAGTCCTTTATGAGATTTATGTTCTGAGAATGTCTTCTCTCTGTGGCTTGTCTTTTCATTTCTTAATGGTGATCTTTTAAAAGCAGACTACTTAATTTTGATGTGGTTCAATTTATCAATTTTTTTATGATCTCTGCCTTTTTGTGCTAAGAAATATTTACCTACCTCAAAGTGGCATAAGATATTCTATTTTCTTCTAGAAGATTTATAGTTTTAGCTCACATCTTGATCCATCTCAAATTTTGCTGTGACACCATCTGTTGATGAGACTTTTCTTTCCACTTGATACTTTGTACTGAGAAGTATGTTGTCCATACAAGTGTATCAAAGATATATATGTACGTATGTGTGTGTGTGGTCTTTTTTAAGCTACAGTGATAAATGTACGAGTCTATTTCTGGATTTCATCTGTCCTTTCAGTAATGCCATACTGTCTTGGTTCCTGTAATTTTAAAGTCGGCATGTACATAGTTAATGTTGACAGTGTCAAATTCTCCTTCCAAAAGGTTGTACAAATTCATTCCTCTCTCTTACCAGCCTGGGTCATTGTTTAACCTTATAAATCATGGGTCTATGTCTTGTTCACTACTGTGTCTCCATGACTGAGCAATGTACCCAGCATGAATGATGAGAAGCTTTAAGCTATCTATGAATGTTGCAAACACTTATTAAGCTCACCTAGTAAATAACATTATGATGAGACAATCAAGCCATCTAGGCAAACATTTCTGAAAGCCCGAAAGATCGTGTCCTCAGACTAGGGGGGAGTAAAACAATAGCAACAATGAAAGCTAAATATCACACAGTATATATTACACACAGACATGTTGTCCTTGTTGTCATGGCTTAGATGCCCCCCATTACAGCTACATTCCAAGCAGCTACAGGAGAGGACAAGGAAGTAAAGGGACAAAAGTGAGGTAGCCTTCTGCAAGGGAAGTTTCCAGCAGCTACCACCTGACACTATGTCCTATTAAATTTATGGCCACTTTTTATGGCATTTATGCCCACATATAGGAGCGAGGGAGGCTGAGAAATACAGGTTTGATTTACCCCGTTCTTAACTTCTTCTTCTGTCATGTAGAGCCCAAAGAATCCTAACTTACATACTCTATCTCCTTGAGTGGGGTTTTGGTACCCAATGTGTATCCCATGGTGCTGACCAAAAAGACTGAGGGTATCCTGTTTTAAAGTTTAAAGTCAGCAATGGAAAATAGCAGCTTACCTTAACTGTAAAGAAATACAGGCCCACAGAAGTCTTGTGAGGAAGAGCACAGTCCCATCTAAATACTGAGGAGTCTAGTAACCCCAGTTCCTAATTGGTGTCAGCCAGTCAAGATGGACCCACACTGAAAACAAGTTACTCTAGAGTTGTCAAACGTGATTTTTAAATTGGACATATCTCATAAAGATTCTAATGTAACTGGGGTGCCTGGGTGGCTCAGTATGTTAAAGCCTTTGCCTTTGGCTCAGGTCATGATCCCAGGGTCCTGGGATCGAGCCCCACATCGGGCTCTCTGCTCAGCAGGGAGCCTGCTTCCTCCTCTCTTTGTCTCTCTGCCTACTTGTGATCTCTGTATGTCAAATAAATAAATAAAATCTTTAAAAAAAAGATTCTAGTGTAACTGGACTCAAGGCATTTCTATTTCAGAAACTGTGACCAAAAGACAAACAAACAAACAAACAAACAAACAAAAAAAACACCCACAAAACCGAAAAACAAACTTACCACTGACAAAAAAAATAACTAACCAGTGTACTCTGCCTAGCAGAATGTTCTGAAGTTTTGGCAAATGGTCCTCACTTCTTCTAAATGTCATTTTCATATTGCATCTGGCATATCAAGGGCGTATTTTCCCGTTCAATTTCAACATCATCAAACATGTATTCTATCAGCACTGCTCTAAAATGGAGATAATCATGGGAAGCGCTGCTTGCCAAGAACTATTCTAAATCACTCTCACACACTCTGTCTCACACTCAATTTTTTCCCTATATAATGCTTATAATTTATCCTATTGCTCCATAAGTGGATTTTATTACCTCCATTTTATAGATGGTAACAGGGGCTCAGTGATCCCGTAACCAGTAAGGTATACTCCATGGTCTCTCACATTCTGGGCTCTGCCTGGGGGTGAGGCCCTTGAAACTTATGGCAAACACCCAGTCCTAAGAATGTTCCCCAATAAGCCTAAATACAAGGGTGAGGGAGGTGTGATACCCTCTTAAGGTAAGGATGCTGATTATGCAGCATTATTTTTTTTTAAGATTATTTATTTATTTACTTATTTGACAGAGATCACAGGTAGGCAGAGAGGCAGGCAGAGAGAGAGAGGGAAGCAGGCTCCCCACTGAGCGGAGAGCCTGATGCAGGGCTTGATCCCAGGACCCTGGGATCATGACCCAAGCTGAAGGCAGAGGCTTTAACCCACTGAGCCACCCAGGCATCCCTATGCATCATTATTTTTAAAAACCAAGAATTATGTGCAATCTAAATGCTTATGAGTGCAGCTAACTAAATGATGGAATAATCCGTAGAGCAGATGAGGTAGCCATGGAAACTTCTCATTAGGCATTTTATTAGCATGCTATGATGCTGAACGGGGACAAAGTTAGGATCCAAACCACACACACATACACATCTCAACCACATTAAAAATATTCTCAGGAGGGACGCCTGGGTGGCTCAGTTGGTTGGACGACTGCCTTCGGCTCAGGTCATGATCCTGGAGTCCCGGGATCGAGTCCCGCATCGGGCTCCCGGCTCCGCGGGGAGTCTGCTTCTCTCTCTGACCTTCTCCTCGCTCATGCTCTCTCTCACTGTCTCTCTCTCAAATAAATAAATAAAATCTTAAAAAAATATATATATTCTCGGGAAAAGGACAGTAAGGAAATCTCCCAGAATGCTAGGCTTGATTAACTCTGCTTAAGGGGATTTCAAATTTTCTGAACTTTTCTTCATTTTCTAGCTTTTCCACATGAATGTTTACTTTGATAATCAGAGTATTTTTGAGTTTTACACCTTTGTGTAATGGATACTTTTGTGGTCTGAACTTGTCAGTTACCATTAGGATTCTAGATGTTTAAGAATCTTCAAAATCTTTTAAGATCTTCAAATTTAGGGACGCCTGGGTGGCTCAGTTGGTTGGATGACTGCCTTCGGCTCAGGTCATGATCCCGGGGTCCCGGGATCGAGTCCCACATCGGGCTCCCAGCTCCATGCGGAGTCTGCTTCTCCCTCTGACCTTCTCCTTGCTCGTGCTCTCTCTCACTGTCTTGCTCTCAAATAAATAAATAAAATCTTTAAAAAAAAAATCTTCAAATTTAGTATCTTTAAAAGGACTTCAAAGGGATGGTCACAGTATTTGCATTCAGAGCAAAGGCAGATGAAATTGCGTAGGAGACAAAAAAATGCTAAGTTCTTTTGTGCTTGTTTGTTTTAAGTGAGAGAAAAGAATCTCAGTAGGAAACTCCAGCTGACCTGAGCCTCTTTAGAGAGTTGGGTGGGAACCTGGCTGAAAGTTCCATCTTCTTTTTTCTTGGGGAGAAGGGTATCTCCTGACTTGGGGGAAGGATGAAGGCAAAAGACATCTGGCATTCCTCAAAGGCATTGAGAGGTGGGCAAAGGCATGTTCCTTAAATCAGTAGAGAACAGCATCACCCCCTTCTCCTGTGCCTGACCCACATGTTGCTTTCAAGCCCAGCACAGTGGGTGGATAGAATTGAGTACTGAACTGTCTTGGTGGCCATTCTATCTATGGCTTTTCAAGGACAGTGACCACATCTTACTAACTTACTAACTCCCCATTCCCTAGGAGTCTGTAACTCATGGGTACTTATCAAACATTTGCTGAAGGCTTTCTAGGTGTGTTACAGCAAATCAATACCAGAAATAATAGTCTAATCCCCATCTATTTAATAAACTATGTAATACACTACACCAAGTTTAGTCTCCAGACAAGATGTATACGTTCCCAAAGAGTATGAATGACGAGGGAAGATAGTCCCCTTGGTTATCAACCAGTATTGGCCCTTAACCAACCCACCCAACACACACTATTCCCTCCCCCAGTCCCTCTCTAAAGAGCCACCTATAGTAAATGAGGCACCCCTGTCCTATGGTTCTGATGGGGCTGGCAATTCCAAGCCCCTTTTCTACCTCCATGAGCAAGCACAGGGCCAGCCGAAGCCCTCAGGGCCACAGAGACTGATGCAGGGAAGGGCACATGGACCAAGGCAGCCAACGTCCCTTCCTGGAATTTTTCAACACGCAGCTAGACAAGACAGTCTTTGCATTTAACAGACTGAACAGGGAAACCTAAGCCAGCTTCCCTCCATGACTTGAATAAATTCCTCTTTCCTACTTCAGGGTTCCATTTCTTTTCTTTTCTTTTCTTTTCTTTTCTTTAAAGATTTTATTTATTTATTTGACAGAAAGAGAGAGAGAGATTGCAAGTAGGCAGAGAGGCAGGCAGAGAGAGAGGGGAAAGCAGGCTCCCTGCTGAGTGGAGAGCTGGATGTGGGGCTTGATCCCAGGACCCTGAGATCATGACCCGAGCCGAAGGCAGAGGCTTTAACCCACTGAGCCACCCAGGCGCCCCAAGGGTTCCATTTCTTCCAGCTGAAAGAATCCTACTTTTTTTTTCCTTCTCCATTTCCCAATCTTTCTTTAATAAAGACATACAAATTTTAGTTTAGTTTAGTGAAAAATAAGTTTTGAATTTCAAAATCTCACATCCAAACTGATGCGGATCTGGGAGAGGCTGAGGAAAAGGAATGAAATCCCCCGTATAGATGACTCCTCCTTTCCCCACTGGCCTCACAGCTCATCGTTCTTTCACTGGACAGCCAAGGCTGCATTCATTTTAACACCATCGCATTTAAAGAATCCACATTTTCCCACCTCAAACAAGAGAAAGCCCTAAGCAGGCGGGGGGTGGGGGGCTGACATCTAGAAGGAAATGGAGATTGAGAAGCCGTGACTGAAGTCTGTAGAACTGGGGGAAAATGTTCATTCGAGTGCTAGAAACGTAAATTACAGAGTGAAGACGTATAATTGGTGACATCTGCTTGCGTTTAGACTGGGATCTGCTAGGTAGACGTGAACTACAAGGAAAACTGAACACAGTCACCATTTTGGACATGTACTTTATTGTATAGAAATTTCCAGCAGAGCTAGCATTAAGTACCTTTGTCAGGAGATGCCTATGGGAATCTAAGTCAGAGAACAGGGACAGGCAGGCCTGTCAGCTCTTCCTGCAAAACCACATAACACTGGGACAACCACCAGCTGGGTCTCAAGGTACGAGGTGATGGGCCACTCAAGGTACAGTCCCGCATCCCCCATGTGTGGATCTAGGTGAACAATGAAACTCTGCAGGTATAGATTTAAAGTGCGACCCCAAATGACAAATGACTTTCTTTGGCGGTACCCAATATATCACGATCAGCATTCCTCCCCTGGATGAAGTTAACCTCCTAAGCCAGCTGACCTTCTTACGTTTTTATTTATTTATTTTAAAAGCAAACCAAGTGCATACAGCGTCTTTTAAAAAGTCTTGTAAACGTTGCAAAGTTTTTAGGTGTTATTTATAATCTGAAGAGATTCATAAAAAAACTACTGGACTTGTTAAGACTACAAATACTAGCCCCCTTGTCCCCCCATGAAAAAAGCAGTTGTTACAAAAATATAAAAAATAGACTAGCTTCTACTATGTAACCTCTCCACCAGAAACCTCACAACTCTGGGGCACATTCTGCTTTTATGTACCATCCAACACGCACAAGTGCAATTTTCTCAATTTTTAAGGAAGGAAAAGTTCCAAAACATTCCCTTTGTTACTTGGGACTGTGGCTACTTTCTTCACAGGGACTATAATGCTAGCAAGTAGGGACAGTTTGCAGTTTCCTAATGCCTTCCCCTGCATGGGCCCAGCACAGAAATTTCAGCGTAGGAGGCTGCCTTCAAAGCTCATGCCTCTTCATATTCGTGTCTCTGGTGCCTTGGATTCGTTTGGGACTTTGTGGGTCCCCAGGCTCCTGAGCTGGCTTTGGCTTCCCTCACTGCCTACTGGGGAAGGCCACTGGTAGGAGGGGGCCCTAAGGGAAGGGGCTCTCAGAGAAGCCTGCTGTTCCCAGAGCCCCGACATTTGGGGAGTGCAGGTCAGCGCCCCACCCAGCTCTGCTAATGCCACGGAAGTGGCAGGCTTGGTGGAGAAAGGACTCCCCTGGCTGGAGAAAGGACTGATGCCCCAGGAGAGTATGCAGAGTCTGGGAGGGGAGCCAGCAGCAAACGTGGAGGCAAAACACTTGGCATTAAGTTAAAATAGTTTGATAAACTTCCAATTCAATGACATGTACTTGTCCACAGCAGCCAAGCTACCAGGCACTTTGGCCAATTGTGAGCTAGGAAATGGGCTGAATTCAGTTTGAAACAACAGACACTACAGGAGGGGACTGGTGGCGAGGGCTTGACTGTGTTCAAGTCCTTGAGGATGCCCCTCCCTCATCTGGAGTTTTAGTGTTTCCTTGTCCCCGCTGTCACCAACAGGGGGCGATGTGTGTAAAGGCTCAAGGGAGCCCTTGGTAGAGACTGGCTTCCGGCTAGCAGCAGGATGCATCCACACAACAGCAGACAGATCTGTCACCCGACGGGGATATTGCTGGGCTGTACACTGCATCCCCAAAGTCCAGGGAGAACTGTCAGATGGGGGTCCCAGCCTAAGCCTGCTTCACCCTCAAAGCCCTCACTACCTGCTGCTCTCTGTGCAGAGTCCTCACTACCTGCTGTGTGCTCCCAAGGGGAGACCTGGCTCAACTGGGAGCCTGGCTCACACCCACTCTTCCCCTGCAGGACCCGTCAACCTTGGCCGTAGCCCCCAGTACCTGTCACAACCTATTCTGGCACCCAGTGTAACCAGCCTGCTCCTACTTTCACCATTCTTGTCTGAGAGACAGGCCACCTGCCTGCAGGCCAGAATGGTGGGCCCTTTCTGAGCCTCCAGTGGACTTCCAGCCTCTCCTGTTTGAAGAACTAGATTTTCACACCACTAAGGGTTTTATTTCACAGATCACGGTGGTGAGTTTAGGATTTCCAGTCCTCGCCATGATTGTCATACATTCCCCACACCTTGTTTCTTCAGATCCGAAACATCTCTCGCCCAACATACCCTGGTTGTTTTAAACTCCAATGACCTTTCCAGAAGAACAACAACGGATTCAGAGAACGCCGGCCACATGTGCTGAGCAAGTCCCCTCTACTTTGGCTGCTTCAAAAAAACAGGACTTGTGAGATATCCCCAATCACACTGCTCAGAAGAGAAGTGCTCCCAACATCAAGGCACAAAGAAAGAAGTCTCTTGGGGCAGAATGACAATGAAAGCGACCAGTGACCTTTGTGAGGCCTGAGGCAGAGTCGCCAGGGAAGGCAAGTTCAGTCTGGAGTGGGTGGGCATCACGGGGAAGGCCTGACTAGCGGGTCTCCCTTTGGGCCCAAGCAGTCCTCATGCATACTTCTCTAGGAACTTTATGTGGAAGTCCTTCACCTTCTGTAGAACCGTCTTCAGCTTCTCCACCGGAGGGAGGATGGTCATTCTGTCAGGAAATAGGATAGCAGTTAGCCTGGACACAAGTTCCTCTGGAAAAAGGGAGAGGAAGGAACCCAGCAGCTCCTTCCTTCACCTGAGTTGTAGAGAGGAGGAGGTGTAGGAAAGCAGTGGGAGGGGGATGCTAGTCTTCGCTGTGAAAGCACCAGCCCCAGGACAGAACTTGTAACTTGTTGAACCACCCCCACCCCCAAATCACACGTTTTCTTTCTACCCAAGTAACACATAGGATCAAAAGCAGTAAGATGGCAGCAGAGGCTCCCTGACATGTCCACCTGTGATGGCAGGCCAGGACGACATTCTGACCGGTCCATACGACTTTCTCTAGAGAATGACTTCATTTTCCTACAGATACAGAACGAGCTGTTCCTCCTGCTAGGCAGGCCCTTTTAAAATTTTAGAGAGAGAACGAACCTCTGTCACAAGTCTCCCTCCAAAGGAACTCCCCAAGTTGCCATGGTAACTAACTCCTTCCTCTAATACTGCCATTATGCTCCCCATCCCCAAAAGACAGCCCTCTCCAGTTAACTGTTTCTTGAATGAGTCACAGCTTGCCAAGGTGAACCTAACTAGGGGGGAGAGGCGAACCACACGTCTGTCCATCCGGGGCACACAGCCCACGACCTGAGTCAGGTCTTGGTTCCAAGGTGCTAACTAAGCTCATGACATTTCTTTTTTTAGCATCTGCTGCAGGAGACATCCGAGAGCACTGTGAGTGGAGAAGGTGCTGTTCTGAATAGAAAAGGCCTTGGTGGGGAAATCCCTGCTCCCCAGGCCGCCATCCCAGCAGGGTCGGCACACACTGTGCAGTGCGGCTCAGTAAGCAAAACTCATCCCACTGTTTCAGACGCAACATCTCTGCAGACTTCTGGATGAGGTCCTGAGCACCTGGACACCGTATGCTACTGCGTGCCACTGAGAAAGGACAGGGAGATAAAACGAAACAGCCTACCAGGAGTATTTCAGATGGTACAATATAGATGGAGACGGGGCGGGCTGGGGGAGGCAAGAGTGGTCAAGCAGATGACCTTGGGATCTACCCACAGTGTTCCTGAATCCCTAGACCCAGGTCTCAGCATGGCTCTGCAGCAAGGCAGAATGGGGGTGGGCGGGGAGTCTGCAGCAGGGCTGTGAACTGCACACACTGCCATCTCTGGAGCCAGCCTGTGCTCTGCCATAAGATGCCCAAGTTTTCCAAGACCAACCTTGGACCAGCCCCATGGTGCAGAGACAGAGGTACCTGAAGTGGTAGGTGCCTTCCCTCTGCCCGAAGCCGCTGCCAGGTACGACACAGATGCCGGTCTCCTCCAGGAGCTTCATACAGTAGAACATGTCGGGGGCCATTTTATGGGCCTGTGGGAGCAGGGCAGAACTCAGGGTTCGTGTATGGCTTTGTAAAACACACCACTGAACACCCGAAGGCAAGTAACCACTGCAGCGGCAGGCTCTCCCCCACAGCGGGGCCCTTCTCCCCTCCCCGCAAGGATCGAGGCAGGACAGTGGACGTGGCCGGAAGCAGGTGCAAGGAACAAGGAAGCTGAAGCCTACTTCAGGATGGCCACAGGCGATGGTACTTCTGTTCCTCGCCCGGGACTGACACTTTCTTTCCTTTGGGCCCCACACCCTGGCCGCAGGATTTGGCGGCTCCTATATGCTGAGCACATACGCCTCTGATGACGAGGCCCCGAGCGCTGCGCCCAGGGTGGCTTTCAGAGATCAGCTCCACAGGGACTTTGTTCACAGAGCTTCTCCCCTCTGGTCTGGACAACCTGCGGTACCTGCTGAATGGGTTCCTGGGCTCCAGCACCTGGGATTCTGACTCAGTAGGGCTGAGTGGGGGAGGGCCCAGATTCTGAATGTTTAGTGGGTACTGAGGAGGTCTGGGGGCCATGAGGACAACACTTCCAGAAATACTGCAATACCCTGCAAACCACGGGAGACTGTGGAATCTGAGAAACAAACTGAGGGTTTGGGAGGGGAAGCAGGGGGGATGGATGAGCCTGGTGGTGGGCATTAAGGAGGGCATGTATTGCGTGGAGCACTGGGTGTGGTGCACAAACAATGAATCTTGGAACACTGAAAAAATAAAATAAAGTTAAAAATATATATATTGCTCTGTCCCTTGATCCTCAAAGTACGGTCTGTGGCATGGCCTGAAAATGCTGCACACACAGAATCCCGGGCCCTCCGCAGACTTCCTGCGCCAGCACTGGCACTGTAACAAGCCCCCCAGGTGATTTTGTGTTCACATTCCAGTTTGGACACGTGCTGCCCTAGGGCAGTCGCTGCACAGAGCAGAAGCTGTCATGGCTTCTTCATCGTTAAATGCATCACGTCACACGTGGGGCACCTGCCTTCTTAACACTGGAGTTCAGAGAGCCCAGATCCGCTGGGTCTGCCCGCCTGGGGCTGACCTCACCTCTGCCCCTTACCACAGCATGCTGCAGGGCTGGGCTTCCGAGAGCCTGCCATCTTTATGCTGTATGCACCAGCTGGTAGAACAGTCTGTAATATTCCAAGTCCCCAGAGCCAGCACTTTTGCTCCCTGAGACAAGAACAGCCCCCAACCCAGCAATTCCAAGCAAACTCAAGTGTGCCCCAGCCCAGCACCGCAGACCTGAGCTGCCTCCACGGCTTTGCTGGGGATGAAGATCTGAGGAAAGGCGTACATAGCTCCCTGCAAGGGGTTGCAATGAATTCCCGGGACTTGGTTAAACAGGTCTTCCGTCAGCTTAGCCTTTTTGGCCAGATTACCCAGCACAGACTCTTTCTCCTGAGGAGACACAGAAAACACAGGAGTCAGAATATCTCTGGGTATCGTGGAATGGCTCCAGCCACTAGAAATGGTCCCTTCAATGCGGGGGCAACGGAGCAGCAGGGTGAAAAGTGAGCTCGTGTGTGCATGAACATAGCAAACCAGGGAGGTGGGCAAAACACATCCATCTCCAGGAACTTCTTCCCTGGGTGCTCAGCCCCGAAGGCTGCCCACAGCCCCAGGGCCCACAAAGCACCCAAGTACAGGGGGTTCTAGGCAATAGGTAGATCCTACATAGGTTGTGTCATGGCTTCTGTTCCTGTATAGGAGGTCCTTCCTGAAAACAAGAAAACCCCATCCCAGCCCAGAAGTGTGAATGGACTTGGCCTTGGATGGAATGCTCTAGAACATGCTTCTAGGAGATGGCCCAAACTCTTTATTTGGGCGCCATTCTCAATCTGTGTGGTGTGCATAGGGCATGTGACCCAGGCAAAGCAAATCAGTGACTGGCTCAGAGGTGAACCATTTCCAGGACTGTTGCTGCACCGGGGCATGAAGCTGTGGCCTGCGGGTGAATGAAACATGGTCCACACATACAAGGGAGTATCATTCAGCCTTTAAAGGGAAGCAAATTCTCACATGCTATGACACAGATGTACCTTGAGGGCATTACGCTGAGTGACATAAACCAGTCACAAAAAGACAAATATTGTATGGGTCCTCTGAGACGAGGTACCTAGAAGAGTCCCAGTCATAGAAACAGAAAGCAGAACTGAGGTTAGCAGGGGCTGGGGGGACAGGGAAATGGGGAGTTGGTGTTCAATGGAGACAGAGTTTCAGTTTGGGATGAGGAAAAGGTTCTGGGGATCAACAGTGGTGACGGCTGTACAGCAGTGTAAATGGATTTTATGTACTAAACTGTTCAGCTAAAAATGGTTAAAATGGTAAATTTTACATTCTATGTATTTTACCACATTTTAAAATAATGTGAGCCTGGAACAGCTGGGAACCGACTTTTGGTTACATGACCCACACATTTTGTTTAAACTAGCTGGCTGGGTTTTTTTCTCTTGCAGCTCAAAGGATCTGAGTGGATCACTTCGAACTGCAAGGACAGCGGTTAGGCCAAAGGCAGGCCTATGGCCTGGAAGCAATGCCAGGCCCATCATTTCTTCTTTTCGGTTTAGTTAACAGAAGCCCCTGCCCAGGTTTCTCACGACGCAAGGCCTTTCCCTCGGGGTGTCGGCCTGCCCGTGTCCACGTGCTCACAGGTGACAAAGAAGAGGTCCTCCATTTCAGAGCATCTTCACACGTTTTAATTAACCTGGTTCAGGTGCAAGAGGAGCCATGAGTGCCCCCGGGAGGCCATCTGGAGAGAGGCTGGCCATGGTGACCCAGAGTCCAACGCGAATGCTCAGGACCCCAGCTGTGGCAGTGACACAGAGGGGCCACAGGACACGGCGACTCACCCTGTGGAACTGCTCGAAGGATTCTTCTCCAGGCACTGGGGGGTTCACGACGATGTCCATGGCAGCCTGCCCGGACACTGGCGGGCACAGCCGCACGGAGAGCAGCTTCACCAGCTGGCCTTTGATCTCAGGATGCAGGTTGATCACCTCCATGTAGCCTCCTCTGTAGCCACACCTGCAGGGTTGAAGAAGGGAGAAGGATCCACCAGTCACAGAGAGGCCTCAACTACGGGCAGTCGGTCAGCCAGAAGGTTCTGTAAGCATCCCCATGCCTAACACTGAGTGGCCAGGTGTGGCTGAGTTCTTGGCAATGGAAGGTGAACGCCAGTGACATGGGCAAAGTCCATATCACTTCCTTATAAGGAAAAAGCATGCTCTCCCCTCTTTTTTCTTGCTTTTTTCCCACGTCCGGAGACATGGAGATGCTAGAGGAGCAGCCTCAGTCTGGAGATGCCGCATGTAGACAAGGCAGAGGCCTCCGTGAATGACCTCAAGGTCAGCCTGGCCTGACCTCCCCTGCCTTTGGGCTATTACGTCACAGACAAATACACTTTCACCTTGTTTTAGCCCCTGTACTTAGGGGCCTCTTTGTTAAAGCAGCTCCGCCTGAGGCCTAGCTAATACAACAGCCCACTATTCAGGCCCACACTGGCTCCAGGGGCGGGTCCAGATTCACTGGGGCCATGATCAGAGCCTGAAGACTTCTGGGGGAACCTCCTGCTGCCTGAAAACAAAGTCAACCCAAAGGACAGCAGAGCGGAGAAAGACAATGAGACCAAGCAAGAGATCAGAGACCAGGCCCATCGGCATCTTCAAGACTCATGGCTTCTCGCCAACATTATTTAAAAAAAAAAGAAAAAGCCTCTTTGGTATAGGTCAGTTTGAGTGGACTTTCCATTAGTTGTCACAAGAATCCTGACTGATACAGAGTCAAGTCACATGAATGGGAGCGGAGATAGGCACTGAGTTAAAAAAAAAAACAAAAAACCTTTCAGAACGAACTCAGCCCAAGCAGTCACACCTTCCAGAGCCATGCCCCCTCTTCTGGCCTGTGATGGGTAAGTTCAGACGAATGACCACAGAAATGCAGACTCCCTGAGGCAGGAACCTAGTTTCACCCTCCTCTGTATACCCAACACCCTCAGCCTCAGAGCTCCTGACCCAACGGAGACACTCAGTAAAATGCCACTGGAATCAGCCTGCAGAACTGACCCGGCAAAGGCAAGTTCCCATCTCAGCTCTCAGCTGCGTCTTTGGAAGCAAGAAGATAAATTCTGGAATCTCAGAGAGGTTTGCCCTAACAGAGGCTGAAAGAAAGAACTTCCTGCCTAATCCTCGGCTGACGAGCAGAAAATCCACTTGAGAAGAGCAGTCTAATCTCAGGTGAGCAGATCTGAGGACTGCAGGGCCTAACTCAGGATGCCTACGTCCAGGAGACTGTTAAAAGGGTAATCAATAACACAGACGGACAGATGGCTAGTTATGTGATAAAAAGACTGGAGCGTGAAAAATGAGTTCACAGAGAACAGACTTTTTTAGGAAAAGAGCTACATAGCACATGAGTCTAGCAAAGATAAAGCACTGCTAGGACATGGACCAGAAGACCAGCATGAATTAACCCCTGCCCACATCAAATAAAGCCAGCTCGGCGGTCATCCCAAAGGTACATACAGCTCCCACCATCTGGCCAAAATATTTTTCTCAGCTTCACAGTTCCACTGGCTTCCAGCTTAACAAGGGAGACCCCTCCCCCATCCTTACACCTGGTGCATAAAAGAACCCTCCTCCACCAGTGGGGCGGGGGCATGAATGCCCTAGTCTTCCCTTCTCAGCGCTTTTGCAGTTTCCCCCTTTCTCCCCCACCTTCTGAGCAGTGAGGGCCTAGATTAGTCCCTAGACCTCCTGTCTATCTACACTCCCTCCCTGTGGGATGTCCAGGCTCAGAGATCTAACAACGCACTCACCCCATCTCCCAAACTTCAATCAGCAGGCTATTGGCCCTGAGCTGGGGACTCACACATCCATCTCTACCTGGACATCCAATGGGCATTTGAAAATTTAACAGATCAAAAAAACAACTCCCCATCTTTCCCCCAAATCTGCTTCAGCCACAGCCTTCCTCATCCACTGATGGCAACTCCATCTTCCCTGTTGTTTGGATAATAAAAAACTTGGGAATGAAACTTGCCTCCTCTCTCACAATCGTCTTTTCCATCAAATCCACTCCACCTTCAAACACATCAGGACCCAGGGTCTCCCCTGCCTCTCTGTCCTGGCCCACAGTACCTCACCTGGCTGCAAGTCTCTGTTCCTGCCTCTACGACACAGCAACCAGACAGCGTTTAGTAAAACGTTCAGTCAGGTGAGTTCACACCCTGCTCTCATCTTCCAAGGGCTCCCATCCTGCCCAGTGATCTGGACTCCCAGGACTTCTTTGGTCTCAACAACTGCCACTTTCCCCCTCATGCACTGCTTTTCAGCCCCATTTCCCTGAACATTCCAGGCACGTCTCAGGGTTAAAGCACACGCTGTTCCCTCTCTTAGAACGCTCCTCCCTCAGATACCTGCACAGCTCCCTCCTTCCTCCTCAGCGACCCTGCCCCTACCACCTGGCACTCCCATTTCTTCGGTTTTTGTCCACCTGACACATGACTTTACTTGTCTACTGCCTCTCTCTCTTCACTAGGCCCTAGGTGTTTGCTGGCTGCTGTCCCCTCAGGGCCGAGATCAGTATAGGACTCACAGCAGGTCATCCGTAAGCATTAGCTGGATGAACCACGACAGGAGTGAAGCAGACTCTGCCCCCAGTGCTAGGGTGGGGGGCACAGACAGCTTGCTTCCCTGGCCTCATGGCATTCACACACTTAACCTGCCTTCCCAGGCCACTCAAGATTTCAATGCTGGAGCCACAGCCACAGGGCTGGCAGAAAACACTAGCACCGGAAGCTGTTGTAGGCCCGGCTTTCATCTGCATCATTTACTGTGCTCAAGTTTCTTTCAAGCAGGACCCTATTTTTTAAGAACCTCTCTGCACAAGGGCCGTCCTCACACCACAGGGCTCTCCCGGGTGGGGAGATGTGGCCTGACTCCTTCCTGCTTCTTGGATCAGCAGAGGCTGTCGTAAGGGCGTTCACTGGCTGTGGGGCAGGGCTGAGCAGCGCTGGTACGGGGCAGGCCCAGAGGCAGCGGGAGGGTGGTGGAAGCCGACGTACTCGCCCATGTAGCCCTTGGAGGTAGAGTGGAAGGATGCAAGCTCCACGTTGCTGGAGTACTCGGGCCCCATCTCGTAAAGCACCTTCTTAAAGGAGTGGAATCTGCAGTCTGGAGAGTACACGTTGTCCTGGTACACCTGGGGGAGAGGACAGGACAAGGACAGTCACCCAATTTCCCCAAGAGGCCTGAGCCCATGCAGGCTGCCAACCAGGGAGGGCACGGGTGCTCAGGCTCAGCCTAGTATGCTATGAAGCCCAACCTCTGATGCTATTTCCAAAACGAGCCATACCAAAGGAACCTTCCAGAACACGTCAGGAGGAAAGGCTTTGGGCTGTGTGTCCATTTGATTTCTCCCATTCACCCACACTCAACTCCACCCAACCTCCAGACCTTTCTCCCTCATCTGACCTATGATGGCGTCAGGGACTCCTATCAGCCCAAGCAAGTTTTCTCCCTCAATGTTTACCCTCTTTCCATAAGACTAATAATGAAAGCAGTTCATGTAGCTGTCCTCTGACCCTGTCCCCACTTGAAGAGCCGATGTGTTGCTCTCTTGCCCATCATGCCCACATGCTCATTTGGAACCATTCTGTTTTTTCTGTCCGTCTCACCGCCAGCCTTCAAGACTGTACACATGAGCGACGCCCACGCATACTTCCTTCCTGTCCATATAGTCTACCTTCAGCAGGCAAGCACCCTGCTCTGCCCTTGGAGATGAGCTTCCCACACTCATGTTGGAGCTTAGGGAACTGAGGCTTTCGGGGACCCTGTGGGCCCACAGGGAGTCAGCCCAGCTCCACCTTCAACAAGCTAGGCACAGCCCTCCTTCTCTTCCTCCCCTCACCCCTTCCCACAGCGGAAGGGGAGGAGGTCTGCACACCGCACCAAGGTCACTCTGCTGCCCCTTCTCTCCTTCAGAAATGAAGATCTTTAACACCTGATACTAATATAACCCCGTATGTTAACTATACTGGAATTAAAAACAAAACAAAACTTTAGACCCATCTGCTAATCATGGCAACCATTCAGTGGATAAGCTGTGAGTGTGAGTGTGTGTATGCACGTGGGGGTTGGAGAGTGTTGGGGGTTGCAGAGTGTTCCTCTAGTGAGGAAAGAAATGAAACCAATGTGGTAAAAGCTACCACTGACCAGAAATTATGCATAAGTGAAGAAACGAAAATGGAATTTGACAAGCCTGAGTTTCTTCCTCACAAAACAGGAAAAGAATGGGCAGCCTCGGCTCCACAACTGGGGTTTGGAGGAGCAGCAATCATGAAATCAAGATTCCCCTCCCCCCCAACAGGCTGCTATAAATGGGATGGTAAACACAGAAGCACACGCAGACACACGAATGCAGCAGTATGCCCACCCAGCATCCACTCTCCCCTCCAGAGAGTCCCTCCACTTGCCCTCAGGAAGACCACTCCCCCGGTCTCAGAGGCAGAGACCTCACCCCTTGCCTGGGGCCTGGTCAGTTTGCATATTGCAACCACTGGCCAAAGTGACCGGTTCAGCGTGGGGTGTGTGACCCAAGCTGCACCAATGAGGCTCGATTCTGAGACTTTTGTGGGAATCACCAGGAGGAAATGCTCTTTCTAGGCTGGGAAGAAATCAGGGTTATGTGTGAAGCCAACAAGGAAGGCAAGAGAATCTGATATAGGGTTTGAGCCCCGGGACTTAACACATACCTGTTATCTCTACCATCCTTTTTAAGTTTAATATGGTTTGGGTTAACTTTCTGAAGTTTATAACCAAAGACCCAAACCAATATAGAGATGATTTAGATCACAGTCTCATAGGCTGGCACATCCTCACCCTTGGTGAGAGTCACTCCTCCAACACCTAGAAAGTTCTCTCTGGCTACACAAGAGTCAAGTCTGGCTCCCTTCCCTTAGAAGAGAAAGCTCAGCCTCACTCCCCACAGAGGAGAACGCTGAGCAACTCTTACCTCGTCAGCCAGGAGAAAGAGCTTCTCTTCCCAGGCAAAGTGAATCACATCTTCTATGCACTTTCTGCTTTGTACCTGACCTAAAAAAAATCCCCAACAAAACCAGAATGCAGCTTGTAATGCTGTTTAAATTGTCCCTTGGAATGAACCCCACCAAGAATCACTCAGGTGTTCTGTGTTCCCACATGACCCTTTGGGATCACCCTCCCTAGTTACTGCCCCTGACAGGGCGTAGTCAACCTCTAGGGACCCCGAGTGTTGGCCCCACCTGTCTGACTCACTTAAGCCAGGCACATGGAGGGAGACGTGTTTCACACTCAACTTGGGAGGGGTATGTGTGTGTGTATGGGGGGGAATGTCTGTCTGGGCTAGAGCCCAGAACAGGCAAACAAACCTGAAGGGTTCAGTGAATCAGCTCTGCGGCCCCCACTCCTTACCACACACCAACAGCAGCCAATGGAGAGATCACACTGGCTGATGGAGAGTTCCCACAACGTCTCAAAGAGGCATACACAAGCTCCGTGAGTCAGGACAAGGTCTGTGCGGCTCATCGGCTTCCTTAAAGCCAATACTCAGCAGGTGCTCAGGAAGTATTTGCAGAGTGTGTGCTGAACGAAGCAGCCTGAGCACCAGCTCTGGGGTCTCCTGTCAGGGGCCACGTGGGAGCTATGCATTGCTGACTGAGGACGGGGAGCACGTGGCAGTCCTCCCTTCGAGGTCTCCCCTGGAGGACTTGACTCAACATGAACAGTGGAAACTAAACCCCCCCCCATGTTACAGAAATGAGTACAAAAAGCCAAACGGTCCTCTCCCAGTTCACAGGAAATACCGCGGGTTGAGGTGGGGAAGGGACAAATGCTGCAAGGTGGAAATGGTCTGAAACTTTCTCCTATTTCCTGACACCGACTACTGGTGTGGCAGTGGGAGTGTGACAGTTGCTCCCATACCCTGCAGGGAACAACTCTACAGTCAAGCTTGCTGACTACTTACCAAAGAAGGCTACTTCCTTACTATGCATGTATGTGAACCTATGGATATTACTTGTAACTATGTGCATATGTATGTGTGTGTCTAATATGCACATTATTTATATGCATGTATGTACCTTGATGCAGAGCAATACGTAGATTATGTTACATTTTTGTTAAAAATAAAAACACTGGGGTGCCTGGGTGGCTCAGTGGGTTATGCCTCTGCCTTCAGCTTGGGTCATGATCTCAGGGTGCTGGGATCGAGCCCTGATCGGGCTCCCTGCTCAGCAGGGAACCCGCTTCCACCCCTCCCCCGACTGCTTCTATGCCTACTTGTGATCTCTTTCAAATAAATAAATAAAATCTTTAAAAAGTAAAAATAAAAATACCTACAGTCTTCCCTGTATGAGAATATTAAGAACATGTTTGGAAAAAAGTTGTGTCTTACGAGAGAACGGTTTGATTCAACCCGATCTCAGCTCTGAACTATCAAACAATGAATCAATTCCTTTCCCAAAGGTTCAACTCTCCTCTTGCCAAACAAATGCCAAACCGGGCTTCCTATGAAGCTCAGCATTCTGGGATTCCGGAAAGGCAGCGGCCCTGGATTGTACAAGGAACCAGCCACTGTTCCCACAGACTGACAGGTGGTGGCTACCTGGGGGGGCTGGGCCTGCCTGCCAACCCTGCGGAGCTTGCCTCTGATCCCACAGAGTATCCTATAAGCGGAGAGGGGCGCCTGGGTGGCTCAGTGGGTTAAAGTCTCTGCCTTCGGCTCGGGTCATGATCCCAGAGTCCTAGGATCAAGCCCTGCATCGGGCTCTCTGCTTGGCGGGGAGCCTGCTTCCTCCTCTCTCTCTCTGCCTGCCTCTCTGCCTACTTGTGATCTCTCTGTCAAATAAATAAATAAAATGTTTAAAAAAAAAAAAAAAAGAAAGAAAGCAAGTGGAGATCTGAGCAGCAAGAACATCAAAACCACAGGCACATAGTGCCAAGGAGCGTGAAAAGAGGAACTAAGTAAGTACCAGGGCCTCATAAAGACCCACTATATGCAAGTAATTTCACTGAGGTGTGCAGTGCAGACCTGAGGACAAGGACAGCTTGTTTCTCTGCAGTGCCTGGGAGTCACTCAGAACATGCCCCAGAGCCAGCGGCTGGTTAGACACATGTGGTGGTGTCTAAGGGACCAGGACACAGCTGTGCCCAGCAGGGGGAGCCATGAGGCCACCTTACAGAAGGGATGGCTTGGACACAGAAAGGCTGGAGAGGGTCTTCCAGGTGCCTCTCACTAGAGGCTGAGCCAAACCAAAGCCAATTCCCCAAACCTAATGAGAAAATCTGTTGTTTGAGCCTGCCCAGGGTCCTTCTGTTCTTTGAGTAACAGAGCTCAGCTGTTCTACAGGGAATTGCCTCTCTCTGCACTCCAGCAGGGGCATGGGACACATACATGGCCAGAATCTTGGTGATTTGAGTGGTTCAGGAAGGGCAGGTGAACCTACTTGGGCCAAAGAGAACCTGGCCTGGAATTTTTGTTTTAAAACTTTGGGCAAGGCTCTCCGGGGAGGTCGCTCAGCAGGCAGACCAGGGCTAGAGCTGCTGAAGGTCACTCCAAGGACAGAGACTTCCTGGGAAGGACTCCTACCCAGACCTGGGGAAGGGATCGAGGTTCCTAGGGCAAGGATGCTGATTCAGGTGGACTGCTTTACCCCTGGTCTTTACAGTTCTAGGACCCAAACCCTTCAGCCTTGAGCTACATTTCTGTCTTAAAACTCAGAGTCCTGGCTTATTATCCCACTCCATCTTGACACCTTTCAGCCCAAGTGGTCACAGCGTGTGGTCCAGACAAGATACCCGGCTATCTCAGGTAGGTTTCTATTTTCCATCCCCCATCTTCCAAGAGCTGACTGGTCTTTCACACATTTAGAACCCAGAGAGCAAAACCAGCCTCTGCCCATTCATGAAGTTACTCTTTAAAAATTACTCATATTAATATACATTCACATGATCCCTTTACCTAAAATAATAAAGTCTTTAATGAAAATATTTCTTCCCAGACAGCCAGCTGATATAGTAAATGCCTGGCTACAAAGTTACCGACCCTCTAATAGAAACTAGGCATACAGAGTATTTCCCAAAATATAGGACCTGCTAACCCAAGTTTGGACCAGTAGCATCAGCATCACCTGGGAGCTCATTTAGAAAAACAAATTCTCAAGCCGCAGCCCTGCCTGATAACATCAGAGTACCTTGGAGAGGGGTCCAGCAGTTTGTTTTTTAACAAGCTACAGTCTGAGAACCACTGTCCCAGGGTAGTGGTTCTCATGCAAGGCACAGGGAATACTGACTGATGGGGGGTGGGGCCGCGGGGGGGCGGTGCATGCCCAGAGACTCTGGCAGGCAGCCCTGCCTTTGGCATTTTTTAAAAGCTCCCTTTGTGATTCTAATGTGCAACCTCAATAGAGAGCCCAGCTGTAGTCATTTTCCTTCCTCCCGCATTCTGGTTAGACTGCGCCCCTACCCCCAGGGAGCTGATGTACATAAATGAGTGTCCCAGCCAGCCGCACCCATTTTCTGCACTCTGGAATTCATGTGCTGCTTTCAGCTGATTGAAGCATCATTTGATGTTCCAAAGAAGCAGACTCCACAATCAACTCCAACGCGATTTGGCCCTGACCCAATTTATCTCAACAAAGGAGGAGAGAGCAGCCCTTGTTCTCAGCATCCAAATAGCAGTGGGGGCAAATGAAGCCAGTGGCCCAGAAAGATCAAACCAGGGAGGGCTGGGCGTTTGGTGGGGGTTTTCGTTTTTGTTTTTAAATATATAAAAATAGGAGTGCTTTTCGACTTCTGGAAGCAGGGTGTTTCAGATTGTTTGCTGTCGTTTTTAACAAGGCATTTCCTCCTCAAGTCTCAAAGTACACAAGTAACGCTGTGTCAAAGAAAACAAAAACGCACACACCAGCATTCTGACGACTGGTTCAGCAAAACAACTAGGAGTAAAGGTAAAGTGAGGCCTGTGATTAATGGGGACAGGCTGTGCATAATTAACCTCAAGGAGAGTCTTGGCAAATGCAAGAAAGCTGGGAGCAGAGAGAACATCACATTAACTCTTTAGTGACCAGACATGTAGGACACCAGCTGCCCTGCCCCTACCGCCCAAGAAACTGGCAAAGAAGTGGGGCACAGACCTGTGGGGTTCCCAGGGTTGATGATACACAGCACCTTGGGGTCACAGTGGTCTTTGGCCTCCTGCACAGCCCGCCGGAGCTCATTCACATTTAGGGCCCAGCAGTTCTCCTCATCCAGATAATAGTTCACCTGGATGGCATCGAGCTCAGAGATGACGGCCGAGTAAAGGGGGTACTGTGGGATGGGGATCATCACACCGGTCCGTGACTTGCCACCCCCAGACACCAGGATCTTCAGGATTGTCTGCAACAGAAAAGTCACGGCTTCCAGGAACACTGCCCATCTCCACCCTTTGGGGGCTGCCAGGAAGACTCCCCCAGAAGCCCCAACCCTTTTACCAGCCACCCCGCTGCCTGCCTTCAGTGCAGCCCCATGTGAGCTGCTTGACTTCCCTGAGTCTCGCTGCCCCCCATCTTTAAAACGAGGTCTGCTGTGAGGAGTAAGCAAAATGAAATGCTTTCAAGTTCTTAACACGGTAGTTAAAACACTCAATGCCTATGTTTTTTGAAGAGGCCTTTTGAAACAGTAGTCCACAAACCGGCCCTGTCTTTGCCCTTAAGTTCATTCCGTATGTCCTGGAAGGGAGGAGGGCTAGCAATCTGTCTTGTTAGTAATTACTGGTGCCCACCGCTGGGCAGACCCTGAACAAGGAAGGGATTGTCGAATCAGGATAAAATACCTATGTACTACCACCAGGTGGCGCTTCAACCTGGTTGTTTCCAGGGCCGTGTGGCTCAAGGTTTGCAGGACTCCTGAGAAACCAGGCCACCTGAACCCCATGGGGATACGGGTGGAGGTGGCAATAACTGACTGCAAACCCTGTTCTGGAAGAGTTCCCACCTTACACACAGGCCAGTTCCTCGCTGCAAGAATGCCACTGGACTCAGAAGCTCAACAACTTGATTCTTTTCACAAAATCCTGAGGAAACCTCCTTCGGCTGCTCTAGGACCTCTGCGTGTATGTGGGCTTCTCTGGGAATTGAGAGGCCTTGACAGCACAACACAGTGGAAGATGTGACGGTTGGAGACCTGAGCCCCAACACTGGAACCCCAACTGTCACAAGAGGCTGACTTAAAGACGGCAGAGCATTTAATGTTGCTGGGCCCGTTTCCTGGGCTCCAGTAAGAGCTGAATGCATCTGAAAGGATTAAAGCACTCAACGAACAGGAGAACCAAGAGCCTTGGAGGTCAAAAGACCAAGATGACCCCATCAAAGGAAGGGTCTGCACACACTCCCTGAGGAGAAAAAATAAAGGAATTGAAGGCACCAGCACTGATGAGGCTTAGGAAGGAGCATGCTTCAGAGGATTCCAAGACCACAGCTCCCTCAGACTGGGGACTTCAGAGCCCTTCTGCTAAGCACACTTTGACAACAGTCCCTCTTCACCCCGCCCACAGCTGATCCCCAGCCCAAGCCACCTCCTCCCTCATCTCCTAAACACTCCCTCACATCCATCATCCCCTTTCCAGCCGAAGTTAAAACTTAACATAAATCTAATTATCCCCTATCCATCTGTCTCTCCCCCCACCTTCAAATGCTTCAATGGACATTGTTCTTAGGACAATGACCTAAATCCTCAGCATGACCACTAAGGCCCTGTAGGACTCAGGCCCCGGCTGCCTCTCTAGACCACGTCTGGAAACTCTGGCCCTTGCTACATGTGCTCATTCACTCTGACTCTCCTTCTGCAAATGCACAGCCTCTTTCCAGCTCACAGCCTCTGCACATGTTGACCTTCTGTTCAGAACACACTCTGTCCCCTGCCTCCCCGTTCATGCCTACATATCCCCCAGATCTCTGCTCAGTCATCCTTTGAGAAGAAACCTTTCTGCTCCCCACAACCACCCCCACCCCCTGCTGCTCCTCCTGGGGCACTCTGTCCTCTTCACCCAGAAGAGAAACTGAAAGCTTGTGATATGACATTTATTTATGTGATATCAATGCTGGTCTGATCAGGCACTAGGGTGTAAGCAGAGGCCAAGTGTGTTCGGTTCCCACGGTCTCCCAAGCACCTGGTACAGCACCTTGCAGAGGAGGAACACCAGTAGGAACTAAGCGAGAGAAAGGCCAATGCCACCAGAAAGACAGGCACCCTCGAGTGCCCATGGCTCCTCTCCAGCTGGACCTGCAGAGAGCCAACCCCTCCTCCCAGGCCTGTTTCTCCCTTCTGGCACAGGCTCACATCCTTGTCCTTAACTAGGAAGGCTATTCTTCACGGGGTAAACACTGGAGAGCGAGCCACCCTCACACGTACAGAAATGCCATCACTGGCTCCTGTGGTCAGGTAAATGTTGTCCGGGTCTGCAGGCACACCGCCATCTCTCCTGGTGATGTAGGCAGCCACGTCTTCACGGATGCAATTGACGCCCTGGCTAGCACTGTAAGACCCTGTAAGACAGCAAGCAAGATAGTCACTAGAGGCAGGATGACTGGCTCTATGGAGTTGGCGACACCCATGTAATTACCTGGGGTGGGGACAGGGGGGTGGGAGGGGTTTTAGGACCCAACTCCCACTATTCTAGGTTGTGGAATCATGGCACACTGCTTAACCACCTATCCATCCACCCATCCACTCATCTGCTATCTATGCATTCGTCTACCTGCCCATCCACCAGTCTACCCACCTACCCATTCACACACTCAGTATTCACAGAGAAGCTGTTAGACGTCAAGCATTACTCCAGGTCCTGGCTTCCAATCATTCAAATGTGCCCATACCTGTTTTATCCACCCTCCTGGGGTTTATACACATTCTGTTAACATGTAAATCGCTACTGCTAGACTTGCTGTGTCTTTATCACTGCTGCCCGCACAGGCTCCCACGAAGCCTGTGGGAAGGCAAGAGCCTTCTGCAGCACTGCACAAGTTCTGTGTCATGATCTGGTGAGGGTTACACAGGTGTGTACATGTGCAAAAACTATCCAAGCTGTACACTAATATTGGTTCATTTTATTATAGGTTTGTTAATATCTCTATAAAGAGTGTTGTGTTTGTTTGTTTGTTTGTTTTAATGTCAGGCCACTATTTTTAGGAAGAATTTGAGTATATATACTTGTGCAGGCACATCTGGTAGGAGTCCCAAAGTGGTGAGGGTGAGCTCTCTGGGGAAGTGAAGGGGAGGCCAGGGGTCAAAGCTGGGAGGCCAACTTTTCACTCTATATCCTTTGACACTGTTTGAATTTTATGCCACATTTAAAGAGATCCAGCCTATTCCTTCTAAGACTACTACAAACCCAACACCAGGAGGCTTAGGGCTTCAGTGAGTATCAGTCTAGGCCCTGTACCCTGGAAGCCCTCATTTGTCTCAACGTCTGTGCATCACTGGGCTCAGCCTTCCCTTCTGACCAGCTGCTAAAATGGAGAGGGAAGGGAGGGGAGCTTAGACTAATTCTCTAAGGTCCCACGGGCAAACATGAACATGAATCAAGTCTCGGTGGTGGGTTCAAGGTCTCTTGTTACATTATTTGGAGTATTCTAATGCATCTGAAATATTCTGCAAATTAAAATAATGGAGAGGTACAAATGCTGGTATTAGAGAATCCCTCTTCTACGGAGTGACTGACTTGATTATTTCTGAGCTCCCATACTCAGAAACCTTTCCCTCTGCCTTCTCTCAATGCCCTCGCTTCTAGTCCATGGGGCCTGTCCATTCCCACACCAGCCAAGCCTTCCCTTTTTCTTGCCTCTAGCTCACCCACCTTCCACCCTTTCCTTCAGCCTTTCTGTTATGCTCCAAACCACACTGGTCTGTCAAAGCACAACTCTAGTCTCTCTCGGGGCCTGTCATGAAGATACCCACCCATACTGAGCCTCTCTCCTGACCTGCATTTTCTCCAGTTATTTACTGTAGACACATGAAGCCTGCCTCCCCATGCTGAATGTATGTTCCTTGAGGGCAGGGGCCATTACCTATTTCTTCTGTGCATCTCTGCTAGAACACCTATCCCCCTGCCTGGCCCACCCCACTACACCCCTGCTTAGGACCCACTGCCCTCAGACAGATGGCAACCTGCCTCCCAGGGCCTACAAACCTCCATCATCACCACCGCCCAACTTCCCAGCTCCATCACACTGCCCCATCCAGACCTCTTCACTTGATCACACTCAGTTCTCAAACCTCAGGGCCTTGGCACAAAACAGTTCTTCTGTCTGGCATGCATTCGCAGGTTCTCTATTACTCACCATCCCCATGAATTTGAATCATATTTGCTGCTTAAACCCTCCCTCTACATTAGAATCCCTAGTTACAGACCCATAGCATAGCTCTTCTGCTTTTTCTCTAAGAACTCATGAAAACTAGAAATTAGTTTTTGTGTGAATTCTTTTTAATGTTTGTTTCTCCCAAATCTGATCATGAACTTTTGTGAGCATAGAAATTCCATCCACCTGGTTCACCAGTGTCCCTCAGGGCCTAGAGCGATGCTCCGGTGCTCCGGGAGGGCTAGATAAGGACCTGCACCTCCCTGGACGTCTAGATTCCACCTTAATCCTATTAAGATCCAAGATACAACCTGAGAACTGAATTACTCCTCAAATAGAAAATGAGGAACTCTACGAAGAATTTTAGGGACGGCTGGGTGGGTCAGCTGGTTGAGCATCTGACTCCTGATTTTGGCTCAGGTCATAATCTCAGGGTTGTGAGACTGAGGTCCAAGTCCAGCTCTGTGCACAAAAAATACCCAGTCTGCATGAGATTATCTCTCCTTCTTCCTTTGCCCCTCCCCATACTTGTGCATGCTCTTTCTCATATAAATAAATCAATCTTAAATTTTAAAAAAGTCATTTTATTTTTTTAAGGATTTTATTTATTTATTTGACAGAGAAATCACAAGTAGGCAGAGAGGCAGAGAGAGAGAGGGGAAAGCAGGCCCCCTGCTGCAGAGAGCCCCATGTGGGGCTCGATCCCAGGACCCTGAGATCATGACCTGAGCCGACGGAAGAGGCTTAACTTAAACGGCTTAACCTTAACCCGAAGGAAGAGCCACCCAGGCGCCCAAAAAAAGTCATTTTAAAGGGCACAATTAAAACACATCCAGATGAGCTCTAAGACCTTGTTATGTATTTAATAATCCCGACCTGGGTCAGGGCTGTCCTGGGCACACTGACATTTTCTATTTCCCTTACTTCTGTGGGCTGGTAGGCTTAGTTGACAGAACACCTCCCCCAGGATGACACTGCCCTACCTCTTGCAATGGGCAGGGACTGGTGGTGACCCCCAAGGACAGGGCCTCTCCACACCTGACAAGGGGCTTTAGCACATACATCCACCTCCTTCAAAAGCCCAGGAGCTGAGTAGAGTACTTCCTAGCTCAAGGAGGAGGAGAGAGGCTCAGGGAGTACCCACCTCACCTATCCTCATAGGGTCCTCAGAACTCAGTGCAAGTCCCCAAAACCCCACACGCAGGCCAACTTTCCTCTTGCTGCCAACACCCCAAGTGGCCTCCCCAACTCCTTTCCAAAGCCCTGGCTGACAAAGTTGCAAAAACTCGAAGCTTCCTACCGGGAACAGAGAACCCCCCTCCCCGCGGCGTCAGACGGATTCCCATCAGGCATGCAGACGACAAACACTCCCTCCCCTGCCTCTCCTCACAGCTTCCAGGAATCTTAGGCCCATGGCCACAGGGTCTTGGCGCCTTTGTCCTGTGGACTGGGCAGAGGGCACAGGAGGAGAGGAGCCTGCAGGCTGAGCCTTCGGCCTGCTGGGTTGTTCTCTGACAGCTTGTGGTTTCGGCCTTGCCATACGAGGTGCTAGCCCACACCCTCCCCAGTCTGGCAGGCAGGAAAGCAAGGGGAGTTGGTCCCTTCCTGAGAGGGACACCCTGAAGGACAGTGACCAGACTCGGGCAGAGCATGGAGGGATAACCACAGCAAGGAAAGTAAGCACAGGGCTCTCATTAAAGGGAAAGAGCAGAAAAAGGGAGGGGAGGGATAGGGGAGTGGCAGAGAAGCGGAAGGTAGCTGACCCTCTGCTGAGCAAGCTACAAGAATCCCTCTCCCACGTTCCAGAGCATTCAGGCACGTGTCCTAAAAAAACTCTCAGAACAACTATTTTTCCTGGGGTGAGGAAAGTTGGATCCCTCTGTAGGCATGGGGCAAAGGAATGGGGCAAAGGCAAACAGAACAAAGAACAGGAGATGAGAACAAAGAGCCAGAGGCCCAGAGACTGGAAATCCATCTCAACAGCAAAGGGAGGGAGAGTATCATTTTCACATCTGCAGGGGCCAAATTCCAGGACCTCCCTCCATGGAGTGCTCCCCTCTTAAGGAGGCAGATGGCTGGGCGTGGGCTTCCAGCAAAGGGGACCAAAGGCCAGGGAGGTGGGAACACAAGGAATGGGAGGGTGGACAGCACTGTCAGAAAGAAGGAAGCCATCACACAGGATTCACAGGCACCTCACAGCACTCCCCTTCCCCAATAACTGGTCACCTCTTGCCATAGCGGTGACAGACAAGAAGACTGGACAAAGCCAGGCACCGCACTTTACCCAGCCCGTCACTGAGGCCCATCACTGGGTTAAACCCTCTGCTCTGAGGGGTGTCTGGGTGACTCAGGTTACCCTGATTCTTTACTTTGGCCAAGAACATGACCTCAGGGTTCTGGGGAGTCAGCTTGAAGATTCTCTCCCCTTGCCCCTGCTCATGCTCTCTAAAAAAATAAAACTTTAAAACAAACACACCAACGCTCTGCTGACAGAAGGGTCAATTACTCAAGCTGGCTCCCAGGTGTGAAACCAAACTCCAGGCCAAGGGAGGCTCCTGCAGCTCAAGTGCCCTGATCCTCCAAAAGATGGCATTTACCTCACTGCTCAGCTAACAGGAGGTTAACAGAGCAGACACGAAGAGGAAGACTGTTTTTCATTTACTCTGCGTGTTACCATCCCGTACACATTCACACACTCACATGGATAACTCTTCCTTTGGGGCCAGGGCCCAAGCCCACGCTCAGAACACATGTTCATCTCATGCCCTCCGGGACCTGACTATGGGGGGCAGGGGGGAGGGTGCTCACCCAGGCTGTTCCCGCCACAAGCCTGTAGGATCCGCCGGGCTCGCTTCTTAGCATCTTCTGGGAAGCTGGGGCTGTCCAACAGGTTTGGGTAGGTGCACAGTGCCATCACCTGGGGGTAGAGAGGCGCGGGCTGGGCTCCCAGCACCCCCAACCCCAGAGCCCCAGGAGGGCCGTGAGGACCCTGAGCATGGACACTGTGATGACCACAACTCCGGTACATGCCTCTCCACGAGGGCTCCAGCCTGCGGGGAGCTTGGGGTGGCTGGGGAGGAGCATGCTGGGCTCTTTGCAGCAGGAGATGCTGAAAGGTGGGATACATCATGACCTGGGCTTGGGACCCAAAGGGAGAGCTGCCAGAAGAGGAGCCGGGGAACAGAAGAGCCTGCCCCTCAGTCCCTGGCCCTAACTCTTCCAAAGAGTTCGGCAGTTCACACACCCAAGGCCACAAGATCCAGGGGGCTCCTGAGCAGGGGCCAGGGCTGAGCAAACAGGTGAACCCCAAATGAAAGGAGCACAGACCCCTTCCTAAAGCACAGACTGAGTGTCCTCCCCCACACTCTCAACCCCTGCCCCCTCTCTCACCGTCATCCCCTTTCCTGGCCAAAGGCCGGGTCAGTTTCCCCATCTCTATAACAGAGAAAATCACCCTAACCTCACAAATTAAGAGGATTAAGCAAGGAAGTGTTTGCAAAAGTGCCAGTAAACCCCAGCTCACCGGGCAAGTCTAAGCTGGCAGCCCAAAAGCTGTGCCAAGAGCCCTGAGGGGAAGCGAGGGCTCATGGCTCTGACACCAGCTGGGTGACTTCAGGTGGGAGCTGGCTTCCTGGTGCCTCACTTGTTCATGCGTACAACGGGCAGGGACCCGGCCTGCCCTCCTCCCACGGGCACTTGTGAAGAGGAGAGACGTGTGAAGGCTGCAGGATGCCAGCACCAGGTAGGAGAGGCTGGGTTTGCCACAGCCAGAGCCGGAGCCGGATTTGGGAACAAGTCAGCCAGCCAGAGGAGGCTGAGTCAACAGGAGCCTCTTCATGCCCAGAGCCCCAGGCACGTGTGGGGAACCGCTTCTACTCTCTCCTCCAGAGCTGTGTGACTCTAGGACACTCAGGGCGGTCCAGCCTTCTGCCTCCGCTTCCCCACCAGAGCTGCTCTGTTTGGTCTGATCCATTTCCCCAGCTTCGGGCCCAGTTTGGGGCCTCATTTGTTCACAAGCTGCTGGTATGCTCCTGAGCTCACCAGCAGTGGCCACGGGAGGGGAGCCCCAGTGACATTCCTCGGCTCAATGCCAGCCTCGGTTCTCTTCCCCAGACCCTGTGTGAGCTCCCCAAGCTAAGTCAGGTCCCTGCACCCCTCCACCAGAGAATAGGGCAGGGTCACCCCCGCCACGCCAGCCCCTGCAGCAGGCGTAAAGGGCGGGGGCCTCCGGGGCTCAGCTGCCCTGCTTGCCCAAGCCTGCGAACCTTAACCATGTAAGGACCACATTTTGCTCCATAGGATGCAGCTTTCGCCAACGCTGGTCTCTCCCTCTATTCAGGAGGCCCTTGGCATTTTTTTCTCCCGCCAGCCCACCGATCCCACAATTTTAGCCCATGCAGCATCCTTGCAGTTGGTGCCCAAACGGAAACACTAAACCCCACCTCCTGGAGATCTCAGGAGCAAGATGGGTCACATCAGCAAGGCAAGCAGGAGAGCAGCACTGACAGTGGTTACCAACCGCACACTCTCCTGTGGGCCAGGGGTCAGCACTTCATACTCAATGTCACACTGAGGCCCCCAGCTGTCCTCCAAGGCAATGCTCTGGTGACTTGCCCTTACTCAAAGCCACCCAGCTGGTAAGTGGCAGAGTCAACGCTCAAACTCGGGGTGTCTCACTTGGGATGAAAGTATCTGGACCCCCACGTATCACCTCCCAGCCCACTGGGCCTCTACCTCTCCAAGCTGCTTCTCTGACACGCTTATGAACCAAGCTCTGATCTCAGTATCCGAGACCACAGACTATGGAAGGGTATCCCTGGGAGCCTCATACGCAAGAGTAACCCCAAAGTGAGTCTAGACATTCTAGACAACTTTGGAAGGGGAGGAGACTGAGGGAGAGGCCCAGGGCACATCAGGCACCGGAGGGGTGCAGAACTCTCCATGGCACCCCCCTGTGGGACTCTGGCGCCTGCTGTGTCCCGAGGGGGCTAGACAGGGGAGGAAGCAGGAATGATAGGAGCTGGCTGGCCCACCCCAGCTCCCGATCCCTGCTCTCCCAGCAGCCTCTGCTCCTGAGCGCCAGCTTACCTGTCGGAGGAAGGTTATTGGCTGCTGGCCCATGGCCTGGGCGTCCCCGATGTTGGCACGGATAACTTCAGTGAATGGTTTTTTGATACCCTGAGCAGAGAAAAGGCAACAGGTGGTTACTTGGAGACTCAGAGATCCTGGATTCGCCAAGCAATGCCCCCACAGGATATTAATAAACACTCCTATTTTGAGCCTTACCAGGTGTCAGGCATAGTGCCAAGCCCTTGACATGGCTCGCCCCATTTAACCTTAACCACCACCGCATGAAGAACTAGTATTAATCTCATTTTACAAATGAGGAAAACGAGGCTTCAAAAGGCTAAGCAACTTGTCCGAGATCACATAATTGATAAATGCAAGTAGTGGGATTTGAAGCCAGACTCCAAGATCACTCTTCTCAACCATTATGCTCACCACCACCCACTTTCTAAGAAGGCTGCAGGAGTTCTCCTTGGCTACCAAGCACCCCGAGGCAGCTGCAGGTCCAGGGCCTGCCAGCCAACTTGGCCTGGGAAGGATGCCTAAAAAGAGGACCTTGGGGCAAAAGTGGTGGGAGGCAGGGGTCAGTAGCAGAGGCCCCCAAACATTAGGGAAAGGCCCCCACAACTTGCCCCCAAGCACGGCTCCATCTCAACAGCCTAAATAAATGGCCAGGGCACCAGAGCCACCCTCCCCTCCAGAAGACCCCCAATCAGCAGGGATCTCTAGGCTTGTTCCCTTGCAACCTGGTTTTGCAGAATAAAGAATGTGGGCTGATTTTCACAAAAAAAAAAAAAAAAAGCACCAAAGATGCAAAGAATGGCTGCAGAACTCTCAGTCACCGCCCGAGCAATGTGTTCAACACAGGAAGGAGGTCCCAGAGAGGAGGGACTCAGAGACCTGCCAACTTCAACGTCATGCGGGACAGGGGTGGGGTGACTAAAGGACTCCCGGCTGCTGAGAATGAGAAAATGCACTCTGGACGGAGGTTTTGGGGATCTGGAAATACGGGGATTCCACAGAGCTCCCAAGTCCAGAATGTGCCACTAGAAGCGTTAAGAATCAGCAGCAAGTTCAATGACCGCCCTCCCCCCCGCCCCCAGGGTGGCTGAGACAAACAGTACGAAAGCACTTGGCAGAGTACAAACATCATCATCTTACAAAGCCGGACCAAGAACGAGGTTGGGAGGGTCGTGGCAGAGAAAGGCGGCTGTGGGGCAAGGAGGAGGCAGGACCAAGAGGTGGCCTGGATGGAAAGCCTGGCCACCTTCCCATCTCCAGCTGCCCTTTCCTCAAGGACATGTTAAATTTAAATTTTAAAAATACAAATTCTATGTATTTTTATTTAAATTCAATTTTGCTGGGGCACCTGGGTGGCTCAGCGGGTTGAGCCTCTACTTTCAGCTCAGGTCATGATCTCAGGGTCTTGGGATCGAGTCCAGCATTGGGCTCTCTGCTCAGCAGGGAGCCTGCTTTCCCCTCTCTCCGGCCTGCCTCTCTACCTACTTGTGATCTATCAAATAAATATAATCTTTAAAAAAAATAAATTCAGGGTGCTTGGGCAGCTCAGTGGGTTAAAGCCTTTGCCTTCGGCTCAGGTCATGATCCTGGGGTCCTGGGATCAAGCCCCACATCGGGCTCTCTGCTCGGTGGGGAGCCTGCTTCCTCCTCTCTCTCTCTGCCTGCCTCTCTACCTACTTGTGATCTCTGTCTGTCAAATAAAGTCAAATAAAGTAAATAAAATCTTAAAAATAAATAAATAAAATAAAAAATTCAATTTTGCTAACATATATTGTATTACGGTTTCAGGGGTAGAATTTAGTGATTCATCAGTTGCATATAACACCCAGTGCTCATTCCATCAAATGCTCTCCTTCATGCCCATCTCCCAGTTACCTTATCCCCCTGAAGCAACCCTCAGTTTGTTTCCTAGAGTTAAGTGTCTCTTAGGGTTTGCCTCCCTGTTTTCTAAGGTTCTGACCCTTGTCTTTTCTCCAACTCCCACAATGTGTGAATTAAATCACCTTTAGAAAACTTTGCCTTTTCAAAATCAATAATATACACCTTAAGTAAAAAACAGTGATCTTAAGGGACAAAAGTAGCTTTTATCTCTCTGCCACCTCATCTGCCACCTCCAAGACCCTTCCATTTATCTGGCTATTCTGGAGCAAGAAGGCATGGGGTGGGGGACAGAGCCAGCTGGGGAGGGTGTCTCAGAACTGGCCATGGACCTTCATAAACAGGGCTTGGTAAGTCTCTAAACGCCTATGGGGGGAAAGAGGCCTTTTAAATCCCTGTGTCCCTTCTGCACAGCTCTTCAGGGCTGGTCAGTATGCGAAGAGGTCCCAGCTTAAGTGTCCTGAGGGCTAAGGCCCATGGGTGGCACCACCCTCTGCTCCAGGGCTAGGACAGGGGTGAGAGCAGGACCCTGGAGACAGACTGAGAGGCATGTGGCCTCAGGGCTCACCCCACAGGCAGGAGGCTGGGGGGTGGAGGAGGGGCCAGGCCATGGTATACAAAGGGGTAGGACTGACTCACCCCCATTGGCACTGGCCTGAGCTCCTGGCACGGGTCCCTCTGTCAGCATGTGAATTGCCACAGCCCCCTAGGCCTGGCCAGCTGAGCACAGGTAATTTCCATGGTATGGGCACAGTTCATTCTTTGGTAGGGATAAAATCCGTCACAGTCGAGGGCCAGGAACCAACACACAGCTGTGGGCCCTCAGCCAGCCCAATGCAGGGAGAGAATATGCCTGGAACAGAGCCCTGGATGTGCCTTTCCCATGCCCGCCCCCTGCACTGCTCCCCCAGTTCAGGGCCTGCTGACAAGAAGCCTGGGAACACTGCGCATCTCTTTTCTTGGGTCTAGGTGCCCACAGACCCCAGACATTTTGCTGTGATGGATGAGCTGGGGGTGGGGATGGGGATGAGCTGGCTCCCTTGAATGGGCAGCAGATCAGCCTGCCCAGCCAAAGGCCCCCGTATAAAGGAGACTGTTCTAGAGCAGACTCTCACCAAAAAAGCACTGAAGGTCCACACAGGATGGGAAATAACAAGGAGCCAGGGACTGACTCCTGCCCACAGTGACTTATCCAGGTCTGATCGGCACACCCAATAGTGACCTTGCCTCGGCCCAGCCCCAGGAGCCATCAGGTCAGCAGATAGCATTCCCGTTCCCTCTCACAGTATCCAGGAGCACATCTAGATAATCCACCTGCTTACATCCCACCCAGTGCTGCCTCCCTAGGCTTGGGGACGGGGTGGGGGGTGGGGGGTGGGGGGGTGGGGGGCAGGCAGTTGAGATAATGTCCGACCCAGAGAACTCCTTCCCCTCCGTTCAGCTTAAGTAGGGATATGGGAATAGGCCCTCTGGCTCAAGAGACGACCTATTTCAGAGGGTGTTAGCAAGAAGGAAAAAGACTATCAATGGCCTTCCCAGTTCACAGGCCCAACATCATTATGAAGGTTGATGGGACGAAAGCTGATTCCAACAGGCCCAAGGCAGTTTTCTTAAGCAAGGGATGGCTCCTGTCATTTCATGTGACATGTAGGGGGAAAGGCTGGGTAGGACAGTTATTCCCTGGAACAGAGCCCTTGATGTGCCTTTCCCATGCCTGCCCCTTGCACTGCTCAACCAATTCAGGGCCCACTGACAAGAAGTCTGGGAACACTGAGCATTTATTTTCTTGGGTCTGTGTACTCAAGGTCCACATGGGATGGGAAACCCTGAACTCCAGGGGTCTGTGGGAAGGTCACCAAGAGAACAGAGACTCACAGGGAAGAAGCAGGAATGATAGCTGATGAGCTCCAAATAGAATAATTCATGACAGCAAGGCTAAGGCCCAGGCAAGACAGAGCACATACTGCAGAATGCACTCCCAGACCCAGAGAGGCTCAGCATGAAGGCAAGGAAAGGGCATTCCTTGGTGCTTCTCCTCAAGCAACTCTCATTAGTTTGAGAAAAAGGCTCTTAAGAGGTTTTTTGTTTTGGGTTGTTGTTGTTTTTTTTTTTAGATTTTATTTATTTATTTGACAGACAGAGATTACAAGTAGTCAGAGAGGCAGGCAGAGAGAGAGGAGGAAGCAGGCTCCCTGCTGAGCAGAGAGTCCAATGTAGGGCTCGATCCCAGGACCCTGAGATCATGACCTGAGCCAAAGCAGAGGCTTTAACCCACTGAGCCACCCAGGCACCCCAGCTCTTAAGAGTTCTGACTTCTAGCTGTTCTCATCTCAAACTAGTCTTTAGAGGAAATAAATTGGCCCATTTTGCAGAGGCAGAAACTGAGCACAAGGTGCTCTGAAAGACTTCTCTGAGGCCTACAGCATGTAAAGCAAAGCCCAGGATGTAGGTCCATGGTGACCTGGACAAGGTGGGTGGGGGAGGGTTTGTTCTATCAGAAGCCAGCACTACCAATTTGTTTTAAATTGAACGTTGAAGAAAATGACCATGAGATTTCACCACCTGTGCTTGGCACAACCAGGGTTTCTTAGTTCTCAGGTAACTATAACTATGTGCTATATAGCACCTTCCATTTTTACCAATGTAGATGCAGCACACACTGATTTTAACAGTCACAATCAGTTTTTCCCTCTGTTTATGAATGTTTCGCTCCAACTATGTGTACTTTACAAACAGAAGTAGAGCCATTCCTGTCTCTACTCGTGCCAACTTCCTCCCCTCCTGCAATAAAGGAAAAAAGTAGTAGGTTGAGGAAGAACTGACAGATCTTTTCAAAACTCCTACTAATTGCAGCTTATTTTTAAGTGCTGCTCCCAGTGAACACCAGGATCTGAAAAGCTAATAGTTTCTCCCCATTTGGAGCTTGGAGCTGCTGTCAGGGAGAAACAGGGCCTCTCTGAGAGCACACAGACAGAACTGGAGTTGAATGGCCCCTTTCACACCCACTTAACCAACTTCTCCTCCCTCCCTCAGGCCTTCCTGAGCACTCTCCACTCCTATCACTGATGGAAGGTGGATGGGACTTGCCCCGCAAGCCACCTCAAAGTCAAACACCAGAACCACGTGTCCAGCCAAACAGTGAGTACTATCTGCAGAGCACCTGGTGAAATAATTCCAAAAGGCAGCATAAAAGCCAGGACCCCTTCAGATGGACAAGAGATACAAAAGTCAGGGCAGGGAATTGGGGGGGGGGGGCGGATCTCTGGGCCCACCAAGCCACCTTTCTCCTTTTAGGGAAGACCAAAGCCAAGAGATGATAGATTCACCCCAAGTCACCCTATAAATCCTCACCCGTCCCATCTCTACCCAATCAAACTCTTTATAACATCAGTCCCATTTTGATCACTGCAGTTCAGAACAGAGGTAGAAAAAAAATGAAGCTGTGCAGAGCCAAGCCAAAAAACGAAAAAAAAAAAAAAAAAAAAGACTGGGAAAAATATGGTTCTCTCAGAAGGGGCACTGTGTAAGCTAGCAAAGTAGATACAGGGGGTCTCCCAAAATGAAAGGTTTAAGGGAGGCTATGCTGGCTTGGCTGAGCTATGTCTCTAGCAGCTAGACTGGGACAATGTGAGAATAAAACAAGAAGGCGTTAAGTTTGAATGAAAGCACCAGAAAGGAGGTGTACACAAAACTCAACTTACTTAGGAGTAGGCTATGGGAATGTGCATCATCGTCCCTCCCAGAAATCACACAGTGCTTCCAGCTTAAATGATCAAGAAATTTGTTCACCACAATCATGGAACTGTGCCCTACTGGAACCCCTTCATGGTTCCCCACTTCACACCAAAACCCCCACTTTGCACCAGAAAGTCCTGAGCCCAGCCCCCAAACTCCAGCCCACCTTTTCTGTCTCATTCATCTCCTGTAACCTCCTGCCATAGCGCTGCTCTTCAAACAGCACCAACCCCTGACCCAAATGCCAGAACTTCCCAACCCTCCATCCTTGCTCACAGCTCCCACCTGGAATGCTCTCACATTTTTCTCTGCCTGCTAAAAAATCCCACCAGTCCTTAAAAAAAGTGGTGGGGAGAGGCTCAGGTCCATAGGTGTGCAGTCAGCCTCCTGAAGACAAAGACAGGACACCTTTCTGTCCTAATCATCCTCGTACTTCATGGAGCCCACACCCAAGCTGCTATTTAGCAAAAGGTGGAGAGAATCCCTGGAGCCTTTACCAGCTCTGAAACCAGAGGAATTAGCTTAAGTGATAAGCCCGGAACAATTTAATCTCAGCTTTGCTTTAACAGGGAAAACTGTTGTCTCAAGGACAGGCAACTCCAGTCGGCCAGTCACACAGAGCAGAGTGGCAAAACTTGTGTTTTCTGTCTCTGGCCCACCTCACACCTCGGGCCAGGAAAGCACAAAAGCCGAGCCAGCCTTCTGTGAGCCAAACCTTAAACTTAGCCGTGAAAGGAGTCAGAGGGAGACACTGGACTCTGACTAGTTCAGCTCACTATTTTCAGTCAGGAGAACTGGGCATCCCACCACTGCTTCCTCCCATACACTCATGGGACACTAAGTGATCAACTCGCCCCAGAGTCACCCAGTTCTAGAGCCTCTGAGAGCACAAGATCAAGGAACCCTCCCCCACCCGCATTCTGGGTTAGAACTATCTTAAGCAAGCAGCTGTTTCATCAGATCTTAGAAATCTTAGCAGTGTGTGCTTTTTTTTTTTTTTTTTTTTTTTTTTTTTTTTTTTTTTTTTTTTTTACACTGCCTCTCTTCACTCGGCCTCCTGAATTCCACTCAGGTTAGAATTGGTTTCTTACAGAGGTATCTCTTACACACACCCAGTCACCCTGGTTGTAGGAAATCACTCCTGGGCATGCAGTCACTTTTATATGCAACTACAAACGAAAGCCAAGATCGCAGTCAGCCAGCCACCCAAGACAAAGAAAGTCCAGGGCCATCCCACCAAGGCTCCAAAGGCTCAAGACTTTGACGACCCACTGGGGAGGAATGTATCCCCAGAGACCAAAATGTGTGGCCAATCAAGGTTTCAGTGAGGCAGGAATCCTTCAGGACCCCCCTCCACACCTCCCCTCTTGTCATGGAATCCTTACCGGCAGAACGACCAAAAAGGTCTCAGAAAGAAAAAAACCTTCCTCCCTCTCCTCCTACCTAACATGCCATCCTTCCCAACACTCCCATCCAGCACCCCCTTACACCATTCCTCCATTTTATTTTCTCCAAAGCACTTATTCACTATCTGAAATTCTCTTGTCTCTTTCTTTACTGGTTGTTGTTAACCTCTCCCCACGGACCTAGGTTCCGCCACGGGTAGGACAGCCACATAACGTGCAGTGCCTGGCACTACTGGTCGCTCAATTATAATTGATGAATTCAATTCAACAAGTGAACCGTATCTGAGGGCCTTACTTTGTGCCAGGTGCCGGGCGGGCACCAGCGGGTGAAGGGATAGGAGGAGGGCATTCTTGTTTTAGCCAACCTTGGCTGAACGAAGGAGCTGGCCACCGGAGTGAGAGGAAGCCCCAGCGGGCGGACCCCAGCCTTGAACAACTACTCTTCTCCCTCTCCCCAACCCCTGACAGTTTCGGCGACCCTAGCCTCCCTGGGCCCTCCCGCCCCGCGGCCCCAGGCGCCCGCGCTCACCCGCTGCAGCTCGAGCTCGATCTCGCCGGCCTTGAGCACGATGGGTCCCCGCACCGCATACTCCACAGCCTTCACCTGCGGGTTCATGGACTCAAGCGTAAGGATGCGCTCGCGCCGGCTCCGCTCGGGCCGCACCTTGAGCACTGCCGAGGCCTCGGCGGCCGCGCTGCTCTGACTACGACTCCACGGGCCCGGGGTCCGGGGGCAGCAGCCCCGCCGGACCAGTGCCGCTGCCCGCTGCATCGCGCGCCCGCCCAGGAGAACCTTGACACTAAAAGAAAAAGAACAAACATGTCGCGCACAGTCCAAGGCGGGCACCAGTGCCCCAACCCCCAAGCCCAGCCAAAGGGCCCTTTCAGCGAGCGGAGCCACCTTGGCTCCGGGGCCGGGTGCCCATCCCCCGGCGACTCGAACCCTTCACCGCGCTACCGCAGAACCAAAGCAGTTTTGCAAAAGCTGCGCCCAATGCACGAATGAAACGTGCCTGCTGCCGCCGCCTGGCCACCCCTAGCTGCGCCCAGCTACCGCGCGCGCCTGAAACCGGCCCCGGGCTTCGGCGCCAGCAGCCGCATTTCAGCACCCAGAGACCGCACCGCCCGGCCCCCGGCGCTCGCACACCCACAGCCGGCGGGTCCGCCCCGGGCCTGCCCACTGGCTCCTGGGCCTTGTAGTTCCCCAGTCCGCTTCCAGAGCCGACTTGGAAAGTGGTTGAACTACAAGTCCCATAGTGCTCCGCGCTGGCCAGATAGGGGGCCGGGCCGGAGGCGGGAACGGTCTTCAGACTCTGCCGGGGGCTGGGCAGGCTCTTTGTCCCCCGCTCTGGGGCTGGGGAGCTGGGCGGGGGTTTGGGCCAGGGAATGTTCTTTCAGCCTCCTACGAATCTGAGCTTTTTGCAGTGTGTCTGGAAGCGCATCCCTCCCTCCACGACCCCTCCCCCCTCTCCACCCACTACCGAGCACCTGCGAGGAGACGGCTGAGAGATGGTGCAGTCCTCGCCCGGGGTTTCATCATCCAGGGCCCGAAGGTGGCAGTGGCCGCTCAACGGGAGCTGGTAGGAAGTGGAGCTTAGGAGTTTGGGACCGGACTGCCACTCTTTACCCCTCTGAACGTCAGCTTCCTTGTCAGCAAAGCGGAGATCTGACCCTAGCCTCTAAGGGTGGTTGTGAGAATTAAAGGATCAGCACCAGGCAGGTTCCAGATGGTCAGCCTTTTCCTGACTCCATCTGTAGCACTTCCCTACCTTCATTACCTCTTTATTTCTTGCAAGCATCTGAAATTATCTTATTTAGATACCTCTTACCGGATTATGGTCCACCTCCTGCATTCACCACGTTAGCTCCAGAAGAGTAGTGTTTCCTCTTCATCCCATTCATAGCACCTTTAAGGGTTCCCGGCAGATAGGTAGGCACTAGTAAATATTTGTCGAAGAATTTTTTTTGGCAAAGGTATTACTAGGCAAAGGCACCTTGGCTCCCCCAGAGTGAGTGCAGGGCAAGAGTCGGAATGGAAAACACTAGTCTGAGACACCAAAATCCAGAGAGCCAGGGAGAAATCACTTTCCCTCTCTGGGCCTCAGATGTCTATCTGCAAAGTAAATTGGGTTAAATGCCCCCAAGGTCCCTTCCCCTCTTGGAAATTCTGTATATAGGTGTTTTCTTGCAGAAAAGCAGCCCAAAGCTCCCTCACCCCAACAAACAAACACTCAGTATTAGATTTGTGAAAGTAGGGGGCAGGAGGCACTTTAAAAACACAGCAGTGGGGGTGCCTGGGTGGCTCAGTGGGTTAAGCCTCTGCCTTAGGCTCAGGTCATGATCCCCAGGGTCCTGGAATAGAGCCCCGCATGGCATTGGGCTGTCTGCGCAGCAGGGAGCCTGCTTCCCCCCTCTCTCTGTGCCTGCCTCCCTGCCTACTTGTGATCTCTCTCTCTCTGTCAAATACATAAATAAAAAATCTTAAGCACACACACACACACACACACACACACACAGCAGTGCAGGGGAAAAGGTACTAGAAAATCTGTGTTTGAATGTAGATACATATAATCACTTACCTCTTGGCTGACTTTGAACATGTTACTTAGCATTTGTAAGCCCAGTTTCCCCATCTGTAAAATGGGGTAACACACTTAACCTCTTGGGACTGTGAGGATAGTTCAGTGAGGTAACTCTGAAAAAGCCAAGAGTTTGGAACCTACTGCTATGAGTCTCTCTTACTCATCCTTGTCAAGAGATTGCCATATACTTGGAGTAGATAAATTGATTACCAATAAAAGGGAAAAGTGGATTGAGGGAGCAGCAGACACGAAAATCTCTGAATATTTCTATATTAATAAACTGGCTTGCCCACCAAAGACAGTTATTTGGGCTTCTTATCAATGGTTCCACCCCCAGCACTTCTGTTGATACTGTCTGCTTCCCCGCCTCTGTCCCAGTGGCTAGGTATCCAGTCTCCAGGCAAAGATACCCTCCGGGAGCTTGACTTCTCTAAGGACACCACTGCCTTCAACGTCATGTTCTCACCTGCTCTGCCCAGTTGTGCAGAAACACACCCACACACCTCTATCTCTAAAACACATTTAACCTTGACCCACATAAAATGTAAACACAGTCCCTCACTGTTCACCCACGGGTTGGTGCACTTCCTGTAGTCTCCACCCCAGATCAGAAGGGGCAGGGGAGTTGGGAGGGTGGGTGGGCATACAGAGGTGAGGACAAATCCATTTGCAAAACTGGGGAAAACAATGCGTAGCACAAAGTCCATCTACGTGGGCTCACACGTCATCATTGTAGAAAACAAGTTAATGTCCAAATTATGTCCTTAGCCAACCTGTGATGACTGCATGAGAAGAGAGCTCTCTTTCTTTCCTGTGAACCACACTACTACAATTTACAAAGCACTTTCATACTTATCACTGCATTTGAACCTGATAGACATCAATGAAGTGAAAAAGGCAGGCATTATCCCCATCTTGCAGATGAAGCTCAGAGAGATTAAGTGACTTATTCAGGTGGCGCAGTCAAGTGCAGAGCCTGAACTGTGATTTCTAACCCAGCGCTTCAGTCCATACATGCAGGGACCAAGCTTGTGTAGCTCTGTGGGTTTGGAAATTTGCACTGCCACTGTAATGCTCTGAGCCCTAGAAAAGCTTTTGGGTGGTAGTTGTGATGATGATGGTGGCAATAGAGTGAACTGTGGCTTAATTTTGCCCTCTACAGGGGTGCCTGGTGGCTCTGTCAGTTAAGTAGCTGCCTTCAACTTGGGTCATGATCCTAGAGTCCTGGGATGGAGCCCCACATCGGGCTCCCTGCTGGGTGGGAAGCCTGCTTCCCCCTCTCCCACTCCCTCTGCTTGTGTTCCCTCTCTCGCTATGTTTCTCTCTGCCAAATAAATAAAATCTTAAAAAAAAAAATTGCCCTCTACACCAGATTGGCGTGGAGCAGGAGCAGCTTCTAAATATTAAAGAGAAAACCTCATTGAAACAGTCATGAAAGTTCTCTCTGTGAGTGGGACGAGGGCTCCAAATACACAGCAAATCCCTGACGATCCACAGTTGGAAGAGTCATTTGTTTGCAAGACATGGTACAGCTTGCCATTCCGTAACAAGTTTTTACTGAGCACCTCTCATGTGCCAGGTGCTGACCTGAGCTCTGGGACTATAGTGAGTCACACAGATGGTCCTTGACTACACAGACATACAATTTCTTAGGAAAGGTGGACATCCATTAGATAAGCACACACACAAGCATGTGATTGCAAACTGTGATAACGGGTCGGGAGAGAAAGGACAGTTTTATGAATACTTACAGTCCGTAAGTCTGAGCAAAGGTTTCCCAAAGTAGCCTACGACCTGCCCAGAGAAGCCTGGCAGGATGATAAGGGGTAGCAGTACTGATGGGTGTGGTAGACACGGGGATGTGCCCTCACCCATCAAGGGAAAACTTGCCTGGAAAAAAATCGGAGAGAATTTACCTTCAACTAAGGGGTGTGGTCTGTAGCCTGCCTCCACCTGCCAGTGCCATCAGGGTCTGCCTCACTTGCACAGAACTGGCCTGAGGTTGCCGTCGCACCCTGACAGGAGAAGCCTAGGTTCAGTGACTGAGCGAGACTCAGGAAGTGCTGGGGCGGTATTTGCTGCAAGGCTTCCCAGGAGGTTGGCTGAGGCTTTGGCAGGCCTGCTTCATGGTTTTTCTTTCTCTGCCCAATCCTGCTGCCTCCCACTTCCTCCTACAGAAGCAGATTCCTAATATCCATCTTGCACCTCACACTCCATCTCAGTGTCAGTGATGAGGCACCAATGTCCCAGGCCAGGGACTGCTGAGAAGCTCCGAGAAGGCTACGGTGACTGCAGGGCAAACTATGAGGGAGAGGAGCAGGGCTGGAAGAAAAGGGTCAGAGGTGAGCGGTTTGGGACAGGCAGCCTAAGGTCCTAAATGTAAGCATTTCAGTTTTCATTCTAAGAATCATTAGAAGCCTTTGGAAGGCTTAAAGTAAGGAAGTCACATGATCATATTCCTGTTTGAAATTCTGCTGCATGAGGATGGATTGGAGAGGGGCAGTTGAGGATGCAGGAGGATGGACTATGGCACCAACAATGTCCAGGGTTGGCCTGGACTAGGGAATGGTGAGAAACAGACAGGCTCTCTGGCATCCCCAGAATCTAGTATATTACCTGTCACACAAAATTTCCCAGTAAATTTTTGCTGAATGAATGAATGAATGAGTGAATGAGTGCATGAAATAGACTCTGTAGGGTCTGTGCTCTCAAGGTGGCTGCAGTCCGGGAGAAGGGTGGTGCATAGTAAGTGTGATAAGGGCAGCCCCCAGGAGTGCAGAGCAGCCAGTCCTCCAAATCAGCGAGGGCTATTCCACTCAGTGGAACAAAAAATGAGAGGGTCTTCCCAGAAGAACAGATGGGCATTATGGGGCTACAAGGAGGGACTGATGACCTTCCAGAATGTCAAATCATGCTCAGACTGGGTGCTTGGGTGACTTAAAGGTAGTTCTTACTCTCTTGCTCCCAAGGACACTTGGGGAGCTCAGTGGAAGTTAGTGGAAGTTATCAATAAACAAATGTCTTGACCCACGACAATGATTCTATTGTCCCAGGAGCCCCTGAGTGTTTGCCTAAAATGCAGATTCCAGACTTTTTGGTTTTGAAACTCTAGGGGCGCGTTTGCCCAGGAATGTTCCTATATTGGGATTTTTAATTTTAAAAATTATTATTTTTTTTTCTGGAGAGAGAGAGCATGAGCAGGGGGAGGGGCAGAGGGAGAGAGAGAATCTTAGTCAGGCTCCACACAGCCCAGAGCCAGTCATGGGGTTCCATCTCATGACCCTGAGATGGTGAGCTGAGCCAAAATCAAGAGTCCAGCACTTAACTGACTAAGCCAGCCAGGCACCCCTCCTATAATCAGGATTTTGATGTACCAAAGTTTGAGAACCACAGGTATAATGCAAGGGGGAAAAGCATAGATCAGAGTTCTGAATTCTGGTTCCAAAGCTGTCACTAATCTGTTGCGTGACCTTGAGCCAGCGCTGTCCTCTTCTCTGGCCTTAGCCTCCTCATCTGCAGAACTACCTGCATTTCTACCTGATTTCTGGGTTACTGGCTCTAGCTTGAAGACATTCCAGCCTCCCCTTCCAGCCCAACTGATTCCCTCAGTCACAGATGCAAACCTCTGCTCACTGAGCCTCAGTTTCCTTACCTGTCGTGAGGTGATGACAGTGTCTTCCTCAGAGGGTTGCTGAGAGAATTAAAATTATATATTTAAATATATATATTTACATATTTTAGTTATAAATATGTACTTATATATTTAACAGTTTTAAAACAAGCTCTGGCCTGTTTTATTAAAGAAAAATTTTGCATGATTTACTTTTTATCAGTTTGTTCTGACAAGATTCTAATGATATTAGAATCATCCGAGGGTGCCTGGGTGGCTCAGTGGGTTAAGCCTTTGCCTTCGGCTTGGGTCATGGTCTCAGGGTCCTGGGATCAAGCCCTGCATGGGGCTCTCTGCTTAGCAGGGAGCCTGCTTCCCTCCCCGCCCCCCACCTGCTTCCCTACCTACTTGTGCTCTCTCTCTATGTCAGATAAGTAAATAAATAAATCTTTAAAAAAAACAAAGAAGAATCAACTGGATCAATGATAGGCAGAGCGCATACTCTGTGGTATTTCCCACATGCTGTGCCCAATTCAATATTATTGCCATTGTAGTGATGGACACCAGTTTTGGCCAACATGGTACAGTATGCTATTTCAGTTCCTCAAGACCAGAGAGTTGTTGGCGAGGATGACCAGTTTTGCTTTATCATGTCTGATCATCACAGTCTGCTTGTACCCCAGCATGTACTTTTCACTTTTCTTAATGAGTTGGAGCCTCTAGCAACTTTTTCATCTTCTTTGTGGCCACCACCTTCTTGCCATAGGTGTTGGATGGCCCCAACTGAGAGCAGTCTAAGATGGCCTGAGGCTAGAAGGACTAAAATGATCCCTCTTTCTTCATTCTTCCCTCCCCTCTTCTCCCCCTTCCTCTCTCCCTCACTTCTACCCCTCTATCTCCTTCCTTCCTTCCTCTCTCCCATCCTTCCTTCCTCCCTTCCTTCTTTCCTTCCTCTCTTCTTTTTTTCTGTCTTTCTTTCTTTCTCTTTCTTTCTTCTCTATCCCCAACATAGGACTTGAATTCACAACCCCAAGATCAAGAATTGCATGCTCTGGGGTGCCTGGGTGGCTCAGTGGGTTAAGCCGCTGCCTTCGGCTCAGGTCATGATCTCGGAGTCCTGGGATGGAGCCCCGCATCGGGCTCTCTGCTCATCAGGGAGCCTGCTTCCTCCTCTCTCTCTGCCTGCCTCTCTGCCTGCTTATGATCTCTCTGTCAAATAAATAAATAAAATCTTTAAAAAAAAAAAAAAAGAATTGCATGCTCTACAGACTGAGCCAGCCAGGTGCCCCTAAAATGATATTTTTAAAGTTTCTTTTCCTTTTGAATATTAGGGTAGATTAGAAAGTCTGGAAAAATAAGCACTCTGTTGTTAATGGGCTTATTGGTGACTAATCTTTCCTTATGCTTAATGTATTATCAATGTTTTAAAAAATAATGATAAAAAATAAAAATAAGTTTAAAAGAAAAACAAACATAGAATTACCACATTCTGGGTAAACTGTATACACAAAGGACTTGAAGGCAGGGACTTGAACAGATAGTGTATGCCTGTGTTCATAGAAGCGTTATTCACAATTGCCAAAAGGTGGAAACAAACCAACTGTCCCTTGACAGATGAACAGGTAAACAAAATGTAATGGAATGTTATTCAATCTTTAAAAAGAAGGTAATTCTGGGGTGCCTGGGTGGCTCAGTGGGTTAAGCCTCTGCCTTTAGCTCAGGTCGTGATCTCAGGGTCCTGGGATTGAGCCCCACATCAGGCTCTCTGCTTGGCAGGGAGCCTGCTTTCTCTACCCACCTCTGCCTCTCTGCCTGCTTGTGATCTCTGTCTGTTAAATAAATAAATAAAATCTTTTAAAAATAGGGGCGCCTGGGTGGTTCAGTCATTAAGCATCTGCCTTCGGCTCAGGTCACAACCCCAGGGTCCTGGGATGGAGCCCCGCATCCGCTACCTACTCAGTAGAGGAGTCTGCTTCTCCCTCTCCCACTCCCTCTGCTTGTGTTCCCTCTGTCAAATAAATAAATAAAATCTTTTAAAAAAATCTTTTAAAAGTAAAAATAAAAGGAAGGAAATTCTGACACATGCTGCAACATAAATGAAACCTAAAGACATCATGCTAAGTAGAAAGGACAAAGGCACATTATGCAGGACAATACTGTGATTCCGCTTCTATAAAGGGTACCCAGAATAGGCAAATTTACAGAAACAGAAATTAAATTACTAAAGACGAGGGAAAGGTGGAATGGAAGTTGTTGTTTAATGGATATAGAGTTTCAGTTTGAGATGATGAAAATGTTCTGGAAAAGGACAGTGGTGATGGCTACAGAAAAATGTAAATGTACTCAATGCCTCTGAACTATGCACTTAAAAAGTCTCAAAATAGCAATTGTATATAATGTATATTTTACCATAATAAAAAACAATCACAAGGATTTCCTTTATGTTGCAACAAAATTTAAAAAGGGAAACAATGGAAATCTTAGCATGCTTATGGCCTTGTTTCAGAGATGGGTACTGAGCGTTTCTGGGAGGCATTTGCTCAGGCAGGCTTCTCCATCTCTCTGCCACATACCAGTCAGCGCCCTTTCTTGCCCTCCATGATTTCCTTTCTAAATGAAGTCCTCATTCAAAAAAAAAAGGCTTGAGATTTTAGGATAAAATTAGGGGGGATTAGGTTGAGATCCCATCTGCTCTGAGTCAATTTGAGGCAAATTATTGCCTCCATAACATGCAAATATTAGTTGAGTTGAACTAATAGAACTCACGTATCACTAAAGCTTTCAAAATGACCTGCAAAGTGGGTTAAAGATACACTCGTAAAGATTCAAAGCCAAGCTAGACAAGGCAACTAGCATGTTTGAAGTAAGTGTAATTTACAGAGCTCAGGAGAGAATAAAGACACTTCACAAAAGCAGTACTTAGAGTTCAGCATTGCATTGATACCATTTCAAAGCAGAGTCAGCATGTTGTGGTCTTAGCAACCGACTCAAAGAAATCCAGGAGGTATGGGAGCTTGAGGAGAGGAAAGGGTAGGGGACGGAAGGAGAAGGAGCCATTGTGTAAGCTTCAGGAGCAAACCCAGCCTCCTTCATTCACAGTGTTTGTTGTTCCACATTCCTTGATTGCTTGCTTCCTGATCCTGCCAGGATGTGAACTCTTAGACTTGACTTCTTCAGTCATGGGGAAAGATTTCAGAAACAGTCCAAGTGACCAACATAAAAAATTCTTAGCAGCAAATTCAGTGACTTTTTAGCCATTCAGGGCCTTAAAGCACAGACAAAATATGAAGCAATGGCTCAAATCAACATTTCCAGCTGGTTCCCTCTCCAACTTTTCCCAGATATTTTTCATGAAGCCACAAAATCTTTCACCTAGAGAGGCTTGCAAAATAGTCTCAGGACCTAGGAAATTAAGAGAAAAAATTATTTATGCAAGACCTTATGATGAGGGAACAGAAGGCAAGCTGAGGACAAAGCAGAAGCTGACACCCCCCTCCACCCCTGCACCCCATGGAATATATGTGACATTCCTCAGGCACTCCTGGCTGCCCTAAAGAAAAACTAATAGTTAACTTGTAGAGATCACAATCCCTCAAGACCTGAGTCTGCCTCAGTTTACAAATGTCCTAGTGAGGGCACCTGGGTAGCTCAGTGGGTTAAAGCCTCTGCCTTCAGCTCGGGTCATGATCCCAGGGTCCTGGGATGGAGCCCCACATCTGGCTCTCTGCGCAGCAGGGAGCCTGCTCCCCTCACCCCCGCCCGGCCTGTCTGCCTACTTGTAATCTCTGTCAAACAAAACAAAACAAAACAAAACAAAACAAAACAAAACAAAGTCCCAGTGATTTACATGGAATAAGCTTTCTTATCAATAGCCTAACTTCTAGAGACCCATAACTCGGTTCCTGAAGCCCTAACATCACCTTCCCTTCCACAGAATTGAGGGAGGCTGAGGCAGAAGGAAATGTAAATAAAGTTGAATTTCTTTTAGATTTAAAGCTCATTGCGGGGCGCCTGGGTGGCTCGGGGGGTTAAAGCCTCTGCCTTCGGCTCAGGTCATGATCCCAGGGTCCCGGGATAGAGCCCCACATTGGGCTCTCTGCTCAGCAGGGAGCCTGCTTGCCCCCCGACCCTGCCTGCCTCTCTGCCTACTTGTGATCTCCGTCCATCAAATAAATAAATAAGATCTTTAAAAAAATAAAAAAAAAATTTTTTAAAAAGCTCATTGACAAGGACGTGTGATAGCAGGAATGTAACATTCCTCCAGGAAGCTCCCAACTATCTTATTGTTAATGCCTTACTAAAAGGAAAAACAATCTTAACTTGATAAATAGCAAAGCTTCCGGGATCCTGTGTGTCTTTTTTAAAACATGAAAGTTCTTTCAAAACCTCTGTTTTGGGGCGCCTGGGTGGCTCAGTGGGTTAAGTCTCTGCCTTTGGCTTGGGTTGTGATCTCAGGGTTCTGGGATGGAGCCCTGCATTGGGCTCTCTGCTCAGCAGGGAGCCTACTTCCCCTCTCTCTGCCTGCCTCTCTGCCTACTTGTGATCTCTGTGTCAAATAAATAAATAAAATCTTTAAAAAAAACAAAAACAAAAACCCTCTGTTTTTCCTTACCTCCCTAACCCCACAGCATATAATCAGCCACCCCTCAAAACCCCAGAGCATCAGCTCTTTCTGCCCATGGGTCCTATCCCTGTGCTTTAATAAAGCACCATTTTGCACCAAAGACATCTCAAGAATTCTTTCTCAGTGGTCGGTTCTGGACTCAACCCCACTGAACCTCACCTATATTCCAAAACTACATCACTTATTCTCTGTAGTTCTCATTTATTCTTTTAGCTTTTAAAATTCTAGTTCTTGTTCATTCTTCAGACCCCTCTGTGTTTTAAGAAAGGAAATGAGTTTCTTATTTTATGCCTGGGGTGACAAGCAGAGATACTTACCTACCTTACCTGTGATTTTGGATTAGCTCCAGGGTGTCCTGGTACAAAGCCTTCTTTATTAATAAAAATATTTTTAAAATTATAGCCAATATTTACTAAGCATTTTTAATGTGTCAGGCACTGGGCTAAGCACTTTACTGTATCATCTCGTAGGGATGACATACTTGTCACTGTGCTCATTACATGGATAGGAATACTGATGTTCAGAGAGATTAGGCTACTTGTGAAGATCCCACAGCTAATAAGTGGCAGAGCCGAATTTGAACTTAGGACCTAAAAGGTTAAAAGCGCAGTCCCCCAAAAGTGCCCCCACTTTGACACTAGTCACAGATAGAGTCCCCAGGCTACCTGCACTTCTGCCGAGACAACTACAAATTCAAGGGTCTCACAACACCTCACTCAGGCTCAGTAATTCTCTAGAATGACTCACGGAACTCAGGAAAGCACTATTCTTATGATTACAATTTCATTATAAAGAATACAACTCAGGGGCTCCCGGGGGACTCAGTCCTTTAAGTGTCTGCCTTTGGCTCAGGTCATGATCCCAGGGTCCTATATCGGGCTCCCTGCTCAGCAGAGAGTCTGCTTATGTTCCCTCTCCATCAAATAAAATCCTAAAGAGAGAGAGAGAAAAAAAAAAAAAAAAAGAATACAACTCAGGAGCAGCTAAATGGATAAATGGAAGAGATGCATAAGGCACGCTGTGGGGGATGGGAGGCAATGGCACAAAGTTTCCATGCCTTCTCTGGGTGAGCCACCTTCCCAGCAAATCCGTATTGTCCCCCACCCATAAGATCTCCAAGCCTACTTGTTTTTATCAAGGCTTTTTTGCATGGGCTTGCTGCTTAATATCATTGACCGTTGAACTCAATTGCCATACTCCTTCAGTTCCCTGGAGTTTACCAGGTGGGGCTGAAAGTTCCAGCCCTCTAGGCAACTCCCTGGAAACCAGCAAGGGCTCACTTTGAGCCACCTTGTTAGCATGAACTCAGATAAGGTTAAAAGGGTTTCATTATGAATAACTAAAGACACTCCTAACATTCACCAAGGTTTTGAAGCTCTGTGCAAGGAACTTTGAGAGCAAGGACCAAATACATTTCATTGTATTCTTTTATTTTACTTTTTTTCATCATGGTAAATGTCCCTTTAAATCTCATAACCTGTTTCACCCACACCCCCTCCCCTTTGGTAACCATCTGTTTGTTCTCTATAGTTGTTTCTTGGTTTGTCTCTCTCTCTCTCTCTTTTTTTTTTTTCCTTTGCTCATTTGTTTTGTTTCTAAATTCCACACATAACTGAAATCATGTGGTATTTGTCTTTCTCTGACTGGCATTTAGCATTATACTTTCTAGCTCCATCCATGTCATTGCAAACGACAAGACTTCATTTTTTATGGCTGAATAATATTCCATTAGAGAGATACACCACATCTTCTTTATCCATTCATCTATCAATGGACACTTGGGCTGCTTCCATAGTTTGGCTATTGTAAATAATGTTGCAATAAACATAGGGGCGAATGCATCCCTTTGAATTAGTATTTTTGTATTTGGGGGGTAAATACCTAGAAGTTCTTTTGTTGGGAGTATAAGGTAGTTTTTTAATTTTTTTTATTTTTTATTTTTTTACAATGACAGGTCACGCACATCTGTCAGAATGGCTAAAATAAAAAACACAAGAAACAATGTGTTTGTTGCTGACAACATGGAGAAGGAAAGGAACCCTCTTGGTGGTGGGAATGTAAAGTAGTGCAGTGACTGGAAATTGGTATGAAAGCTCCTCAAAAAGTTAAAAATTTTATGACAGAGATAGTGAGAGAGGGAACATAGCATGGGGGAGCTGGAGAGGAAGAAGCAGTCTCCCTGCTGAGCAGGGAGCCAATATGGGGCTCCATCCCAGGACACTGGGATCATGACTGGAGCCAAAAGCAGATGCTTAAAATGACTGAGCCACTCAGGTGCCCCTTGTATAGGGTAGTTCTATTTTTAACTTTTTGAAGTTTAACTTTTTGAGGTTTCCCACCACCAGGAGGGTTCCTTTCCTTCTCCACGTTGTCAGCAACAAACACATTGTTTCTTGTGTTTTTTATTTTAGCCATTCTGACAGATGTGACGTGACCTGTCATTGTAGTTCTGGTTTGCACTTCCCTGATGATATGTGATGTTGAGCATCTTTTTTGTTTTTTAAGACTTTATTTATTTGTCAGAAAGATTAAAGAGTATAGGCAGGCAGAGTGGTAGGCAGAGGCAGAGGGAGAAGCAGGCTCCCCGCGGAGCAAGGAGCTTGATGTGGGACTCGATCCCAGGATGCAGGGATCATGACCCCAGCCGAAGGCAGATGCTTAACCAACTGAGCCACCCAGGCATCCCGAGCATCTTTTCATGTGTCTATTCCCTATCTATATGTCTTCTTTGGAGAAATGTCTGTTTATGTCTTCTGCCCATTTTTAAATTGGATTTTTTTGGAGGGGATATTGAGTTGTATCAGTTCTTTATAAATTCTGGATGTAACCCTTTATCAGGTATATTATTTGCAAATATGTTCTCCCATTTTGTATGTTGCCTTTTGATTTTGTTGATTGCTTCCTTTGCTGTGCAGAAACTTTTTATTTGGATGTAGTCCCACTGGTTTATTTTTGCTTTTATTTCCCTTGCCTCAGGAGACATATCTAGAAAAATGTTGCTATGGCCGATGTCCGAAAAATCACTGCCAGTGCTCTCTCCTAGGATTTTTATGGTTTTAGGTCTCCAATTTAGGTCTTTAATGTATTTTGAGTTTATTTTTGTGTCTGGTGAGAAAAAGTGGTCCCATTTCATTCTTTTGCATATGGCTGTCCAGTTTTCTCAACACCTGGGTTTTCTGTTCTGTTCCATTGATCTACATGTCTATTTTTAGGCGAGTACCGTATGTTTTAATTACTACCAGTTTGTAACATAACTTGAAATCTGGAATTATGATACCTCCAGTTTTGTTTTTCTTTTTCAAGGCTGCTTTGGCTATTTGACCTCTTTTGTGGCTCTATACATATTTTAGGAGTGTTTATTCTAGTTCTGTGAAAAATGTTACTGGTATTCTGATAGGGATTGTGTCAAATGTGTAGATTGGTTTGGGTAGTATAGACATTTTCACAATATTTGTTCTTTCCACCCATAAGCATGGAATATCTTTCCATTTCTTGGCATCACCTTGAATTTCTTTTATCAATGTTTCATAATTTTCAGACTACAGGTCTTTCACTTTTTGGTTAAGTGTATTCCTTAGTACTTTATTGTTTTTGGTGCAATTGTAAGTGGGATTGCTTTCTTAATTTCACTTTCTGCTGCTTCATTAGAATTGTATGAGAATGCAACAGATTTCTATACATTAATTTTTGTAGCCTTCAACTCTACCAAATTCATTTATTAGTGCTAGTAGTTTTTCGGTGGAGTCTTTTGGATTTTCTATATAGGGTAGCATGTCATCTGTAAATAGTGAGGATTCTACTTATTCCTCACCAATTTGGATGTCTTTTTTTTTCTTTGTGTTTCCTAATTGCTGTGGCTAGGAGTTCTAGTATTATATTTGAATAAAAGTGGTGAAAGAGGACATCTTTGTCTTGTTTCTGACCTGAGGGGAAAAGCTCTCAAGTTTTTCACCATTGAATAGAATGCTTGCTGTGGGTTTTTCAGATAAGGTCTTTATTGTGTTGAGGTATGTTCCCTCTAGACCTATTTTGTAGAGGGCTTTCGTCATGAATGGATGTTGCACCAAATATGTTAATTACGTCAAAACAGGATAGAGTTGAATCCTGTTTTTTTTTAAAGTCATTCTGCCAATCTATGTTTTTTTTAATTCAAGTATAACTAACATACAGTGTTATATTAGTTTCACATCAATCTATGACTTTTGATTAAGAATTTAGCCCATTTACAATAATAGTAGTTACTGATAAGAAAGAACTTACTATTGGCATTTTGTTATTTGTTTTCTGTTTGTCTTTTAGATTGTATTTGCCCCTCACTTTCACTATTACTGCCTTCCCTTGTGTTAACATCAGTTTTTCTAGTGACATGGTTTGATTGCCTCCTTATTTACTATTATGCATGTTCTAGAGATAGTTTCTTTGTGGTCTCATGGGGATTACATATTACAACCTGATATTACATATAACATTTAACCATGTTAAACCAGTCTATTTTAAATAATCTCTACACCCTCTGTAGGGCTTGAACTCACAACCTCGAGATCAAGACTCAGACGCTAATGACTGAGCCACCCAGGCACTGCCTAACAGTCTACTTTAAATCAATACCAATTAAACTTCAATCACGTACAAAAACTCTACTTCTTTATAGCTCCATCTCCCCACACTTTGTTTTTTAATGTCAAAGTTACATCCTTATATATTCTGTACCCATTAACATGAATTTATAATTATTCACATGGAAGAAGTGGAAGTAAGTGTATACTTAGAGAACTAGCATCTTGGACTTCCAGCTGCAAGGTGATGGTTCTGGGCCCCAGCTTTTCTTGCTTGCTTTACACTCAGGCACTCAGCTTGCTGGATTTGATACTTGATTAGACACTTTGATCACAAGTGCAGAGTTCCTCATTCTCAGTGCATCAGGACATGGAGAAGGAGCTCTTAGTTTTTGAAAAGTTTGGGGAAATAGAGTATAGAAAAATAATATATCTGAGAACAAGGCAACTCCTACAAAGAGTTGATGATCTTGTACTAGTCTAGAGGACCCCGGTCCCTACTATGGTCAGGGTTTCACAGGTCAAGAAAGACTCCTACCAATTCCATTATTTAATGGTCACTTGAATTAAGGAGAAGAAAAGACCAAAGCAGGGTGCAACAATTGTGGCATCCTTTTATTTATTTATGTATTTAGTAAAAATTTTTATATATATATTGTAAAGATTTTTACTTATTTATTTGACATACAAAGATTACAAGTAGGCAGAGAGGCAGGCAGAGAGAGAAGGGGAAGCAGGCTCCCTGCTGAGCTGAAAGCCTGATGCGGGGCTCCATCCCAGGACCCTGGGATCATGGCCTGAGCCGAAGGCAGAGGCTTTAACCCACTGAGCCACCCAGGTGCCCCAAATTTTTTATATTTTTATATAAAAATGTTCAAACTCATAGAAAAGTAAGACACCCATATACCTACCAACTAAATTCAATAACTATTAAATTTTTGCCATATTTACTTCATTTATATAAGTACTTCATCAAATCAAAGATGCCATTGATTGTAAGACACTCCATTATTGGGCACCTGGGTGGCTCAGTGGGTTGAGCCGCTGCCTTCGGCTCAGGTCATGATCTCAGTGTTCTGGGATCGAGTCCCGCATCGGGATCTCTGCTCGGCAGGGAGCCTGCTTCCCTCTCTCTCTCTCTGCCTGCCTCTGTCTACTGTGATCTCTCTGTCAAATAAATAAATAGAATCTTTAAAAAAAAAAAAGACACTCCATTATTTTATTTAACAATAAAAAAGAGAAACACTGTCATTAACTGTTTAAACACCAATTTCTTTCTTTTTTGTTTTTTTCAAGATTTTATTTATTTTACTTGAGAGAGAGAGAGCATAAGCAGGGGGAACAGCAGAGTGAGAGGAAGAAGCAGGCTCACCACTTAGCAGGAAGCCCAATGCGGAGCTTGATCCCAGGACCCCAGGATCATGACCTGAGCTAAAGTCAGTTGCTTAACTGACTGAGCCACCCAGGCATCCCTAACACCACCAACTTCTAACATGCTTTCCAATTTCAGGGATGTTAAGATTTTTTTAAAGTGTGTCTAAAGATTATATGTTACATAACTCCATTATGTTAAGTAAAATTAATCTGGGATGAAGAGATCATCAGAACAGTGATTCCCTCAGTGAGGGACCAGAGAGGAGATTGATTTTCTGGGGAAAACATTCTGTGTTTTGATAGAATAGTGGCATTTGTCAAAACTCATTTCACCATAAGACTTAACATCTGGGGCGCCTGGGTGGCTCAGTGGGTTAAAGCCTCTGCCTTTGGCTCAGGTCATGATCCCGGGGTCCTGGGATTGAGCCCCGCATAGGGCTCTGCTCGGCAGGGAGCCTGCTTCCTCCTCTCTCTCTGACTGCCTCTCTGCCTACTTGTGATCTCTGTCAAATAAATAAATAAAATCTTTAAAAAGAAAAAATGACTTAACATCTGTATATAATACATAATATTGTACACATTATACATCAATTAGAAATTAATGGGGCACTTGGGTGGTTCCGTCAGTTAAGCACCTGACTCTTGATTTCACTCAGGTCACGATCTCAGGATCATAAGATCAAGCCCTGTGTTGGGCTCTGATCTGAGCATGGAGCCTGCTTAAGATTCTCTCCCCTACTCTCCCTCTGCCCCTCCCCACCCCACCTTCTAAAAAAAAAAAAAGAGAGAGAGAGAGAATTAAAATAACAAAATGTGATTGAAATTTGCTTTTTTTGATAGAACATTTTTTAAAAAGATTTTATTTGTTTATTTGACAGACAGAGACCACAAGTAGGCAGAGAGGCAGGCAGAGAGAGAGGGGGGAAGCAGGCTCCCCACTGAGCAGAGAGCCTGATGTGGGGCTCCATCCCAGGACCCTGGGATCATGACCTGAGCCGAAGACAGAGGCTTTAACCCACTGAGCCACCCAGGCGCCCCTTGATAGAGCATTTTAAAAGTAAATTACAGTAAATTCATCATGCATCTCCAAAAAATAAGAATATTCTGCTATATAACTCCAGTGCCATTATATCATACCTAAACATTTAACAATAGTTTCATCTTTGGCTCATATTCAAATTTATTTAAGTGTAATTGTCTAATATTTTGTTTGCTGTTTTTAAACTTTTTATTAGAAAATAAAACACATATACAGAAAACTATACCAAACATACATAACCACCACTTATGACAAGATATAGAACTTTACTGGCTACTTTGGAAGCACTCCTATGTTTCATCTCAATCACAACCAACCCTTTTTCAAGGTGACCACAATGTTTGTTTGTTTTTTTCCTCAAGATTTTATTTATTTATTTGACAGAGATCACAAGTAGGCAGAGAGGCAGGCAGAGAAAAATAGTGGTGGGGGGGACAGGCTCCCTGTTGAGCAGAGAGCCCGATGTGGGGTTCCATCCCAGGACCCTGGGATCATGACCTGAGCTGAAGGCAGAGGCTTTAACCCACTGAGCCACCCAGGCACCCACAATTCTGAGGAAGATTCCTTGAGTTTCATCTTGTCAAGAACAGGTTGTTTGTTTCTGTGCCCTTTATATTCAGCTGGATACAAAATCTTTGGCTCACATTTTCTTTCCTAGATAGCCTAAATCTGTAACTCTATTTTTTTCCAGCATAAAGAATTGCTGTTGAAAGTCTAATGAAAATCTAATTTTCTTTCCATTATAATTCACTTGGATTTTTGGCCTAGTTACAAAAAGGGCCAATTTTATTCTTTTTCTTTAAAGTTTAGAGTATATCTTAGTATTTGTCTCCCTGGGTCAATATTTTCAGTTTTAAGGTGTGCCTTTTCAAAATATAGTTTCAAATATTTATTTTTTATTTTTTTAGGGGGGTTAAAGGGGCAAAGGGAGAGGGAGAGAGAGAATCTTAGACATCACGCCCAGCGTGGAGCCAGAGATGGGCTGGATCTCATGACCCTGAGATCATAACCTGAGCAGAGATCCAGACTTGGATGGACACTTAACCAACTGAGCCACCCAGGTGCCTTGTTTCAAATCTTTATTTTGGAAAGTTTTCTTGAATTATATTTTTAGTGTTTGTCATGTTCCACTGGTTTTGTTTTCATTTGCAATTATTCCTAATATAACATGTTATATCTTATTTACATGGCTTCAATATGTATCACTTTTTTTTTTTTTAAGGTTTTATTTATTTGACACAGAGATAGAGAATACAAACAGGCAGAGCAGCAGGCAGAGGTAGAGGGAGAAGCAGGCTCTCCGCTGATCGGAGAGCCTGATGTAGGGCTCGATCCCAGGAGCCTGGGATCATGACCCAAGCCAAAGGCAGCCACTTAACTGACTGAGCCCTCCAGGCCCCCCAATATGTATCAATTTCTTTCAAATTATTTTTCTTTCTTTATTCTGAATTTAAAAGCCTTTCTTTTTTCACCTTCTATTTCTCAAAAGGCAATATCTGTAATATCCATTCTTGTTTTTTTTTTCTAGTTTAGCTTTATTTCTGAAATAAATTATTTATTCTTAATTTTCCCTAAGTTTTGTCACTTAATTGCAGTATTTTTCCAGTTCTAATTCATGTTAATCTTTGATATCTTGTATCTTTTGAGATATCTTTTAGCTAGTTTTAAAATACTAGTTTATACTTTTCATCAGTTTTGTGGAAGGCAACTTGGTCACTTAGCTTTATGAATCCACTTTGCTCTAACTGCTCCAGTCTCTTCAAATCTTATCAGAGACCCCTTGTACTCATCTAGTATTGGAGCAGGCAAACCAGTTGTCTATCACTTCAACTGCTTTGCTCCAATCAGTCCACTCTGCCTTCCATGAGTACAATTTTGCTTGCCCATCAGTTGCCTTGTTTCTTCCCTCTGCTTTCTCCTGTATAAACGTGAATATAATGCAGATCTCATAGTGGTGGTGCTGGTTGTGCTCACTCTCTTATATTTTTGAATTTTGTTGTTGATGTTTCCTATAGTTGTTTTTGGTTTTACCATCTAGTTATTATGTCTGCTTTTTTTTTTTTTTTTTTAAGATGGGGAGAAGATTCAGGGAGATTAAAAAACTATGCCACTGCTGTCTCTTTCCAGAATTGTCATGGGGGAAAAAAGAGCCAGGAAAGCTCTGGAATCAATTTATTATATTTTCATCAAGACCATGCGTCTGAACCAAAGCTGAGCGTGAATAGGCGAAGGTGGTTCCCAGGAAGCAAGCTATCATATAAATTTTTTTAAGCTATCATGGTTTTGAATTCTATACCAAAGAAGGGAAACACAACAGATGTTCACTACAGTGTTTTATAAAACATTCCATTTGAGGGGCTCCACTACTTAAAAAAAATATGATAGCTCTTTCTTGGTACTGCCTGCGGAGGTGGCAGCCATCTCCTACTTGGCATCAATGGCCATCCTCAGACCTCTGGTGAAGCCCAGGATCATTCAAAAGAGGACCAAGAAATTCATCCAGCACCAGCCAGACCCATATGTCAAAGTTAAGCATAACTGGCAGAAACCCAGAGCATTGACAATATGGGGCACAGAAGACTCAAGGGCCAGATCCTGATGCCCAACACAGATTATGAGAGCAACAAGAAAACAAAGCACATGGCTTCTGGAAATTCCCAGTACACATCAAGGAGATTGAAGTGCAACAAATCTCACTGCATAGAGATTGCTCACAATGTCTCCTCCAAGAACCGCAAAGCCACTATGGAAAGAGCAGCCCACCTGGCCATAAGAGTCACCAAGACCAATGCCAGCCTGCACAGTGAGGGAAGTGAATACACAGGGAGCATATGTGTGTGTCACATGTATATTAATAAAACCGTAACACTACCCCAAAAAAGTATGATAATGCAGTTACATGACTTGTCCTTTAACCCTATTTTAAAGTTAACTTTTAATTATATGAATGATTTACAAATGCATTCCTTTATAAGAGATTAACACATACATAAGGCTAAAGTCCTTTTTGACCACCTCACCAACCCAAATCCCCTGGTTATTTTTTGATGCCTGGCTGACTTTGCCCTATCTTCAATAGAGGTCTGGTCCACAACTTTCTGCTTTGCTGGGAGCATTTAAAGTCATTTTAACATTAACTAAAGTTAAATATAATTATGAAAGTGAATCTATTAGTGGCCACTTGGGGAGGATTATCTGTGCTGTTGTCCATTTGTACAAAAATGTAAATCGGAGAATGGTTGAGGATTTAAGAAATTTGGCTCTTTCTCTCTTCTTTAGCATGGTGAGGGCCTTGAATCATGGTTCCATCTTTATCAGTAATCTTATTGTCCCACCACAGTAACTAGTGGGCTTTTTGGCTTTGCTATCACGTACTTTTGTTTTTGTTTTTGTTTTGTTTTTTTACAAGGTTTGTTGAAATAATTTTGATTATAGTGCATTATGATTCAAGTTGCAAAAAAACCCTACTCATATTGGCTTTTAAAAAGGGATACACTGGGGGGCACCTGGGTGGCTCAGTCATTAATTGTCTGCCTTTTGGCTCAGGTCATGATCCCAGGGTCCTGGGTTCGAGCTCAGCATCAGGCTCCCTGCTCTGCAGGAAGCCTGTTCCTCCTTCTCCCACTTCCCTTGCTTGTATTCCCTCTCTTGATGTCTCTGTCAAATAAATAAATAAAATCTTTAAGAAAAAAAAAAAGTATTTCCTTAAAAAAAAAAAAAAAGGATATACTGGTTCATGGAACTGAACACTGTGGAGGTATTTGGCACTTCAAGAGTTGCTGGCTTCAGGGCTCCAATTAGGTCATGGCAATATGCCTTCCCTAACTTCAGGGGCCCTCATTATATTGCATGGCATGAGCCCAACACTATGTACTCTTGGCAATGCCCTGGTAGTCTTGTGCTGCAGGGTTCTTCTCTTTGTTCTGTATTCTGTGGTTGTTGACTCCCTCTTGGGGGCCTCCTTTCATAGCAGTGAAAGTGCTGTAGTAACTCTTCTCCCCTCATCCTCCCCTTACCAGTAACTGGAGAGAACAGAGGACTACCTTCTCCCAGAAGCCCCAGGAAAAGTCCCATCATGATTCACTGGCTCTGATTGAGTCACAGACCCAGCTCTGAGCTAATAACTAAGATCAGGGAACACTGATGTTCTGATTGGCTCATGCCTGGTCAAGATTGGCAGGTTCTTCAGAACTTTGTGAGTGGGGGTGGGGGTGGAGGGTACCTGGGACCAGTCATGGTTAACAGAGTGGGGCTGTGACAAGGGTCAGCTCTGTCTAGCTTAGATGGCACCCTCTGTTTCATGACAGCACAACATAGTAGATCAGAGTGTCAACTATGGAGCCTAATGACCTTGGTTTCAATATTGGCACAACCATTTAAGGGCCAGGTAACTTTAGGCAAGTTACCAAACCTCTGTGAGCCAAAGTTTCCCCATCTGAAAGGTGGGGGATGATAGCAAGATTCCCCCCTAAGATTGTTGTGACATAAATTTGATGACATGTGCATAAAACACTAAGAACAGGGATGGGCATGGGATAAGATCTAAAGTCTTTGCCATTATTGAGAGAGATTTAATGATCCCGAGGACAAAGTAGAGGAAATGTTCCACACAGCAAGTATTGAGTAAAGGGTAGGGTTCCTTTGACCAAAGGCTATGAGATAAAGTGATGGAAAGTGACCCCTTTCATTAGCTCATCCATCTTAGTATGGAAAGAAGAGCTCCCAGGTTCCAAGCATGTGTGTGACGGGTGTGGTTGGCACGGAGGAGATCTGGGATGAGGGCATAGCTGTAGAATGCCATTAAGGACAACCCATTGTGAGATTTGATTCACAAACATTGTTCTAGAACTTTAGACTCTGATTCATGATTTTGCTGCCAGCCTTGGGAGCAGCAACTGCTGGTTTGGTTTGTGATACAACACGCTGATTTATAAACCATTTATAGCTCTCCTCCACGCTTAACGCGGCCATTCCACAAATGACTCAGGTTGCAACCAGAGGGGAAACTGGGGACTGTGACTGAGCTGTTTCTATCTATAATGGAGTGTAAATTGTCCTTTTGATTAGTGTTTTTTTCTTAAATCTCAGGTCTCAAACATGGTAATTAAGAGAAGCCAGAAAAACAAAAGAGGCTTGTGTTCCAGGCCCTCTTTTCAAACCCCAAATGTTGAATTTTCTGTGGCTGTGTCTTGGCCTGGTATCTGATTCCCCCCAACAGCCTCCTCCCACCCTTTTCTTAGTAACAATCTCAGATCCTGGCAGCAAATGGCATGTGAAGCCGGGCACATTTTTATTCTACACACACAGCATTATATAAATCTTCCTGCTTTAAAGTAATTTCTTTTGCCCTTTATCTCTTTTGTGTGCCTTTAGGAGTCTGCTAAGATTTTTTTTTTTAAAGATTTTATTTATTTATTTGTCAGACAGAGATCCCAAGTAGGCAGAGACACAGGCAGAGAGAGAGGAGGAAGCAGGCTCCCCGCTGAGCAGAGAGCCCGATGCGGGGCTCCATCCCAGGACCCTGAGATCATGACAGAGATCCCAAGTAGGCAGAGACGCAGGCAGAGAGAGAGGGGGAAGCAGGCTCCCCGCTGAGCAGAGAGCCCGATGCGGGGCTCCATCCCCGGACCCTGAGATCATGACCTGAGCCCACGGCAGAGGCTTTAACCCACTGAGCCACCCAGGCACCCCTCTGCTAAGATTCTTAATGGTCCATATCCTTGGCTGGCTTTGCTCTTGCTTTTAAGTAAAACATACTGATTCCAGTGACTTTCATCCAGTCATTCACACATTTATTGAGGACCTACTATGTGGCAGTTGCCTTGCCAGTTGCTGATGTAATCAGAGAGCTTCTTCCTATCCTTTTAAGCTAGTTTTTTTTTAAGTCCAAAAAATTTAACTTTATTTTGTTTCCAAAAATATTCTACTTTAGACACTGCCCCCTTTACTTTTCTTTTACTTATTTATTTGAGAGAGAGAGAGAGAGAGAGAGAGAATGAGAATGAGAGAGATCGAGGATGAGAGGGGGAAAGTTAGAGGTAGAAGCAGACCCCCTGCCAAGCAGGGAGCCCAATGGGGGACTTAAACCCAGACTCCAGGATCCTGACCTGAGCTGAAGGCAGTCAGTCGCTCAAGCAACTGAACTACCCAGGTGCCCTTCCTTTACTTTTCTTTCATTCTTTTTTTTTTTTTTCCTTAAAGGCATAGCTTTAGCTAAAGGCCTAATTCTTATATAGTTATCCCTAGGCTAGACAGTTAATGAAATGAGACTGAGGCCATCAATTCTCCCAGGAAATTTTTAGGCTAGGTTATATTTCCGTGTTTCCTAACATGATTCTGAGGTTATCCTCTTCCTCTCATTCATCTTGCTTATTTTTCTGTTTTCTAAAGTTAGGTCAACATCATGACTCTTCAGGAAAACTTTCCTGGATCCTTCTGATTTATATGTTCCTACCCTTGGCTCCTTTGAGTCCACCATTCTTGGAGAAAGTGTTGCAGTTGGATAGTGAGCACCGATTTACTCCTCTGTCTCCCTCACTAGGGTAGAAACCAGGCAGAGACCATGTCTGATGGGATTTACTATCCCCAGTGTCTTACAGATAAGTATCAAGTGAATGAATGAACACATACTTACTGAGTACTACTGCACCAGTCACTGTACTGTACTAGGCTTTTGGGACACCAAAATCTTGTTTCTTTAAAGAGTATAATGTAGTGGAAAGATACACACTAGGTTAATAATTGCATGTCACTATACAATCTTGAACTGATCAGTGCTTTGAAGGAAAACAACAGGATGTTAGGAGACTGTGTGGTAGGAGGACACAGAGGTTGGATAAACAGGACTTTTGCCTGGGTAAGAGTGTAGAGGGAAAGGTGGAAGGGCTTTCTGGCAGGAGACTTTGAGGTGCACTGAATGAGTCAGTAGATACATAAGTGATTGTGGGAGAGGGAAGAGGGAACTAGCCTGCTTGATCATCATGGGCAACTGCTGATGTGGCTTGTCCTGTGTCCTTCTCCAGGTAATAGCACCCTGTTTTCTTCATGAGAATCCAAGCCTTTCTCATTTCCATCCTGACCTATGCCTTCTTCTAGTAATGGGTATTTGACTAGTGATCTTGTAATTAGTCTAGGGGTGAATTTGGACCTAAGTCAAGTCTGGGAGTCTCAGCAAAACTATGAAGAAAGACAAGCATTTCTTTCACTACTTAGGAGTTTGTGTTCAAAAGAAAAGGGAAAAGATAGATGGAGACAAATAGATTCCTGATGATCTTTTTTCAGCACCTGGATGCAACCATGCCTAAAATCCATGTGGGTATAGTTGTGTCTAAATTCACATATGTATAGAGGTACCTGGGTGGCTCAGTCAGTTGAGTGCCTGACTCTTGATTTCGGCTCAGGTCATGATTTCAGGGTCATGAGATCAAGCCTTGTGTTAAGCAGGCATTCTGCTTGAGATTCCCTCTCCCTCTGCCTCTCCCCCCTCATGCTCTCTCTCTCACTCAAACAAATAAATCTTATGAATTCACACATGTATGGCTCTCAAAGTTACTGGCTAAACAATTCTCCCATTTTTTAAATAAAAAGGCTTATAGCTAAATGGGCTTAAGCTCATTTTCACAGGGCTTTGGTTACTTGTAACTAAAAGTGTCTTTATTAGGACAATGATTTTAACTGATATCACTTATTTGCTAAAGCCAAAGGAGGGGGGAACATGGGTGGCTCAGTTGGTTGAGCATCTGACTCTCAGTTTCAGCTCAGGTCATGATCTCAGGGTTGTTGGATCGAGCTCTGCATCAGGCTCTGTGCTCAGTGTGGAGTCTGCTTTAGATTCTCTTCCTCTCCCTCTACCCCTCACCCCCCAGAATGTGTTCTTGCACTCTCTTGCTTTAAAATAAATAAACATGGGAATGCAAGTTGGTGCAGCCACTTTGGAGAACAGTGTGGAGATTCCTCAAGAAATTAAAAATAGAGCTTCCCTATGACCCTGCAATTGCACTACTGGGTATTTACCCCAAACATACAGATGTAGTGAAAAGAAGGGCCATCTGTACCCTAATGTTTATAGCAGCAATGGCCACGGTTGCCAAACTGTGAAAAGAACCAAGATGCCCCTCAATGGATGAATGGATAAGGAAGATGTGGTCCATATACACTATGGAGTATTATGCCTCCATCAGAAAGGATGAATACCCAACTTTTATAGCAACATGGATGGGACTGGAAGAGATTATGCTGAGTGAAATAAGTCAAGCAGAGAGAGTCAATTATCATATGGTTTCACTTATTTGTGGAGAATAAGAAATAAAGCGGAGGACATGGGGAGATGGAAAGGAGAAGGGAGTTGAGGGAAATTGGAGGGGAAGATGAACCATGAGAGACTATGGACTCTGGAAAACAATCTGAGGGTTTTGAAGGGGCGGGGAGTGGGAAGTTGGGCCAGCCTGGTGGTGGGTATTGTGGCGGGCACGTATTGCATGGAGCACTGGGTGTGGTGCATAAACAATGAATTTTAGTACACTGAAAAGTAATTAAAAAAATAAGTAATTTAATTTAAAAAAGAAAATAAATAAACAAATTTTTTTTAAAGATTTCATTTATTTATTTGACAGATCACAAGTAGGCAGAGAGGCAGGCAGAGAGAGAGGGGGAAGCAGGCTCCCCAGTGAGCAGAGAGCCTGATGCGGGGCTTGATCCCAGAACCCTGAGATCATGACCTGAGCTGAAGGCAGAGTCTTAACCCACTGAGCCACCCAGGTGCCCCAATATATAAACAAATCTTAAAAAAATATTAAAGCCAAAGTGGGTGGGAGAGGTCAGCCGAAGCATTTGTGGAGGTCAGTTTGCCAGGAGAGGCAGCCTAAACACACTCATATTTCCTGTACTGAGAGGGATTTCCCCAAGACTTTATCTTCCTCAGAGATCCAGACCCTTGGCTCTGCATCGGGGTTTGAGTGTCTAATAACAGATGCACTGAGGGAGGGCTGGTATAGGGAGATCCAAACAGAAACCTTGCCCAGGTACCCGAGGTGCCTGAAAATCACAGACTGCCTCTGTGTTGAAGGAATAACAACCCTAACTGAAGTGGAGTGCCAGCAGGCAAACTGGTTTTTGCTGAACCTGCGGAGCCCGACACGCTAGGCCGGTCCATGGCCTCAGTGAGCAACAGCATTGGTGGGTCACGGCTGCCATCTAGTGCTCGAGGTCACCTTTTGCAAGTTGTTTACTGCTTATTTCCAGCTGGAAGGCTTTTGAGGGCCAATTGGAAGGAGGAGGTCATTACCTCTGTCTTCACGTCAGGAAGAACTTCAAAATAAGATTTTCGATATTATCTCTAATTTGGCTTATTAGAGATACAGTCCCAGAGCCTAAATGTTTGTCTAGGGGAAAAGGGCAATATTCCACAATGTTAAACTTCTGTCTCATTTCAAACCTCTAGGGTACTATGAATTTTATAGATAGATAGATAGATAATTAAAAAAATAAATCCTGTAATGGTCGTATTTATGATTCAGTGTTCTGTCAAGAAACAGGTAGCACACTCCAAAGCAGTAACTGGGGAGAGTTTAATGAAAGGGCAACTTACAAAGGACTGGGAAGGAACCCAGGCAAACAATCAAAGCCTGGGGAAGCATGCTAAAGTTAGTGGCAGTAGGAAGCAGCTACAACCCCTAGGCCTGATGGAGCAAAAATAGGAAGAAGACCCAGTAGGAGCTGTTCTGTGGAAGAGGCCACGTGACAGGTGCTGTGGTCCCAGCTGCCTGTTCTTGGTTGGATTCTTGAGAAGCATGCTAAAAGAGGATTCATGTGTGGGTAATTTATTAAGGAAGTACTCTCAGGGCAGATGGGAAGTGAAGTGGGAGAAGCAGGGTAGTGTAGGTAAGAAAGTCAGGCAAGGTGTGATCCCAGACAAGGTCCTATATAGGGTAGTAGCTTCGACCTGAGGCTGCAGAGGAGCCCTGGAGGGTAGGTTATGTTTCAGGAGGTCTGCCTAGGCTGCCTGGGTGGCTCAGTCTGTGAGGCATCTGCCTTCAGCCCAGATCACCATCCCGGAGTCTCACATTGCGTTCCCCACTCAGCCAGGAGTCTGCTTATCCCTCTGACCTTCCCCCCTCTCATGCTCTCACTCTCTCTCTCAAATAAATAAATAAAATCTTAAAAAGAAAAAAGAAAAAAAGAAGGTCTGCCTAGAAGCAGAGAGCGTTAGGTTTGAAACTCTCAATCTGCCAGTTATCAGTCAGGAGAGGAAGCATGGGAGGAACCTAGGCCCTGGACCTTCTGAGTGTTCAGGTAGGGTGAAGGGCTAACTGAGGCTCTGAGAACACTGCCTGAGCACAGCTGTAGGTGATGGATGTTAGAGGAGCACATTGAAAGTTCAAAGGGATCCAAGGGGATCTTGGTGAACCAAGGACATTGGCCTCACGTGGGGTTGGGAGCCAAAGAGATGAGAGATGTTAGTTGACTCCGGAAGGAGGAAGGTGCTGAGGTGGTTTTGAGGTATGACAGCTTTGTTTACAGCAGAAGGTAATGCATGTGAAAGATAAAGAGGGAGCCTTCAGGCACAATCAGACCTGACATTCTCAGCCAATCCAAAGGGAGCTTTGGAGCAAACACTGACCAAGAGAGGAGTCGAGTCCTGTCCTGGGCAGAAGTGACCAGGTGCTAGGACTTCATGCCATGCTCAGCCATTGGCTTAGTAGTTGACAAGGAAGGGCATGGATCCTGAAGGTGGTACAACTGGAGGCTCCTTACAGCTGGATGGCAACTTCTTTTAGAAGGACAATCCAAATAGAACACCTCCATAGCTGCCGCACTTAATGAAATGTAGCATATTTGGTTACCTGAGCCATCTCTATAACACCAGGAAGGAAGAGCCTGCTTGCAAAGAGTACAGGAACAAGGGTCAGGGAGAGAAATGTGGCCCCGGTGGTTCACAGGAGCACATAGACCCAGGTGTGCCTGACGCCCATCATATGCTTAGCTTTTTTTGGTTACGTGAACTAATAAATACTCTTTGCTTAAGCCGTTTTGAGTTTGAACTTTCTGTTTCAGCAAAAGAAAGATTCCTGATTAATGTACCCCTTGAGCTTCACTTTACTTAACCGTAAAATGAGGTTCATGATACCACCTTGCAGGGTTTGAAAAAGAAGAGGTACAGTTAATGTAAAGCAGAGACACAGAGTAGGTGCCTGATAAATAGAATCTAATATTATGAGAGGAAAAAGCAAAGGAGGCAAAGCGAGGGATGGATATCTCTGGAGGCCCCTTTGTGTCCAGGGCAGGCCAGTGGGCTGAGTTCAGTGCTCAGCAAAGACTGGTGCATGGCTTGGACTGTCCAGAGGTATCCACCTGTAAGGGAGGGCGGGCTTCTTGAGTCACTGTGAGCCTGAGGCTTTTTCTGCCATGAGTGTTCCCTGACCCAGGGCATTATTGTCTGTGTAGGAGGGGGAAAAAAAAGTCTTATTTCTGGCCAAAGATGAGGATTCTCATCCTCTTTTTCTTTGCCTGGACAGTTCTTTGAATTTCTATTTGTTATTATTGTTTGCAAACTATTCCTTCGTAAAGGATGCGAAGTTTATAACAAAATAAAAAGCATAAACACGACCACGTTGGCAGCCTTGTGATAATTCCAAGGCTTTTTTTGGGGGGGGGGGTGGAAAAAAGACAAAGCAAAACAAGAAAGAACAAAGACTTCTAATTTATAACTCAAGAGCTATTTTCCGTTTTCTGAGAGAAATGGGAAATTTTATATTTTTAAAATCTGCTGAGCTTCCCACTGCTCTTCTTCTGTTTTCCCACCAAAAATGTAAAAGCTGTAAAAGACAGGTTGGTAGAGACGCTGCGTTCTGAATGTTAAAGCAATGACAGGAATAAAGGTGGGGCTGCTGCATCTCAATTCTCCATATCTCCCTGAGGAAGCTCACGTCCTAATTATTCCAGAGAACAAAAAGTGGCTTTGAATAGTCATTTTGGTTCATCAGGTACTTAATAGCTGTTATTAAAGAAGCTCCTGCCTGGTCTAATTGCTTCTTGTGAGACTAGAGCACATACAGCCACTTCAGTAGCATGCTTAAAAGATCTTGAGCAAAACTGGAGATAGAATCAAAAGCCAGTGGAAAGTGGACTCCTCTAACACCTGTCTTTCTGTCTTTAAGTCAGGGACAGACTAGATGCTCTCTCCTGATTTCTCCCATTTTTCTTAGGGGTAGTGGGACCCAAAAAGCCCATCTTTATGTCATTTCCCTTGTGACATAAAGAGAAAGACCTGGCAGAATCAATTATTGCTTACTCTGCATGCCCTGGCAGAATTAATTATTGCTTTTTTGGGTACCTGTGGTAGCCAGCATCCAGGATGGCCTCCAATAATCCTTGCTTCCTGGGATATGTGCCCTTATTTAGTACCATCCTACACTGAAAAAGGCTAACTTGTGTAACCAATAGGATATTGCAGAAATGACTAGAGTATAACTTCTGAAATTAGGCCATAAAAGACAGTGGATTCCTTCATGTTCTCTCTTGGATCACCTGCTCTGTGGAAGTCCAGCTGCGATGTCAAAAGGACACTCAAGCAGTCCTACTTAGAGGCCCCCATGATGAGGAATGGGGCCCCCTGCCATCAGCCAGTGTGATAGTTTTATCTTTCTCTAAAGATTTCATTTATTTATTTGACAGAGATCACAAGTAGGCAAAGAGGCAGGCAGAGAGAGAGAGGGGAAGCAGGCTCCCCGCTGAGCAGAGTTCCTGATGCGGGGCCCGACCCCAGGGCCTCGAGAGCACAACCCGAGCTGAAGGCAGAGGCCCAACCCACTGAGTCACCCAGGCGCCCCAGCCAGTATGATAATTTTAAAAGAAGTTCACAGATTCTTTGATACACCTCCCTTTAAGAAATGGAGCTTAGGGGTGCCTGGGTGGCTCAGTGGTTTAAGACTTTGCCTTCGGCTCAGGTCATGATCTCAGGATCCTGGGATCGAGCCCCGCATCGGGCTCTCTGCTCAGCGGGGAGCCTGCTTTCCCCTCTCTCTCTGCCTGCAGCTCTGCCTACTTGTGATCTCTGTCTGTCAAATAAATAAATAAAATCTTTAAAAAAAATGGAGCTTAATTCCTTTCTCTTTGAGTGAGGACTGGACTTGTTGACTCGCTTCTTCTTCTTCTCTCCCCACCCCCTTTTTAAAAAAGATTATTTATTTATTTATGTGTCAGAGAGAGAGAGAGCACAAGCAGAGGGAGAAGCAGGCTCCCCACTGAGCAAAGAGCCTGGGACTTGATCCCAGGACTCTGGGATCAGGACCTGAGCAGAAGGCAGACACTTAAGTGACTGAGCCACCCAGGCGTCCCTGTTGACTCACTTCTAATGAATAGAATACAGCACACATGATGGTTTGTGATTTCTGAGACTTAGTTATGAAAGGAAACAAAACTTTACCCTTGCTGTCTCTCTTAGATCCCTTGATCTGGAGGGAATCCCCTGACATGTTATGAGGACGCTGTGGTTAGATCCATGGGGCAGGAGACTAGGACTTCCTGTCAACAGCTATGTGTGTGAGTCATCCCAGAAGCCTATCCTCTAGTTCTAGTCAAGGCTTCAGATGGCTGAGCTCTAGCTCATAGTTTGATTGCAACCTCCTCATGAGAATTTCTGTGCCAGAACTACCCAGTTAAGCTGATCCTAAATTGGTAATCATTTAAGTTTTAATTAAGTTTTAAACAATATATGCAGTTTAATATCATGGACTAAGTTAGAAAAGGAAAATTTATTATTTTTCACCCTAATATGACAAAAGAAACTTTACTGTTTTTGGTTTTGTTTTGTCAAGAAAAGCCAAAATTAACAATCAATAGCTAGGACTGTAGTGTATTATTTGTGGAGGTAAACTAACTAATGAAACCATAAAACTGTTAAAACATAAATGACATTTACATACAGAACACAAAGAAGGGGCACCTGGCTGGCTCAGTCAGTAGAACATGTGACTCTTGATCTTGGGGTTATGAGTTCTAGCCCCACACAGGGGGTAAAGATTATAAAATAAAGAAACAAACAAACAAACATTAAAACAACCCACAAAGAAATAAATTCAAAGTCAAAATAATCTTTTAAAAAATCAACAAGTTATAATTAACATACAACATTGTATTAGTTTCAGGTTATGTACGACATAATGATTTGTATATGTATATATTGCTAAATGATCACCACAATAAGTCTACTTAACATCTGTCACCATATAGTTGTACATTTTTTTCTTTTCAAAACAATATTTTTATTTTTATTTATTTATTTTTTTATTTAAAAAAAATTTTTTTAAAGATTTTATTTATTTATTTGAGAGAGAGACAGTGAGAGAGAACATGAGCAAGGAGAAGGTCAGAGAGGGAAGCAGACTCCCCGGGGAGCTGGGAGCCCGATGCGGGACTCGATCCCGGGACTCCAGGATCATGACCTGAGCCAAAGGCAGTCGTCCAACAAACTGAGCCACCCAGGCGTCCCTCAAAACAATATTTTTAAAGAAAGACTGTTAAAGAGACAACAGAAAAATAGTACAACCGCTTTGAAAAGCAGTTTGACAATTCCTTAAAATGTTAAACATAAGGAGAAATTTTAAGACAGTAGCTAGCAAGATCTTGACCTAAATTCCTCCCATGGGTACAACAAATCCACACCTGCATTCAGAATAACTGTCTCTAAGGAGAACCCAGAATCTAGATGAAGAGAATGAAGAGAAAGGCACTGAGATGGAGAGAAGAGACAGAGATGTGGTGATGCTAAGGAAAAAGCTACATTCCAGGTGCAGTGCTCCACTGTCAGAAGGTAACTCAATTGCATAGAATTTTTCCCTGAGGAGTGAGAGATTCAAGCTCCAAATCAGGCACCCCAAACAAATCCTACACAGTAGAGATGAGCTGGCAAAACTAACAGGGAATACTTCAAGGAAAACTACAGAACTTAGGGAAATCTACTTTTTTTTTTATTAAAGATTTTATTTATTTATTCATTTATTTGACAGACAGAGATCACAAGTAGGCAGAGAGGCAGGCAGAGAGAGAGAGGAGGAAGCAGGCTCCCCGCTGAGCAGAGAGCCCGATGCGGGGCTCGATCCCAGGACCCTGAGATCATGACCCGAGCTGAAGGCAGAGGCTTAACCCACTGAGCCACCCAGGCACCCCTTTTTAAAAATTTTTTAAAAAGATTCTATTTATTTACTTGAGAGGGAGAGAGACAGAGTAAGAAAGAGCATAAGAGGGGAGAAGGTCAGAGGAACAAGCAGACTCCCTGTAGAGCTGGGAGCCCAATGTGGGACTTGATCCTGGGACTCCAGGATCATGACCTGAGCCACAGGCAGTTGCTTAACCAACCAAGCCATCCAGGTACCCAGGAAATCCCCTCTTGAAGGGCTTGTGGTCTAGAAACTAGCACAAAAACATCAGATGGGAAAGTGCATAGATTATAGGTGAAGGAGACCCATTTATGAATCAGAGAATCTGCTGGAAAGGCAGGAGGCAGCTGGGCCTCTCTCCAGGGACTGAAACTGGCAGCACCCTTTTTTTGCAGCTCATTCTGCTGTGCTGATCCCAGCAGTGGTGGGTGCCATTTTGGAATTTCCCTCTGGATTGCTATTGCCAAGGGGCATGACCTGGTGAAAGCCTCACAGTACCCTACTGGGGTTGGCTGGCCCTCACAGCTGACAGAATGATAACTGGGCCTACCAGTGGACCTGCAGCAGTCAAAGTTGGTCTTCATAGCCAGCTGAGACAGGGGCCACACCAACCCCCTCTAGTGTGGCCACAACAACTGTGGCTCTGCCATATGAGGAAGGTACATGCAGCCCACAAAGGGGACATAGTCGGAACACCTGGCTTTTGTGGCCAGGGATGGCACTTCTGAATGCTCAGAAGTGATGGCTCCTGATGGCTCCACAGAACATTTCTAATATAAGACCGGTCCCTCAAGACTGGGATACATATCTCTACTATCTAATACACAGAAACAAACACGCAAGGTTAGGCAAAATGAGGAAAGAGAGGAAAATGTTCTAAATGAGAGACCAAGACAAGACCTCAGAAAAAAACTAAATGAAATGAAGATAAGCAAATCTACCTGAGTTTAAAGTAATGGTCATAAAAATGTTTACCAAACTCAGAAGAAGAATGAACACAGCGAAAACTTCAATAAAGATAGAAAATATAAGAAAGTACCAATCAGAGCTGAAGACTGTAACAACAGAAATGAAAATTACACTAGAGGGATGACAGCAGATTAAATGAGGAAGAAGAAGGGTGCCTGGGAGCTCAGTTGTTAAGTGGCAGCCTTTGGCACAGGTCATGATCCCAGAGTCCTGAGATCAAGCCCGCATCAGGTTCCCTGCTCAGCAGGAAGCCGGCTTCTCCCTCTCTTGCTCCCCCTGCTTGTGGTCCCTCTCTCTCTGTCTTTCTCTGTCAAATAAATAAATAAAATCTTTTTTTTTTAAGATTTTATTTATTGATTTGACAGAGAGAGATCACAAGTAGACAGAGAGGCAGGCAGAGAGAGAGAGAAAGAGAGAGGGAAGCAGGCTCCCTGCTGAGCAGAGAGCCCGATGCGGGACTCGATCCCAGGACCCCGAGATCATGACCTGAGCCGAAGGCAGCGGCTTAACCCACTGAGCCACCCAGGCGCCCCTAAATAAATAAAATCTTTTAAAAATGATGCAGAAGAATAAATCAGTGATCTGGAAGACAAGCTAGTATAATTCTCCCAAACTGAACAGCAGAAAGAAAAAAGAATTTTTAAAAATGGGGATAGTTTGGGTTGCCTGGGTGGCTCTGTCAGTTAAGTGTCTGCCTTTGGCTCAGGTCATGATCTCAGGGTCTTGGGATTGAACCCTGCATCAGGCTCCCTGCTTGGCGGGGACTCTGCTTCTCCCTCTCCCTCTGCTTGTGCTTGCTTTCTCTCTCTCTCTGTCAAATAAATTTAAAAAAATCCCAAAAGTCTGTAATAAGAGATAAGGAATGGCATTATGTAATGATAAAGGGATCAAACCAATAAGAAGAGATAACACCTATAAATATTTATGCACTCAAAATAGGAGCACCTGAATATATAAAGCATATATAAATTAACAGACATAGAGAAATTGACAGTAATACAGTAACAGTAGGGAATTTTAAAACCCCACTTATGTCAATGGATGGATCATCCAGACAGAAGATTAAGGAAGAAACACTGATCTTGAACAACACATTAGAACAGAGAGACTTAATATCTATATATCTATATCTACCTATTTATATATAGAGAAATAGAGACAGAGAGAGAAAGAGACAGAGAGAGAATATTCCATCTAGGAACAGTATAATACACATTCTTCTCAAGGGCACATGGGACATTCTCCAAGATAAATTGCATATTAGGTTACAAAACAAGTGTCAATAAATTTAAGAAGATTAAAGTCATATCAAGCATCCTTTTCAACCACAATGTATGAAGCTAGAAATCAACTACAAGAAGAAAAGTGGAAAATACACAAATGTGGAGACTAAAAAACATGCTTTCAGACAACCAATGAGTCAATGAAGAAATCAACGAGGAAATAAAAAATACTTTGAGGTAAATGAGAATGAGAAAACAACACTCTAAAAATCTATGGGATACATCAAAAACAGTTGCAAGAAGGAATTATGTAGCAATAAAGGCCCTACCTCAAGAAATAAGAAAAATCTCAAAGAAACAATCTAATCTTACATCTAAAGGAGATGGAAAAAGAAGAAAAAATAAAGCCCAAAGTTAGTAGAGGGAAGGAAATAAATAACAGTACAGAAATAAATGAAATGGGATCCTCAAAAAATAATAGAAAAGGTTAATGAAACTAAGAGCTGATTCTTTGAAAAGATAAACAAAGTTGATACACCTTTCACAAGACTCATCAAAAAGAAAAGAGAAGGGGGTACCTGGGAGGCTCAGTTGGCTGAGCATCTGACTCTTTTTTTTTTTTTTTAAGATTTTATTTATCCATTTGACAGACAGGGATCACAAGTAGGCAGAGAAGCAGGCAGAAAGAGAGGAAGGGAAGCAAGCTCCCTGCTGAGCAGAGAGTCCAATGTGGGGCTCGATCCCAGGACCCTGGGAATCATGACCTGAGCTGAAGGCAGAGGCTTTAACCCACTGAGCCATCCAGGCACCCCAAGCATCTGACTCTTGATCTCAGCTCAGGTCATGATCTCAGGGTCCTGGAATTGAACCTTGTGTCAGGCTCTGCACTCAGTTTGGAATCTGTTTGAGGATTCTTTCCCTCCCTCTCCCTCTGCCCCTCTCCCCACTCACCCTCTCTCTCTCTCTAAAATGAATAAATCTCTTCTTCCTTCCTCTAAAATAGATAAATCTTTAACAAGTAAGAAGAGAAAGAGCCCAAATAAATAAAATTAGAATGAAAGAGAAGTTACAATCAATACCAAAAAATACAAAGGATCATAAAAGACCGCTATAAACAATTATATGCCAACAAATTGGACAACCTAGAAGAAATGGATATATTCCTAGAAATGTACAACTTACCAAGACTGAATCGGGAAGATAGAAAATTCAGGGATACCTGGGTGGCTCAGTCAGTTGGGCATCTGCCTTTGGCTCAGGTCATGATCCCAGGGTCTTGGGATTGAGTCCTGTATCAGGATCCTTGCTCAGTGGGGATCCTACTTCTTCCTCTGCTTGCAGCTCCCCTTGCTTGTGCTCTCTCTCTGACAAACAAATACATAAAATATTTTTTAAAAGAAAATTCAGACATAATGGTTACTAATAATGAAAATGAATCAGTAAACAAAAAACTCCCCTAAACAAGCATCCAGGACCAGACTGCTTCACAAGGGAATTTTAGCAAACATTTAAATAAAGAATAATTTATGCCTTTCTTCTCAAATTATTCCAAAAGATTGAAGAGGAAGGAATGCTTCCCATCTCATTCTATGAGGCCAGCATTACCCTGACACCTAAACCAGACAAAGACATCAATCAATCAATCAATCAATCAATAAAATTACAGGCCAATATTCCTGATGAACATAGATGCAAAAATTCTCAACAAAATACTAGCAAACAAAACGTAACAATACATTAAAAGGATCACATACCATGATCAAGTAGGTTTTGTTGTAGGAATGCAAGGATGGTTCAACATCCAACAGTCAATCAAGGAGATACACGACAAAACAAAGGATAAAGTCATATGATCATCTCATCGGATGCAGTAAAAGCATTTGGCAAAATTCAACATCTATTTATGATAAAAACTCTCAACAAAGTGAGTATAGAAGAAGTGTACCTCAACATCATAAAGTCCATGTGTGACAAATCCACAGCTGACATCATACTCAAAAGTGAAAAGTTGAAAACTTTTCCTCTATAATCAGGAACAAGATTAGGATGCTCGTTCTTGCCACTTTTATTCAATGTAGTATTGGAAGTCCTAGCTATAACAATTAGATAAGAAAAAGAATAAAAGGCATCTTGAAGACCAGCACGAAACCCTGCCTGCATGCAGTATGACACCTGACCAGAGAGTTCTTCAGAGCCTCAGTTCTAGTGGAAGTAGTATGCAGTCTCGTTTAACAGACCACTTTAGCACACCTAGTTAAAACTTGCCACATTCTAGCCAAGGGCAAAATGCTGCCCACTGCAGGCAAGGAGAGCCTCTGCAGACAACTGGCCTGAAGGACAGAGCAGCCAAAGTACAACAGCAGAATACATGTAGCACACACCAGAGACACTCCCTGAAGCACCAGGCCCTGGACACTGTAGAACCTCTTCTTCATAAAGCCATTACTTTCAGAAGCAGGTAATACAACAGGCTTTCTAACATAGAGAAGAAGGCAAAGACTTAGACAAAATGCCAAGACAGAGGAATTCACCTCAAATGGAAGAACAAGATAAGGCCATGGCCTGATATCTAAATGAAACAGATGTAAGTAACATGCTTGATGGAGAATTTAAAGCAACAATCATAAAGATACTCACTGGGCTTAAAAAAGGAATGGAAGACATAATGGAGACCCTTATCACAGAGATAAAAGAGTTAAAAAAGAATCAGCCAGAAATGAAGAAGGCAATAACTGAGATTGGAAACAGGCTTGATGCAATGAACAAAAGGCTGGAAGAAGCAGAGGAATAAATAAGTGATATAGATGACAAAATAATGGGAAGCAGTAAAGCTGAACAAATGAGAAAAAGAATTATGGAACACAAAAATAGACTTAAGGAACTCAGTGACTCCATCAAATGTTATAACATTCATGATACAGAAGAAGAAGAGAGAGAAAAGGCAGCAGAAAATTTATTTGAACAAATAGCTGAAAACTTCCCCACTTTGGGTAAGGAAACAGACACCCAGAACAAGGAAGAACAGAGAACTTCCATCAAAATCAATAAAAGCAAACCAACACCACGACATATTATAATTAAATTTGCAAAATACAGTGATAAAGAAGAAAATCTCAAAAGCAGCAAGACAAGAGTAGCCCTTACCTTACAAGAGAAAACTGATAAGGCTAGCTGGAAATTTCTCAACAGAAACTTGGCAAGCCAGAAGGGAGTGGCATGATATGAATGAGATAACTCTGTAGCCAAGAATACTCTAACCAGCAAGGCTATCATTCAGAATAGAAGGAGAGATAAAGAGTTCCTCAGACAAACACTAATGGAGTTTGTGACCACTAAATCAGGCCCCACAAGAAGTATTAAAGGGGACTCTTTGAGGGGAAAGGAGAGACCAAAAGTGATAAAAACAAGAAAGGATCAGAGAAAATCTCCAGAAACAATGACAAAACAAGTAATAAAATGGCACTAAATACATATTTATCAGTAATTACTTTGAATGTAAATGGACTAAACTCCCCATTCAAAAGACATATGATATTCAGAATAGATTAAAAAAAAAGAGCCATCTATGTACTGTCTAAAAGAGACTCATTTTAGACCCAAAGACACCTGCAGATTGAAAGTGAGGGAATGGAGAAATATTAATCATGTAAATGGATGTCAAAAGAGACCCAGAGTAGAAATACTTTTATGGGACAAATCAGACTTTAAAACAAAGATTGTAACAAGAGATGATAATAAAGGAGACAATACAACAAGAAGATCTAACTGTAAATATTCATGCACCCAACATGGGAGCATGCAAATATATCAAACAATTATAACAAACATAAAGGAGCTGATTGATAATAATTCAATAATAGTATGTGACTTTAACACCACAGTTATATTAATGGGCAGATCATCAAAACAGAAAACTAACAAGAAAACAGTGGCTTTGAATGACATACAGGACCAGATGGACTTAACAGATACATTCAGAACATTTCATTCTAAAACAGGAAAATATACATTCAAGTGCTTATGGAACATTCTCCAGAATCAGTTACATATTAGGTCACAAATCAGGCCTCAACAACTATGATAAGAATGAGATCATACTATGCCTCTTTTCTGATGACAACACTATGAAACTTGAAGTCAGCTGCAAGAAAAAATTTAGAAAGAGGGGCGCCTGGGTGGCTCAGTGGGTTAAAGCCTCTGCCTTTGGCTCAGGTCATGATCCCAGAGTCCTGGGATGGAGCCCCGCATCTTGCTCTCTGCTCAGCGGGGAGCCGGCTTCCCACCCCCCCTCTCTGCCTGTCTCTCTGCCTACTTGTGATCTCTGCTGTCAAATAAATAAATAAAATCTTATAAACAAAAAAAAAAGAGAAAAGAAAAAATTTAGAAAGACCGCAGAGACATGGGGTTAAACAACATGCTACTAGACATATGGGTCAACCAGGGAATCAAGGGTTACATGAAAAACAACAACAACAAACAAACAGGGAAACAAATGAAAATGAAAACACAATGGTCCAAACCTCTGGGATGCAACAAGAGTAATATATAGCAATACAGGCTTACCTTAAGAAGCAAGAAAAATCTCAAATAAACAACCTAACCTTACACCTACAGAAGCTAGAAAAAGAACAACAAATGAAGCCTAAAGGCACATCATATGTTATTAAGGAAATGCAATGAAAACAAACAATGAAATTCCACTACACATTTGTTAGAATAGCTAACTTTCATAACACTGACAACACCTAATGTTGATGAGAATATAGAGCAACAGGAACTCTTATTCATTGCTGGTGGGAATGCAAAATGGTACAACCACTTTGGAAAGCAATTTGGCAGTTTCTTTTCTTTTTTTTTCTTTTTCTTTTCTTTTCTTTCTTTCTTTTTTTTTTTAAAGATTTTATTTATTCATTTGACAGAGATCACAAATAGGCAGAGAGAAAGAGGGGGAAACAGTTTCCCCGCTGAGCAGAGACCCTGATGTGGGGCTCTATCCCAGGATCCTGAGATCATGACCTGAGCCGAAGGCAGAGGCTTTAACCCACTCAACCACCCAGGAGCCCCTCTTTTTTTTTTTTAAGATTTTATTTATTTATTTGACAAACAGAGATCATAAGTAGGCAGGGAGGCAGGCAGAGAGGGTGGGGGGAAGCAGGCTCCCTGCTGAGCAGAAAGCCTGATGCAGGGCTCGATCCCAGGACCCTGGGATCATGACTGGAGACGTAGGCAGAGGCTTTAACCCACTGAGCCTCTCAGGTGCCTCTTTTTCTTTTCTTTCAAATAGATTTTATTGATTTATTTGGGAAAGAGGGAGAGAGAGAGCAAGAACAAAGGAAGGGAGTGGGGCAGAGAGAGAAGCAGACTCCTCATTGAGCAGTGAGCCTGACCCAGGGATGCCAGGATCATGATCTGAGCCAAAGGTAGGTGTTTATCTGACTGAGCCACCCAGGTGCCCCAGTTTGGCAGTTTCTTACAAAGTTAAACACATTCAGGGTAATACTCCATCACCTCGATGCTCTACTATTTATTCACCATTCACCCATTGAAGGACATCTTACCTGCTTCCAAGTTTTGACAATTATGAATTAAGCTGATATTGACATCCATGTGTAGGTTTTTGTATAGACATAAGTTTTTAAGTCACTTGGATAAATGCTAATAGCATGATTACTGGATGATGGAGTATTATCTAGCACTAAAAAGAAATTAGCTATCGGGGTGCCTGGGTGGCTCAGTGGGTTAAAGCCTCTGCTTTCGTCTCGGGTCATGATCCTAGGGTCCTGGGATCGAGCCCCACATCAGACTCTCTGCTCAGCAGGGAGCCTGATTCCACCTCTCTCTCTGCCTGCCTCTCTGTCTACTTGTGATCTCGGTCTGTCAAATAAATAAATAAAATCTTAAAAAAAAAGAAAGAAAGAAATGAGCTATCAAGCCCTGAGAAGACATGAAGAAGAAAACTTTAATGCACATTACTCAGTGAAAGAAGCTGATCTTAGAAATCTATATACTGCATGATTCCAATGACATGACCTTCTGGAAAAGGCAAAACTAAGGAGACTGTAAAAACATCAGTGGGTGCTGAGGATTAAGGGGGAGGAGGGAAAAACGGAACATGAATGATTTTTAGGGCAGTGTAACTATCCTCTGTGATACTGTAATGGTGGATATAAGTCATCACATGTTATTCAAATCCATAGAATGTACAATACCAAGAAGGAACGATAATAGAAGCTAGGAACTTTGGGTGACAATGATGTGGCAATGTGGTTTCTTGATTATGATACATATATTATTCTGTTGCCAGATTTTGACAGTGGGGAAGGCTCTGTGTATGCAGGGGCAGAGTATGTGGGAAATCTGTGTACCTTCTGCTTAATTTTTCTGTGAACTCAAAATTGCTCTAAAATTGCTCAATGTAAAAACAAAAATTGTACTCTATATATCCTGTAACTAAAAAATCATGTTAGCTATAACAGAAAATAACTCTTTCTTTCTTTCCATTCTTCTTACCTTCCCTTCTTCCTTCTATCCTTCAATTCTTTCTGCTTTCCCTTTGTCCTTTCTTCCTTTCTTTCTTCCTGAACAGTTCAGTCCAAAAACCATTAGGTGAGTCCAAGTGAGTTAAGTCCATATGGGTTGAGAAACAGCCTGGTCAGAGGTTGCACAAGTAAGGATAGGAAGAAATCTTTGCAGCCTGGGGTGGAATGTCGGAGTCTGCAAATGGGGGTGGGAACAGTTGTGCTGAAGGCCCAGTGCAAGATGTTGGTTCTAAGAATAAAGAATGTATCCACACATGGGGTTGGAGCAATAATAGGAAGGTCCATGTGCTATTGGGTGTCAAGTGGGATGAAGAGGGCAACTATAACCCTATGTGGAGTTTTGGAGATCCAGCTGGGTAAAGAAGGCATCCATAAAGTGGAGTGGCAGCAGTCAGCACAGGGTTCAGGTTTAAGAAGGGTGAGGAGAGCAACTGTGTGTTGGGGCGATAGCAGCAGCCGCAGCTGGTGTGGAGTGTTAGAGCCTGAGCTGTGTGAGAAGCACACATGCAATGGAGATGGAGGTAGTATGAGTCAGAGTGAGATGTCAAGGCCCACGTAGGGTGAGAGGGTCACATGGACAGAGGAAAACATACTGTACGATCTTACCTCTATGTGCAATGTTAAACAAAGAAACAAATAAACACACTTATAAAAACAGAGAATTAACTGGTGATTACCAATGGTGGGGGGTAGGGGAGGAGAGAAATGAGTGAAGGAGATCGAAAGATACAAACTTTAAATTGTAAGATAAAAAAGTTCCGGAGATGTGATGTACAGCATGTTGACTATGGTTAACAACATTGTATCATATATTTGAAAGTTGCTAAGAGAGTAGATTTTAAAAGTTTTCATCACAAGAAAAAAATGTAAGTATGTGGGGTGATATTAATTAAACTTACTCTGGTAATCATTTCACAATGTATATACATGGCAAATCATTATGTTATACACCTTAAACTTATACAGTGTTATATGTCAAGTACATTTCAATAAGCCTGGGAAAGATCCACAAAAAATTTCCCCTCTTCCCTCCCCTGAGACATTGGTAACTACTTTTTTTGCTTTCTGTGTCTATAAATTTGACTAATTTAGGTATCTCATATAAATGGAATTATACAATATTTGTTCTTTTTTTGTCTGTCTTACTTTACTAAGCATGTGTTCAAGATCTATCCTGCTATAGCATATATCAAAATTTCATTCCTTTTTATGGCTGAATAAAATTCCATTATATGTATATATCACATTTTGCTTATCCACTCACAAATGTACATTTGGATTGTTTCTACCTTTTGACTATTGTGATGAATGGTGCTCTGGAAATTGGTATAAAAATATCTGTTTGACAGTATGGAATTTCCTCAAAAAGTTAAAAATAGAACTACCCTATGATCCAGCAATTACACTACTAGGTATTTACCCAAAGGATAAAAAATACAGATTTAAAGGGGTACATGCAGCCCAAATTTCATAGCAGCATTATCAACAATACCAAAATTTGGAAAGAGCCAAGATTTCTGTGAAATGGATAAAGAAGATGTGGTATATATACACAATGGAATATTACTCAGCCATCAAAAAGAATGAAGTCTTGCCATTTACAATGATGTACATAGAGCTAGAGTGTATTATGCTAAGCAAAATAAGTCAGTCAGAGAAAGATAAATATCATATGAATTCACTCATATGTGGAATTTAAGAAACAATACAGATGAACATATGGGAAGGGGGAAAAAGAGAGAGGGGGAAAACAAATCATAAAAGACTCTTAAAGATAGAGAACAAACTGAGGGTTGATGGAGGGAGGTGGTTGCGGGGTTGGTGAGATGGGTGATGGGCATTAAGGAAGGCACTTGTCATGTTAGGCCTGGGGTGTTTTATGCAAGTGATGAATCACTGAATTCTACTCCTGAGACAAATATTGCAAGGTATGTTAACCGACCAGAATTTAAATAAAATTTTGAAGAAAAAAATGAAGTCACTTAATATGAAAAGTTGGAAGAATAAAAATCCCTGTATAAAAAAAAAATCTGTTTGAGTGTGTTCTTCAAATTCCTTTGTGTCCAAACCCACATATGAAACTGTTGCATTGGATGGTAATGTTATATTGAAGTTTTTAAGGAAGCTCCATACTGCTTTCCACAGGAGCTGCACCATTTTACCTTTCCAGAGGCAATGCACAAGAGTTCCAATTTCTCCCATCCACAGCAACACTTGTTGTTTTTTGTTGAATGTTTTTATCATGAAAGGGTGTTGATTTTTGTCAACATGCTTTTTCTGCCTCAGTCAATATGGTCATGTGGTTTCCTCCTTCTTTCTATTAATCTGGTATGTTCCATTTTCCCAGCTTTATTAAGATATAATTGACAACTCAAATTGTATATATTTACCATATGTAATGTGGTGCCTTGATATACATATACTTTGTGAAATGATTACCACCCAGATTAATTAACATATCCATCATGTTGCATATTTATGTTACCTTTTATTTTAGAGATGAGAATGCTTAAGGTTTACTCTCTTAGCAAATTTCAAGTATACAAGACAGTATTATTAACTATGATCATCGTGATGTATGTACATCAGATCCACAAAACTTATTCATCCTTCAGTAGCAAGCTTGTACCCTTTGACCAGCATCTTTCCACTTTCCCTATTCCCCAGACCCTCATAACTGCCATTTTACTGTTTCTATGAGGTAGACCTTTTTATGGTTCTGTTTTGTTTTTTAGGTTCCACATAATTGAGATCATACAGTATTTGTGTTTACCTGTCTGGCTTATTCCACCAAGCATTATGTTTTCTAGGCTCCTGCCTATCATCGCACATAGCAGGATTTCCTTTTTTTTCACATATTTCACATAATATTCACATGAGGTTTACATAAAACATCTTGTAGTTATAACAGTGTATTCTAACTTCAATTGCATACAGAAACTACCCTTTTTCTCCCTCTATTTTGTTTTTGATGTCACAAGATCTGTCTTTTTGTATCGTGTATCCATTGACAAACTATTGTAGCAATCATTATCTAATGCTTTGTCCTTAAACCTTTGCATTAAAGTTAAGTGATTTTTTTGGAAGGTTTTATTTATTCATTTGACAGAGAGAGAGGCAGGCAGAGAGAGAGGGAGAAGCAGGCTCCGTGCTGAGCAGAGAGCCCGATGTGGGGCTCAATCCCAGGAGCCTGAGATCATGACCTGAGCCGAGGGCAGAGGCCTAACCCACTGAGCCACCCAGACACCCCTAAAGTGAAGTGATTTCTAAAACATCAAATTATAGGATGAGTATTCTGTAATTTACTGTATCCTTGCCTTTACCAATATGTTTTATTTTTTTCTTGTTTTCATGTCAGTAGTTAGTATCCTTTCATTTCAGCTTGAGGAACTCCTTTATGGCAGATCTAGTGATGATTAATGATTAACTCCCTCAGCCTTAAATAGCCAGGGAAATTCTTTATCTCTCCTTTACTTCTGAACGACAGCTTTGCCAGGTAGAATATTCTTGGTTTTCTTCTTTCAGCACTTTGATATTTCACCCTACTCTGTCTTGGCCTGCAAGGTTTGTGCTGAGAATGACACTGATAGCTTTATGGAGTTTACTTTGTATGTAAGGAGATTTTTTTTTTTTTTTGCTTTTATATTTTCTCTTCGATTTGAGATTTTTTTATTATAATGTACTTGTAGAAAATATCTTTGGGTCGAATCTGTCTGGGGATCTATGAGCTTCATAAACTTGGCTGCCTATATCTCTTTCCAGATATGGGAAGTTCCCAGTCTTCCTTCCTTTCTCCCTCCCTTTTTTCCTTCCTTTCTCCCTTCCTTCCTTTCTTTTCTTTTTTAAGATTTTTATTCATTTGTCAGAGAGAGAGAGAGAGAAAGCACAAGCAGGGGAGTACCAGGCAGAGGGAGAAGCAGGCTTTCTGTTGAGCAAGTAGCCCCATGCAGGACTTGATCCTAGGACCCTGGGATCATGACCTGAGCTGAAGGCAGATGCTTAACCTACTGAGCCTCCCAAGTGTCCCCTCAGTCATTATTTCTTTAAGTAAGTATTCTGCCCCTTTCTCCCTCTCTTTCCTCCTGGTATTCCCAAAATTTAGAAATTGTTTCAATTGATGGTATTTCATAATCCATGTAGTATTTCTTCACTCCTTTTTATTCTTTTAGTTGTTGTTGATCTCTGAATAGATAATTTTAAGTGACTTGTTTTCAAGTTGAGATTCTTTCTTTTTATCAAGTCAGTTGTCGATGTTGCAATTTTCACTTCATTCATTGTGTTCTTTAGCTCCAGAATTTCTGTTTAGTTCTTTTTTGCAATTTCTGTCTCTCTGTTAAACTTCTCATTTTGTTCCCGTGTTGCTTTTCTGATTTTATTGAATTGTTTTTGTTTCTTTGTAAGTTACTGAGATTCTTAAAGCAACTATTTTAATTTCATCTTATTCAAATCATAGATCTCCATTTCTTTTGGGTTGGTTACTGAAAATTTATTGTTTTCCTTTGGTAGTTTCATACTTCCTTGATTTTTCATGTTCCTTGAAGTGTTGGATTACTATCTTGGCATTTGAAAAAGTGATTACCTCCTCCAGTCTTTACTGTCTGGCTTTGGGAGAGAAATAATTTCTGTCGGCCTGTCTAGGGATTCTGGGATTTCCTCAAACCTTTTCTATGTGTATGCCTGCTTTACACTTCTTGTTCCCTTTCTCTCTCTCTCCCTCTGTCTCTCTCTGTGTGTGTGTGTGTGTGTGTGTGTGTGTGTATGTGGCATTCTTAAGATTATATGCCTTCTTTTTGCAAAGCTGGACCTACTGCTGACAGCTTTAGCTTTACTTTCCCTAAGATAACGGTGAATGTTCTAATATGTTTGCTTTTTCACAGTCTTGCAGGGTTGGGACAGTTTTCCGTGTTCATGAGCCCTCTGCCAATGCTTTCACTTGCCACTCTCACGGGCACACACAGGGAACTGACCACAAGGTACGTGTGTTTGCGGGGGCGGGTTATGTGGGTGAGGTGTGGAGAGCATTAGGGATGCCTGTGGGCCAGTAGGGGAATCTGCAGGCAAGACCTCACTAGTGGTTTGTGGTGGCCCTTGTAATGGAGTCCACAAAATAGTTAAGCATATTCCATGTCTCTATGATGCACTCTAAGCCCTGCCTGATGTGTTTCTATTCTCTCCTCATGTTCAGGTGTACAGCTTACCCCAGTATTCCAGATGGGGTAAGAAAAAGGTGGACCTCTTTGGCAGTGTCTCACATAGCTGGGGAGGATGGGCACTCACACGTTTTTACTTTCTGCAGTGGGAGAAACTGCAGGCCAAGGTGTTCCTCTTGATGCTAAGCTGTGCCACTCTGTGGGAATGGAGACACAGATAAATTAAAACTATTTCTCTTACTTTCTTCAGTGCAATGGATTTCTTCAGATCCAATTTTGGATTTTTTTTTTTCTTTCTCCGAGGATGTGCTAGAACTTCTCCGCTGGACTGTTGGACTTCCAAAATGGATACTCTGACTCACCAGTGTTTTAAAAATCAAGGTTCTTTGAGGGAAAGATATTAGAAAACTACTACTCCTATAGTTTATTACATTGAATGGTTTTTGTATGTAGGACCATCCCTGCACTCTGGGAATAAATCCCACTTGGTCATGATGTAAAAACTTCTTTTTCTTTTTTTTTTTGGAAAAATGTTATCATATTAGAGCAGCGTGTTTTTTTTTCCAGATCTATACATCTTTTAATATGTGCTGAATTTAGTTTGCTAGTATTTTGTGGGTGATATTTGGATCTTACTATTTTAATGGAAGGAAGGAAGGCAACATATGGCAGTTAAGATGGAAGAACAAAAATAGAACTTAGAAGAATTGGAGGAACAGATTTTACATATTGTTATTTTCATATTTTAAAAACATTATTGGGGCGCCTGGGTGGCTCATGGGTTAAAGCCTCTGGCTTCGGCTCGGGCCATGATTCCAGGGTCCTGGGATCGAGCCCCACATAGGGCTCTCTGCTCAGCAGGGAGCCTGCTTCCTCCTCTTTCTCTGTGTCTGCCTGCCTCTCTACCTACTTGTTATCTGTATCTGTCAAATAAATAAATAAAATCTTTTAAAAAATTAAAAAAACATTATCAATAAGACTTGACATTGCACACCTGTGAAAATACATAATTAAATATTTTACAAATGTAATAGAACAGTTTGAATTGTACTTTCCCTTAAAAGAAGATTGCTAGGGGGCTCCTGGGTGGCTCAGTGGGTTAAAGCCTCTGCCTTCGGCTCAGGTCATGATCCCAGGGTCCTGGGATCGAGCCCCGCATCGGGCTCTCTGCTCAGCAGGGAGCCTGCTTCCTCCTCTATCTCTGCTTGCCTCTCTGCCTACCTGTGATCTCTGTCAAATAAATAAATAAATAAATCTTAAAAAAAAAAAAAAAAGAAAGATTGCTAGGGGCACCTGGGTGGCCTAGTGGGTTAGGCCTGTGCCTTTGGGGCTCAGGTCATGATCTCTGGGCTCAGGTCATGAGCCCAGCTCTCTGCTCAGTGGGGAGCCTGCTTCCCCTTCTCTCTCTGCCTGCCTCTCTGCCTACTTGTGATCTCTCTGTCAAATAAATAAATAAAAATCTTTATTTAAAAAAAAAGAAGATTGCGGGGCGCCTGGGTGGCTCAGTGGGTTAAGCCGCTGCCTTCGGCTCAGGTCATGATCTCGGAGTCCTGGGATCGAGCCCCACATCGGGCTCTCTGCTCAGCAGGGAGCCTGCTTCCTCCTCTCTCTCTGCCTGCCTCTCTGCCTGCTTGTGATCTCTCTATCAAATAAATAAATAAAATCTTTAAAAAAAAAAAAGAAGATTGCTGCAAAGCAAAATCATAGATCTGGAACACATTTCTTTTATTAAAAGGTATTTAAAATTTTAATTATTACTGTATGGGATAAACTGTTGGACCTAGCCACTTATGAGGACTGAATATGAATTTTGAAAATACATCATCAGTTCTTTTTCAGTAAAGGTTAAGAATGAACCATGATAAAAAAAAATGAAAAAAAAAAAAGAATGAACCATGAATTTACTGAAGTTGCTTTAAAATCTATTCTTCCATTTCCATTAACATACCTCCATGAGATTGTTTTTTTTTTTTTACGGTGAGAACTTAGAACTAGTTTAGACATAAATTCTCCTCTGTAAGTAACGCTTTTATCAACCCAACCTAGTTTAGATAAATGACCAAACAAGAAACAGTATCATTTGTCACTGAAATCTTTAAATATTTATGCTCAATGTATTCATTCAAAGTGTGCTTACAGGCATTTAATAAGGGAATAGAATTTCACTCATATCTGCTTTAGTTAAAATTGTAGAACAAAAACTTAGGGTAATAGCCATTCACTGTAACAAATGCCAATTGACAAATTTTCTCTAAACAAAGTATACAGATTCTTAAATTATTTCCTCTCTGTTCTGATTGTTGAAATGTAATTTTATGTCTGCTGAATTTCACATTTAAAAAATGAAATTGCGTTTTGTATAGTTTTCTCCAATCTATGAGTAATTTGTTTTTTAAATTAATTTATTTGACAGAGGGAGAGAAAGAGAGAAAGCACAAGCAGGGGAAGAGCAGGAGAGGGAGAAGCAGGCTCTCTGCTGAGCAGGGCTCCATCCCAGGACTCTGGGATCACGACCTGAGCAGAAGGTAGACGCTTAACCGACTGAGTCACCCAGGCGCCTCTATGTGTAACTTATTTTTATTTTATTTATTTATTTTTTAAAGATTTTATTTATTTATTTGTCAGAGACAGAGGGAGAGAGAGCGAGCGAGCACAGGCAGACAGAGGCAGAGGGAGAAGCAGGCTCCCTGCCGAGCAAGGAGCCCGATGTGGGACTCGATCCCAGGACGCTGGGATCATGACCTGAGCCGAAGGCAGCCTCTCAACCAACTGAGCCATCCAGGCGTCCCTGTAACTTATTTTTAATCTTAATTTAGTTAACTATCAGTGACCGATGGATTTTTAAAAAGTAGTCATTCATCGTGGACAATAAGTACTGGTTCTAAATACCTGAAGTGTGCTCTTCTGCATTTAATTTGCCCGACAGTGGGCCTTAATTAAATAAATGAATGAATATTCAATACCTGACCCTAGGTCCACACCGTTAACTAGATGTCTGTTACAGTCTCTCAATGATTAGAGTTGCTGGCATTTTTTAAGTGTATTAAATGCCAGGACCTGTGTAAGCACTCTCCCTTCCACCTCTTTCACTCACGTTCTCCTTCCTCCCGGGGAGAGGGCGTGCCCCGTACCAGGCCCGCCCTTCTATGCATTCGTTGGTCAAACCCGACGTCCGTTACGGCCGAGTCCCGCCCCAACCACGCCCCCACGCTGTCCGCGGGGCCGTGAGAAGCGTGGCTATAACAGTGCTGCCGGAAGGTTCAGGAGGTTCCCTCTCGTGAGAATCCGGACGCTCTCGAGGACCTGAGCGGTGCCGGTGGGAGCGCGCTTCGCGGTCCCGCTGAGCAGGCGCGACAGGCCCGTGGCCGCGGCGGGCGCACGCCTTGCCCCGCCCCCGCTGCTCTCAGGCTCCGCCCGGGCTCGCGCACACGCGCGCACTCCAAGTTCAAGCCTCGGTCTGGCCCGCGGGGACCGGGCGGGTGGAGGCTGGGCCGCTGAGGTACAAGGGGAGGAGCGGGAGGAGCCGGAGCTGCCGCCGCCACAGCCACTGCCACAGCTGCCGCCGCGGCCGCTGGAGAAGAGCATGTCCGCAACTAGAGCCAAGAAAGTGAAGATGGCCACCAAATCGTGCCCCGAGTGCGACCAACAGGTGGGCGCCGGGCGCCGGCCCGGGGGCCAGCGGGGCGGGTGCGCGGGCGGGCGGCCGTTGGCGGCGGCGGTTGGCTGTAGAGAGGCCGCCTCGCCGGGTGGTCTGGCCCTTGGGCTCGGTGTCCATAGTGGGAGGCCGGGCTGAGCCGAGGGGATGCCAGGGGGACTCCCGGGGTTGCAGTGGCTGGTCCCCACCTGGAGGCGTTAGCTGGGCAACTGTGTGTGTCCTGCGGCCCGTGGCGCGGGAGGGAGGCGTGGGTTTGTCTGGAGCGGACCGGGCGCCCTGTCCGGAGCCTTCCAGAGTCGCCTGGCCGGCTCTGGGTGACAGCGGAGGGAGTGTGGGGGCAGTGGCCTAAGTGGACGAGCACGGCCCCTTCAGTCCCCTTCTGCCGCGACGAGAATGCCCAGTGTGCCCGACTCCCGAGACCAGGCTCCAGGCTCCTGGCTCCAAAAGCCCCTCTGCCTTGCAGGGTTGCTTTGTTCTCATTAGCTGCGTGCGGTGACAAAAAGGGCCGCAGCTGGGGCGCCTGGGTGGCTCAGTGGGTTAAGCCTCTGCCTCCGCCTCAGGTCATGATCCCTGGGTTCTGGGATCGAGCCCCGCATCGGGCTCTCCGCTCGGCGGGGAGCCTGCTTCCCCCTCTCTCTCTGCCTGCCTCCCTGCCTACTTGTGATCTCTGTCTGTCAAGTAAATAAAATCTTTAAAGAAAAAGGGGGGGGCGCGCAACGATTATGACATTTTCCTTTTAGATGTCAGTAAATTGGTGATCTTAATATGCCTTTTAATACTTTACATAACCCAAATAATCATTACTTTGTTCTAAATTTTTAATAGAACACCACTGAATACTAAGTCCCTGTTAAAGCCCTACTTTTCTAGGCACTCCCCTCTTAAGATGGTATGTATTTGTCTAACTTTTTAAAAAGATGAATTTGCCATTCCTACCTGTGTGTGGCTTCTTGAATATATTTTTTTAAAGATTTTGTTTATTTATTTGACAGAGGGAGAGAGAGAGATCACAAATAGAGAGGCAGGCAGAGAGAGAAAGGGGAAGCAGGCTCCCCGCTGAGCAGGGAGCCCGATGCGGGGCTCCCTGCGGGGCTCGAATCGAGGACCCTGGGATCATGACCTGAGCTGAAGGCAGAGGCTTAACCAACTGAGCCACCCAGGCGCCCCAGCTTCTTGAAGTTTTAGTATCTGATTTATAAACTCAGTTCGTAAGGTCGTGCAATGGCTTTATGACCACCGGGGGTCTAGGGTTCTGCTAGACATTCAGGCCTGCCCTGGACCCAGATGGAAACACTGTATGTAATCAGAACAGCATCAGAATTGTGGTCAGTAAGGATCCCCACAGCATACCAGGGGCTTTCTCTGCCTCCCTAAATGACAGTTCAGGTGTGAAAACAAGATGGTGGGAGTGGTTCCAAGACTTACCATAGCTTAGAAATTTCATGTTTCTTAGCCCACGAGTAAGGCCTTTGCTTCCAAGGTTTTGCCGGGAATGGCATGATTATATTTATTGTACTTAGGGAAACCTAAAACTTCATGCCTTCCAGTCCAGATGCCAATTACGTGTCATTTTTACCATAAGCAATATTGTCTAATAATGTTATTTGATTAGGCTGCCAGGGTGGGAGTGCTAGACTTAAGCAAAGGTCTTTTTTCTCAGTGAAGACTTTTGTCAACCCTTTATTAACATGTCATAGTCCCATGAATTTTTTTTTTTAAAGATTTTATTTATTTATTTGACAGAGACATAGTGAAAGAGGGACTACAAGCAGGGAGAGTAGGAGAGGGAGAAGCAGGCTTCCTGCTGAGCAGGGAGCTCCACGCAGGGCTCCATCCCAGGACCCTGGGATCATGACCTGAGCCAAAGGCAGACACTTAACGACTGACTGAACCACCCAGGCCCCCCCCCATGAAATTTTTTTTTTTTTTAAGATTTTATTTATTTATTTGACAGACAGAGATCACAAGTAGGCAGAGAGGCAGGCAGAGAGATGAAGGGAAGCAGGCTCCCTGCTGAGCAGAGAGCCAGATGTGGGCTCAATCCCAGAACCCTGGGAACATGACCTGAGCCGAAGGCAGAGTCTTTAACCCACTGAGCCACCCAGGCGCCCCCAAGCCCCAACATGAAATTTTTTTAATGGTTTCCTTGGTCTATAAAGTTTGGTTATTCTTAACTAGGAAAAGTAGAGTTCATTGAAAAGTTCTTCAATTAAAACCATCTGTAAGACATCTTTTATGTCATAATGCAGTGTCTGTCTTTTCAAAATAATTGCCTCTTTTTACTTTCCCTCCTTTGGTAAGAGAAATTTACTGCCTCCTCTAAATATTTCACTCAGCAGTGTGTGTAGTTTTCATTGTACAGATTTTGAATATATTTTGTAAATTTTTCCCTATCAGTTCAATTTTTTGAATGCTTTTGTGAGTGGAATTGTTTTAAAATTTTCGTTTTATCAATTTCATTATGTATAGAAGTGCAATTGATTTTTTTCATTGTGGTAAAAAAAGATAAAATTCACCATTTGAACCATGTTAAAGGGTCTACTTAAGTGGCATTAATATTTTTACAGCATTGTACAACCATTACCACTATCGAATTCCAGAACATTTTTATCACTCTGAGGTGAGACCTTGTTTCCATTAAACAAACAGTCATTCTCAATGCCACCTAGTCCCTAGCTACTAGCAACCACTAATTTGCTTTCTGTCAGCCTTCATAGACTTGAATGAAGTTCAGGCCTTGCCCTGAATTAGGTTTTGGCTTAAGAATGTTGTGGCTGGTTTGATTTTTTTTTCCAAACCACCAAAATTTTCTGCATATCAACTATAAGGCTGTTTCACTTTCTTATCATTTGTGTGTTCACTGGAGTAGCACCATTTCCTTCAAGAAATTTTCCTTTTCATTTATAATTTGGCTCTTTGGCGTAAGAGGCCTAACCTTCGGCCTTGCTTGGCTTTTGACATGCCTTTTGTACTAAGCTTAATCATTTCTAACTTTGGATTTAAAATGAGAAATGTGTACCTTTTCCTTTAACTTGAATACTTAAAAGCCATCGTAGGGTTATTAACTGGCCTAATTTCAATATTGCTGCTTCTTAGTACAGGGAGGCCTGAGGAGAAGGAGGTAAACGGAATGGCCAGTTGGTAGAGTATTCAGAACACACACATTTATCGATTAAGTTTGCTGTCTTGTATAGGTGTGTTTCATGGCACTCCAAAATAATTAAAATAGTAACATCAAAGATCACTGATCACAGATCACTGTAACCAAGATAATGATGAAAAGGTTTGAAATATTTCAAAAATTACCACAACATGACAAAGATACAAAGTGAGCAGATGTGGTGGAAAAATAGTGGTGATAGACTTCCTCCACGAAATGTTGCCATAAATCTTCAATATGTAAAACCCAGAGTATCTGTGAAGCACAATGAAGCAAAGTGCAAAAAAATAAGGCATATCTGTAATAAAGTCTTCCCTCTTTTTTTGTCTCTAGCAAAAGGCTTGTCAATTTTGTTCATGTTTTCAAAGAAACCAACTTTCGTTTTATTGATTTTCTTTATTATTTCTCTATTCTCTATTTTGTTTATCTCTAATACTAATATTTCCCTCTTTATGTTGGCTTGGGTTTAGTTTGCTCTTCTTTTTCTAGTTCTTTAAGTTGTAAAGTTAGATTGTTGATTTGAGATCATCTTTCTTTTTTATTTTTTTAAGATTTTATTTATTTATTTAACAGAGATCACAAGTAGGCAGAGAGACAGGCAGAGAGAGAGAGGGAGGCAGGCTCCCCACTGAGCAGAGAGCCCAATGTGGGGCTTGATGCGGGGCTCTATTCCAGGACCCTGGGATCATGACCTGGGTGGAAGGTAGAGGCTTTAACCCACTGAGCCACCCAGGAACCCTGAGATCTTCTTTCTTCATGTAAGCTTTTACAGGTCTATAATTTTCCTGCTTAACATTGCTTTATCTGTGTCCTATGAGTTTTGGTAGGTTATATTTTTGTTTTCAGTCATCTCTATGTATTTTCTATTTTTCCTTATGATTTGTTTTTTTAATCCATTGGTTATTTCAGAGTATGTTGCTTAATTTCTAAAATTTTTTGAATTTTCTAGTTTTCCTTTCTGTTTGTTTCTAACTTTGTCATGTTGTGTTTGGAGAATTTACTTTGATATCTATCTTAAAAAATGAACTTGGGGCACGTGGGTGGCATAGTCAGTTAAGCATCCAACTCTTGGTTTTGGCTCAGGTTGTGATCTCAGTGGTAATTGCTCAGGTGAGATTGAGGCCCATGTCAGGCTCTGTGCTCAGTGTCAGGCTCTGTGCTCAACACAGAGTCTGCTTAGGTTTCTCTCTCCTTCTCCCTCTTCCTCTGCCCCTTCCCCCGTTCTCTCTCTCTCCAAGTAAATAATTCTTAAAAAAAAAAAAAAAAAAAAAAGAACTTTAATTCTTACGTGTGCCATATACAAATAATATTTCAAGATGGATTTGTAGACCTACATGAAAAATTTTAAACTACGAAACTTCCAGAAAATACTAAAAAAAATCTTTGTGAACTTAAGTTAGGCAATTGTTTGGTGTTACAACACCAAAAGCATGACCTATAAAAGAAAAAAATGGTAAATTGAACTTAATCAAAATGAAAACTTCTGTTTTGAAAATCACTGTTTAGAAAAAGAAAAGAAGATACGAACAAATAAGAACCTTTGCAAAGCATATATATGTACTAGAGAACTTGTATCCAGAATACATAAAGGGCTTTCAAAGGTTAATAATAAGAAAACAAACAACCCAATTAAAAAATAGGCATAAATTTGAATAGATACTTCACCAGAGTAGACTTATAGGCAGCATATAAGCTCATAGAAAAATGCTCAACATCATTAGTCATTAGGGATATGTGTATTACCATAGTGAGACCCTACTGGAATAACTAAAAAAGAACATACCAAATATTGATGAGTATGTGGAGGAACTGGACATCTCACACACTGCTGGTGGGAATATAAAATGGTACAACCTCTTTGGGAAATAGTTGATCGTTCTTTTTCTTTCTTTCTTTCTTTCTCTTTTGGAAATTTTACTTATTTGACAGAGAGCACAAGCAGAGGGAGAGGGAGAAGCAGGCTCCCTGCTGAGCAGAGAGCCCCATCATGTGAGGCTTGATCCCAGAGTCCTGGGATCATGACCAGAATCCTGGAATCATGACCTGAGCTGGAGGCAGACGCTTAACAGCTGAGCCACCCAGGCACCCCAGTTTGGCAGTTTTCTTAAAAAGTTAGACCTGGGGCGCCTGGGTGGCTCAGTGGGTTAAGCCGCTGCCTTCGGCTCAGGTCATGATCCCAGGGTCCTGGGATCGAGTCCCGCATCGGGCTCTCTGCTCAGCGGGGAGCCTGCTTCCCTCTCTCTCTCTGCCTGCCTCTCTGTCTACTTGTGATCTCTGTCTGTCAAATAAATAAATAAAATCTTTAAAAAAAAAAAAAAAAAAAAAGTTAGACCTATCATATGATCCAACCATTTCCACTTTTAGCTATTTATTCAAGAGAAAAGAATGTGTGTGTGTGTGTGTGTGTGTGTGTGTGTATACACATGTGTGTGTAATATATATACATATACATAAAGACTTTTGCATGGAAGTTCATAGTAGCTTTATATGTAATAGCTAAAAACTGAAAACAGTCAACATGTACAGATAAACTGTGGTATATCTTCATATGGAATAGTATTCAGCAATAAAATGAAAGAACTTGTTATATGCAAAAACATGGGCAAATCTCAAAATAATTATGCTAAGTGAAGCTAAACAAAGAAAGAGCATGTACTTAAGATTCCATTTACATAAAACTCTAGAAAATTCAAACTGATCTATAGTGCCTGCTGATCAGTAGTTGCTTGGGGATATTGAGGGGGATGCTAAGGAGAGGTAGATTACAAAGGCATATGAGGAAACCTAGGGATGATGGATATATTGACTATCTTGATGGTGATGGTTTCATGGGCATATACAATTGTCAGAACATGTCAAATTGTACATTTTAAATATGTATAGTTTATTGTATGTTTATTATAACAATAAAGCTGTCACATGATAATCGTTTTTTCACTTAAAACTATGTGAAGATCACAGATTACTTGAGGTAGTAAAGACCTTAGAAAAGAAAACAGAAAACTGCAGGGCTTATGAGATTTGTTCAGGGTCTTTCCTCTGCCGGAGACTAGGAGAACCTATGTCTGGCACCTATTTTATAGGTGTTCCTTTCCATGTTCCTTTCCCTCAAACTGGCTATTGTAAATGATCCCTTGCCAGGAATTAGTACTGGCCCTCTTCTCTCATGTTCAAACTATTGAAGGCAGGATTTTTTTTTTTTTTTGTATTTTCTAGAAGTTTAATAGTTTAAAATATTTCATGTAGGTCTGTAGTCCATATTTGTATGTGGCATAAGGTGAGAATCAAAGTTAATTAATTAATTTATTTATTTGAGAGAGAGACACACAGTGAGAGAGGGAACACAGACAGAGGGAGTGGGAGAGGGAGAAGCAGGCTTCCCACCTAGCAGGGAGCCTGATGCAGGGCTTGATCCCAGGACGCTGGGATCATGACTTGAGCTGACGCCCAATGACTGAGCCACCCAGGCGCCCTCACAGTTAATTTTTTAAGACTGATACCATTTAAAGTATCTTCTCCAACCATAGCAGAATAAAGTTAGAAATCAACAACAAAGGAAAACTAGAAAATTCAAAAAATTTGTAGAAATTAAACAACATACTCTGAAAAACTGGTGGATGGGAAAAGAAATCACAAGTTTTCAATTCTATTTTATCATTAGTAATCAATTTGTGTCTACTTCTTGTTTCTTCCTCCCTTTAAAATGTCTGTCAAATATACTCTTTGTGGTTTTTGGTTTTTTTTTTTGGAAATACATTACCCTGCCAGCATTGCAGAACAGGCCAACAGCCTCTCATCCTAGGATTAATGTAATAATTTCCTAGTCACTTTTTCCTACTCTAATCCATGTTGTAACTATTCTGAGACTGACATTTTAGCAAATAGGTTTTTTTAAAATTACCTTTTAAAAAAAACTAACATACAATGTATTATTAGCCCCAGGGGTACAGGTCTGTGAATCATCAGGCTTACACACTTCCTAGCACTCACCATAGCACATACTGTCCCCAGTATCCATAACCCAACCACCTTCTCCCTCCCCACCTCCCCCTGGGCAACCCTGAGTTTGTTTTGTGAGATTAAGAGTCTCTTATAGTTTGTCTCCCTCCCGATACCATCTTGTTTCATTTATTCTTTTCTACCCCCCAAGCCTCCCACTTTGCCTCTCAAAATCCTCATATCATATGATAATTGTCTTTCTCTGATTGACTTATTTCACACAGCATAATACCCTCTAGTTCCATCCATGTTGTCACAAATGGCAAGATTGCATTTCTTTTCATGGCTGCATAGTATTCCATTGGATATATATACTACCTCTTCTTTATCCATTCATCTGTTGATGGACATCTATGTTCTTTCCATAGTTTGACTATTGTGGACACTGCTGCTATAAACATTCGGGTGCATGTGCCCCTTTGGATCACTACATTCGTATCTTTAGGGTAAATACCCAGTAGCATGATTGCTAGGTCGTAGGGTAGCTCTATTTTCAACTTTTCGAGACACCTCCATGCTGTTTTCCAGAGTGGCTGTACCAGCTTGCATTCCCACCAATAGTGCAGGAGGGTTCCCCTTTCTCTGCATCCTCACCAGCATTTGTCATTTCCTGACTTGTTAATTTTAGCCATTCTGACTGGTGTGAGATGCTGGGTGATGTGGAGCACTTTTTCATGTGTCTGTTGGCCATCTGGATGTCTTCTTTGCAGAAATGTCTGTTCGTGTCCTCTGCCTATTTCTTGATTGGATTATTTGTTCTTTGGGTGTTGAGTTTGATAAGTTCTTTATAGATTTTGGACACTAGCCCTTTATCTGATAGGTCGTTTGCAAATGTCTTCTCCCATTCTGTCAGTTGTCTTTTGGTTTTATTGACTGTCTCCTTTGCTGTGCAAAAGCTTTTGATCTTGATGAAGTCCCAATAGTTCATTTTTGCCCTTGCGTCCCTTGCCTTTGGCAACGTTTCTAGGAAGAAGTTGCTGTGGCTGAGGTCGAAGAGGCTGCTGCTTGTGTTTTCCTCAAGGATTTTGATGGATTCCTTTCACACATTGAGGTCTTTCATCCATTTGAAGTCTATTTTTGTGTGTGGTATAAGGAAATGGTCCAGTTTCATTTTTCTGCACATGGCTGTCCAATTTTCCCAACACCATTTGTTGAAGAGACTGTTTTTTTCCATTGGACATTCTTTCCTGCTTTGTCAAAGATTAGTTGACCATAGAGTTGAGGGTCTATTTCTCGGCTCTCTATTCTGTTCCATTGATCTATGTATCTGTTTTTGCGCCAGTACCATACTGTCTTGATGATGACAGCTTTGTAACAGAGCTTGAAGTCTGGAATTGTGATGCCACCAACTTTGGCTTTCTTTTTCAACATTCCTCTGGCTATTCGAGGTCTTTTCTTGTTCCATATAAATTTTAGGATTATTTGTTCCATTTCTTTGAAAAAAATGGATGGGATTTTGATAGGGATTGCATTAAACGTGTAGATTGCTTTAGGTAGCATAGACATTTTCACAATATTTGTTCTTCCAATCCATGAGCATGGAACATTTTTCCATTTCTTTGTGTCTTCCTCAATTTCTTTTATGAGTACTTTATAGTTTTCTGAGTACAGATTCTTTGCCTCTTTGGTTAGGTTTATTCCTAGGTATCTTATGGTTTTGGGTGTAATTGTATATGGGATTGACTCCTTCATTTCTCTTTCTTCTGTCTTGTGCAGCTGAAATGCAACTGATTTCTGTGCATTGATTTTATATCCTGACACTTTACTGAATTCCTGTACAAGTTCTAACAGTTTTAGAGTGGAGTCTTTTGGGTTTTCCACATAAAGTATCATATCATCTGCAAAGAGCGATAGTTTGACTTTTTCTTTGCTGATTTGGATACCTTTAGTTTCTTTTTGTTGTCTGATTGCTGAGGCTAGGACTTCTAGTACTATGTTGAATAGCAGTGGTGATAATGGACATCCCTGCCAAGTTCCTGATCTTAGCGGAAAAGCTCTCGGTTTTTCTCCATTGAGAATAATACTCACGGTGGGTTTTTCATAGATGGCTTTGATGATATTGAGGTATGTATCCTCTATCCTTACACTTTGAAGAGTTTTGATCAAGAAAGGATGCTGTACTTTGTCAAATGCTTTTTTAGCATTTATTGAGAGTATCATATGGTTCTTGTTCTTTTCTTTTGTTAATGTATTGTATCACATTGATTGATTTGCAGATGTTGAACCAAACTTGCAGCCCTGGAATAAATCCCAGTTGGTTATGGTGAATAATCCTTTTATGGACTGTTGGATCCTATTGGCTAGTATTTTGTTGAGAATTTTTTATATTTGTGTTCATCAAGGATATTGGTTTGTAATTCTCTTTTTTTGATGGGGTCTGTCTGGTTTTGGGATCGAGGTAATGCTGGCCTCATAAAATGAGTTTGGAAGTTTTCCTTCCATTTATATTTTTTGGAACAGTTTCAGGAGAATAGGAATTAATTCTTCTTTAAATGTTTGGTATATTTCCCCTGGGAAGCCATCTGGCCCTGGGCTCTTGTTTTTTGGGAGATTTTTGATGACTGCTTCCATCTCCTTACTGGTTATGGTTCTGTTCAGGTTTTCTATTTCTTCCTGGTTCAGTTGTGGTAGTTTATATGTCTCTAAGAATGCATGCATTTCTTCCAGATTGTCAAATTTGCTGGTGTATAGTTGCTCATAATATGTTCTTAAAATTGTTTGTATTTATTTGGTGTTGGTTGTGATCTCTCCTCTTTCATTCATGATTTTACTTATCTGGGTCTTTTTTCTTTTTGATAAGTCTGGCCAGGCATTTATCAATCTTATTAATTCTTTCAAAGAACCAGCTCCTAGTTTCTTGGTATGTTCAACTGTTTTTTTGGTTTCTATTTCATTGATTTCTGCTCTGATCTTTATTATTTCTTTTCTTCTGCTGGGTTTAAGCTTTCTTTGCTGTTCTTTCTCCAGCTCCTTTAGGTGTAGTGTTAGGTTGTATATTTGAGACCCTTCTTGCTTCTTTTCTTTTCTTTCTTTTTTTTTTTTAAAAGATTTTATTTATTTATTTGATAGACAGAGATCACAGGTAGGCAGAAAGACAGGCAGAGAGAGAGAGAGAGGAAGGGAAGCAGGCTGCCCACCAAGCAGAGAGCCCAATGCGGGGCTTGATCCCAGGACCCTGGGATCATGACCTGAGCCGAAGGCAGAGGCTTTAACCCACTGAGCCACTCAGGCGCCCCGAGATCCTTGTTTCTTGAGAAAGGCTTGTATCGCTATATATTTTCCTCTCAGGACTGCTTTTGCTGTGTCCCACAGATTTTGAACAGTTGTGTATCCATTATCATTTGTTTCCATGAATTTTTCCAATTCTTTTTTAATTTCCTGGTTGACCTATTTGGTTTTTAGTAAGATGCTCTTTAGCCTCCATGTATCTGGGTTCTTTCCAACTTTCTTCTTGTGATTGAGTTCTAGCTTCAGAGCATTGTGGTCTGAAAATATGCAGGGAATGATCCCAATCTTTTGGTACCAGTTGAGACCTGATTTGTTACCCAGGATGTGATCTATTCTGGAGACTGTTCCATGTGCACTAGAGAAGAATGTGTATTCTGTTGTTTTGGGATGGAATGTGCTGAATATATCTGTGATGTCCATCTGGTCCAGAGTGTCATTTAAAGCCTTTATTTCCTTGTTAATCTTTTGCTTGGATGATCTGTCCATTTCAGTGAGGGGGCTGTTAAAAGTCCCCTACTATTATTGTATGATTGTCGATGTGTTTCTTTGATTTTGTTATTAATTGGTTTATATAGTTGGCTGCTCCCATGTTAGGGGCATAGATATTTATAATTGTTAGATCTTCTTGTTGGACAGATCCTTTGAGTATGATATAGTGTCCATCTTCATCTCTTATTATAGTCTTTGGTTTAAAATCTAAGTGATCTGATATAAGGATTGCCACCCCAGCTTTCTTTTGATGTCCATTAGCATGGTAAATTGTTTCTCACCCCCTCACTTTAAATCTGGAGGTATCTTTGGGTCTAAAATGAGTTTCTTGTAGAGAGCATATTGGTGGGTTTTGGTTTTTTATCCATTCTGATGCCCTGTGTCTTTTGATTGGGGCATTTAGCCCATTTATATTCAGGGTAACTATTGAAATATATGAATTTAGTGCCATTGTATTTCCTGTAAGGTGACTGTTACTGTATATTGTCTCTGTTCCTTTCTGGCCTACTACTTTTAGACTCTCTTTCCTTAGAGGACCCCTTTCAGTATTTCCTATAGGGCTGGTTTGGTGTTTACAAATTCTTTTAGTTTCTTTTTTGTCCTGAAAGCTTTTGATCTCTCCTATTTTCTTTTCTTCTTCTTCTTTTTTTTTTTTTTTAAGATTTTTATTTATTTATTTGACAGACCACAAGTAGGCAGAGAGGCAGGCAGAGAGAGAGAGGGGAGGAAGCAGGCTCCCCACTGAGCAGAGAGCCCGATGCGGGGCTCGATCCCAGGATCCTGGGATCATGACTTGAGCCGAAGGCAGAGGCTTTAACCCACTGAGCCACCCAGGTGCCCCTATCTCTCCTATTTTCAATGATAGCCTAGCTGGATATACTATTCTTGGCTGCATGTTTTTCTTGTTTAGTGCTCTGAATATATCATGCCAATTCTTTCTGGCCTGCCAGGTCTCTGTGGATAAGTCTGCTTCCAGTCTAATATTGTTACCATTGTATGTTACAGACTTCTTGTCCCGGCTTCTTTCAGGATTTTCTTTGTCACTAAGACTTGTAAGTTTTACTATTAGATAACGGGATGTGGACCTATTATAGATTTTGACAGGGGCTCTCTGTGCCTCCTGGATTTTGATGCTTGTTTCCTTTGCCATATTAGGGAAATTCTCTAGAATAATTCTCTCCAATATATCTTCTGCCCCCCTGTCTCTCTCTCCTTCTTCTGGAATCCCAATTACTCTAATATTGTTTCGTCTTATGGTATCACTTATCTTCTGAATTCTCCCCTCATGGTCCAGTAGTTGTTAGTCTCTCTTTTGCTCAGCTTCTTTATTCTCCTTCATTTGGTCTTCTATATCACTAATTCTCTCTTCTGCCTCATTTATCCTAGTGGTAAGAGCCTCCATTTTTTTTTTTAAGATTATATTTATTTATTTGACACACAGAGATCACAAGTAGGCAGAGAGGTAGGCAGAGAGAGGGGGGAAGCAGGCTCTCTGCTGAGCATAGCCTGATGCAGGACACAATCCTAGGACCCTGAGATCATGACCTGAGCTGAAGGCAGAGGCTTAACCCACTGAGCCACCCAAGCGCCCAAGAGTCTACATTTTTTATTGCACCTCATTAATAGCTTTTTCAATTTCAGCTTGGTTAGATTTTAGTTCTTTTATTTCCCCAGAAAGGGCTTTTATTTCTCCAGACAGGGTTTCTCTAATATCTTCCATGCCTTTTTTGAGCCCAGCTAGCACCTTGAGAATTGTCATTCTGAACTCTAGATCTGACGTATTACCAATGTCTGTATTGATTAGGTCCTTAGCCTTTGGTACTGCCTCTTGTTCTTTTTTTTTTTTGGTGAGTTTTTCCACCTTGTCATTTTATGCAGATAAGAATATATGAACGAGAGAATAAAATACTAAAAGGATGGCAAAGACCCCAGAAAAAATGTATGCTATCCAAATCAGAAGAGACCCCAATTGGGGAGAAAAAAGGGGTAAAAAGAAGTTTAAGAAAAATTAAAAAAAAATATATATTAGACTGGTGAATAGAACAGAGTCACCCGCTTGATTTTGGGTGTATTTTGGTCTCTTAGAAGAAACTACCTCCCAAAACTTTAAAGAAAGAAAAACTTAGATATATACAAAAATAAGGATAAACATGATGAAGGGATGGAATATGACTGTAAAGATGAAAATTTAAAAAAATTCTAATACAGGTTTTGATAAGTTGGTTAGGAAAAGAAAGAAAAAGAAAGTGGAGAGAATTTGCTCAGGCTGGAGATGAGAACAAAGTCCTGTGCTAGATTTAGGGTATATTTTGATCTATTAGAAGAGTTTGTATCCCAAAAATTTTTTTAGAAGAAAAAACCCTATATGTATACAAAAAATTAAGTTAGATACAATGAAAGATAAAATGACTATCATAATGAAGGTTTAAAAAGGTTTTTTTTTAAAGAAAGGTATTGTTATAATAAACTAGTTTAAAAAACGTTAAAAGAGGAAAAGTTTAAAAAATTAGAATAAGAAAAAAGTAAAATTAAAAAAATTTAACTTTGCGGGAGCTGCTGCAGGGCTTCACGGTGGACGTGGCGAGGCACCAGCCTACGGACCCAGCCCTGCATCTGGCTCTTTGCTTAGCAGGGAGCCTGTTTTCCCCTCTCTCTCTGCCTGCCTCTCTCTACCATCTTCTCATCTCTGTCTGTCAAAGGAAGAAATAAAATCTTAAAAAAAATAATAAAACAAACAAAAATTTAACTTTGCAAGACTAAAGAATCATGGGTACAAAGTTATGAATTCTGTCCTTTGCTTCCCCCTCCTCTGGAATTCCGCTCTTCTCCTTGATCAGTGAGCTTGGTCTTAGCTGGATGTTCTTGCTGATCTACTGGGCGGGGCCTTTTGTAGTGATTCTCAAATGTCTTTGCCTGAGGCGGAATTGTGCTGCCCTTACCAGGGGCTCGGCTAAGGACTAAGTAATCTGCTCGGGTTTGCTCTGGGGAGCTTTTTGTTCCCTGAACGCTTTCTCTAGACCTCTGGAGCACAGGAATGAAAATAGTGGCCTCCCAGTCTCTGGCCTGGAGGAGCTGAGAGCTCGGGGCCCCTCTCCTCAGTGTGCCCTTGGAGAAAAGCGTTCAGTCACTCCCATCTCCCTGGTCTTGGGCTGACTCTGAGCTCACCCTCCTGCGATCAAGCACCTCCGTCTCTGGCACACAGGTCCATTTGGAGTCTCCAAACTCAGCAGATTCCTGCCTTCAGAGAAGGAAAGTGGGTCTCCCCAGATCTGCCACTTGCGGGGTCCCTGCTCGAAGAGCAGTGGCCCAATTGTGCCACGGATTACAGTTTAAGGTAACCCCAAGCTGAGCGCTCACTCCTCGGCTCCGTCTCTGTAGCCGGCTTCCCTGCTCTGATACCTGCGAGCTCTGCTACACTCAGACACCCCCGATCCTTCTGTGACCCCGTGGGATCTGAGACCATACTGTCCCCGCATGGACTCCACCCCTGCTTGACCTCTGGAGCAATGTCCTTCAGTGGAGCAGACTTCTAAAAGTTCAGATTTTTTGCTTTGTTGCCCTGCTACTTGCTGGGAGCTGGCCCCTCCCCCCATGGTCTGTCTTTCTGTTGCTTCAGATTCACTTCTCTGCACATCCTACCTTTCAGAAAGTGGTCGATTTTCTGTTTCTAGAATTGCTGTTCTTCTCTTTGATCTCCTGTTGGGTTTGTGGGTGTTTGGAATGGTTTGATAACTATGTAGCTGAACTCATGCTACCTGATGTCATCTCAGTCTGCTACTCCTTTGCCATCTTGACTCCTACCCCAGCCAGCAAATAGTTTTTTTTACTTTACATTCTTCCTGTGGCCACTCACATTAGTTGTTATTAAACATTTACCATATGCTTGGAACTATAAAGGATTAGGAGAATGGGATGGGTGTGATTTCCTATCTTGAATAATTTTTATGAAAAGGTGGAGTTTTAATAAAAGTGTGATCTCTACCTTCAAGTAAGTTATTGCTTAGTTGAAAAGACACATAAATACTTCAGAAGTTATAAATAGTAAAGCAGTAATATTTTTTCCCTTTTTTTTCCCCTCCAGGTTCCTGTTGCATGTAAATCTTGTCCCTGTGGTTATGTATTTATTAATAGGAAACTTCTAAAAGTAAAATGCTCAGAGAAATCATCATCTTTTACAGGTAATTGAGAGAGTTTACCACCTTTCTGTTTTTTATGGTTTCCATTATATAAAGTTAAAATTAATTTTTGTGAGTTAAATTTTTTTTTTTTTTTGCTGGTGGAATTATAATACTAAAATCTATTGAAGAATACTTTTGTTTTTTTATTAATTATTTTTATTAACATATAATGTATTATTTGCCCCAGGGGTACAGGTTTGTGAATCATCAGGCTTATACACTCAGTATCTTTGGTTTTTATTAGATACAATAAGTCATTTACATTGATTTATTCTTCATCCAATTTAAATGTTAACTCCTTTACTGATAAATTTTATAACAAATTTTAATGAGAATTTTTTAAAAAAAGATTTATTTATTTATTTATTTGACAGACAGATTACAAGTAGGCAGAGAGGCAGGCAGAGAGAGAGAGAGGAGGAAGCAGGCTCCCCGCTGAGCAGAGATCCCAATGCTGGGCTCGATCCCAGGACCCTGGGATCATGACCTGAGCCGAAGGCAGAGGCTTTAACCCTCTGAGCCACCCAGGTGCCCCTTAATGAGAAATTTTAATTAGAAAATGTTAATTGGAAGAAAGGAAACCTTGATTTTAGTATCATACTTTTTTAATTAGCAGGGTTTTTTTGATTCGCTGATTTAGACTACCTAAAAAATTGCTCACTTCAATTTTGTTTGAGTTTCTAGCTTTCTCTTTGATGTTAAATCTAGACTTATGCCCTAAGTGTATTCGAAGGTGAGTTTATTTACTACTTTTTATTCCTGTGATAAAAATCACATGTTGTATCAGTAGTGAGCCCATAATGATAGTAGATTTATTGCAAACAACTGTTGAACGCCTAACATATGCCAGGTACTATATATCTTGGGCATACAGCAATAAATCTACTTCTAAGACAGGTTTAGTACTGTTGTAGCAGTTGAAGATATTTGCATAGGAGTATACATATGGGATATACAGGGAGAATATCAGCTAGTAATAAGTGCTGGGTAGGAAATTAAAATAGGGTACTGTCCTATAGATTAACTAGAAGGTTACTTTTGATTGAGTGGTCCAGGGAATGCATCTCTGAGGAGGAGGTATTTTATAAGGTCTGAATAGATGAAGGGGCTAGACATATGAAAACCAGAGAAAGTAGATTCTAGGCAGAGGAAAAAACAAAGGCAGAAGTTCTAAGGCAGGATTTATTCCAGGAATGCAGTCTTAGTACAATATAAGGAAACCTATTAGTATCATATACCATGTTAATAAATATAAAGAAAAAACAATAAGATTATTTCTGTAGATTCTGAGAAAACCTTTGGCAAAATTAAGTACCCATTCATGATAGAGACCCTTAAGAGAATAGGATTTGAAGAGTACTTACTTAACTTGATGAAGTATATATTTTAGCATTAAAGGTAGTATCTTATTTAAATGGGGAACCTCTACAGGCATTTCCACTTCAGTTTCATATCAGGAACAAGGCAAACATTGTCACTGTCTTCACTACTATTCTGCATTATGTTAGAGGTAAAGTAGCCAAGACAATTAGATAAGAGAAATCAAGAAGAAGCATAGAAGTGGTAAAGAACAAGTAGAACAATATCTATTTGCAGATCATAGTATAGCTGGATTCCAGGAGATCAATAATAAAAGTACCTCAATACAGTAAAAGAATTGAGTGAAGGGTCAGGATTTAAAATTAACATAAAAAATCAGCTTTCATATCTAGAAATAGCTTATACTGAACATAGTGTTAGAGAAAAGCCTATTAACAATAGCAACATGGAGAGTTATATCTTTAGGAATAAATTTAGTAAGAATAGCCTAAAACTTATCCAAGGAAAATTTTAAACACTCCTAAAAGACACTGAAGCAGATTTAAGCAAATGGTAAAACATCCCTTGTTCTTGAATAGGATGATTCAACATCATAAGGATGTTAATCCTCCCAAATTAATGAAATCAATGCAATTTTATTCTTTAAAATTCATTTATTTTATTTTTAAAAGATTTTATTTATTTTTTTGACAGAGACAGGGACTGTGAGAGAGGGAATATAAGCAAGGGGAGTGGGAGAGGGAGAAGCAGGCTTCTGGCTGAGCAGGGAGCCCATTGTGGGGCTCGATGCAAGGCTAGATCCCAGGACCCTGGGATCATGACCTGAGGCAAAGGCAGATGCTTAACAACTGAGCCACCCAGGCACCCCAATGCAATTTTAATAAAAATCCTAAGAAGTTGTTTTATTGAGTTAGACAAGCTGATTTTAAGATTCATATGGAAAAATAAACACGCAAAAATAGCCACGAAAATTGTCAATTGACTTTTAGTAAAGGTCTAAGGAAATAAAATGAGAAAGAATAGTTTTTTCAACAAATGGTATTGATATACCATGCTGGATATGCAAAAGAATGAAGATGGCACCCTATCTCATGCCCTACATAAAAATTAATTCAAAATATGGGATGCCTGGGTGGCGCAGTTGGTTAAGCATCCAACTCTTGATTTTAGGTCAGATCATGATCTCTGGGTTATGGGATCAAGCCCTGCATCGGACTCAACATGGAGTCTGCTTCTCCTTCTCACTCTGCTGTGTACTCTCTCTCTCACTTTGTATCTCTAAAATAAATTAAAAAAAAACTTTAAAAAATTAATCAAAATACATTATAAACCTAAATGTAAGAGCTAACAAAACTATAAAACTCCTAGAGGAAAGCATAACAGTAAATCTTAGTGACTTTGGGTTAGGCAGTGTTTCTTAAATATGAGATATAAAGCTCAAGTGACATAAATAAGTAAATAGGGCTATATCAAAATTTAAAACTTTTTTTTTTTTCCCTGCAGATGATATCAAGACAACTCGTAGAATGGGAAATACTATTTTTAAATCATATATCTGATAAGGGACTTGTATCCCTAATATATACTCTTTTTTTTTTCTTTTAAGATTTTATTTATTTGATTCAGAGAGAGATCACAAGTAGGCAGAGAGGGAGAGAGAGAGATCACAAGTAGGCAGAGAAGGAGAGGGAAGCATGCTCCCTGCTGAGCAGAGAACCCAATGCAGGGCTCGATTCCAGGACTCTGAGACCATGACCTGAGCAGAAGCTAGAGGCTTAACCCTCTGAGCCACCCAGGTGCCCCCCTAATATATACTCTTACTCCTCAATAATAAAAAGAGAAATAACCCAATTTAAAAAAAGGGCAGAGGATTTGAAGGAATTTCTCCAAAGAAGATCTACAAATGAGCAGTAAGTACACCAAAAGATGTTCAACATTATTAGTCATTAGGGAAATGCAAATCAAAATCACGAGATACTACTTCACACCACTAAGATGCAATAATAAGAGAAAATAATAAGTATTGATGAAGAAGTAGAGAAGTTGAAACCCTCATATGCTGCTTTTAGGAATGCAAAATGATGCAGATACTTTGAAAACAATCCTCAAATGATTTAATCCTCAAATGATTAAATATAGAGTTATGATCCACAATTCCACTCTTAGGTTTAAACTCAAGAGAGTTGAAAACAGAAGTGGATGCAAAAACTTATACATGAATGTTATTAGCAGATTTATTCATAATAGCTAAAAAGTAGAAACAGTCCTGATATCCATCAACTGATGAAAAACAAATGTATATCCATAGGATGGAATAATATCTGACAGTAAAAAGAAAGGAAGTATTGTTATATGCTACTACATGAATGACTCAAAAATGTGCTTTGTGCAAGAAGCCAGTCACAAGAGATCACATACTTTTATGATTCCAATTATAGAAAATGTCCACGTAGGCAAATTTATAAATAGTAAATAGATTAATGGTTTAGGGCTGGGAAAGAGATGGGGGAGAATGGGAAACAATGATTAATTGATACAGAGTTTCTTTTGGAGGTGGAAAAATGTCCTAAAATTGGATTCACAATCCTGTGAGTGTACTAAAAACCACTGAACTGTGGCCGCCTGGGTGGCTCAGTGGGTTAAAGCCTCTGCCTTTGGCTCAGGTCATGATCCCAGGGTCCTAGGATCGAGCCCTGAATTGGGTTCTCTGCTCGGCAGGGAGCCTGTTTCTCTTCCTCTCTCTGCCTGCCTCTCTGCCTACTTATGATATCTGTCTGTCAAATAAATAAATAAAATCTTAAAAAAAAAACCCAAACCACTGAATTGTACATTTTAAATGGGTAAATTGTATGGGATGTGAATTATATCTCAATAAAACTGATTATAGTTTACTTATTTATTTTTAAAGATTTTTACTTTAGAGAGAGAAAGAGCATGAGAAGGAGGGGCAAAGGGAGAGGGAGAGACAATCTCAAGCACACTCCATGCTGAGCACAGAGCCCGACTTCGGGCTTAATCTCAGGACTCTGAGATAATGACTTGAGCCAAAATCAAGAGTTGATTGCTTAACTGACTGCGTCACCTGGGTATCCCAATAAAACTGATTTTAGAAATAACCAGGAAAATACTGAAAAACAGAAACTATCAGGGTTGGATAGCTATACTAGTCAGTAAAATAAATATAAATTAATATAAAGCCTTGGGATACCTGGCTGGTTCAGTTGGTAGAGCATGCAACTCGTGGTTTCAGCATTGTGAGTTCAAGCCCCACATGGTATGTGGAGCCTGCGTAATTAAAATAATTAAAAAAAAAATATATATATATGATAGAGCCTCTGTAATTAAAACATTTTTGTGTGATTGGCAGGGACAAATAGACCAGTGGAGAAGAATAAAAAGTGCAGAATTAGACCCAAATTCATATGAAAAGTTAGTATATGACAAAGGCGGTATTTCAGACCACTAGGGTAAAGTTGAACTTCTTTTTTTTATTGTGGTAAAATATATATAACGTATTTATCATTTTAACCTTTTGTAAGTGTACAATTCAGTGGCATTAAAAACATTCACAATACTGTGTGTCTGTCACTGTTGTTTTACTTCAGACTTTATCATCCCCAACATAAACCCTGTACCCATTAAACAATCTCTTCCTCCACACCTCTGCCCCACCCCCACACACCTCCCTCCAATCCCTGGCAATCTCTCCTTCGTATCTCTGTAAATGTGCCTATTCCAGGCACCTCATATGTAAGTGGGATCATACAATATTTGTCCTTCTATGTCTGGCTTATTTTACTAATTATAATGTTTTCAAGGTCTACCTATATTGTAGCACATATTTAAATTTCATTACTTTTTATGTCTGAGTAATTACCATTTTATGTATATACCACATTTTTTAATCCATCTGCTGATGCGCAACAACTAGGGTTCTTGTAATGAACATTGGTGTAGCGATATCTGTTCAAACCCCTGGTTTCAGTTCTTTTGGATATATACCTAGGAGTAGAATTTCTGGGTCATATGGTAGTTCTGAGTTTAACCTTTTGAGGAAATGCCAGACTGTTTTCCATAGTGGTTGTGCTGTTTTACATTCCCACAAGCAAGGCCCAGAGGTTCCAGTTTATCTTATTCTTAACAAATTTGTTAGATTTTCCAATTTTTTTCTTTTCTTTTTTTTTTTTTTTTTAAAGATTTTATTTATTTATTTGACAGACGAGGTCACAAGTAGGCAGAGAGGCAGGCAGAGAGAGAGGGGAGGTAGCAGGCTCCCTGTGGAGCAGAGAGCCCGATGCAGGGCTCGATTCCAGGACACTGGGATCACGACCCGAGCCGAAGGCAGAGGCTTTAACCCACTGAGCCACCCAGGCGCCCCTTTTTTTCTTTTTTAAGAGAGAAAGCGTGTGTAAGCAGAGGTGGGAGGAGGTGGGGGAGGGGCAGAGAAAATCTTAAGCAGGCTCCATGCCCAGCAAGGAGCCTGACTCGGCTCTGTCTCATGACCCTGAGATATGACCTGAGCTGAAATTGAGAGTCTAATGCTTAACTGACTGAGCCACCCAGGTGCCCCTGATGTCTTTTTCTGTTTGTTTGTTTTTTGTTTTTTTTTTAAATTATTGCCACCCTAGTAGGTGTAACTGTTAATCTTATTGGTTTTTGTTGTTGTTTTGTTTTTAAAGATTTATTTTATTTATTTGTCAGAGGGGGAGAGACCACAAGCAGAGGGAGCGGCAGGCAGAAGGAGAAACAGGCTCCCTACTGAACAAGGACCCTGTTGTGGGACTTGATCCTGGGAGCCTGGGATCATGACCTGAGCTGAAGGCAGATGCTTAACTGACTGAACCACCCAGGTGTCCTCTTACTGGGTTTTGATATGCATTTCCCTAAAGACTAACAGTATTAAGCATCATTTCATGGGCGTATTGGCCATTTGTATATCTTCTTTGGAGAAATGTCTATTCAGCTCATTTGCCCATTTTTAATTGGGTTGTTTTGGTTGTTTTTTTAAGCTATAGAAGCTCTTCATATATTTTCTGTATTAAGCCCTTGTCAGAAGTATGATTTGCAAGTATTTTTTTGCCATTTGTCTTTCACTTTCTTTTTTTTTTAAAAAGATTTTATTTTTTTATTTGACAGAGAAAGATCACAAGCAGGCAGAGAGAGAGGGGGAAGCAGGCTCCCTGCTGTGCATAGAGCCCAATGCGGGGCTCGATTCCAGGATCCTGAGATCATGACCTGAGGCTTAACCCACTGAGCCACCCAGGCGCCCCTCTTTTCACTTTCTTGATAGTGTCCTTTGATGAACAAAAATCTTAATTTTGATGAGATCCAACTTATCTAATTTTTCTTTGATTTTTATTGTTAATTGTGGTAACATACAAAAATAAGAAATTTGCCATCTTAACCATTTTCAAGAATGTAGTTTAGTAGTGTTAAGTAGTTTCACATCTTTGTGCTATCAATCTCCAGAACTTTTTTATCTCCCCAAACTGAATACTCTCTAACCTTAATCAACTCCCATTCCTTCCTGCCCTCACCCCCCTGGCCCCCTGCTAAGGTCTATTCTATGTTCTGTCTCTAAGAATAGGACTATTCTAGGTATGTCATTCTAGGTATGTCATAAGTAGAATCATACAGTATTTGTCTTTCTCTGACCAGGTTATTTTACTTAGCATCATGTCTTCACAGTTCATGTATGTTGTAGCATGTGTCAGAATTTCCTTTCTTTTCAAGGCTGAATAATACTCTGTTATATGCAATTATTATGTTTTGTTTATACATTTATTAGTTGATGGACACTTGGGTTGTTTCTGCCTTTTGGCTGTTATGAATAAAGATGGTATGAATGTGGGTGTATAAATACCTCTTTGAGACTCTGTTTTCAGATCTTTTGCATATATTCCCAGAAGTAGAATTATTGGATCATATGGTAATTCTGTTTTCAATTTTTTGAGAAGCTAATAACATGATTGTTTTCCATAGAGGCTTGCACCGTTTTCCATTCCCAACAATTGTGCTCAAGCATTCCAATTTCTCTTTATCTTTGCTGATACTTGTTATTTTCTTTGGTTAGTAGCTATCCTAATGGGTGTGAGTTGATAATTGTGGTTTTGTTTTGCCTTTCCTTAATGATTAATGATACTGAGCATCTTTTCAAATCCTTGTCCATGTGTATATTTTTATTGGAGAAACATTTATGTAAGTCCTTTGCTCATTTAAAAATCAGGCTATTTGTATTTTGTTCTTGAGTTGTAGGAGCTTTTTATATGTTCTGGATATTTACCTCTTATCAGATATTTGGTTTGCAAATATTCCATTCTGTAGGTTGCCTTTTCACTATTGATTGAATCTTTGGCACAGAAGTTTTAGATTTAGATATTGTCCAGTTTACCCATTTTTGGTTTTTTTTTAAACTTTTGTTGTCATATTCATTAAATTGTTGCCAAATCCCAATGCCATGAACATTTTCCTCAATGTTCTCTTTAAGACTTTTGTAATTTTAGTTTTTATATTTAGGTCTCTGATCCATTTTTTAATTAATTTTTGTACGTGGTGTGGTTTATGGTCCAGCTTCACACTGCATCTAGATATACAGTTTTCTCAGTACCATGTTGAGAAACCATCCTTTCCCACTAAATGGTCTTCACACGCTTGTTGAAAATCAGTTGACCATATGTGTAGGGTTTATTTCTGGGCTTTCTGTTCCATTGGTCTTTATGTTTGTTCTTATGCCCATATCGTATTGTTTTAATTATTGTGGCTTTGTAGTAAGTTTCAAAGTTAGGAAGTGTGAGTTCACCAATTTTACTCTTTTTCAAGATTATTTTGGTTATTCAGGATTCCTTGCAATTTTTTATGAAAACGAGGATCTGCTTTTCCATTTCTGCCAAAAAGGCTGTTGGATTTTTGGTAGGGATTGTGTTGAATCTTTAGATTGATTTGGATAATATTGACATCTTAATGATATTAAGTCTTCCTGCCTATGAATAGGATTGTCTTTTCATTTATTTAGATCTTGTTTAATTTCTTTAAACAGGGTTTTCAGCATAAAAGTCTTACCTTCTGGGGCACCTGGGTGGCTTAGTTGGTTGTTTCTGCCTTCATCTCAGGTCATGATCCAGGGCTGTGGGATCAAGCCGTGTGTCCAGTTCGTGGTCTGCAGGGACTATGCTTCTCCCTCTGCCTCCCTCTCCCTGCTTGTGTGTTCTTTCTCTTTCTCTCTGTCAAATAAATAAATAAAATCTTAAAAAAAGGTCTTACCTCCTTAGATTTGTTCCTGAGTATTTTATTATTTTGATGCTATTATAAATGGAATTGCTTTCTTAGTTTTTTATTCAGGTTATTCATCACTGGTGTATAAAAACAGAACTGATTTTTGCTCTTGTACCCTACAACTTTGCTAAACTTTGGAAAGTTTTTGGAAACTTCTTTGAAAGATGATCTACTTTCTTTTTCATGGAATAATGAGTGACCCACTTTTAGCATTTTCCAAATCTGCCCACTTGTCCCTGCAGTATCATTAAAAGGGCTATCTTTGGGGCGCCTGGGTGGCTCAGTGGGTTAAGCCTCTGCCTTTGGCTCAGGTCATGATCTCAGGGTCCTGGGATCGAGCCCCGCATCGGGCTCTCTGCTCAATGGGGAGCCTGCGTCCCCCTCTCTCTCTGCCTGCTGCTCTGCCTGCTTGTGATCTCTCTCTGTGACATAAATAAACAAAATCTTTAAAAAAAATGGCTATCTTTATCCACCACTATGAGTTAATTCCTCTATAATCTTGGTGTAGAAAAAGGCTTGCTGTTACTTAAAATACTGAAGCAGTAAAACAAAAGACTGATAAATTTCACTAAAATAAATTCTTAGATAATAAAAAATCCTATAAATAAAAGTTTGTCAAGAAGAAACTGGGAGAAAATATTCACAATATATACCACATAAAAAGGACAATTTTTTTTTTAAGATTTTATTTATTTATTTGACAGAGACTCAATCCCAGGACCCTGAGATCATGACCTGAGCCGAAGGCAGCAGCTTAACCCACTGAGCCACCCAGGCGCCCAAAAAGGACAATATTTTTTTTTTTTTAAAGATTTTATTTATTTGTTAGAAAGAGAGAGACAGAGCGCAAGCACAGGCAGACAGAGTGGCAGGCTAGAGGGAGAGGGAGAAGCAGGCTCCCTGCCGAGCAAGGAGCCTGATGTGGGACTCGATCCCAGGATGCTGGGATCATGACCTGAGCCGAAGGCAGCCGCTTAACCAACTGAGCCACCCAGGCGTCCCAAGGACAATATTTTTAATATTTAAACAGCTCTTTAAATTTGAGGGACAAAAGGTTTTCTGGTTGTGTCACCATGTGGTGAGTTCTTGTCTACATTGGCAGCTGTGTAGTCCAAGGGCCTTCTGCAGTCTCTGCAGGTCCTTGGACACAAGCAGATGGCCAGAGCTCTGGTTGCAGATGGGGCAGCAGCCTTATCCAGGTGAATGGGCAGCCCCTGGAGATGATCCAGCAGTGCACACAGCAGTACAAGTTTCTGGAATCTGTTCTGCTTCTGGGCAGGGAATGATTTCTTGGGGTGGGCATCTGAACTCTGTGAAGGGTAGTGGTCAGATGACCCAGATTTGCACAATCTGCTAGCACAACTCCAAAGACCTGGGGTCCTTATTATCAGAAATACATTGATGAGACTTCCAAGAAGGAGCTCAAAGCCATTTTCATTCAGTATGACCAAACCCTGCTGGGAGAAGCTGATCCCTGTCTCAGTGACTTCAAAAAGTTTGGGGGCCCTGGTGCTCATACTTGCTACCAGAAATTCTATTGATAAGTCCGTCATGAAGCCTGGAGTTCACCTTGATAATAAACAGTGGTTTTGAGATTTTCAAAACAAAAAATTTGAGGGCAAAGTTACAAAAGTCTGATATAATGGGAATCGGATATGAAGAGACAACTCACAAAAAAATAAGACACAGTAATGGCCTAAAATATATGGGGAAAAAATGCAAATTAAAATAGTACCTATTAATGGCAAAAACTTTAAAATATGACAATGTACTTTGTTGGTGAAGCTGTGGAGAAATGGCACTCTCATACATTGCTGGTGAAAATGTGAATTGTTATAGCCCTTCCAAAGGGAAATGTGGCAATACTTAAAAATATTGTATATGGGGGCACCTGGGTGGCTCAGTGGGTTAAGCCTCTGCCTTCAGCTCAGGTCATGGTCTCAGGGTCCTGGGATCGAGCCTCGAATTGGGCTCTCTGCTCAGCAGGGAGCCTGCTTCCCCCTACCTCTCTGCCTGCCTCTCTGCCTATTTGCGATCTCTCTCTCCCCGTCAAATAAATAAAATCTTTAAAAAAAATACTATATATATATATATATATATATATATATATATATATATATTTACTTTTTGACCCAGCAAAACCTCTTCTGGGACTCTACCATTTAGATACACCTCTAACAATATAAAAATACATACACACAGATATTCACTACCGCAGTGTAATACAATGTAATTGCGAAATATTGGAAACTGTTTAAATGTCCATACATAGAAAAGTGATTAAAATGTGATATATCCATTCAGTAGAGTAATGGGGCTGTGTTGAAAAAGAAAGAATGAGAATGGTCTGTATCAACAAATATGGAGTGTTTCTGAGATAATATACTGTTAAATGACAAAAATAAAACACAAGAGTATAGTATATGGTCTTCTGTGTAAGAAAGAAAGAGATATGAGACAGTACATGTGTATCTCTTGTTTTTGTAGAATCAATATTGGGAGGATAAAATGGAAACCAAAGTGATTATTGGTAATCTACAGGGGGTAGGTGGGAAAGGAGTGCCAAAAAGTGAGGATATGGGAACTAGTGAGGAAGGAGTGACATTAGAGGGGATGGGGAAGAAAAGAACTTTATTCCAAGTTGTTTCAGAAAATAACATCTTGATTGGATACTGTAATGGTAAAGATAAAAAGAATTGCACATTAATGCTGTAATATAGTCAGTAAATGTATTTGTCACAAGGGCATAGATGAACAATTCTGTGTGTACTCTAACTGAACAAATAGGCAAGTATGTTTTAGACAACAAAAACTGGGTTTCTCACAGATAGAAAAAGGAGAAGGCTAAAATGCTTTCTAAAATGAACTCTGGTGGGTTGGTTTGGAATCTGAGATATTATATGTATTGGTTACTATGTGTGTTTCTTAGCTGTTTCCACTGAGAGTGACTAATGAACAAACCTAGGTTCCAGTTTTTTATTTCAGATTCTCCATTTCTTAGAGAAGTGGTTGGTAAAGGTGCCTGGAACATCTTGATGTATGCCAGGTAACAAAAGGCTTACAGAAAAAAAATGGGGGTTAGTGTGAAAGAACTTGAGAACCATACTGAAAGAGTTCTAATGGCCAGAGCTGGAGCAATTTTAGCAAAAGAAATAATGAAATCATTGGATTATAACCCATGGAATAATAAAGTAAATATCCATGAGTCCATACTGATATAGATATAAATGGGGAAATGAACAGTTTTCACTTATAGTAAATTCCAGTTAATAACTGTGGAAGGTTGGATGGATTGAGGGAAGTAGAAAATAAGCATTAGCTAAACACAGTAATAATTGTTGCAGACAAGATCCACCAATTGATTCTAAAATTAGTGAGTGAAAATTTGAGGAAAAGTATAGATTCGAAGTATGTTCTCCAAGATCTTCATTAATCACAAAGACAAAGATAGTAATTTTAATGGGATGAAGCCTGCCAAAATTTATCTTAGTTAGTGATCAAGGTGAACATCACAATAACAAAACATATTCACATCTTGAAACCCATGATAAAGGATGCATCATTTCTTTGTATTCTTGCCAAAAATGTATAACCTTAGTTCAGTCATTAGAAAACATTAGCCAAACCCAAATGAAATGTATTTGACAAGGTAAAGCAATCAGTACTCTTCAAGAGTCAAGGTCATGAAAATTAGGGAATACCAAGGCATTGTCAGAGATTGGAGGAAACTAAGGAAATGTGACAACTAAATATAATGTGGGAGTTTTTTTCTTTTACAATGGCCTGTTCTTGCTTAGTGAAATCTATTTCTTTGTTTTCTCTTTGAACATTAAAGGCATGCTTTAAAATGTCATACTTTTTTCTTAAAATGTCTCTGTTTCAGATTGTTCCATTATTTGTATGTAGTTCTGAGATATGAATTCTGTTAACGTGCCCCTTCACCACTGTGGGTTTTTTTTTACTGTTTCCTACTTTTTTGCACTTGGGAAATTCTCTTTTGCTTTTGGATTTATCTCTGTATTAAAACAAGTTTTGTTTTTTGGTTATATCTCAAGTAGTGTGTTGGAAGTGGAAGAGGTGGCTTCTTGCATTAATTAAACCTACTAATATAGTAGTATATGATGGGAAACCTCTCTCTATTCCTGTTCCCTTTATAAATAATAGGGTAATTGCTTTCAGTGACTTAGGGGCTAAAATAAAGCTGCTCACCTTCCTAATATTTATCTTACAATTGCTATATATATATATAGATAGATAGATCTAGATCTAGATCTATCTATCTATCTATCTATCTAGAGATATAGATAGAGATATATATATCTATTTGTAACAATATATTATGGTTGAGGTCAGAATTTTCTTTTCTGCTTTTGTAAAGAAGATTATCAACTTATTTCAGACAGTTTAGAACTCAAGTGGTGGTAGAAATAGAATTCTTTTCCACTTTATTGTCTTGGAAGCATAGGGGAGAAAAAAGGCAGAAAAGTTACTATTGGAGTAATATATACTTAAAAGGGGCTAGAATTAAAGCTGCTGAAAAGAAAAACTTCCCCTTCCTACCCCAAGATTTCTCCCAAACATTGTCCAGATTGGAATTTTGCTGAATTAATCCCTCTAACTCTCTCCTTCTCCTTTTTAACCTTTGGTAGGTTTAGGGCACATGTATGTTATGGTTGTAGTTTTTAAAAAGTCCACTGGATAGTGGACCCTAGGGCCATTAGAATACATGAATGCCAGGAGAAAATGGAACACAGTTCTTTCATATACCTGAAATATTATTTTCATTCATTTCCACCAAAATTAACTATGAAGCCCAAAAAAGTGAACTAGGCAAAAGAAGAAAAATTCCATAGTAAATAAAGATTTAGAAAATATAAAGAACTTGTGAAGTAGCAGTCATTCAGATCATGTGAAATGGGGGAAAGGAAAACCTATGAATACTTCTGTCAGAAAACATCAGAAGCAGGTATTTATCAACCCGTTATGGGAGAAGTTTTTTCCAAGCATTAAATTGATCTGAGATCTTAATTTGATAGTACTGAAAAAATTGTGTGGCAGGCCTAAGTTCCTAGATTTAAAAGCAGAACTCGTATTTTAGTTCAGAAGTATTTCTTTTATGGTGATGTTTATAAAATCACTGGAAATTGTATTCCTACTGTAAAGTCATCTGCCTGATATAAACTCATGGCAGCAGAACACAGTGATGAAAACATGTATCCTTCAGATGAAATTGCTGATATTTGACTAGTTGAAACTTGACCATGATTGATAAAGTTGATGTAAGGTCTATTTTCAGTTGTGTTGTTTAGTATTCATAATGATATTATGGTCTTCAGTTTTCTTTGATGGCTGAATTTTTATTATTTATTTCCTCCACAGAAGTGAACAGTACCATATCTTTGAAAGATTTGCGAATACTATTTTTATATGAATTTAAACTAGGACACAGTGCAGCCACAGCAAGTAGAAACATCAATTCTGTCTTTGGAAAAGGCTCTGTTAGTGAAAGGACTATCCGGTGGTGGTTCGAAAAATTTCGTTCTGGGGATCTGAGTCTGAAAAATGAGCCTCGAGGGAGACCCAAATCTGTTTTAAATGAAGATCAATTGAGAGCCATGGTGGAAGCTAATCCCAAAACAGCAATTCGAGGCCTCGCAGCAGACTTAGGAGTTTCTGCTACAACAATTTCTCGACACCTGGCTGCAATAGGAAAGGTGAAAAAGTTGGACAAATGGGTAGGTAACACCAACTGATGGATGATCACAAACTGAGATGATTAGAGATGTGCTCATACCTTAAGATTTTAAAGAGCAGAGACCTATTTTAGAGAATATCATAAACTTTGACAAAAAATGAAAGTGGTCTGGATGATGGTTGGATGTTGGAGAAGTTACCAAGTGTGTTAAAACCATCATTGCAACCAAAAAGAAGGTTCTGGTAACTGTATGGTGGTCTGCAAAGAGAGTATTTCATTTCTTTTAACTCAGGCAAAACTAACAGTAGCATCTTATTGTAAAGAAGTTGAAATTATGTATCATTTGTCATCATTTGAAACTCCAAGAAACAGAGCATTCTCTAAATTAGAGAACAGTAATGGAAGGATTTGAATAAATTTTAACAATGCTGAATTTTAAATATATTTGGAGAAATTTATCATTGGGGGAAAGCAGTTAATGCTAATAGTGTGTATTTTGGTTGAATAAAACTTTTCTTTTTCTGAAAAACACAACATTTTCATTTTTATATAAAGGCAGTTTCATATGGCTCAACTTAATACCTTCCCAGACCCTGGCAGAACATGAAGACTGAAAGATACCTAATATACTGGAAAACTACAGGCTGCCCCTGAGTTTTGAGCTTCTTCATTGGAGGAATGTGGAACAACCCAGAGTGCATGTGTGTGTGAAAGATGCTTAGGACTCAGCCATGCAAAAATCTGGGTAAAGAGGATTTTAGGGGAATAAGCAAAAGCTCTCAGGCTTTCGGAAGATATTTTTTGAATAAAGAAGTGAAAGCATGTTTCTGATACAAGAGCCGTGCACACAGAAGACATGGCATACTGGTGCTTTTGAGTGATAAGTATTATCACTGTCACACAAAGCCAGTCATTCGTCCATGATTCTTTATTTAAAAAAAAAAATGTAAGTGGCCTATCAGAGACCATAATTAATGGCCTTTTTATGATTATGTAGCTAGATTGCAGTTCTGGCATTCATGGATTAAGTTGGGGGTAAAGATACTGGGATGGTTCTCTTCCTGCTTCTCTCCCTTCTGATGATCTACTGTGTCTAATCTGTGAAGGATAGCTAAGGAATCCTAAAAGCTAAGAGGTGAGAAAAAGGCATCTGGAATGGATTTTACTTGAGAGACATAGAGGGAAGGAGGGAGGGCAAGGAATGGAGGGAAAGATGGAATGGAAATCCCCTAAAGTAGAATTTGACTGTGAGCCAAAGAATTAAAGACCATGGGATGCATTATTGCAAATTAAAAAAAAAAAAAAAGATGTCCCTTCCTTTGGGTAGAAGCAGCCCAAGTACTATGACACAAGGCTTTGTGAGCAGAGTGTTTTGTCTTTCAGCTCTAATTTACTCCCCTGGCTGGGTGCCCTGGTCTGGAGTCACCTGCTGATTTTACTGCTCCATCCTTGGGTTGTCAAGGAATCTAGTCAATGTTTTTGTGAATTCCTTCTCAAGAATGAAGAATGAATCAAGAATGAAGTCTGAGACTTAGCTCAGACTGATAGGGTAACAAGGCTAAAACCAGAGGTGTGGGAAGGACTTTATATGAAAGTCAGCTAGCTCAAGGGTGATGTCAAATGGTCACAGAAGGTTGGCCAATGTGGAAGAAAGTGGTGTTGTATAGTTACTTTGTCTGGGTAGTAGTTGCTTTGTGGCCATCCATCCTTCCCTCACTTCTCAGACCTCTCATTAGACTTCCAGAGCTGGATGATGGACTTTGGTTTAAAATAGTCAGCAGTGGGGCACCTGGGTGGCTTAGTGGGTTAAAGCCTTTGCCTTAAGCTCGGGTCATGATCCCAGGGTCCTGGGATCTAGCCCCGCATTGGGCTCTCTGCTCAGCAGGGAGCCTGCTTCCTCCTCTCTCTCTGCCTGCTTTTCTGCCTACTTGTGATCTCTGTCTGTCAAATAAATAAAATCTTAAAAAAAAAAAAAAGGTCAGCAGATATCCCTGTTCACTCCAAATGAGTGGTTTCTTCCAAGAAGAACCAGTGAAATGTGATGAGAGAGGGAAAGGAGCAGTTATAGGATGTTGAATTATCCTATCAATTATCCTTACCCCCTCCAACAAGGGGTGTAGACTTGAGAGGCAGAAATGAACCCTTGTTCATTGTGAGCAAACACATGGAATGAGTTGTGCCTGAACTACTATTAGTGTATTTTGGTTATGTGAGATAGTAAATACCCTTTTAGCGCTCCAAAAACAAAGCTTTCAAAAGCTCCTTGGTTGAGTGTTGAAAGAAAGGAGTGGAGGTGGAGGTTGCTACATCTCATCTTCCCACCATGTCCCTGAGGTAGCTTGGGTCCTAACTGCAAAAGGAGTAAGAAGTGGCAGAGCACCTGGGTGGCTCAGTGAGGTAAGCCTCTGTTTTTGGCTCAGGTCATGATCCTAGGGTCCTGGGATGGAGCCCCAAGTCAGGCTCTCTGCTCCGCGGGGAGCCTGCTTCCCTTTCTCTCTGCCCTTCTGCCTCTCTGCCTACTTGTGATCTCTGTCTGTCAAATAAATAAATTAACAACAACCAAAAAAAGGAGTAAGTAGTGGCTTTCAGGGGCATCTAGCTGGCTCAGTCAGTAAAGCATGCAACTCTTGATCTTGTTGTAATGAGTTAGAGCCCCATACTGGGGTAGAGTTTACTTAAAAACAAAACAAAAAAGTGACTTTGAATTTTGAATTTTGGTTTATTATATACATAATAGCTGTTATTAAAGAACTTCCTGCCTTGATCTAATTGCTTAAGTGAGACTAGAGCACCTATAGCCACTTTAATGGTATGCGTGAAAGATCTTGGGCACAGAGATAGCGTCCAAAGCCAGTGGAAAGTGGACTCTTCTAGGACCTGTCAGTGTGTTGGACTCTGTCTTCCTCTTTCTGTTGGTGCTTTTGCCACAGTAGCCTCCTTTCACTTCCTTTGACCTCAGTTAATTTGTTCATGCTGCTTACTGGTCTTCATGTCATTAACTCTGCCTGTCACACACATTTCCTCCAGGATGTCTGACCTGATTACCCCACCATACCGTAGGTCAGGTCCTCTTGTCATGGCCTTAGGACTCCAGGATGGTTCCTTCATAACTATAATCACAGTAGTTTTATGTTTATTTGTGTGATAGTATGTGTTTGTCATCTTCTGTGCTAGATTATAAAATTCACAACAGCGGGGACTTTTTTGCTCACAAGATCATACCCCTATCAAGAGCACAAGGTCCAGCACATGGTAAGTACCTAATAAATGTTTGTTAAATGAATGAATAAGTGTAAGGGCCAGTCTCATCCACTTTGTAGAAACCCGTTGTTTTGGTATCAGTTTAAGTAAGGAATATGTTGATAGCAGATCATTGAAAACCTAACGAACAGTGGCTTAAATAAGTAGATTTTGTTTACTGTAACTTACAAAAATTTTCAGACATACAAAATACCCAAATTTTACAGTGAACACCTGTATGCCAGTCACCTAGATTGTACCATTTGACATTTTACTCTGCTTTGTCACTTATCTACTCATGTAGCTATCCTTTTTTAAAAATGCACTGTAATGTAAAGTAGTAGGCATTAGCATATTTCACCCTAAATACTTCAACATACCTATCACTACCTAGAGTTCAATATTGCCTTCAGGCTCTTGTTCTTGTAAATTTAAATTTGATAAAATGTCCAAATCTTAATTGTACTGTTTAGTATGTTTTGATAAATGCAAATATTTGTGTAACACAAACCCCTATGAAGATACAGACTATTACTGTCAGCCCAGAAAGTTCTTTCATACCTTTTCATTTTATCCCCACTCTTATCCCTAAAGGCAAACACTGCTCTGATTTTTTTCTACCATGAAATAGTTTTGGCTGTTCTAGAACTAAACATAAATGGAATTGTATAGTATGTGCTCTTTTGTGTAAGGCTTCTTTTACTAAGCATCATGTTTTTGAAATTAATCCATTTTGTTGTATGTACCAATATTTCATTCCTTTTAAAAGCTGACTAGTATTCCATGAAATGAATATAACAATTTTTCTATTTATCTGTTTGAAACATTTGTGGAATTTTTTTTCACAGTTTGAGCTTATTATAAATAAAGCTGTTGTGAATATTCTTGCACAGGTCTTTTTGTGGACATTTGTTTTCATTTCTCTTGGATAAATACCTAAGATTGTCAATACCGGGTCATAGGCTATGTGTATATTTAGTTTTCTAGACCTTTTCCCAAAGAGATTACACCATTTTATACCTGCCCCCCCCCCAACATTTGATGTTATTCTTCTTATCTATTCTGGTGGGGGTGGAGCTGTGTCTTATTTTGAACTATTTTCCCTCTTTCACATTATAAGGAATCTAGGGAGACAGGCCATAACTGGGGTAGTTACTTAACAATGCAGTCAGGGACCCAGGCACTTCCTAGCTTTTTTTTTTTTTTTTTAAGATTTTATTTATTTACTTGACAGAGATCACAAGTAGGCAGAGAGAGAGAGAGGGAAGCAGGCTCCCTGCTGAGCAGAGAGCCCGATGCGGGACTCGATCCCAGGATCCTGGGATCATGACCTGAGCCAAAGGCAGAGGCTTTAACCTACTGAGCCACCCAGGTGCCCCACTTCCTAGCTTTTTGTTAATCCTTAGTGGATTGATCATAGTTCCATGCATGACATCTGGGGTAGACAGCCCTGCCTCTTGGTATTCTTGCCCTTGTGTAATCTCCTCTGAGTGTGGGCTTTAGTGATTAGCTTTTTTTTTTTTTTTTTAAGATTTATTTGAGGGCACCTGGGTGGCTCACTGGGTTAAGCCTCTTCCTTTGGCTCAGGTCATGATCTTGGGGTCCTGGGATTGAGCCCTGCTTCAGGTTCTCTGCTCAGCAGGGAACCTGCTTCCCCCTCCCTTTCTGCCTACTTGTGATCTGTCTCTTTCTGTCAGATAAGTACATAAAATCTTTTGAAAAAACAAAACAAGATTTATTTGAGAGAGCGTGCAAGCATATGCGTGCAAGGGGGTGTGTCAAGGCAGAGGGAAGGATATCCTCAAACAGACTTCCTGCAGAGCACGGAGCCTGACTCCCGTGGGGGGTGGGGGGATCAAATACCTAAGCCAAAATCAAAAGTTGGACTCTTAACTGCCTGAGCCACCCAGGCACCTCTAGCTTCTAATGGAATATAGCAGAAGTAAGGGGATGCCACTTCTGAGATTAAGTTATAAAAAGAATGTGGCTTCTTTCATGCACGTTCTTTCTCATTCTTTTTTCTTTTCTTTTTTTTTTTAAGATTTTATTTATTTGACAGAGTTCACAAGTAGACAGAGAAACAGGCAGAGAGAAAGGGGGAAGCAGGCTCCCTGCTGAGCAGAGAGCTGGATGTGGGGCTCCATCCCAGGACCCTGAGATCATGATCTGAGCCAAAGGCAGAGGCTTAACCCACTGAGCCACCCAGGTGCCTCTTTCTCATTCTTTTTTCTAGGGAAAGCCAAATTGTCATATTGTGAGACAGCTTGCAATTGCCATGTTGTGAAGAGACTATGTGGATGTGATGAGGGACAGTGGGGAGTGCCAACAATCAAAGGAGTAAGCTTAGAAGTGGATTTCCCCCTAGTTGAGCATTCAGATGAGACTGCAGAACCACACCTGGATTTCTGACCCACAGAAAGTGGGATAATAAGTGTTTGCTGTTTTAAGCGACCAAGTTTTGGTGTAATTTGTTACATAACAGCAGATAACTAGCACAACACCTCATTGTCTCATGTCATAAGATGGCTTCTGTACCTTTAGGGTCTCTGGTTCATTACTCCACAGATAGTAAGAAAAAGTGTGAAAGGCAAAGCACAAAAAGTACAAAAGGCAAAAGACAGTTTTTTGACATTAATCTGTTCATTTTTGTCAAGAACTCAGAACCTTTCCAAAAAATCCCACTCAGCAGACAGGTTTATATCTAATAGGCCAGAGATAACACCACATATATGATCATGGCTATGATCTTCTAGTCTTAGCTAGAAGGTGGCTAGAGAGAAAGGGGGACCTAGATGGAGTTTATATCAACCAACTCTCAGTCTCTGGCAGATGAACAATTTCAGAAACCCCATAAAGTTAAAGACCTCTTCCTTGGGCGCCTGGATGGCTCAGTGGATTAAAGCCTCTGCCTTCAGCTCAGGTCATGATCCCAGGGTCCCGGGATTGAGCCCCACATTGGGCTCTCTGCTTCGTGAGGAGCCTGCTTCCTCCTCTCTCTCTCTCTCTGCCTGCCTCTCTGCCTACTTGTGATCTCTGTCTGTCAAATAAAATAAATTAAAAAAAAAAAAAAAAGACCTCTTCCTTAACACGTACCCCAGCCAAGTGGCCTTTTGAGGAAATTTCCAGAAAACAGACCTATTCAAATGAAACTTTCAGAAAACTCCTCAGGGTCTGGATTGCAGGGCTTAGATTTCTGATTTATGCCCCACACCATTCTTGGAAAGCTGCAGCACTATCTTCCACTGTTACTTCTATTCCTCCAGTCCTTTACTGTAGAAACTTCAGAGTCATCCTGGAAATATCTCTGATCACTCCCTGCCCCAGCAAAATGGCTCCTCAAGCTCTAATACTATGGACTTCATTCTTTTTTTAATCCCACCCCTCTCCTCCTTTACTGACTTTTTCTTTTTTTAAGATTTCATTATATATATATTTCATTATATTTATTTCATTTATGTGAGAGAGAGAGGGAGAGAGAGTGTGTGTGTGCATAGCATGGGGGAGGGGCAAAGGGGGAGAGGGAGAAGCAGACTCCCAGCTGATCAGGGAGTGGGATGTGGGGCACCATCCCAGGATTCTGGGATCATGACCCAAGCTGGAAAGCAGCCGCTTAACCGACTGAGATATCCTGGTGCCCCTGACCTTTCTTTCCTCAGGTCTGATACTGGACGTATTTTGCAGGACCAATCATTCTCAAATTCAAATCGAATCCTATTACTCCCTAACTTAAAACCCTTATTGCCCCATTGCCCTCAGGATGAGGCTTGAACTTCTTCCCATGGTAGCGAAAACCTGCATAAGTAGATATGGCCCACTTCCCCAGCCTTAACTCTTTGCTCTGGTTCTGGTGTTACACAGCACCAAATTGCTGACCTCTCTGCCTTTGCTTACACTGTCCCATCTGCCCAGTACGGCTTCACTTTTGATTAAGAACACCACGTGACATCCTTAGGGATTCAGCTTTTGTGACAACTTTTCTAGAAAGCTTTCTAGGACTACTAACTTCTTCAACGGTGGGTCTGCTGGCTTCCTCAGTACCTCAGTAGTTGTGTTCAAATCCTTTTCCCTTTGTGGGGGAAAAGGCCATACTAGGTTTACCTAGTAGAAAAATCAAATAAAACAATAGGATATAGAATGAAAAATAAGTCTCCGTCCTACGCCTGTCCCCCAGTTCCTTTTCTCCAGTTTCTTAATGCATATGCAAGTATAAATATATTTTTGCATTATTTTTGCACAACCTTAAGGGAGTTCTATGCTTGTTTTTCCAATTAACTGTGTATTTTGGAGATCACTGTATCAGTTCACATAGGCCTATATCATTCTTTAAAGAGTTGCAGCAATATTCTGTTGTATGCATATCTTAACTTGCTCAAGCAATTTGTTGTTGGACATCTGGGATGTTGCTCATTTTGCTCTGACAAGCAGTGCCACAAAGCGCATCGTCTTTGCACAAATGGATTTGAGTACAGGTGGAAAATATCTTTTGGACAGATTCTTAAGGGCAGAATTGCTAGATTATAAGGCTAGGTCAAAGACCAAGAGGATTGTAAATTTTTTTTTCTTAAGATTATTTATTTGACACAGAGAGATAGTGAGTGAGAGCACAAGCAGGGGGATTGGCAGGCAGGCAAGCAGAGGGAGAGGGAGAAGGAGAAGCAGGTGCCCGCCCAGCAAGGAGTCCGATGTGGGGCTTGATGCCAGGACCCTGGGATCATGACCTGAGCCAAAGGCAGCTGCTTAACCGACTGAGCCACCCAGGCATCCTGAGGATTGTAAATTTTTATATACAGCTCTAAATAGTCAACCGATTTACTCCTCCCATCAACAATCCAGTTCTGCTGTATTCTAGTTAGACCATGTACCACAGTAGTCTGGATATCTTTTGAGGGCGGGCACTTCCTAGTATTTACAGTTGTCGGGCAGTATTGGCCTTTCTTTAATAAATATTTGACTTAACGATGAATTTTATGTCTTCGTGTCGAGTCTAGGGCTTGGTATATAGCAGACTCAGCAGGTGTCTATTACAATTCCTCAGTGATTACAGTTGCTAACATTTATTGAAGTGTTTTAAATGCCAGGACCTGTGTAAGCACTCTCCCTTCCACCTTACACTCACGTTCTCCTTCCTCCCGGGGAGAGGGCGTGCCCCGTGCCAGGCCCGCCCTTCTGTGCATTCGTTGGTCAAACCCGACGCCCGTTACGGCCGAGTCCCGCCCCAACCACGCCCCCACGCTGTCCGCGGGGCCGTGAGAAGGCGTGGCTATAACCGTGCTGCCGGAAGGTTCAGGAGGTTCCCTCTCGTGAGAATCCGGACGCTCTCGAGGACCTGAGCGGTGCCGGTGGGAGCGCGCTTCGCGGTCCCGCTGAGCAGGCGCGACAGGCCCGTGGCCGCGGCGGGCGCACGCCTTGCCCCGCCCCCGTTGCTCTCTGGCTCCGCCCGGGCTCGCGCACACGCGCGCGCTCCCGTTCAAGCCTCGGTCTGGCCCGCGGGGACCGGGCGGGTGGAGGCTGGGCCGCTGAGGTACGAGGGGAGGAGCCGGAGGAGCCGGAGCTGCCGCCGCCACAGCCACTGCCACAGCTGCCGCCGCCGCCGCTGGAGAAGAGCATGTCTGCAACTAGAGCCAAGAAAGTGAAGATGGCCACCAAATCGTGCCCCGAGTGCGACCAACAGGTGGGCGCCGGGCGCCGGCCCGGGGGCCAGCGGGGCGGGTGCGCGGGCGGGCGGCCGTTGGCGGCGGCGGTTGGCTGTAGAGAGGCCGCCTCGCCGGGTGGTCTGGCCCTTGGGCTCGGTGTCCATAGTGGGAGGCCGGGCTGAGCCGAGGGGATGCCAGGGGGACTCCCGGGGTTGCAGTGGCTGGTCCCCACCTGGAGGCGTTAGCTGGGCAACTGTGTGTGTCCTGCGGCCCGTGGCGCGGGAGGGAGGCGTGGGTTTGTCTGGAGCGGACCGGGCGCCCTGTCCGGAGCCTCCCAGAGTCGCCTGGCCGGCTCTGGGTGACAGCGGAGGGAGTGTGGGGGCAGTGGCCTAAGTGGACGAGCACGGCCCCTTCAGTCCCCTTCTGCCGCGACGAGAATGCCCAGTGTGCCCGACTCCAGAGACCAGGCTCCAGGCTCCTGGTTCTGAAAGCCCCTCCTGCCACGCAGGGTTGCTTTGTTCCCATCAGATGTATACTGTGAACCCCAAAACTGTTCCACCGCGACCTGGGCGGACGCTTAAATGTGACAAAAGGGGCCGCAATCAATGATTTGAAGTTTAGGTGAATTTGGACATTTTCCCTCCTAAATATATTTCTTATATTTTTGATGGAAATAATCGTGGATCTTTACATTGTTTTTGTGGAACATTATTGACTAACGCCCCCGTTGAAGCCCTTTCCTTCTGGGCTCTCTTCACTTCCCGCACCCGCCACCGTATCCGCTGTTAAAAATTTGGCGTTTCTGCTTCATGATCTTTTTAAAAATTTATATGTAGTTTCATGAAATTTAAATGACTTCTTTCTACACAAAATTAATAGTGTCATAGTTGTAATTTTAAAATCTCATTTTACAGTTTCTTAGTTTTATGCATGTCTCATTCTTTACTGGAATAATGGACGTTCCTTACAACCTATTGAGTTAAAACTCTAAATTAAAACCATCCGAAGGCCCTTATTTCATGCCAGTGTGCAGCTCTGGGTGTGATTTTTTTCTTTTCTATTAAGAGAATTTTCTCAAAATGAATACTTCTCTCCTCCCCCTTAATTTTTTTTTTCTTTAAATCAGGAGTAATTTGAAATGGCTGGAGACTTTTTAAAAAATAGCATGCTGATGTCGGAACATTCTTTAAGAGCAATTTTGTGCCTTGATCAAATCTTGTAAACAAAAATGTTACATGTTTTATTCAGTATCTTTTATGGGCATGGTAGAAATTCAAGGAAGGAAGATTGTGCAAGGAGAATTAGAGTTTATAGATGTTATGAGTTTATTGAATATGCAGTAAAAAAAAACAATTTAGTTATGTTTTCTGAAGTAGAGTTAAACTTCCATTCTTACCATTTGACTTAGTTTACCACATAAACTAAATTTGTTAAATTCTAAGAAAAATGGACTTCGTGATTTAAGTCTCTTTGCAGGACATTGTATCAATATTTAAATCATTTCCATTTGTTCCAATTAACTGTGCTGAAGTATAAGATTGACATGTTATGCTTTATGTATTCCAGTGTCTGTAGGGCATAAGTTACTGCAAATCTTGACCTTGTTTTACTTGGCATAAAGTAATCTTTTGGGAAAAGTAACCTGTTTTTAATATCCTGGTTAAAGAAAAAGGAAAGGACAATAAACTTGTTAGGAATCCCTGTAATTGTACAACAAAATGTGATTAGCAGTTTGTTTATAAACATACATTAATTTTGTTATAAACACACAATATGTCCTCCCTTTCCCTCAGCTGCCATAACAAAATACCATAGGTTAACTGGCTCAAACAACAGCAACTTATTTTCTCACAGTTCTGGAGGCTGGAAGTCCAAGATCTGGCAAAGAGAGCTTTCTGGTTCCCTTCTTATAAGGCCACTAATCACATCACGAGGGGCCCCACCACCATGACTTTAAATCTGATTATCTAACCTCCAAATACCTTGAGATTGGGGGTTAAGACTTAAACATATGAATTTTTTGGGAGTGGGGAGAAGCTACTACATAATTTTGAAAGTTAGTTTTGTTCTTTATTGTAAATATTTAAGAGAACATAATGACTAAAACTTTTGGCAATTCTTTTTTTTTTTTTTAAGATTTTATTTATTTATTTGACAGATCACAAGTAGGCAGAGAGACAGGCAGAGAGAGAGGAGGAAGCAGGCTCCCCGCTGAGCAGAGAGCCTGATGTGGTGCTTGATCCCAGGACCCTGGGATCATGACCTGAGCTGAAGGCAGAGAGCCATCCAGGCGCCCCTCTTTTTTTTTTTTTTTTTTTAAGATTTTTATTTATTTATGTATTTGTCAGAGAGAGCACAGGCATGCAGAGTGGCAGGCAGAAGCAGAGAGAGAAGCGGGCTCCCTGCTGAGCAAGGAGGCGATGTGGGACTCGATACCAGGACCCTGGGATCATCACCTGAGCTAAGGCAGTGGCTGAACCAACTGAGCCACCCAGGCACCCCTAAAACTTTTGGTGATTCTTAAAATTGATATATCTTTTACTAAAAGTGACTGGTTTGAAGGAAATAAAAGATTAATTTTAACTTTCTAATTATTGGAGAGTACAAGCTTCTTTGTAGTTATAAATAAGAAAAAAAATTATAGGGGCACCTGGGTGGCTCAGTCATTAAGCATCTGCCTTCGGCTCTGGTCATGATTCCAGGGTCCTGGGATGGAGCCCCACATCAGGCTCCCTGCTCAGCTGGAAGCCTGCTTCTCCCTCTCCCACTCCCCCTGCTTATGTTCCCTCTCTTGCGGTCTCTCTCTGTGTCAATTAAATAAATAAATAATTTTTAAAAAGATTTTATTTATTTATTTGACAGATCACAAGTAGGCAGAGAGAGAGAGGAAGGGAAGCAGGCTCCTTGCTGAGCCGAGAGCCTCATGTGGGGCTCCATCCCAGAACCGTGAGATCATGACCAGAGATGAGGGCAGAGGCTTTAACCCACTGAGCCACCCAGGTGCCCCTAAATAAATAAAATCTTTAAAAAAATTATAATCCAGAAGTCATTTTTTAAACATAATTAGATTACTGTTATTCTAAGTTGTTTGATGAATATTAAAATAGAATTTAGGAATAGTTTATAAACATAAAAGGGTATGTAAAATCTTTAAATTTTGAGGCGATTGCACCGCTTAAATAGATTTACATATGTTCTGTGTCTGTGCGTAGGTTTAAAAACAGGTACAGAGATCAGCAAACAAGAAAGAACTGGATTTTCAGTTGTTTTATAACCTCTCCTTTACATGTCTCCGTTGAAAATACCATTCTGAAACATCTAAACCACAATACTTTTCATTTTCGAGAGGTTTCACATGCAGTAGCTCAAATTACTGAACCATTTTGTGTGTAGTAATATTCAAGATTCTTGTTAGTTTTCTTGTCTCTTTTGTGTATGTTTCTGTTTTTGCCTTAATTTTTTATAAAAATAGAGCAGCTTTTTCTTTCCATTTATAGGAAATTTTATGTGTTATGTAGCAGATATGTCTACTGTAGGTCACTTTGATTGTCTTAGCAGCAAGAATGTAATGAGTTCTCTATAATGTGGTTATTTTAAACTTTTTAAAGAATCAGTGAAACAATGTAAGACCAGGATCTGGTTTCTTGCACTTTTTCCTTAACCCTTTTTTTTTAACCTTTTACTTGTTTTTAGCTGTTTTACTTGTAAACATAAAAACAACCTGAATGTACTTTTCAAGGAATAAATTGATGAACTATTAATAAATCATCAATAAACAAAACCTTGGCGTTTTTTTTCCCCCTATTTCAAAACCCTGAGAGTATAGCATTAGAACTTTTGTTAGTATCATTGTTGGCATTACAACTGAAATTTGAAGGAGATGTAGGGTTTTTTTTTTTGTTTGAAACCAAATTATACTGTGAAGAGATTAATATTACTGAAGTCCACCCTATTTAATATTTCTTTTTCTAAGATTTGGGTTGTGATGTGGTTGGTTGTATTTTTTTCAGAGTTGGGATTGAGAGAAGGAGCTTTCCATTTTAAAATTTTATTTGGGTGACTCAGCTCAGGCACATAAATGTTTCTTGATCAGAAAACGCTATCTAAGGAGTGAAAATCAGCTTATCAATTAGTGTTTGTGCATTCTTTCATCCCAAAGCCATATGTACATGTCTCAGATACTTAAGTGCAGCCCTCTGTTAATTTAGGATATGTGTTGATGTATTTTTCTTGTGTATAAGACAGAGACCTAAATTTAAATTTGTTCATTTTTAGTAGCTGGAAGAAAATGCTTGCAAATTAGCAAAGGATCTTTTGAATAAGAACATCATGACTCTGTGTTTTTTGGATAACAGTAATTTAAAACAATTTACATTACAGTGAATGTCCTTAATAATGTGTGTAAGTATAAAGGAAATGAGTCAGTACCTTCGAGTTTAGTTTCTATGAAGATGTGAAATTTTTAAAATGACAAACATCTATTTTGGGTACATTTGTAACATTTCATTTTCTGTCCTGGCATGAAAGAATCTCATTGCATTTTTAATAAAGCATGTTATTTGACCTATCTGGAGTTTGATTATTTTTATAGGAGTCATTGTTATTTTTCTTAAACGCAAACTAGAGATCCTTTGTTCAGTGTTTTTATGAAAAGAAAAAGAATTCTGCCAAAATATTAATTTAGCTTATTTAGACCAAGTATTTATATTTCAGACTGTGAAGCATTCTTTACATACATGGATAAAAAGCTTTATTATTATTACTGTTATTTATTTATTTATTTATTTAGTTGAGAGAGAGAGAGAGCATGCACTGAGGTCGGGGAAGAGGGAAGGAGATCCTTCAGCAGACTCCCCACGGATTATGGAGCCCTACACAGGGCTCAATGCCAGGACCCCAAGATCATGACCAGAGCCAAAATCAGGAGTCAGCCACTTAACAGACTGAGCCACACAGGCGATCCTGGATAAAAAGCTTTATAATTGTAACTAAACTTTTACACAAGCAGAACAGTGGGCGAATGGAATTTATCTTAAAAGATGAATTGCAGTTTTCTGATCATAAAGTATTTTGTGAGTACTTTTTGTTGAGATTAATTTCTGGTTTTTCATGAACATGTCTTGATTTCAAGGATCATTAAAGTTAATATGAGTGAAATGATTGTGGAGAAATCAAAACATTTTTAAAATGATTTTTAGTGACATTTGGCTTTTGAAAAATCATAGACTTGAAATAGAGAAAGGAGCTACTTGTAATGTACACATTTAGAAACAGAAGTTTGAAAAGCTTAAGTTTTATCCAATGTCCTTCCTGGAGCTGAGACTAAAAGATCCTTGATCTTGACTCCTCCTACATTCTCTTCTGTTTGTGCTATACTTTTGTCCCACAAAGTAGTTTTTGCAAACTGTTCTTTTTTTGTTAGTGGTAATTTGTCCTCTCTAATTTGTTAGTGGTAATTGTCCTCTCCTATTAGAACCAGAGTAATTTTCAGTGTTTTCCCTTAAAAATTTTTTTTAAGGAAAGTATAGTTGGCATACATTAGTTCCAAGTGTACCACATAGTGTTTTGACAATCCCGTAGGTAGGTTATGCTCTGCTCACGATAAATGTAGCTACCATCTGTCTCCATACAAGGCTATTCCAGTACCATTGACTGTATTTTCTGTGCTATACCTTTCAACCCAGTGACTTATGTATTCTAAAATTAGGAACCTATACCTCCCACTCCCTTCACCCATTTTGCCTGTTCCCCTAACGCCCCCCCCCCCGCAAGGGGCCATCAGTTTGTTCTCTGTATTTATGGCTCTGTTTTCTTTTGTTTGTTCATTAGTTTTATTTTTTAGATTTCATAATTTCATATTTGTCATTTTCTGACGTACTTCACTTAGCATAATATTTTCTAGATCTGTCCATGTTGTTGCAACTGGCAAAAGTTCATTCTTTTTTTATGTCTGAGTAATATTCCTGTGTGTGTGCGCGCGCGCGTGCGTGTGTGTGTTTCACATCTTCATCCATTTATCTATGGATGGACACTTGGGTTGCTTCCATATCATGGCTATTATAAATAATGCTGCAATAAACCTAAAGGTGCATATATCTTTTCAAATTAATGCTTTTGTTCTTTTTGGGAAGTATTTTCCCCTTTTGAAATGTCTGGCCCATCTACCTTTTCTCTATTTCCATCCTCACTCTTCCAGTTGGGTCCTCATTTTTATTCTGGAATTACTTTAAATTACTTCCCCAGCCATGTTCCCTTTTCCAGTTGGTGCTAATAAACTGCTATCAAACAGATATTTTAGGAAATACTACCTTTTTCCCACATATTTTCCCTTGTTCTGATTCCGTTACTGTTTTCCCATGAGCACATGTTTATCATGCATTTTCTTTTTTTTTTTTTTTAAGATTTTATTTATTTATTTGACAGAGATCACAGGTAGGCAGAGAGGCAGGCAGAGAGAGAGCGCGAGGTGGAAGCAGGCTTCCTGCTGAGCAGAGAGCCGGATGCGGGGCTCGATCCCAGGACCCTGAGATCACGACCTGAGCCGAAGGCAGAGGCTTAACCCATGAGCCACTCAGGTGCCCCTATCATGCATTTTCTATATACATGGTATTGTAAAGTATCAGGAGAATGTGAAGATGTACAAGACACAATACCAGTCTCAATTTGAGTAAGGAAGTGGTATTTAAATAAGTCTATGATTCCTGCTTTGGTAATTTATCATTCAATTCAGAAGACTACATAAACACTGAAAAGTTTAATAGAAAAAAAATAATAATACACTTTTTCTTATGTTTATACAGGTTCCTGTTGCATGTAAATCGTGTCCCTGTGGTTATATATTTATTAGCAGAAAACTTTTAAATGCAAAACACCCAGAGAAATCACCACCTTCTACAGGTAATTGTGAGAGTTTACCACATATTTAGCTTTTTGATTTAGAAGTGTAAAATGAATTTTTGTGAATATATTATTTATATCTTTTTTGAATATAAAAGTTAAAACCTATTGAAGTATGCCTTTGGTTTTTATTAGCTGTTGGTAACCAGCTTATGACATTAGTTTGCTCTTCATTTCATTTAAATGTTAACTCCCTTATAATGATAAATCTTATAGCAAATTTTCTGTTTTTTATTATTGGAGGATGGAAAGTCATTGAAGGGTTTTAAGCGAGGGAGTAATCTGATCTGATTTCTAAAAATAAAAAATTTTTAATTAAGGTGTAATTGACATTCAGTATATTGCACATATTTAAAGTATGCAGCTTGATAGGTTTTGTCCTATGATTATACCAGTCACCACAATCAAGATAATGAATAATGTTTATCATTCCCAAAAGTTTTCTAGTTCCCTTTTGTTATTCTCTCCTGGATACCCCTACCCCCAGATAACCACTGAGGTGCTTTCTGTCGTTATTTCTAGAACTTTATATATAAATAGAATCATATAGTTTGTACTCTTTTTTTTTTTTTTTTTGGCCTGGCTTCTTTCATTGAGCATAATTTAAGATTCAGCCATATCTTTGTGTCTATCAGTAAGAATTAATTCCTTTTTACTGCTTAGTATTGTTCTTTATATGGATATACCACAATTTGTTTATCCATTCACTGGTTGATGGACATTTGGTTTTATCCTCCTCAGTGCTAGTAAACTTTATAATGACTTAAAAAGTTTTTTTGAACTAGTGACTGGAAAAATATAACAATGTGAATATAATTTTTAGACGTATTGGTTTTTTTTTATAATTATCTGATTTAGAATATCTAAAAATATATTTTTTGCATTTTGCTTTCCCGTTAATGTAGACAAATTGGATTTATTCGATGGATTAAATTTCGAAATTCAAAAACATGAAATTAGATAAAATCAGAACAGTGATGATCTCCAAATAAGAGTAGATTGATTACAAATAAATTTTGAGTATCTGCTGCATGCTAGGCACTGTTCAATCCTTGAGCATAAAGGAACGAATGAATCTACTGTCAAGGCAGGTTCACTACTGTTATGGAGCTTACAGTCTGTGGGAATGAGATAGGCAATAAATAAACAGGGAGAATACCAGCTTGTGATAAATGCCTTGTAGGAAATTAAAATAGATTGTTGTCCTAGCCTGTGACTGGAAGGCTACTTTTGAGTGGTTGCAGAAGGCCTCTCTGAGAAGGGACATTTAAACTGAGGCTGAATTGAAACAAGGGGCTACCCATGATAAGATCAAGGAGAAGAACATCCTTGACAGATGAAATAGCAAATGCAAAAATGTTAGGGCTGGAAAAAGTTTGGTGTATTTTAGGAACTAAAATGCCTGTGTGGTTGCAGTGTAGACAGTAAGAGCAGGGGAGTGTGGGAGATGAGGCCAGAGGGAAAGGCAGAGGCCAGATTGTGTAGGGCTTTATAAACCAGAGTAAGAAGTTTTGGGTTTTCTTCTTAAAATGTGAGTACAAACTATTCCTAGAATGTGGAATGTGGTGAGGAGAAAGTAGCATGCTCTGATTTGTCTTTTAGAAATTCTGTTTTGGCTGCTGTCTAGAGAATAGTTTATTGGGTGTACAAGATAGAAGTGGGCTATTGCAGTATGTTAACTAAGTGAGAATGCTGAGTTAGAGAGTGCTTAGGTTATAGTAGCAGATGATTCAAAAATTATATTTATGTCTGTGAGAGGTCTCTTTATCCTAGGTCTGTATAGAAGTGGCAAGAAAGTTATTTAATTCCATTTCTGGGGCGCCTGGGTGGCTCAGTGGGTTAAGCCGCTGCCTTCGGCTCAGGTCATGATCTCAGGATCCTGGGATCGAGCCCCACATCGGGCTCTCTGCTCAGCAGGGAGCCTGCTTCCTCCTCTCTCTCTGTCTGCCTCTCTGCCTGCTTGTGATCTCTCTGTCAGATAAATAAAATCTTTAAAAAAAAAAACTTTAAAAAATATTCATTTCTACAATTAAATTTCTTAAAAGTATGATCTGCCTTGGATAGTTTGTAGTATGTTGGAGATTGAGTACATAATTTTTAATATCTCTCTGGTTATATTAAGTACTTGAACATTGTCAGTGGGATCCAGAACTAACGTTTTAATTAGAGAACTTATAAAGAAAAATGAAAATGGATAATATATATTTGGAAAGATAATGAACTTCCCTAATAGGGAAATGCAGTTTAATTAAAATACCATTATTTTTACCCATATTCTGACAAAAATGTAAAGGATTTCCAAGTGCTTTTATGAGTATGGCAGAATCCGAAGTCTCATACTAGTGGTGAAGTCGTAAATCAGCATAACTTTTTTGCAGAACACTCTGACCGTAGTTGTTAAAAGTTTTAAATGCACAAAACCTAGAATCTAGACATTTTATCAACAAGTATGTATCCTCAAGATACAACTGTTTTTAATACACATGAAATATTTATTAGGATTTATAAGCAACACTGTTTATAATAGCAGAAAGTTAAACCAAATATCATCAGTAGGGGAATGATTAAGTAGGGTCATCTTTCAGGGAACAACAGTATGTGCTAATTAGAATGATGCAGATTTTTACGTACTGACATGGAGAAATCTCTAAAGTTAATTTAAGGAAGAATTAATTTAAGGAAAAGTACAAAACAGTACTTGCATGAAATCATTTTTGTTTTACAAAATTTTTTTTCTTGTAATGAGAACTTTTAAAATTTACTCTTAGCAACTTTCAAATATGCAGTACAGTATTAGTAACTATAGTCACCATGCTGTATTTACACAATCATGACTTATTAATATTATAATTAGAATTTTGTACTTTTGGACTCCCTTCACCCATTTCACCTCCTCCTCCCCCTCCAACCCTCACCTCTGGCAACCACCAATCTGTTCTCTGTTATTTATGAGCTCTAGTTTGTTTTTTAAGATTCCACATATAAATGAAATCATATGGTATTTAATCTTTCTTTGTCTGACATATCACTTAACATAATGCCTTCACAGTCCATCCACGTTTTCAAAAATGACAAGGTTTCAGTTTTATAGAATAAAACTCCACATTACCTTTATCCATTCATCCATCAGCAGACATTTAAGTTGTTTCCATATTTTGGCTATTGTAAATAATGCTGCAGTGAATATAGGATATGTATATTTTTTTGAGTTAGTGTTTTCATTTTCTTTGGATAAATACCCAAATTAGAATTGCTGTATCATACGTTCATTCTATTTTCCATTTGCTTTTAAGACCCCACAAAATTATTTCTACATGTAATGCATAAATGGATAGATCACTAAATAACAAAGGAATCAAGGAAGACTTCTACTTACATAATTAAACATTTAAAGCAAGAAAGAGAGCCATCTGTAAAGTTCAAATTGCACTTATTTTAAAAGTGCAATCAAAGCTACAAAAGATAATTTTAAATTTCAGTGGGTTGAAATTTCTTTTGTAACTTTGTGACATGTAGGAGGAAAATAAGCTGTCAAGTCAAATTTACCTAAGCTTGAATTGCTCAAAACTCACATTTTTCAAATATGTTCTGTGTATCTTCACAATTCAGTAGAAATAAAGAGTTAGCACACTAGACCTGTATAAACTTTATCTAGCTCAAAATAAATTTAAATAAAATTTATTATAGAAATTAAAGGATTTTTTAAAAGTTTTTTAATTTTTATGAGGAGAAGAGAGGAGTATTACAAATAAATCTGTATTAAGAAATGCTTAGTGTTTTGTAGGAGCCCTAGAACGTCAAGGCAGACAACTTGCCAAATGAGCTAGGTATGTGTTGTTTCTTTTACTGTCTTTGGGGGGCCAGTATTAAATGGAGATAAATTTTTAAAAATTGACTGTCTTGTTCATGCAGGATTTCATTTCTAAATTGTTTGCCTAAGTGTTTAAAAAATAGCCTTGAGATAAAGTTCTAAACTGTCAATTTGAAGCAATTTCTTTAAAAAGAGATTGAAGAAGGGGCTCCTGGCTGGCTCATTCAGTGGAGCACATGACTTTTGTTCTTGGGGTTGTAAGTTTGAGTCGCACTTTGGTTGTAGAGATTACTTGAAAATAAAATCTTTAAAAAGATAAAGTATAAAATTAAAAAGGGATTAAAGGAAATACTGTGTTTCCTAAAATTGAGAATATCCATATTATAGACCAAACCTTGAGCACTATTCAAATATTTGATCAGTCACCAAATTCTGACAGAAACAGTTTTTGATGAGAACAAACTCTGTTTTGTTCCAACTGTTTAAATTTGACTTTTCTTTTTCTTTATTTTTTAAAAAAAAGATTTTATTTATTTATTTATTTATCTGAGAGAGAGTCGGGGGAGGAGCAAAGGGAGAGGGACAAGCAGACTCCCTGCTGAGCACAGAGTCCGCCTCCTCTGCTAGTGGGTTCAGTCTCACCAGCCTGAGATCATGACCTGAGCCGAAATCAAGAGTTGGTTGCTTAACCAACTCAGCCACCCAGGCATCCCTAAATTTGTCTTTTTCTGATGGCTATGCCAGGTGTTTTGTGATATCAAGGCTGCCATTTTGTGTTTAATAATTATGGGTATACATTTATCCTTCTAAAATTTTAATTATAAAAACTATAAAAAAAAGTAAGCTGAAATTCTAAATGACATACTAGTTCATAAAAGACTTCCTCTAAAGGTAAGAAAAAAATATTTAAAACAGTAAGAAATTCAATAGCTTATTAGTATTTAACTGTATGTTTCTCAATGGATATGAGTTTTAGATTAAGTTTAGTCAGATAAATAACAACCTCCTCATTTTTTTTTTAAAGATTTAATTTATTTATTTGGCAGATGGAGATAACAAGTAGGAGAGAGGCAGGCAGAGAGAGAGGAGGAAGCAGGCTTGCCGCTGAGCAGAGAGCCCGATGCGGGGCTTGATCCCAGGACCCTGGGAGCATGACCTGAGCCGAAGGCAGAGGCCTTAACCCGCTGAGCCACCCAGGCACCCCAAACCTCCTCATTTTTAATTGGGGGAAGGAAAAAAGCATAAAAAAATTAAACCTAAACTTACTTTTCAAATTATTGTCTAGATAAGTTAACAAGCAAAGGCTGATAAATAAGCCAAGAAGTCTATAAATGACATACTCACTTTTAGTTAAGAGAAAAAAGTGAAATGATTATTGCCAGTTGTCAGTAGTATTTTAAACCCAGTGATTAAACATTAATTCTGAATTACTTGGCAATAAAGGTTTAGTTTTATTATTTCAGAAAACACTAATCACTTAAAATTGCTATACATTCATATGTGGGACATGGCTTTAGGTGTTTTTTTTTTTTTGCCTTTGGTGGAAGAATGCATACCTTTATTTACCTCTGTGCCTGTACTTTTACATTTTTGATCATGTAGTTTATATAATGATGACTATATTCATTTTTCAGACTTTTTTGTGGAATCTTCTGACTTCTTCTGATTAAGACTGACTGATTTGAGGTTTGGTGCATAGCTGTTATACTCAGATTTCCTTCCTTCATACTCTTAGGATAATCCTATTTTTCTTCAGTACCATTTTTTCTTTAACTCGTGTGTTTTTATTTATGAAAGAAATTTTCCAGAAAGTTTCTTCAGACCTGGGAAAAATTTTTTTCATAGAAAGTATGTGGTGATACATTTCCTGTTTTCCATTGTATGGAAGGCCTTTACTGTGTACTCACATTTATTTGTTTGTTTATTTATTTATTTTAGAGAGAGAGTGTGCGTGTACACATGCAAGTTGGCGGGGAGGCAGTGGTGAAGGGAAAGAAAAAATCCCAAGCAGACTCCTCCCTGAGCATGGGTACTGTTGTGGGGCTAGATCTCACAACCCTGAGATCATGACCTGAGCCAAAACCAAGTTGGACTCTTAATCAACTGAGCCACCTGGGAGCCCTGTACTCACATACATTAATTACTCACTACTCACATACATACATACATACATACATTAATTATTTGAAGATTTTATTTATTTATTAGAGAGATGGAGAGAGAACATAAGTAGGCAGGGCAGCAGGCAGAGGGAGAGGGAGAAGCAGGCTGTCCGCTGAGCAGGGAGCCCGATGTGGGGCTCAGTCCCAGGACCCTGAGATCATGACTCGAGCCAAAGGCAGCCACTTACCCAACCAAACCACTCAGGCGCCCCCCTATACTCACATTTAAATGTCATTCTCATTCTTCCTTTCCATCTGAGGGCTCAAATCTTTAGAGCAATTTTTACCTATTATTTATTTCTTCCCCATTCTCTTTTCTCTTCCTCCTGGCATACTGATTGCATACTTGTTGGATGATATATCAGGATTACCATCCACAGAGAGAGACACTGGATTGGACAGATAGTTTGTGGGTTTTTTTCACTATTTAGTGAAGAAAGATGAAGTTGGCACTACAAGACTAGTGATTCAGTAGTATTATCAAGGACCTAGTTTCCTTTCTTCCTTCTGTCCTGAGATTTGGCTTTCATCCTTATTGTTACAAGGTAGCTATTGTACCCATAGGCATTCCTTACACATTCCAATAGGAAGAAGAGGGAAGGGCAAAGGGACAAAGGGACATTCTAGCTTAAAAAAAAATTGTGTTGGAAATCTTACCCAATTCCATTTACTTGTCATTGGCCAGAACAAAATTCCATAGCCACTTCATCTGCAAGAAGGTCTTTGAATGTATGTATTTTAGCTGGACCCATTGCCCTTGTGATCAGAACATTCTGTTCTTAATGAAGAGGGGGGAATGAATATTGGGTAGATAATTAATAATTATGTCATGGATGAATATTAGATTTTTTGGATCTTTCCTTTGTTTTTCTTCAGTTAGTGTCACCTATTCTCTTTTTTTGTTGTTGTTTTTGGGTCTCCAGGAAATTTCATTGATTTCCTTTTCTAGAGCTATAATTCTGTCTTTCAGAGGTGTCCATTATTTAGTTGTCGTTTGCACTTTAATTTTGAGTAGTTCATCTTGTTTTCTGATTTCTTCTTTTTTCATTGAATCTTATTTTTTTCATATTTTTTGTGGTAAATTACATATAACATAAAGTCAGTATTTTAATAATTTTAAAGATTTTATTTATTCATTTGAGAGCAGGGGGTAGGGGCAGAGGGAGAGGGAGAAGCAGACGACCTGCTGAGCAGGGAGCCCAACGTTGGACTTGATCCCAGGATCCTGGGATCATGACCTGAGCTAAATTAACTGACTGAGCCACCCAGGCACCCTCTGTTTTAATCATTTTAAATGTACACTTCAGTGGCATTAAGTACATTCATATTGTGTACCTAACCATTACCACTATTAATCTCCAGGACTATGTTCATCTTCCCAAACTGAAACCCTATACCCATTAAACAATAATCTCTTCATTCCCCTTCCCCACTGCTCCAAGGCAACCACTATTCTTTCTGTACCTATGAATTTGACTAGTGTAGTTACTTCCTATTTGGAATCATACTACATTTATTTTTGTGTGTGTCTGACTTGTTTCCTTTAGCATAATGTCTTTAGACTTTATTCATGTTGTAGCTTGTGTCAGAACTTCCTTTCTAATATTTCATTGTACATATATACCACATTTTGTTTATTCATACATTGATGGACACTTGAGTTGCTTTCACCTTTTGGCTATTGTGAATAAGGCAGCTATGAACATGGATGTTCAAATATCTATTCAATTTCCTGCTTTCATTTCTTTTGTATATATGCCCAGAAGTGGAATTGCTGGATGTTATGGTATTTCTATGTATATGATAATGCCATATAATTTTCCACAGCAGCTGCACCATTTTAAGTTAGCAGCAGCAGAGCCCAGAGTTTCCAATTTTTCCACATCCTCATCAACACTTATTTTATGTGCTTTTGATAAGAGCCATTCTAATCAGTATGAAGTGATAACTTTTAGTTTTGATTTGTATTTCTTTAATGATTAGTGATGTTGAACATCTTTTTATTTGCCTGTCATCTTTGGATAAATGTCTATTCAAGTTCTTTGCTCATTTTTGAATTGGATTGTTATTGAGTTGTAGAAGTTCTTTTTATTCTGGATATTAATCCCTTATTTGATAAATGTTTACAAATATGTTTTCCCTTCCATGAATTGCCTTTTTTTATTCTGTTGATAACTGTCTTTTGATGCACAAAAGTTTTCAATTTTGTTGAAATCCAAGTTGTCTGTTTTTTCTCTTGTTGCCTGTATTTTCAGTGTCATATCCAGGAAATCATTGCTAAGTCCAGTGTTATGAAGCTTTTCCCTTCTTTTTGTTCTAAACAATTTATAGTTTTAGCATTAATATTTAGGTATTCAATTTATTTTGAATTAATTTTTGCATGTGGTATAAAATAAGGGTCCAGTTATATTTTCTTCTGTATGTGGATATCCAGTTTTCCCAATACAACTTATTGAAAATATTATCTTTTTCTCCTTGAATCATCTTGGCGCGCTGTTTTTGAAAATCATTTGACCAAATATTCAAGGATTTATTTCTGGGCTATTTTAGTCTCTTGGTCTATGTATCTGTCAGATGGCAGTACCACACTTTTTTGATTACTGTGGCTGTGTAGTAAGTTTTGAAATCAGGAAGTGTGAGACTTCTGACCTTGTTTTTCAAGATTCTTTTGGTTATTTCGGATCACTTGAGAATCCATATGAATTTTAGGATTGAGTTTTCTATTTTTGCAAAAGGATCTTATTCTTAATGATATAAAGTCTAATCAGATCTCTCTGAAGGTATGCATTAGAATGTTTTTGGATTATCTTTTCTTGTTTGTTTTTTTTTTTTTAAGATTTATGTATTTATTAGAGAGAGAGGGTAGGGGAGGAACAGGGAGTGGAACAAGCAGACTCCACACTGAGCACCAAGCCCTACGTGGGGCTGGATCCCACAACCCTGACATCATGACCCGAGCTGAAACCAAGTATTGGACAGGACACTCAGCCAACTAAGCCACTCAGGCGCCCCTATTTTTTTCGTGTTTCTTGAACTGTGTTTGTTCTTCCTGTTTTAACTTGTTCCTTCTCTATTGCACTTTCTATTTTCCTTAAATTGCTGGTAATCCTTAATTGCCTATTGATATTTATAAATGAAGGATTTTTCAGTGTAGGTAACTTGCATGACTATCTTACATTGTTTTAAAAGTCTGTTTTGACTATAGATCTCTTCAGTGTATAGTTGGGAGGAGCTTATTGGCAGACTTTTGGGTATAAATTACATGAGCTGGGAGACACTGTTGAATTCCATGATGACCAAAATAAGGGAAGCTTCATCCTGGGCTAGAACATGACATTCCTTATATTATTTCATTTTTACGAGAAGCTGTCGTTTGTTTGTGTCTTCTATGTTTTGGAGGTTCACTGTTCCTTTGAACATTGCTTGGTTCCTGAGAGTTTTACTTCCTTGTATCATTTTCTATGCAGTAGTCTTTTAGCTATTCTGATGATCACTCTGTGGCCTGTTCTCCCTTATTGTACTTTTTGTTCTGTCCTGGGAGTATTTTGGGGAAGAACAGCTCTCCCTTCTATAGGAGCCATCTTTTGTTTCTATTTTGGATTGTAGTGTCTTCTTTTCTGGTTTCTTCCATTCTTTCTTTTTTAAGATTTAGTTATTTATTTTAGAGAGAGCTCAGGGAGGGTCAGAGGAAGAGAGGGAGAATCTCAAGCAGACTCCCCACTGAGTACAGAGCCTGATACCAGGCTCAGTCTCACAATCCCGAGACCATGACCTTAGTAGCCAAAAGCAAGAGTTGGAGGCTTCACTGACTGAGCCATCCAGGTGCCCCCTGTTCTGGTATCTTATCTTTTCTTTTATTTTTTCTTTTCTTTTCTTTTCTTTCTTTTATTTTCTTTTTCTTTCCCTCCTTCCTTCCTTTCTTTCTTTTTTTAAGATTTTATTTATTTATTTGACAGAGCTCACAAGTAGGCAGAAAAGCAGGCAGAGAGAGAGAGAGGAGGAAGCAGGCACCCTGCTAAGCAGAGAGCCCAAAGCGGTGCTTGATCCTAGGACCCTGGGATCATGACCTGAGCCGAAGGCAGAGGCTTTAACCCACTGAGCCACCCAGGCGCCCCACTGTTCTGGTTTCTTAATCAGAATCTGTGAACTTGCTCATTTGCTGAAATTCTGTAATTTCAGGGGCATGATAGTATCCTTGTTTCCATCAGTACATATCTATTTTCCTTTTTTTCTTTATCTTTTACCCATGTTTATTCTCTTTTCAGTGGGATTTTCCAGAAAGGGGGAGGTAGATGCATGTGCTCTGATTTTATGTATTCAGCACTACTTAGTATGTGTAGATAATGTTCTAGATTCTGTGAATGAGACAGACAGGGGCATCCCAACTTTCATGGAGTTTATATTCTGAGAGATTGAACATATAAGTAAATAACAGATTATAATATTAGATTATAAAAAGTAATTTGGGCTGTAAGACTCATGGGAAGCTAACCTATAAATCAACATTTGGAGTAAATAAATAGTCTCATTAAAAGTTTTGGGATCAGAACTCTAGGCAGAAGGATTAGTAAATGCAGATACCTAAGGGAGGAAGGAACTTGTTTTATTAAAAGGAAGGCATGTCTGGAGTATAATGAACAAAATGTTGCAGTATGAGAGAAAACTGGAGAGAGAGGCAAACGTCAGATCTTAGAGACACTTGTAGTCTTTGGTAAGGAAATTTTACTTTATTTTTAAATACAATGAAAAGCTAATGAAAGATTTTAGAAGGGGGGCTATACAGTTTGAATTTTTTAAAGATAGCTTTGGCAGCTATGTAGGAAACATATCTGGTTTGGGTGTTGTCCATGGAGGTAGAAAGATGAAGAAATTGTCGATATATTTTGCAAGGAGTACCTGTGGACATTTGTGATGATACAAGAAACAGCAGGCTGAGTCACAGATAATCACAAATTATTTGCCTTTTGCAACTGGGTGGTGCTGCTACTTACTAATATAGTGAAGCTTTGGAGAAGGGAAAATCAAGAGTGTTTTTTTGATATATTTGAAATATTTGGAAGATATTAGAGTAAAGCTGTCAAGTAGGCAGTCTGGAACTTTGGGAAGAGGCCAGAGTTGAAAGTATAAATTTTGGAACCATCATAAATAATAAGAGTGTAATGTTTGGTTCTATGGATTATCTTGACAGAATGTAAGTGAGAGAAGAGGGCTCAGGTCAGAGGTCTAGGGCTGTAATATTAAAGATGAGAAAGAACCTGGGGGAGAAGACAGCAAAAGGCGATAAAGAGGAAATGACTGGTGAGCTGGGAAACCTGGAAACCTGAAAAGCAAGTGAAGAATAATTTATAGAATAGTCATCTTTGTTGAATTTTTGAGAGATGGCATTAAGATGGTTAAAGAGAGGTACTATTAGATTTGATAACAGATTTTTTTGTCCTTCTTGATGATCAGTTTCATTGAGTGGGCATCTATATTGTAGTGGCAGAAAGTAGAGATAGCTCTTTTTTTGAGAATTTTGTAGAGATGGGTGGGTAGCCGGAGGAACAAATCTAAATTCATTGTTGAACTTTAAAAGGCATACTATAAAAAGCTTTACCTATCACTATTTTTTTTTTTTTTTGAGAAATTCTAGGCATACACAAGAGCAGGAAGAAAATGGCCAACCTGGCCCCATTCATACCCATGTTTACTCCTTCCCTGGCATATTATTTTTAAGCAAGTCTGATATAATTTCTTATAGATGTTTTGTTATATATTTCTTATATTTCTAAAAGATAGACCTTTAAAAATGTAAGCACAATTAAAATTAACAATAATTCCTTAATATTTTTTAAAAGATTTATTTATTTATTTATTTGACAGAGATCACATATAGGCAGAGAGGCAGGCAGAGAGAGAGGGGGGAAGCAGGCTCCCTGCTGAGCAGAGAGCCAGATGCGGGGCTCATCCCAGGACCCTGAGATCATGACCTGAGCCGAAGGCAGAGGCTTAACCCACTGAGCCACCCAGGTGCCCCTATAATTTAATATTAATATTAAATACCCAACGTGTGTTGACATTTTCAGGTTTCTCATAAAAACTTTTTTAAAGTTTTAAAAAACAGATTATGTAAGGTCCATACATTATGTATGGGCGATGTCTTTTTTTAGTTCTCTTTCATCTATTGTTTTCTTTCTTGTTTTTCCATGCAAATTGTGTGTTAAAGAAGCTATCACATGTACATCTGGATGTGCTATTTGGGTCTTCATGGTGTAGGAATGTAGGATAACACGTTCCTCCAGTGACTTTTATTTTTTCTATAAATAATAATTTGGATTCAAAGGCTTGATGGGATTTGATTTTCTTGACAAGACTACCTAATAGGTATTCTCTCAGGTGACAAATAAGGTCCGCTTGTCTCTGTTTTTGTAATTTTAGCAGCTGTTTATGTTTAATACTTACATGCTTTAGTTCATTTCTTGTTGAAAATGGTGATACTTGGGGCGTCCGGGTGGCTCAGTCAGTTAAGCATCTGCTTCGGCTCAGGTCATGGTCCCGGGGCTTCTGGAATCAGCCCCAGATGGGGCTCCCTGCTCGGTGGGGAGCCTGCTTCTCCCTCTCCCTCTGCCTCTCTCCCCTACTTGTGCTCACTGGCTCACTTGCTCGCTCTCTCTCTCTCAAATACATAAATAAATAAATAAAATCTTTATCTTATTGTTGTTCTTCGTTTTTTAGCCACAGTACTTCTTAAATTAGAAACTTCTCTTTATCTGTCCTGTTGTTACCCAGTGAGTGATACAGTTTGAATAGAAAAAGCAGGATAAAATCTTTTCTTCTTTCTGTTCTATTTAAGTTTTCAAAATAGGGCGTTGGTTCTTACACATCTTTTTATGGTTGCCAAGTCGTTTTTCTTGTATTTTTTTAAATTTATGTCATGTGTTAGTTTGTTTGGTTGGTTTTATTTTAAGATTTTATTTATTTATTTGAGAGAGAGAGCAAGTAAGAGAGGGCATGAGAGGGGAGAAGGTCAGAGGGAGAAGCAGACTCCCCGAGGAGCTGGGAGCCTGATGTGGACTTGATCCCGAGACTCTGGGATCATGACCTGAGCCGAAGGCAGTTGCTTAACCAACTGAGCCACCCAGGCGCCCCTGTCATGTGGTTTTAAGTATATCTGATGTTCCAATTTATTATTACAGTTACTGTTTGTAGTGATGATCAAATTGTCCTACAGTGGTCAGTGGGAGCCTTTTCAAGTTATCCTTGGGTCCTTTAACAAGACCCTAGTTGTCTTTGACAGCTGTCTTGCAATCTGGAATAATTAAGTGTTCTTGCATCATCTGGTATATGTCTGAGATTAGAATTAAGTAATTCTCTAAGGGTACAGTATTTGGAAATAACCATTACCATTTTACTTGAAAAGTCTTTTTTTTTTTTAAATTTATACTATTAATAGCCTATTAAGAGCCTATACTTATATTACAGTCTTTTAACTTGCTCCCTTCTTAGAATATGAATTTTATCTATTTTGGCCCTTTACCATGTGGTTTTAGGTTTTGGGGAATTCTCTTTGTTGCTTTTGAGTTCAGGTATATATTAAAGCAAGTTTTTTGTTTTTGTTTTTTGTTTTTTAATTTGTTGTTTGTCTTATCCAACATTTTGAATTGTTTGGAGTGAAAAGGATGGCTTCTTGGCATTAATTAAATCACCATATTGAGTAAAGTTCCTCTTTTGCTTTTCCATTTAGGGATCTGCATGCCCTGAGAATGTCAGAAATGATCTCATCTGTGGCTAAAGTGAAAACTACTTATTATTTCCCTTGTGTTTATATATTTTCTGTGGATGTTTTCTGTTTGCTTTTTATTGGTGACCTTAATGTATTATGGCTAAGGTCAGTTTTACTTCTGTATATTTGACATATTTCAGTCTATAATTTGAGTAGGGGACAAAAAGGAATGGAATTTTTTTCTTTTTGCTTTTCTAATACTTTACCATTTTTAGCTTGGAAGCAGAGAGAAGGAAAAAGGCAGAAAGATCACTGTGAAATTGTGTGAACATGTAGGGGTTGAAATTAAAGGTGCCAAATAAAGAAACTGGTCTTCTGTTACACTTCCTCCTACCTCATGAGTTAATGTGGATCTGAATTCTGTTGAATTTCTTTTTTTCCGGTGTGGGCGTGAGGAACATAGATGTTATGGTTGTAGTTTTATAAAATATGCCAGGCAGCAAACTCTAGTGCTATTTAGAAAGAAGAAGAAGACAATGAGAACTGGGGCAAACAGTTCTTGCTAAGCCCTAAAATATATCACTTTTATTCATCCATACAGAAAACAAGCATGAGGCCAAGAGGAGGCGAACAGAGAGAGTTAGGCGAGAGAAGATAAATTCTACAGTAAATAAGGATTTAGAAAACAGAAAGAGGTCTCGAAGTAACAGCCATTCAGATCATATCAGACGAGGAAGAGGAAGACCTAAAACTGCATCTGCCAAAAAACATGAGGAAGAAAGAGGTATGAATAAATCCAAGCAGTTTTGTTTTTCAAGTATTAAACTTTTCTAGATCTTAATTAGATAATAGTAAAGAAAGTGTTTGGTAGGCAATGAGCTCCTGGACTTAAAATCACAATTCATATTTTAGTTTGAAAACATTTCCTCCAGGGTAGATGCTTGTTTTTTTGTTTTTTTGTTTTTGTTTTAAATCACAGAATTTAATTCTTATTGAAAAGCTAAAGTCTCAAATTGGGAACAATTCACCTTGCAATAAACTAATGTTTATTCAGAGATAATAATTTGTATATGACAACCTAGAGAAGCCTGTTAAAATGGTTGTTTTTTGGTTTGTTTTTAGAGATAAATCTGAGTTCTGTTAGACTTATTTCAAACTGTTACACTATGAGTTTTAAAATTACATTTGAAATATTCTTCAGTATGAATTTTTAAAATTGCTCATTGTGTCCTCTCTACTTTGAGGCAGAATTTGGGTAGTTAGGTAAATTCTTCTTGGTCCAAAATATATTCAAATTTCTCCTTACAGGTTTTTTCCTTTTTTCTGATAAGTAATATGTCTGCCAATAAATTGTTTTTAAACATTAACTAAAACTTCAGCTTCTTTTTTTGTACATCTTCTAAAAAACCTTTTATCATGGAAAATTTCAAAGATGACACAAGAGTAGAGAGACTGGACTAGGATAATGAAACCCTGTATGGCCTTGAATGAGTATCTTTTGCAATTGAGAGTTTCAAGCCTGTAATTAATGGAAAAAAAGGACACATACTCTTTATAATTACTTAAAAACCTCCATCAAAATAATTTCATCTTCAGTGAAATGCATTTATAATTTCTTATCTTGTTGGTGAGTTATGCTTTGCTTTTTCAGATACTCAGTTTTTGATATTCAAGCATAAATTTAAATTTCTCTAATTTTAGACATTGAAAAATTTTTTTAAACCTGTTTACCATTTCTTTCTGCTTTGTATGCTTTTATTTCAATAAAGTTATGACTGTTAGGGAAAATAACTTCACTGGTATAGCTGTCCTTAGCTTTTTCAGAGTTAATGGTTTCTTACTATTGTGTGTCTAAAGGAATAAGGCTTATATCTTATTTGATAGTATTCTATGAAGAATAGTTAGATACTCCTTAATTCCTGGGGAAATTTTACTCCATTTCCTTTTTCCTTCTCTTATGCTCCTCTTCCAGAGAGTTTGAATTATTTTAAAAATTTGAATGTGTTTTTTAACATGGGATGATCAGAAAAATCTATGCTAAAAACTGCTTCAGAAGGGAAACTAGACCAAAAAAAAAAAAAAATCAACAGAAAAAAAAAAAACAAAAAACAAAACAGAGAAATACTGCTTGGCCCAGAAAACAGAACATTCTTTCGGGTTGAAGTAAAGGGAATATAACCCAAAGAATGGAGAAGGAATGCTTCTGGTGGTGAGTGAGAGGAGATGAGAAAACAGATAATGACAGTCTTTTAGTTGGAGAAATGAAATTTAGATAGTTGTGCTAGAAGTTTTTATGTGTTGGTCTAAATTTTTATTCATATTAACTTGAGAAAAGAATTTAGTTAGCTATCTTTTTTCAGATATTTTGAGCTTATTAATAGAAAAGTTTTAAGCTATATCCGGAGTAAGATACACTTTTGATTTATTTTTAATACAAACAGGAAGGCACTCAAAACAATTTTTGTAGAATAAATGGATCTTTTCAGGTAGGCTTTGGTGTCGGGGTGGGGAAGAGGTCAGCAAACTTTTTCTGTAAAGAGCCAGATAATACATATTTTAGGCTTTGTGGACCATACAGCCTTCTGTTGCTGCTACTCTGCCCTGTCATTGTAGCTGGAGAGCAGCCATAGACAATATGTAAATGAATGGGTATGGCTGTGTTCCAGTAAGACTTATAAAAACAGGTGGCAGGCCAGATTTGACCTTGGGCTGCATTTTATCAACTCTTGAGGCAGACCATGTTCTCTAAATATAATACGGATAAGAAATATGAACTTTTGAAATCTCTGTGTATTTTAGAACAGACTTCTTTCGTATGCTTCTTAGTATTAAGTAACTATTTACTGTAATTCAGTTTTTATTGATTTCTTGCTCATAGGGTACTTGAAAACTTTGAAGCAAGCCCTACCTTTAGTAAGGACAATTTGTGTATAAAAATCACATTTTTAATTGACTTTCTTTTCTATATTTTGAAAAAGAATAGGAAGAAGAAAGAATGGAAAAGGAAAGCTTGTTAGACATCTAGATAGCAAAATATTTTTATACAATTATAAAAACAAATCATTAAACTTAAAAATTTTTGTTGGTTTAAGATAAGTTTCCATTTAATATGAGGGGAATATGATTATTTTGGATATTATAGGAGTGACATTAAGATTAAAATATAATGGGCAATTCTGAATATCTTATTAATGAACATACAAAATTTATGTAGAGTTCAAGTTAAAGTTGTTGGATTGAATAACCCCACCAAGCTTTCCATCATCCTCAAATCCTAAGTAATTATTAGTAAAGGGATTTTTTTTTTTTAAAGGACCAAATTCCATAAGGACAAGGAGTGGGAAAAGCAACAAAATTCTAGAAAGTGATAACTGCTTTAGTAGACCCATGAAACCTAAATTGTTTGCCCCTTTAGGAAAAACTAATAAAAAAACCTCTGATTTTTATTACACAACTGCCCCAAGGTCAGGAGTTGGTGGATTAGTTATGTTTAGAAGTATAGGGGTAAAGTTGTGGCTAAAAATGAGATTGTTTGGAAGTCTGTTTTTTAATGGCCTGCTAGGGCTGTTTACCTCATTTTCCCCTCCTTCCAGATTTATCCTTTTAAAAAGATTAGACAAAACAAAGTCTCTGACTTAGTAACACCAGGTATCACTGAGGGCAGGGATACTATATTGAGATCAGGAAGATTACTTGAGAATTGGAGAGGGCAAATACTGAAATCTGTGGTCAGGCGTGAATCTTCGAGTTAGGAGATTAGCAGCACCTTCCCTAGGAAATGTGAAAAACCCAAGAGAAAGGACCTAAAATAAGGATACATTTATTAGGGGTTTCACAAATGGCCCAGTCAGATCATCCTAAATTGGTGATCACAGTCAGGCTCCACATATGTATGAGCTCATCAACTTTTCAGATCCCGTTCTTAAATATGCACATATTATCAAGAATTACTCAGATATACAGAAGAAAGTATCTATAGGAAAGGCTAAGACCAAACAATAAAACAATAACTAAAATAACTAAATAACTAAAATAAAGTAAAAATAACTTGGATAAAAAAGGTTTTTGCGGGAAAGAGAAAAAATTAAAACTATTGTTGATTTTTTAAAAAAGATTTTATTTATTTATAAGCCAGAGAGAGCGTGAGTGCAAGAGAGTGAGCACAAGCAGGGAGAGGCAGGCTTCCCGCTGAGCAAAGAGCCCGACGTGGGACTCCATCCCAGGAGCCTGGGATCATGACCCGAGCCAGAGGCAGATGCTTAACTGACTGAGCAACCCAGGTGTATTTTTAATGTTTTTAGCAAGAGAAGATACTGTAGTCATAAAATAAGAAAAAGATGATATTTAAATGGGATAGCGGTGTCAAAAAAGTACTAGAAAATGAACTTTAAAATACAAATCTAGGGGTGCCTGAGTGGCTCAGTTTAGTTAAGCGTCTGCCTTCGGCTCAGGTCATGATCCCAGGGTTCCCTGCTCAGCAGGAAGCCTGCTTCTCCCTCTCCCACTCCACCTGCTTGTATTCTCCCTCTTGCTCTCTCGCTCTCTGTCAAATAAATAAATAAATACAAATCTTAAAAAAATGTGTGTGTATTAAGATTGCGGAAATGAAAAACTTTAACAGGTTTATTGACAGAATTAAAGAATTGTACCAGAACATAAAGAAATAGAAAAAGAGATGAAAGGGGTGCCTGGATGGCTTAGTCGGTTAAGCATCCATCTTGATTTTGGCTCAGGTCACGATCTCAGGGTTGTGAGATCGTTCCATGTCAGGCTCTGTGCTCTGTGGGAAGCCTGCTTAGGAATCTCTCACTCCCTTTCTCTCCCTAAAAAGAAAGAGAGAGAGAGAGGGAGGGAGGGCAGGCAGGTGGAAAGAAGGAAGAAGGAAGGGAGGGAGATGAGAAAATAGAATGGGAAAGATAAGAAATTTAGAGGATCAGTGTGAGGTCAACATTTATAAATAACTGATGTTCCAAAAAAGAACATAGAAGATGGAGGAGAAGGAAGTCGTCGCTGAAATAATTCAAGATGTTTTTCCAAACCTGAAGGACATTGATTTTCCACATTGAAATGACCCACCAAATTCCCAGATGAGTGGATGATTAAAAGTATAGATTATACTGAAGCATATCGTCAGAAATCCTATCTCTGGTTAAAGGGAAACTCCTTCAAGTGCTCAGGGAGAAAAGAACAAGAGAAGGAAGTGGTATTTGGAATTAATACAGTGGAGTACTACCCAGCAAGGGACAAACTCTCATATATGAGCAAATAGCATCCATGAATTTTAAAAACATGTTGAATGAAAGAAGCTAGACACAAAATAGTTCATGCTAGATGATGCCATTTATATGAAGTCCAAAAACAGGCAAATGAATCTGTGGTGATAGAATCAGAACAGTAGTTGCTGGTGAGGTGGGGAGGAATTGACTGGAAAGGAGCATGAGGAATTTCCTGTATCTTGATTGTGGTGTGGGTTATGTAGATGTACATTTTATCAGAACTCATCCAGTTTGTACATTAAGATCTATGTATTTCACTCTGTGTAAATTTAACAATAATGTTTTAAATAGCTGTTAAAAAAGGTATTAGCTCTAACAGTGGCACATCAGTTGGAAGACAATTTTTTGCCTTCATACTACTCAGGAAATCTATCAGTCTTCAGTGAACCACACTAGGAATTAGCACAAAGATAGACTAATGACACTTTCTAACATTCACGGTCTCAAAAATTTTGCTACCCATACTCCCTTTCTCAGGAAGCTACTGTAGGATACCTGGCATCAAAAGGAAGAAGTAAACCAAGAAAGTGTCCTGGGATCCAGGACACAGGGTCCAACTCAAGAGAAAGACATTTATATCCAGCATGATGTTGAAGAGAGATCTTGGTGATAATTAATTGCGTAGCAGGTCTAGAAATCAACCATTTCAGATTGGAGCAGAAGACTTGGAGAGACTTATTCAAGAAGATAAAATTGATATAATACCTAGTATGTGTAAACATTCTGAAAGATCTATACAACTCATTACTAATGAAAACTAAGCAGATGGAAAAAGAATCTCTTCAGGAAAATAACAATGTGCAGTAAAAGTCAAATCATTTACATAGATGAATAATGTAAACATTGAATATTGATCTCACTAAAATTGTGATGTAACTGTAATGGGAAGATGGGATAGGAAGAGTATGGGGCTTAAAATATGGAAAACAATAAGATCCTGACTTTTCATGGTGGAAGGTCAGTTAATAATGCCTAAAACCAAGAAGTAGCATCACATAAAAACTTTGCTTAGAGAGGTAAAAACAAAAAGAAACAACTAGAAAAAAGTAGTTGAGTAGTTGCACGTAGAGTGTGGGAAATGTGCATGGGGGAAGGAAGACTTCTATATTTTGTAGCAAGTTGAATAAAAACGATTTGACTCTATATATTTAACTTTGATTAAAAAGTCAAAACAAAACAAAAAACAGACCAAAGTACAATCAAAGAAATTGGCAGAATGTACACAAAGATGTTTATTGTGTGTGTGTGTTTTTTTAAAGATTTTATTTATTTATTTGACAGAGAGAGATTACAAGTAGGCAGAGAGGCAGGGCAGAGAGAGAGTAGAGTAGAGAGCCTGATGCGGGCCTCGATTCCAGGACCCTGAGATAATGACCTGAGCCGAAGGCAGAGGCTTAACCCACTGAGCCACCCAGGTACCCCATGTTTATTGTGTTTTCAACTAGCTCTGAGATAATGTAGGTGGTTTTTATTTTCTTTTTTGTTTTTTTTTGTACTTTCCAATTTTCTACCATGAACTTGGATTGCATTTGTAATCAGGAGGGGGGAAAATTGAATTAAATGTTGGTTATTCTTATTTTTTATAGCAGGGCTAAGGTAAAGAAGTTAATATATTCATAAAGGCACTTGGATTTTCAGAAAGGACCATCGTTAGGGTGAGAAAATTCATTTTGATTGGAACAGTGAGCTTATCCTACTGAAGAGAAAGAAATATTTGAGATTTTTACAGAAATGATGTAGATATTATAGACAGTGTGTGTACACACACACACACACACACACACACAGTTTCCATTTAGTTCATGGCATTTCAGTAACTCCTTTGTGTAATTTTTTTAAAATTTCAGTTTAATAGCGTGCTACTGTATAACATTTAATATATGTTGTTAGTATTATGTATATTTATTGTCATCTAAAGAAATACTTAAAAGCCTGAAGTATTTTTTAATTACCATATTTACCTTAAGCTTTCTCTTTTTTTTTTTTTTAACAGAGAAACAGGAAAAGGAAATTGACATCTATGCTAACCTCTCTGATGAGAAGGCTTTTGTGTTTTCAGTTGCCTTGGCAGAAATAAATAGAAAAATTATCAATCAAAGACTTATTCTCTGATATTTGTCTGCAAAATATGTTGAAACTGTCTTCAGGATTACATCAGCAAATTCTCACACAGTTGTGGACTCTCAGGAGCATTCTGACTGCATCAATAAGGGCCATTGATTGTTTTTTTCCCTGTCATTTAGCCTGTGCCACACTTTGGGAGCAAAGCTATAGGCTTGGACTGTTCTGGGATTTCCTTGTTTACCAAGGAGTATTGTCAGTGTTTTGTGTTTGAGATATAAGTAAGTATATTTACCAAAAACAAAAACAAAAAAAAACAACAGTGGATGGCTGTTAAAGGATACAGGGGTAGAGGAAGGAGTGGAAGAATGAAAACTAGGGAAGTAAAATGCTTGATAGTTTTCAGGTTTGCCACCAGAGATGCAATATTTTAAGTACTTTGAGAAAGAGTGACTTTTAAAAATATTATATTTCAGATTTTCAGCACTAACAGATTGCATATATACAGTTCATTTACTTATAATAAATTGGCAATTGATATTTTATTGAATGGGGAATTAAGAATATAAACTATACATTTTGTCTTAAATTGATTTTTTCTTGGCCTTTATTTTTATGACTTAAGGTATGAGTTATATTTTGGGAGATACTTTCTAGACATTTGGGAAGTTTGGGTGCTATATGAAGAAAAACATTTAAGGATATATCATACTTCAGATATAAACATCTTGTTTTCTTGAATGTAATTTATTTATTGGTTAAAAATACCTTTTCTGCTCTCAAGATGGTGCCTGTTAACCTAAACATAAAATATATTTATTACATACAAAATATTTCTTAGATAGCCACTTTTAAAGCAGTAATGTTTTATCTGAGTGGATGTTCATTTATACATCCTGATGATTATTTAAATTGTTACTTAATCTCACTCTGGAAAAAAATAAACCTTAATATTGAAACTAATAGATGAATAGTGTTTTTGTTCTATGAAGTTTGTGAAATATATTTAAATTCTTAATTTTTCTGGTAATAAATGATAACTAGTTACTTATAGTTGATCTACAGTAAATGCTTTTGCATTTTTGCATATCAATTTAATATTCAAACTTGACAGTAATTTCCCATATTTCAGGTACCCCCCACACCCACCCCAGTGGCTGAATCTGTTTGGCAGTCTAGAAGCCTTATCAGTCAGATTTAGCTTTAAGAGAAATTTCCCTTTGAGTTCCAATAGTTGCATTGTCAGCTTCATCCTGCCTCTCTCATCACCTCTCAAAAGAAAGAAGATTGACATTTTTTTTCTTACTTTATTTAAGTGGTAGCCAGCAGAGGGAGCTTAAGAGGTACTCTAGGTAGGAAGCAGAATTTTTTCTAAGAATTCTTTTCCCACAGTCCTTTTATTTACCTGTAGGTACTACTATCATTACCTTGTATGCATTTAAAAAAAAAAATTTTTTTTAAAGACAGACTTTTTTTTTTTTCAAAGATTTTTATTTATTTGATAGAGCACAAGTAAGCAGAGAGGCAGGCAGAGAGAGAGGGGGAAGCAGGCTCTCTGCTAAGCAGAGAGCACAATGCGGGGCTCGATCCCAGGACCCTGAGACCATGACCCAAGTGAAGGCAGAGGCTTAACCCACTGAGCCATCCAGGCGCCTCTTTGTATGCATTTTAAAGCCCTAGTAATAAAGTTTATTCCCAAGCATGCTAATGTGATTTTTGTCTTTGAACTATAAGAAAACTATTTTCATTTTGACAAAAAATTGTAAAGGTAATTAATATCTAAAAATGCTTTTGAGTATGTCCTCAGAAAAAGGAAGAACAGCTTATGGAATAGGCATCTCTGTAAAGAATTATTGATGTCAGAGTCTGTTTCTTTAAAGCTGAAGACCCTTAGAGGAAAGTCATGTTAGAATAGTCATGGATACAATAAGGAAGGAGAGTGGTGACTAGGCTGGAATTTACCATGTAAAGAAGTAATTTATTTCAGGTGCTTATGATGTTAATTGTTATTTAAAAAGTTCTTTGGCAGAGGGGCAAATTAGGCTTTCTCTGTTTGTTGATGTAACCTATTCAGGAAATTTCTCTAAAATTGTGTTCTCTGATATTTTTCTAAGTTATCTCAGTATAAAGCTGAATTGGTCTTAAGAATGTTGTAAAGGTCTTGGAACATATTGCTTGTCATTCATTGGTGTTGAAGAAACCTCTCTTGGCAGATGTCCTAAGAACATAATTATAATAAGTTAATTATATAATCTAAAATTTATTCTGCTTTAATACCTATAAATGATATGATTATTCAGAATGCCCTAAAATGATTCCATAATTAGATTAGATCTGTTGAAGGTATGTTCATTCTTAAACGTGAACAAGATTAAATAAAAGGTATTTGGGAGTTAGGCTAAACAATACAAATTTGTATGTTTACCTCCCCACCCACCCCACTCTATTAAAAATGTTTTGGGGAAGGCACTTAAGTTTTTGAAATTTGATTTTGTTTTTTTAAACATGAATATTTCTTAAGTTTTTATGGGCAGAGAAGGCTTAGGTTATGTTCAATGTAAGGTATTTAAAAAGAAGGAAATACTACAAATTATTTCTTCTGTAGCAATCAGTGGAAATGATCAAACATCTTGAGACAATTTATATTATGATGAAATAAAATTTAAAATTACAAATGACTTAAAAATTTACCCAGACTTAATTGGTACTTCTTGAAATTTCAAAAGTAGTTTAAAAAACAATGCTCAGTATGTCATGACATCTGTCATGTTTCCTAAAAGTAAACATTTGTTTTCTTTGACATAAGAATTCAATTTGGAAAGTCTTTGACTTTCTAAACCCTGCTAATTGCATTTGATCTCTAATTATGACTGTAAAAATGTCTTAGTAACACATGTAATTTTTACTTCCAACCTCCATGTTTATCCTTTAAATTTAGAAAAATTAAGCTCTTTGCATACTTAATAGGAAAGTATTAAATGGGTGCCTGGATGGCTCGGTCGGTTAAGCATCTGCAGGTCACGTTCCCGGAGTCCCAGGATCGAGTTCCTTGTCAGACTCCCTGCTCAGTGGGGAGTCTGCTTCTCCCTCTGACCCTTCCGACTCTCATGCTTGCTCTCTCACAAATGAATAAATAAAATCTTTTTTCTTTTTAAAGATTTATTACTTATTTGAGAGAAAGAGAGAGAGAAAGAGCAAGAGCAGGGGGGAGTGGGAGAAGCAGGCTCCCTGCTGAGCAGGGAGTCTGACATGGGGCTGTATCCCAGGACCCTGGGATCATGACCTGAATGGAAGGCTTAACCAACTGAGCCACCTAGGTGCCCCACAAATGAATAAATAAGATCTTTAAAAAAGAATTAATCAAATTTGTTTGCTTCTCATACAAAAATATGCTCTATAGGGGTGCCTGGGTGGCTGGGTGGGTTAGGCCTCTGCCTTTGGCTCAGGTCATGATCTCAGGGTCCTGGGATCGAGTCCCGCATCAGGCTCTCTGCTTAGCGGGGAGCCTGCTTCCCCTCTCTTCTCTGCCTGCTGCTCTGCCTCCTTGTGATCTCTCTCTCTGTTAAATAAATAAGTAAAATCTTTGTAAAAATTTTGAAAAAAATATGTTATATGTAGAATTTTTAAGTTTTTTGTGTTCAGTTTTTTGTTTTCATCTTTGAGTATTATAAGGCTTGTTTTTACATTTGGTGATATATGGATATATATATATATTGCATATATATATACATATATATGCAATATATATATACACACACACACACATACATATACACACATAACACCTATTATACTTTTTCTAGTTTTTTGTGCTGTTTTAATCTGCTTATTTTAGTTTATTAGTAGTGTACAATGCTCAAAGATAACAACTATAATAATGAGTATTCTAACATACAAATCAAACTCTCTGGAATGAGAAATATGGACATATAGAGGCTCTAGGCTGAACTGGAATAATTCTTTTTACCACATTCAAAAATTTTCCTTTTGTATTATTAAGGAATATTTTATCCTCTTGTTGAGTGTGTCTCTCCCCTCCTCCTAATGTTTTATCAGTATGCTTTTTATTTCTTTCCCTTATTACACTGGCAAGGACCTTAGCACAATGTTGAAAAAGTGTAAGAGGAAGATCCCGGGCCTGATTCCAGTCATGGGAGAAACATACTCAATTTTGCAGCATTAAGTATGATGTTTTTGTGTTGTAGAATACTCCTTATTAAATTGAGGAAAATCCCTTCTCATTTGCTGAAAGTTTTTATTGTGAAAATTTGTTAAATTTTGTCAGATGTATTTCTCATGTAAATTGAAAAGTTTTTTTTCCCTTAGAATGTTAGTATGGTAGGTCACATTGATTTTGTTTTTTAAGATTTTATTTATTTGACAGAGAGAGAGAGAGATCATAAGTAGGCAGAGAGAGAAGGGGAAGCAGGCTCCCCACTGAGCAGAGAGCCTAATGCATGGCAGGTGAGCCTGGTGGTGGGTATTAAGGAGGGCACATACTAAATGGAGCACTGGGTGTGGTGCAAACAATGGATCTTGGAACACTGAAAAGATAAAGTAAAAAATATATAAAGTTTAGGGGCACCTGGGTGGCTCAGTGGGTTAAAGCCTCTGCCTTCGGCTCAGGTCATGATCCCAGGGTCCTGAGATCGAGCCCCGCATGGGGCTCTCTGCTCACAGCAGGGAGCCTGCTTCCCCCTCTCTCTCTGCCTGCCTCTCTGCCTGCTTGTGATCTGTCAAATAAATAAACAAAATCTTAAAATATATATATATATAAAGTTTAAATAAAAATAAAAAGTAAAAAAAATGCATAACAAAATTTGCCATTTTAACCATTTTTTTAAAAAGATTTATTTATTTATTTGACAGAGATCACAAGTAGGCAGAGAGGCAGGCAGAGAGAGAGGAGGACCAGGCTCCCTGCTGAGCAGAGAGCCCGACTCGGGGCCCAATCCCAGGACCCCGAGATCACAACCTGAATAAGGATCACAACTGAAGGCAGGGACCCCAACCCACTGAGCCACCCAGGTGCCCCCATTTTAACCATTTTTAAATGTACAATTATATATATGTAATTATGTACTACTACATTTTCATGTATCTATTCATTTTTTGATTGATCCTTGGGTTCTATCTTTTGGCTACTGTGAAAATGCCTTTACAGAACATTGACATACAAATTCATGTTGGAGTCCCTCTTTTGGTTATAAACCTAGGAGTGGAATTGTTGGATCATATGATTATTTTATATTTGCTTTTTGAGGAACTGCCAAATTATTTTTCATAGTGGTAACTGATTACCCCAGATTCACTCCCACCAGCAATGTACATGATTCAACAATTTCCCCACATCCTGGCCAGTGCTTTTTTGTTTGTTTTAGTATTATAACTATTCTAGTAGTGGTATCACATTATAGTTTTGATGTACATTTGCCTAATGACTGATGCGGTTGAACATCTTCATGTGCGTATTGACCATTTTTATATATCTGGAGAAGTGTCTGTTCAGCTCCTTTGCCTCTTTCAAATTGGATGGTTTTTTGTTATAGGAATTCTTTATATCTTCTGCATATCAGGTGATTAACAAATATTTCCTCCCATTCTGTACATTGTGTTTTTACTTTTTTGTTGTTGTTGTTGTTTTACTTTCTTGATAAAGTCCTTGATGCACAGGTTTAAGTTTTTTCTTAAAATACAACAAAGATACAATGTCATGTTACTTTCACATGTGCAACATATTGATTTGACAGTTCTTTTCTTTTTTAAAGATTGATTGATTGATTTGACAGAACATGAGGAGGGTGAACAGCAGAGGGAAGAAGGAGAAGCAGGCCCCCCACTGAGCAGGGAGCCTGATGCAGGGCTCAATCCCAGAACCCTGGGATTGTGACCTGAGCTGAAGGCAGACACTTAACCAAGTAAGCCACACAGGCACCCCTGATTTGACAATTCTATACATTATTCTGTGCTCACCACAATAAGTGTAGCCACCATCTGTCATGGTATGTTATTACAATATTATTGACTATTCCCTATTTCTTACCTTTTCAGTTTTGGTAGTTTCTAAGTTTCTAGGAATTTATCCATTTCTTCCAGATTGTTTAATCTGTTAGCATATAATTGCTCATAATATGTTCTTTTTTTTTTTTTTTAAGATTTTATTTATTTATTTATTGGACAGAGAGAGAGATCACAAGTAGGCAGAGAGGCAGGCAGAGAGAGAGGGAGAAGTAGGCTCCCCACAGAGCAGAGAGCCCGATGCGGGGCTCGATCCCAGGACCCTGAGATCATGACCTGAGCCGAAGGCAGAGGCTTAAGCCACTGAGCCACCCAGGCGCCCCTGTTCTTTTTTTTTTTAAATAAGATTTTATTTATTTTTTTGAGAGATGGAGTGCATGAGCACACAAGAAGGGGGAGGAGCAGAGGGAAAGGAAGAAGCAGGCTCACCGCTGAGCAGGGAGCCTGACCCAGAGCTCCATCCCAGGACCCTGAGATCATGACCTAAGCCAAGCACAGTTGCTTAACCAGCTGAGACACTCAGGCTCATAATATATTCTTAAGATAACAATTTGTATTTCCTTGGTGTTAGTTGTGATCTCTTCTCTTTCATCCATGATTTTATTAATTTGGGTCTTTCTCTTTTGTTTTTGATGAGTCTGAAGAGGGGTTTAACATTCTTACTGATTCTTTCAAAGAACCATTCTAGTTTTATTGATCTCTTCTACTGTTCTTTTGGTTACTATTTCATTGATTTCTGCTCTAATCCTTATTATTTCTCGTCTCCTGCTTGGTTTAGGCTTTATTTGCTGTTCTTTCTCCAGCTCCTTTAGGTGTAAGACTAGCTTGTGTATTTGAGAATTTTCTAGTTTCTTGAGAAAAGCTTGTATTACTATGTACTTCCCTCTTAGACTGCCTTTGCTGCACCCCAAAGGTTTTGAACAGTTGTGTTTTCATTTTTGTTTCCATGATATTTAGAATTCTTCTTTAATTTCCTGGTTGATCCATTCATTCTTTAGTAGGATGCCCTTTAACCTCCAAGTATTTGAATTCCTTCCAAATTGCCTTTTGTGATTGAGTTCAAGTTTTAAAGCATTGTGGTCTGAAAATATGCAAGGAATAATCCCAGTCTTTTGGTACCAATTGAGACCTCCTTTGTGACCCAATATGTGATCTGTTCTGGAGAATGTTCCATGTGCACTCAAGATGAATGTATATTGTGGGGTGCCTGGGTGGCTCAGTCATTAAGCATCTGCCTTCAGCTTAGGTCATGATCCCAGGGTCCTGGGATCAAGGCCCACATTGGGCTCCCTGCTCAGCGGGAAGCCTGCTTCTCCTTCTCCCACTACCCCTGCTTGTGCTCCCTCTCTCTGTCTCTGTCTCTCTGTCAAATAAGTAAATAAATAATCTTAATAAAAAAATAAAATGCAAATTGAATATCCCTTAAAAAAAAAAGAAGAAGAAGAATGTATATTCTGTTGCTTTAGGATGGAATGCTCTGTATATATCTGTGAAGTCCATCTGGTCCAGTGTGTCATTCAAAGCCCTTGTTTTCTTGTTGATTTTCTGCTTAGATGATCTCCATTGCTGTGAGTGGGGTGTTAAAGTTCCCTGCAATTATTTTATTATTATCAATGTGTTTAATTTTGTTATTCATTGGTTTATATAATTGGCTGTTCCCAAGTTAGGCGCATAAGTATTTATAATTGTTAGATCTCCTTGTTGGATAGACCCTTTAGATATGATATAGTGTCCCTCTTCATCCCTTACTACAGTCTTTGGTTTAAAATCTAATTTGTCTGATATAAGGATTGCTACCCCAGCTTTCTTTTGATGTCCATTAGCATGATAAATGGTTCTAGACCCCTCACTTTCAATCTGGAGCTGTCTTTGGATCTAAAATCAATCTCTTCTTGATAGCATATTGGTGGGTCTTTTGTTTTTATCCAGTCTGATACCCTGTGTCGTTTGATTGAAGCATTTAGCCCATTTAAATTCAGAGCAACTATTGAAATAGGTGAATTTAGTGCCATTGTATTGCCTGTAAAATCACTGTTTCTGTGTATTGTCTCTGTACCTTTCTGGTCTATGTTACTTTAGGGCTCTCTCTCCACTTAGAGGATCCCCCTTAATATTAATGATTAAGTGATCACAAATTCTTTTAGTTTCTGTTTGTCCTGGGAGCTCTTTATCTCTCCTTCCATTTTGAATAACAGTCTTGCAGGATAAAGTGTTCTTGACTGCATGTTTTTCTCATTTAGTGCCCTGAATATATGCCAGCCTTTTCTGGCCTGCCAGGTCTCTGTGGATGGGTCTGATATTAGTCTGATGTCCCCTCCTCTGTAGGTAAGAAGCCTCTTGTCTTGAGCTGCTTCCAAGATTTTCTCTTTTTTCATCTAAAATTTGCAAGGTTCTTTTTTTTTTTTTAACCTTTTAAAAATTTATTTATTTATTTATTTGATAGAGATCACAATTAGGCAGAGAGACAGGCAGAGAGAGAGGGAAGTAGGCTCCCTGCTGAGCAGAGAGCCCAATGTGAGGCTCAATCCCAGGACCCTGAGATCATGACCTGAGCCAAAGGCAGAGGCTTAACCCACCGAGTCACCCAGGCACCGCTAAAATGCAAGGTTCTTACGCATCTGGGTGCAGATCTGTTTTTACTGATTTTGAGAGGGGTTCTCTGTGTCTCCTAGACTTGAATGCCTATTTCCTTCCCTAGATTAGGGAAGTTCTCATCTATGATTTGCTAAAATATACCTTCTATCTCTCTCTGTCTTTCTTCTTCCTTCGGGACCCCAATTATTCTACTATTGTTTCAGTTATGGCATGGCTGATTACTCAAAGCCTCTCCTCATGATTCATTAGTTGTTTTTCTCTCTTTTCCACAGCTTCCTTACTTTCCATCATCTTGTCTTCTATGCCACTGACCATCTCTTCTGCCTCATTTTACCCTAGCCATTAGAGCATCCATTTTAGACTGCATCTCAGTTAAAGCATTTTAAATTTTGGCCTGATTAGATTTTAGTTATTTTATTTCTGCACTATGGGATTCTCTAGCATTTTTTATGCTTTTTATCAAGCCCATCGAATATCCTTATAATTGTTATTCTAAATTCTAGGTTTGACATTTTACTTATATTTATTAAATCTGTGGCAGAGAGTATTGCCTCTGGTTCTTTGTTTTGTTGCAAATTTCACCTTCTAGTTATTTAGTTTAGAGAAGAATAGATGAATGAGAGAACAAAATAAAAAATATCAAACCATGACCCCACAGGAATATATACTAGACAAATCCAAAGAGATCAGAAACCAAAAAAAAAAAAAAAAAAAAAAGGGCTGGGGGGAAAAGAGAATATAATCTAACAGACACTACATCCCAGAATTATAAAGAAAGAAAAACATATATATACAAAAATAAAATTGAATACAGTGAAAAGAACACAAAAATGAAGACTATATCTATAAAATGTAAAAATGAAAATTTCAAAAAGACATAAAAAAAGTTGATAAAATAAGCTAGTTGAAAAGGAAAAAGTAAAATTTTAAACTGAAAGAGTAAGGACTTGAAAAAACCTTGAATTCTTTTTTTTTTTTTTGTCATTTAAAAACATCACTTCTTTATTTCAAAGGAAAAATAAAAGGCCCTCTGACCCTTTCCAAAAAACCCAATAATAATGACAATAAAAAATCCTATTAGAAACCATAAGCAATCACTGAGAGTTTGAGTATTACATTCTTCAAGTATGCTGTTTGGATTTTTTGTTTTTTTAAGTTGGTGACTATACACATATTTAAAAAAAAACCTTAAAAGTGCGGCCAAGGGATTTTGCTTCAAATTAAGTATTTAGAGGACTACTTCAAAATACTGTAGTAGGTTTTGCAGTGATCCTTTGGGGCATGATGCTCTCACTTTTGTATCCTAGCAAAGGTTAAGGGACGAGGTTCAAAAGTGATCATACTTCCAGGGTTAGCATGAGTGGCCAACTTGGATGAGAAAGCCAGGGAGAGATCCATGCATTCTTCCACAGACAAGGACAGTCCACCCTGAATACAAAAATTCAGCCATAGAATGTAGCAGGATTTCATAGTAAAGTTAGTCTGGGCTAGGGGAGAGCCCAGATGAGGCAAGGTTTTAGGTTTAACTGGTTTCCCCTAATCAGATTTTTGCATCTTTTTAGTGAGTTTTAGTGCATTCCTTCAAGCCACAATTTAGAATGCCCTTCAGTGTGCTCCAGATTGTTGGTTCATATTAAAGGACTGTTTAAGATTTGCATCCCAAGGAATATCATGCTACATAAAAATGATTCAAGATTTTTGCCCAAAAAACTTCTTGGATAAAATCTAAAAAATACTATTGCAATTATGTTTCTTGAAGAAAAAAAAGAACATTCTAAGTGCAAACAGATTCACTCAACTCTTTTGTTGTTGTAGAAAACTTCAGAGTAGGTAAGTTGTTGTCTAATTCTTTGCTGCATGCACTCTCCAGAGGGTAGGGGAGCACTGCCTTCTCATTCCAGCATCATCTGGGGAAGGAGAAGAACCATTCCACATAGCTGAAGAGGGCATCCCAATGCTTCCAGAGAAAGGCAATGAAAACCACAAGGACAGGACACCTGGGTGGCTCAGTTGGTTAAGCAGTTGCCTTCGGCTCAGGTCATAATCCCAGCATCCTGGGATCAAGTCCCACATCGGGCTCCTCGCTCCCCAGGGAGCCTGCTTCTCCCTCTGCCTCTGCCTACCACTCTGTCTGCCTGTGCTTGCTCGCTCTCTCTCTCACAAATAAATAAATAAAATCTTAAAAAAAAAAAAAAAGAAAGAAAAGAAAAAAGAAAACCACAAGGAATAAAGTGCTGAATGCCCTGTTGCCAGTCTTCATGAGAGGAACCATGCAGTTGGCTATCTGTGGAGACAAAGACCAAAAGGACCGCCATGACTGCCAGAAGGATGTTGATGAGTTTGCCTAGAAGGTTCCGGGCAGTGGCATTCACCAGCCCTTCCAGCTATACCAGCACCTGCTGCTGCTGCAGCTGCAGCTCCATCCTGGAGATGCGGGTCTGGAACAGCTCCAGGGCCTCCAGGATGTCCCAGGCCCGTTCATAGGACCGAAATACAACTTTCTCTTCCATGCTGGCCAATTCCTGCTTCAAGTTTAAGATTTCATTCTGATGGAGTTCCATCATTTACTTGTTCTTCTAATTGTTCACATCTATATCGCTCATCCTGTAAGGTCTGCATTATTACTGAATAGTCTCTCTGATAATGTTCTTTGAGGGTCTCAAAGGATTCCTCTAGCCTGGTCTGTGTTTCCTGGATCTCCTGGATCTCATGTAGTAGTGCATCTAATCCTGAGCTCTGCACGTCCAGGGTGTCTGTTTTGGAGCTGGACGCTCCTACAGCAGTGCCTCCAGTGGTGCTGTTGGCTCCCACTGAGCCTGAAGTGGCACTAGAACAATCTTGCTCACTACCATATTTTGGGCTTGATTGAAAGTTTGAAATCACCCCCCCCCAACCTTCCCCCCCCATCATCCACTTGCTTTTCCTCTAAAGAGTCCTTCAGGTTAGGGATATTGTCAGTACTGCCAAATTTATTCCAAATTAGTGAGGCAATCTCTCTGGGTTTTGAGACTACAGCCCCTGCTGCTGAATGGGTCACCTGGGAGAAGCTAGAAAGTCCACCTTTGACACTGTCCACCACACCTTCACTGAAGCCAGTCACCTTTGCTCCCACATTCTCCAGACCCTGGTGCATGTCCCTGAAGACATCTTTCGGCTGCCTGGAACTCCCATTCTGCTCCACCTCTTGGAGGTTTCTGTGGTGGTGCTCAAGCTTCTTTTGCAGATGGAGGATGGTTTGGGCAGACTTATGGTTCTTCTCAAAGACCTGCTTGATGCGGGCAGCCTGCTGCTTGTCTGCATTGTTGGCAGACAAGTTAAGTACTCAGCAACATTGTCATCCTGGGCTGTTGTGCAATCTTGATCTATTCTGTGAGCCTCAGGATTTTCTGCTGCAGGTGAGCAAGAGCAGCCTTTGTGTGTTGAGGGTCTGGTGTTCCATCCAGAGTCTGTGTGGAAGCTGCCATCGGTGCTGGAGGCCACTGCTCTGGAAGTCTGGGCGAGGCTGCTTATTTCCATCCGCTGGATCTGCTCTGCAGTTGCCTCATCCCCGGGCAGACAGGCAGCAGCAGCACCAGCACAAGCTATTTCCATCATAGCAGAGCTGGTTGGAGTATCAGTTGTGGATAAAGACCTGGCTCTGCCCGGCAGTATAACAGCTGCCATCTCCTGACCAGATTTCCTGTTGATTTGGGGACTTCCCTTTGGGGTCTTTGCCTCACCTATTATGTAAGCTTGTCCCCCTCTTCATCTTGGGTGGCACTCAGATCTGCTGCAGGACACGATTCAGAGCTGTGGGGTGGGTGGGAACACCATCAATCTCAGCACATGCGTTCTGGTTTTCCAGATCCATTTCAGGTTCTGGATCTACCTGAAATTGTTGCACATTGTGTGGAGATGCTGATGACCTCCTGTGCTGGTGCTGGAAGAGATGCTTCAAACCTTGGCCAATTCACATTAATGTTCTCCAAAGCATTGTGGGTCATTTCATAAAACTTTTGTTCTGATTCTGTTTGCTTTTTGGCCTCTGCATCTTGGGATTTGCCTCCAGGAGCAGGGTCCTCATATAACTGTTCACTGCCTGAAGGCTCCATCAATAAATTTAATATGCTTATTTGCAAACTCAAAAACTTTTAAACACACCAAGCCTGTCAAATTAGGTAGGCATTGGGGCACCTGGGTGGCTCAGTGGGTTAAGCCTCTGCCTTCAGCTCTGGTCATGATCTCAGGGTCCAGAGATGGAGCCCGGCATTGGGCTCTTTGCTCAGTGGGGAGCCTGCTTCCCCCTCCCTCTCTCTGCCTGCCTCTCTGCCTACTTGTGCTCTCTCTCTGTCAAATAAAATCTTAAAAAAAAAAAGGTAGGCATTTGCTTCAATAGTAACTACACATGCAGCTGTGAGGCAGAAGCTTCATGCCTATTTTTATCACTCTTCCTCAAGCACTTCTAAGGTGTACAGGAATCCTTTAGGACAAGCTGCAGGGAGAGGAAGAGCACCCAGCATCTCTGCCAGTGCAGTGGCTTGAGCTCAAGTGCTGGTTCCTTCCGCTGTGGCAGCCCCGCCAGGTCCATCTCCTTGCAACTACCCCCTGCCCAGCCCTCGCTGCTGTGCCACCACAGCCACCACTGCCGCCTGAGCCCCGGCCTTGAATTCTATATATTGTATAATTTTCTCCTAGTGCACGAGTGTTTCAGTTCTGTGTGCTACATAAACATGGTATTAGTCTGATGTTCCAGCTGGTCTTCTAGGGGAGGGCCCTGCTGCACTGATTCTCAGATGTCTTGGTCTCGGGGAGCTGCACCGCCCTTTGCCAGGAGGCCAGGCTCAGCGTAAACTGTTTCCAGTTGCTCTACATGGCTTTTGTTCCCTGAAGGTTTTCTAAGCCACTTCAGAGGATAAAAAGAAAAATGGCGGTGCCCCAATCTCCAGCCCCAGAGCTGAAAGATCCCAGCCCCTTCTCTTCAGTAAACCCTTAGGGAAAAACAGTCAATCGTGTGCGTGCACCAAACTCTGCAGGCTCCTGTGGTGTGCACCCCTGTCAGTCCTCCTGGGGGAAGGACCAGGGTCTCATGTTAGTTCTGCCACTTGTTTGGCCTCTGTTTGGAGTGCAGTCACTGGAATGTGCTGCGGTTGATGGTTTATGGCAACACTGAGCTAAGAGCCCACTCTGGGGCTCTCTGATTGTAGCTGGCTTCCCTGTTCTGTTGCTTGGGAACTCTGCTGACTCAGGCACCCCCATTCTTTCTGTGACCCCAGGGATCCAGAGACCACACTGTTCCATTAAGGATTCTGCCCTGTGTTGCCACCTGAGCACCTTTTAGGCAGGGATGTCCCTCACTGAGCAGACTTCTGAAAGTTCCAATTTTCTGCTTCACTGCTGTGTCAACTTTCCTATAGCCAACTTATGGAGGCTCCCTCCCCTCGCTGTTTATCTTCCAGTATATCCCCTCAGATTCATAGTCTCCACAGCTTCTACCTTGCAAAAAGTGGTTGCTTGTGTATTTGTAGAATTGCAGCAGTTCTTTTCTTAGCTCTCTGGTTGAATTCACGAGTGTTCAGAATGATTTGATAGATATCTAGCTGAATTCAAGGGACCAGATGAATGAGGGTCCCCTACTCTTCCAGCATCTTCCTTTCTCTGATTTTCATATTTTGAACCACCTTTGAATTCTCGAGATAAATCCCACTTGATCAAGATATTTAATCTTCTTAATCTATTGTTGAATTTGGTTTGCTAATTTTTTTTAAAAGACTTTATTTATTTGACAGAGAGAGATCACAAGCAGGCAGAGAGGCAGGCAGAGAGAGAGGAAGGGAATCAGGCTCCCTGCTGAGCAGAGACCTCCCCCCACCATGAGGGGCTCGAGCCCAGGACCCTGGGATCGTGACCTGAGCCGAAGGCAGAGGCTTTAACCCACTGAGCCACCCAGGCGCCCCGGTTTGCTAATATTTTGTTGAGTATTTTTGCCTCTGTGTTCATTTGGGATATTGGCCAGTAATTTTCTTGTAGTGTCCTCTTATTTTGGTAATGCTGGCCTTGTAAAATGACTTTGGAAGTGTCCCCTCTTCATCTTTTTGGAAGAGTTTGGGAAGGGTTGGTATTAATTCTTTAGATTTTTCATAGAATTCAGCAGTGAAACCACCTGGTCCTGGAAATTTCTTTGTTGGGAGGTTTGCTATTTGCTTCATGAACTTGTATGACCAAATCTCTCTCCATGTTTGGAATGTTCTCAGCCATTATTTATTGAAATAAGTTTTTACCCCTTTTAACTTCTCTTCTCCTTATGGGACTCCAATAGTATACATAGTATTTCTTTTGATGATTCTTTGTTGAATTTTTATATTTTGTTTTTATATTATTTTTCTGGTATTAATTAAAAAAACAAACAAACATGGATTCTCTTGTAGCTCTCTGAGTATTTGTAGAACTATTACTTTAAATTCTTTGTTTGATCTGTTAGACCTCATCAATAAATTCAGTAAAATTTCAGGATATAAAATCAACAGACAAAAATCAGTACCATTCTATACATTAATTAATAGAATAATGAATTTTCTTTATTTTTTCAAAGACTTTATTTATTTGAAAGAGAGAGTGAGAGCATGAAGAAGGGGAGGAGCAGGGGGCCAGGGGGAGCCTGATGTGTGCTTGATCCCAGGACCTCGAGATCATGACCTGAGCTGAAGTCAGATGCTTACCTGACTGAGCCACCAGGCACTCCCATTTTTTTTTTGAGTTTTTATTTAAATTCCAGTTAGTTAGCATACAGTGTAATATTAGTTTCAGGTGTATAATATAGTGATTCAACACTTCTATACAATATGCAGTGCTCAACACAGCAGGTCACTCCTTAATCCATCATCACCTACTTTACCTATGCCCCCACCAAACTCCCTGTGGTAACTATCAGTTTGTTCTCAACAATTAAGAGTCTGGTTCTTGGGGCACCTGGGTGGCTCAGTGGGTTAAAGCCTCTGCCTTCAGCTCAGGTCATGATCCCAGGTCCTGGGATCGAGCCCCGCATCGGGCTCTCTGCTCAGCAGAGAGTCTGTTTCCTCCTATCTCTCTCTCTCTGCCTGCTTCTCTGCCTACTTGTGATCTCTGTCTGTCAAATAAATAAATAAAATCTTTAAAAAAAAAAAAAGAGTCTGGTTCTTGGTTTGTCTCTCTCTCTCTTTCTTTCCCCCCTTTGTTGGTTTGTTTTGCTTCTTAAATCCCACATATGAGTGAAATCATGGTATTTAACTTTCTCTGATTGACTTATTTTGCTTAGCATACTCTCTAGCTCCACTTATGTCATTGCAAATGCCAAGATTCCATTCTTTTTTATGGCTGAGTAATATTCCATCATATATGTATGCCACAGCTTTATCCATTCGTCTGTTGATGGATACTTGGTCTGTTTCCATATCTTGGCTATTGTAGATAATGCTGCTATCAACATTGGGGTACATGTATTCTTTTGAATTAGTGTTTTTGTATCCTCTTGGTGAATACCTAGGAGTGCAATTGTTGGATTGTAGGGTAGTTCTATTTTTAACTTTTTGAGGAAACTCCACACTGTTCTCCAGAGTAGCTGCATCAGTTTGCATTCCCACCAACAACACAAGATGCTTCCCCTTTCTCCACATCCTTGTCAGCACTTGTTTCTTCTGTTGTTGATTTTCACCATTCTGACAGGTGTGAGGTGACATCTCATTATAGTTTTGATTTATATTTCCCTAATGATGAGTGATGTTGAGCATCTTTTCATATGTCCATTGGCCATCTGTATGTCTTCTTTGGAAAAATGTTTATTCATATCTTCTGCCTATTTAAAAAAAAAAAAAGATTATTTATTTATTTGACAGAGAGTGAGAGAGATAGCAACAGAGGGAACATAAGCAGGGGAGTAGGAGAGGGAGGAACAGGCTTCCCACTAAGCAGGGAGCCTGATGTGGGGCTCAATCCTAGGACCCTGGGATCATAACCTGAGTTGAAGGCTTAACCAACTGAGCCACCCAGGTGCCCCTCTTCTGCCTATTTTTTAATTGGATTATTTTGGGGGGTGAACTCGATAAGTTTGATAAGTTCTTTATATATTTTGAACACTAACACATTATCAGATATGTCATTTGCAAATATCTTCTCCCATTCTGTATGTTGCCTTTTAGTTTTCTTGTTTCCTTTGCTGTGCAGAAACTTTTAATTTTTAATTTTCTTAAATTTTGAAGATTTTATTTATTTATTTTTGAGAGAGAGAGCACACGAGAGTACATGAGCAGGGGTGGGGACAGAGGGAGAAGCAGACTCCCTGCTGAGCAGAGAGCCCGATGTGGGACTTGATCTCAGGACCCTGGGATCATGACCAGAGCCAAAGGCAGACACTCAACCAACTGAGTCACCCAGGTGCCCTGAAACTTTTTATTTTGATGAAGTCCCAATAGTTTATTTTTGTTTTGTCTCCTCTTGCCTCAGGAGACATATCTAGGAAGAAGTTGCTATGGCTGATGTCAAATAGGTTACTTCCTGTGTTCTCCTCTAGGATTTTGATGGTTTCAATCTCACACTTAGGTCTTTAATCCATTTTGAATTTATTTTTGTGTATAGTGTAAGAACGTGGTCCAGTTTCATTCTTTTGTATGTTGCTGTCCAGTTTTCTCAGCACCATTTGTTGAAAAGACTGTCTTTTTCCTATTGTATATATCCTTTCCTGTTTTGTCAGAGATTAATTGACCATATAGTCATGGGGAATGACTTTTCTGAAAAAGAAATAAAGCAATTCCACTTATAATAGCATAAAAACAATGAAATACTTGAAGTAAGTTTAAGCAAGAAGATGAAAGATCTCTACTCTGTAAACTACAAGGCATTGATGAAAGAAATCAAAGAAGAAACAAAAAAATGGGAAGATACCCCATGCAGAATAAGAATACTGTTAAAATGTCAATATTACCAAGAGCCATCTATAGATTCAAAGCAATCCCTGTCAAGATTCCAATGGCATTTTTTGTAGAAGTAGGAAAAAAACTCCTAAAATGTTTATGGAACCACAAAATTCCAAAAATCAGCCAAAGAAATCCTGAGGAAGAACAAAGCAGGAGACATCACACTTCCTGATTTCAAGTCAACTCTATAAAGCTATAATAATCAAAATAATATAGTATTGGCATACAAACAGACCTCCATAGATCCCAGTGAACCCATAGTTAGCCCTAGTTCTTTCTACCCATCCTGACTCCCATTATTATGAGTGTGTCCATAAGTGACTTCTGCAACTGCATAGGGTCCTATAGCGGGCCTCTATAGTCAAGTGTGTGCACACCACTGGCTCTGATCACCAACACTACCTGCAGTGGTTTCTACCAGTCTTGGAGGTGCCACTTAAGAGCCCAACAGCCCTTGAAGCCACTGTGGACCTCCTTCAATTCTTGCCCTAAACTACACAGTTGTCAATACTGTGGACTCCGGTGGCCTGGGCCAAAGAGACATCTTACACATGAGGACCTGGTGCCGCCAAATTCCCCTGCATTGGTGTCCTGCAGGGTCATGAGTTCAAACTCGCATTGGGTGTAGAGATTACTAAAAAAATAAACTTTAACACAATTATCAATAGGTAAGGACTTACCATTGCCATTTTGTTCATTGTTTTCTGGTTGTTTTGTAGATTCATTTTTCTCTTTTCTTATCCTGCTCTCTTCTGTGTTTTGATTCTTTAATTATCAGTATGCTTTGACTTATTTGTCATATTATTTTGTGTACTTGCTATAGTTTTTCCCTCGTGGTTACCATGAGGTACAGAAAACATCCTAAAATTATAACACCCTATTTTAAGCTGTTAATAGAACTTCTAAACACTTTTACTTCTCTCTCACTTTTTTGGTTATTGCTGTTAAAATTTACATATTTTTATATCACATACCTAGCAACAGATTATTGTACTTATGGTTGTTTTCACTATATTCGTTTTTAAAAGATTTTTAAACTAGAATTATAAGTAAATTATGCAACACCATTGACTCTAATTTGACCAAATTTGACCAAATTAGAGTCAAACATTGACAATATATTTACCATTACCAGTTAGTTTTATGCTACCTTTTAATGTTTTTATGATGTTAATTAGCATCCTTTTACTTCACTCAAAGAACCCTCTACTGTTTTTGTAAGGCAGGTCTAGTGGTAATGAACTCCCTCAGCTTTTGTTAGTTCAGGGAAGTTTTTATCCCTCCTTTGCTTTTGAAGGATAGCTTTTGATGGCTACAGTATTCTTTTTTTTTTTTTTAAGATTTTATTTATTTATTTGACAGACAGAGATCACAAGTAGACAGAGAGGCAGGCAGAGAGAGAGAGAGGGAAGCAGGCCCCCTGCCGAGCAGAGAGCCCGATGCGGGGCTCGATCCCAGAACCCTGAGATCATGACCTGAGCTGAAGGCAGCGGCTTAACCCACTGAGCCACCCAGGCGCCCCGGCTACAGTATTCCTGATGGACCATTCTTTTATTTTGAATATGTCATCCCACTCTCTCCCGGTCTGAAGTATTTCTGTTGATAAATCTGCCCATAGTTTTACAGAGATTCCCTTGTTTGTAACCCTTTCTCTTTTCTCTTGCTGTTTTTCATTTTTTTCTGTTGTAATTTTTTACAATTCAATTATGTGTCTTAGTGTAGCCCTATTTGAGTTCAACCTATATTGGAGTTTTTTGAGCCTCACAGATCTGGATGTCCATTTTTCTCTCCTTCAGGAATTTTTCAGCCTTTTTTGCTTTAAATATATTTTCTGTTTCTTTCTTTTCTCCTTCTGGAATTCCCATATTGTGAATGTTGTTTTGTTTCATTGTGTCTCATAAGCCTCATAGACTTTATTTTTTTTCCATTCTTTTTTCTTTTTGCTCCTCTGACTGGATAATTTCTAATGTCCTATCCTCCTCTTCACTGATTCCTTTTTCAGCATGCTTAAGTCTGTCTTTGAAACTATTGAATTCTTCTGTTCAATTATTGTAATTTTCAACTCTAGGATTTCTGATTTTTTAAAATGATTTCTATAGCTTTGTTGAACTTCTTGTTTGTTCATGCATTGTTTTCTTAGTTTTGTTCAGCTATCTCTGTGCCCTGTAGGTCATTAAATTTATTTAAGAGGATATTTTGAATTCTTGTCTGAATGCTTTATAGGTCTCCATTTTTTTTTTTAAAAGATCAGTTATCGGGTTCTTTTATTGGTGTCATATTTACCTGTTTTGTTTTGTTTGTTTTGTTTTTTGGTGATCCTTGATTCCTTACATTGGTGTCTGTACATTTGAGTCATCAGGTTCCTTAAGAGATTTGCTTTGTCAGTGACAATTCTTCATCAGCCAGCTCAGTTTGGGTTTCTGGGTGTATCTACTGATAATGTTGTTAGGCAGGTGGTCTATTTTTTGTTCCCTTTCTGGGGTTGATGGATTGGGAGGGTGGGTGCCACTAACGGAGAGCAGTTAGCTAAGTTGGTTTGGTTCCCTACCCAAGTGAGCCTGGAGGATGGACTCTGTGGTTGCCTGGTTCTCTGGTCAGGCTTACCAGATGGTTGTAACTGAATGCTATATTTGGTAGTATATTGGGCCATGAATCAACTTCCCTACCCTGGCAGGGCAGCAGGACATGACCCAGAACATGTATGGTACATTGTTTGGGGACCCAAATCATGCAAGAGTGAACACAGATTTTTATGGTCAGGTGAGGTCACTGGTTATACTCAGCAGATGAGGAAAACCCTGGGCTGTGTTCTCTGTTCAAGTATCACTGTATGCAGGGCTGTTGGATAAGCTACATATGTGCTCTGGTTGGTTTAGCTGATCAGGCAGGCTGGGTACTGTATTCAACACCAAGCAGCGCTATGAATTAGCTTCTCTGCCTGGATGCAGTGGGAGAAGTAGCTCTAAAGCTGGTTGAGCTCTTTGTTGTCTTAACTCACACCAAGCTGTGCTCCAAGATTCCTAGCCAAACAGGTCCACTGGCTTTGCTCTGAGTGTCGCTGGATCACAGAGCTTCCAGGTGTTCTCACCAGCATTTCTGAACAGATGGGGCCAGGAGAGTTAAGAGGTCTTTAATGTGTATTAATCAGGTTAAGAGTTGGGCTATGTTTATTGTTCACTGTAGATGTGGGTACCAGAGGCTTCAAACTCCTCTATTTTCTGTGTTTTTACCCCTACCATTAATTTCTGGAGCAGGTCTCCTTAAATAGAGCCTATGCCCTGTAGTTCTTCCAACTGTAATCCAGTGTTTTTGGTACTGGTGGTAAGGTGTGAGGGATGGAAAACATTCTTTAATCTTTTGATAATATTTCAGTCTTTTAGTGGTAGAACTGTATTCCTGGACTGGCTGTTACCTTCCCAAGTGTTTCTTGGCTTTTATTCACACTATAACCCCCTTAAGTGAGACAGGAAGGCTGGAGAGGGGAGGAGTTAGATAAATGTCTTTCCTTCCAAGTAGATAAGGCTCTGGAAATGGCTCTTCCTATGGAGAGTAGGTCTTTGTTATGGAGGATGATCTACATCTATTTCAAGATGGTTATTTTTGGGGGCTCCTGGGTGGCTCAGTGGGTTAAAGCCTCTGCCTTCGGCTCAGGTCATGATCCCAGGGTCCTGGGATCGAGCCCCGTGTCGGGCTCTCTGCTCAGCAGGAAGCCTGCTTCCCTTCCTCTCTCTGTCTGCCTCTCTGCCTACCTGTGATCTCTGTCTGTCAAATAAATAAATAAAATCTTTAAAAAAAAAAAGATGGTTATTTTTGGGGCACCTGGGTGGCTCAGTGGGTTAAAGCCTCTGCCTTCGGCTCAGGCCCAGGGTACTGGGATCGAGCCCTGCATCTGGCTGTGGGCCCATCAGGGAGCCTGCTTCCCTCTCTCTCTGTCTTCCTCTCTGCCTACTTGTGATCTCCATCAAATAAATAAATAAAATCTTAAAAAAAAAAAGATGGTTATTTTCCCTCTCATCTTGCCAGAGCTATTATCTTTTTTCTTGGTTCTTTACCTTGAGAACTTGCTAGGATTCTTTAGAATACCCATGAAAATGTGTCCCTTTCTCTCCCCACCAAGACTTCAGTCCCAGGAGTTTCTCACTTTCACACTAGTCTATAGAGCTTCCAGTATCTGTCAAAATTACCATGTAAGTGTTCTGTTTATGCCATCAGAGTTTCTGCTCAAGGTAAACAGATCATTACATGATTTTCTATATTTGCATATCTCTTCAGATTTTAGGGTGGCAATTTGTCCCACAACCTCAATTCTCCAACCAGCCCAAGAAAAGTCATTGATTTTTCAGTCTCTTCAGATCTTGTGAGGATGGGAGTGATGATCTCTGAACTTTTATATGTCAGAACTCTTACATGTCAGAAACCAGAAGTCTGATTATGGACTTTAACCTTATCTATGAAACACCTTCATAGTAATACTTAGATTCATGTCTGAATAACTAGGGATTGTAGCTTAGTCAAGTGAACACAGAGCATGGTCTACCTCTTGTCAGCTTGCTACTCTTATACATCTCAAGCTATACTTTATCTCAAATAAAGGTAATAACAAAGTTATAGTTCTGCCTAAATGATACTGATGTGGAGTCTTCTAGTGCAATGGTCAAGAAAGAATTTTTGAGATGTTTACAGGGCAACTTAGTAAGTTTATTTAAATAGTATGGGGACAGGACCTATGGACAGAAAGAGCTGCACTTTTTGCTGTGTGAAGCTGGTGGTTACATACTTAGCAATCAAAGGGAAGGGGGGGCATGCAGGGCATATCAGATTATAAAAATTTCTTTGAATTATTACTTGGAAAACGACTTCTGCAAGATTCATCTGGTACATATTGTAGAGGCCACTTTTAGGCAGACTTGAGCAATGGAATATAGAGAGGGCCCATAGTGACCAACTGGCTGAATACAGACAGGCCCATCAGATGACCCACCTCAAAATATCCATAGACCCTAACTGACCAATGGTCTACTTACAACCAGGCACAGTAACCAAAAAGGGAGAATTCTATACATCGTCATACCTCCTCACCTCCCCCCTTTAAAAACAGCCCCCACCCATTGCTTCTTTGCAGACAGCCTATTTCCTCTCCTATTCTGCCCACGGCTCCCTTGCAGTGCATTCAATAAACTTCTATCTCCTTTGTTCTGCCTCAGATGAATTCTTTTGCCACCTGTACCACTGGCTTCACCCAATCATCACCCCACATTTGGGGGGCCCCATCCAATCAGAACAGACATCCCATTTAGACACCACACATTTCATTCAATTTGATATTAACTATTTGTGAGATATATAAGCAGTCGTGATACTCTTTTTTTTTTCATGATACTCTTAAAGAATGTAGCAACCAGCATGTATTTGATCCTTATCGAAACTATGCAGACTTTAAGTTGACCTTCCAAGCTAAAGGTAAACATTTTCCTGCTTCTGTCTCTCATCAATACAATTGCCTTTTATACAATCAAAAACATGCTAGCTCTTATTCCAGAAGAGCTTTCTCCTTTGATCCTGTAACTTAAATTCTGTGATACAAATGTAACTATTATTAATACATCCTATGTTAGAGATGATGAGGGGATAAGAGAGGGAAGAAAACAATATCTCTTAGCTTTTGGATACTTTCATTTATAGTATATCAAGGCAGTTCTTTATAATATACTAAGGCAAGTTTCAGCTTCATTTGATGTAGTCGAAACCTTTGGATCCATGGTTCATACAACCAGCCATACTATTAGATCCTTTTCTAAGCCCCTTAAGTTAAAATATTGAATTCAGAATCTCTGCTTGGGGGCACCTGGGTGGCTCAGTTGGTTAAGTGTCTGCCTTCAGCTCAGGTCATGATCCCAGGGTCCTGGGATCAAGCCCTGCATCAGGCTTCCTGCTCAGCAAGGAGTCTGCTTCTCCCTCTGCTTCTGCTGCTCCTCCTGCTTGTTCTCTCTCACTCTCTCTGTCAAATAAATAAATAAAATCTTAAAAAAAAAAAAAGAATCTCTGCTTAGGAGACTCATATCAATATAGTCAGCCTGACCCAACTTTATATTCTTTCTACTGTGATCCCACACCCTTAAGATCCATTCCCACACATATGATCCATATTTTTCATCTCTATTAATTGAAAAAAGACACACAGGTCTTTTAGTGTGTTAGTGCATCTTTCAGTGTGCAGGTCATACTTTGCAACTCACCCTTTGGTACCTGCTGGGACTTATACCAAGTTATTGGTCTTGAAGTAAGGAGAGAGGCAGGTCCTGAAGAGAATCAACAGTGCCTTTTAGGACAACTTCTTCAGGAAACGAAGGGCTAACAAAAGTCAAAAAGCTGATTCTGCTGGCAAAGAGGATCTCAAAGAATTGAGAGATTCAATGTACTTGGCTTCATCTCCCCATTGCAATTTTCAGAATCCCATTCCTTCCCAATCAGTGCCCTCATTTGAAGGGAAAACACCCTTTTGGTCAAGAGTTCAATTTGCACTGTAGTTCAACCACTTGCAAGAAAAGCCACTATAGGCTACAGGAGATAAGTGTTCCTTCAAGGGCAGATTTACCTTTTAGGTCAATGTGACACTGAAGCTGGGAATCAGAGGCCTTGAGCTCATCCTTCTCAACTTTGTCCACCACAGTTAGGACAATCAGCCAATCTCATTACACTCCTTAGTTCCACTAAAATATTCTAATGTAACAAATACATGGTCACCTAGAATCTCACTTCCTCTAGGTATTTGATTAGTAGGAGTATCTACTGAAAATTTTTTGCATATCCCTTGTCGCATCATGTCATGGACTACTAGTGTCCTCTTTAGTGCTAGAAATAGAGTCATTAGTGTCTTTAAAAAGATTAGAGAACCAATTCCAGAAAACCCAGAATCAATTTAGAAAATTCATCTTTAAGATTCTGTTCCTCTAGAACCACTTCTGGTACCAAAGTCTGTATCAGTCAAGATTCAACCAGGGAAAGAGAACCAGAAGTAGATAATATATATATTAAGAAATGTACGCAAAGGAATTGGCTTACATGATTGAGGGGGCTTACCAGGAAAATCCAAAATCAATATGACAGGCCATCTTCAGGGCAGGCTAGAACTTGGGCATGGGGTGATAGAGCCATCCGTAATTGAACTTATTTGGAGAAGCAAAGTGTGTGTTCAAGAAATAACATCTGTAATTATTATGTAAAAGAAAGAGGAGCAAAAACAGACTTTTAGAGTCATGAAGTTAATCTTTTTACCAGTCTACCTTCATTATATCTGACATGAATGTATTCCTTTTTAAGTAGGGATACAAGGGAATCCACCTAATGTATAAACTTCGCGGTCTCTGTTCTTATTTTGGAGATCAAGGAAAGCTTGGGTTATAACCAGGTTATATTCAGCTTGATCTTTGGCTTGGGATCCCAGTTGTCCCTTGCTGGGTTCCTTGACAGCCTAGTAATGTTCAGAATGGTAGAGCCTCACAAAATCAGGTATTCAATCCTTTTGTTTTGTTTTTTTTTTCTTTTGTTTATTTGTTTGTTTTTAAGTTTTTCTTTTATGAGAGCCTGGGTGGCTCAGTTGGTAGAGCCTCTGCCTTTACTCAGGTCATGATCCCAGGACCTGGGATTAAGCCTGCATATGGCTTTCTGCTCAGCAGGGATCCTGCTTCCTCCTCTCTCTCTCTGCCTGCCTCTCTGCCTACTTGTGATCTCTAGCTGTCAAATAAACAAATAAAATCTTTAAAAAAATGTTTTTATTTTAATTCCAGTTAACTTACAGTGTTACATTAGTTTCAGGTGTACAATATAGTGATTCAACAATTCCCTATATTACCTGATGCTCATCACAAGTGCTCTCCTTAATCCCCTTCACTTCTTTCCCCCAGCCCCCCAACTGTCTCCCCTCTGGCAACCATCAGTTTGTTCTCTGTAGTTAAGTGTGTTTCTTTGTCTCTGTCTCTCCTTTTCTCACCTTTGCTCATTTGTTCTGTTTCTTAAATTCTATGTATGAGTGAAATCATATGGTATTTGTCTTTCTGTGGCTGACTTATTTCACTTAGCATTTTACTTTCTAGCTCCATCCATGTCACTACAAATAGCAAGATTTCATTATTTTCTCTGGCTGAATAATATTCCATATATGTGTGTGTGTATGTGTGTGTACACATGACCCTGAGATCAAGACCTGAGCTGAGATCAAGACTTGGACACTCAACCAGCTGAGCCACTCAGACACCCTGAGAGAGAGAATTTAAGCAGATTCAATCCAACGTAGAGCCTGATGCAGGACTTGATCTCACAACCCTGAGGTCATGACCCAAGCCAAAATCAAGAGTTGGACACTTAACCAACTGAGCCACCCAGGTACCCCAGATTTATGTGATTTTTTAAAATTATTAAATAAAAATGGTTAAAATTTATGTAACAAAATATACCATTTTAACCATTTTTAAGTGTACAATTCGGTGACACAACAGTCTTGTATAATAATCGCAACTATTTCTAGAACTTTTTTTTTTATCCCAAATACACTATCCATGAAATAATAATTCCCCAAGCCCTCCTCCTCCCAGCTCCTAGTAACCTCTATTCTACTTCCTGTCTACCTGAATTTGCCTACTCCAGGTACTTCATATAAGTGAACTCATACAAAATTTGTCCTTTATTATCTGGCATATTTCACTTAGCATAATGCTTTCAAGTTTCATCCATATTGTAGCATGTATCAGAATTTCATTCCTTCTTAAGGTTGAGCCATATTGCATTTTATGTATATAATGCATTTTGTTTATTCGTTCCTCTATCAATGGACACTTGGGTTGTTTCTACCTTTTGGCTATTGCGCAGATACTGCTATGAACATGGCACACAAGTATTTGTCTGAATTCCTGCTTTCAATTCTTTTGTGTATGTACCTAGGAGTGAAATTGCTGGATTATATGATATTTTTATGTTTGACTTTTCAAGAAATTACCAGACTGTTTTATATGGTGGCTGCACCATTTTACATTCCCACCAGCAATGCACAAAAGTTTCAATTTCTCCACATTGTCACCAACATTTGTTATTATCAGGTTTGTGTGTGTGTGTGTGTGTGTGTGTGTGTGTGCTTCTCTCTCTTTTTTCTTCCTGTAATATCTATCCTAATGGGTGTGAAGTGGTATTCTGTAGTTTTGATTTACATTCCCTTAATGACTAGTGATGTTGAGCATTTTTTCACGTGCTCCCTCACTGTTTATATATCTTCTTTGAAGAAATGCCTATTTGAAAACTTTGCCCATTTTTGAATTGGGTTGTTTGTTTTGGGGAGTGAGTTATGTTTTAATGTCCAAATCTATCTGCTCTCCAAACAATCTTCTGGAATTTTTGATATTTATTTTAATTTTTATAACTGGCATTTCTAGAAAATGCTCCACAGGAAAACATTTCATGTTTCTATGATAACTGTGTAACATATGTGAAAGGTATTTCTTTGTAATAGATGAAACAGACAGTAATTCTGAGTTGCTTCCCATGTATGTGGGCTATTTTCAGAGAGTGCTCCTGCTCTTTCTACATGGCAACTTTCAGAAAAGGGTGATAGGACTAATGGGACAAGATTTTGGGGTGAGGCTCCCCAAGACTTCAGTGATACACTGTTATCCTTCATTTTTCTTTGGGTTGAAAAATTTTCTCTCTCAATGAAATGTAAAACATAAAACAAACAAAACACCTTCACTCTCTGGTATATGGTTGCGAATTAGACCTGCAAATGAAAATTTTACTTTGTAAATTTCAAATGTCATCATTAAGTGAATCTGTATCAACTCCAGTAGTAGGAGCTCTGACACAAATTTGCTGTGTGTCTCTTCTGGGTTGAGAGGTACATATATATTTGGTATTAGAGATAAAGGGATAAATGTAGCCTCTGCCCTTCATCAAAAAGTTCAGAATTAGAAGTTTTAAGTGTGGTTTGGAGGTTAGAAAAATATAAAACACATAACAAATGTCAACTCATGTTTGTAACAAAAAAATCAGTTGAACACATCTGAGTACAGTTATTTATGTCTTCATGGTAGTGCAACATGTGAATGTGATTAAAAAGAATAATAGTGAAAACAATAGAAAAGAGCTACCATTTATGGAGTATTTATTATGTCCTAGGCAGTATGCCACATACTTTCCATGTATGCTTGTGTTTAATAATTGTAAATCAGGAAAATGAAGCTCAAGTAATTAGTTAAGAAAGTTGTTCAGGGTCAGTACTTGGTACATGGCAGAGTCTGGATACAAAGCTAAGCCAGTATGACCCCACTTCCCTAACAGAAGTACAACAACTTATAAGGAGGAGGAAAACAGGGCAATATATTTCAAATAGCTTAGTATTACTGTGAGTGGCCAGGAAAGCAACATGGATATCATCTGGAAAATAGGAGATTTAAGTAAGTAGGTAGAAAGGCCTTTTTAAAAAAAACTGTTTTGGAATATTACATAAAAGTGCAGAAAGCTGAGTACTCATCTCACCTTCCTATCAATGCAGGTGTCCTTCCAAGTGTGTTGCAGGGTTTCTTTCATATGCAATTTTTAAAAGATTTTATTTTTAAGTACTCTCTACACGCAATGTGGGGCTCGAGCCTACAACCCCAAGATCAAGAGTCGCATGCTCTACTGACTGAGCCAGCCAGGTGCCCCTCAGATGCAAATTTTGGATTAAAATATTTTGTTCAAAAAAAAAAAAGAAAGAAAGGGGCGCCTGGGTGGCTCAGTGGGTTAAAGCCTCTGCCTTCGACTCAGGTCATGATCCCAGGGTCCTGGGATTGAGTCCTGCATCGGGCTCTCTGCTCCGCGGGGAGCCTGCTTCCCCCTCTCTCTCTGCCTGCCTCTCTGCCTACTTGTGATCTCTGTCTGTCGAGTAAATAAATAAAATCTTAAAAAAAAATAAAATATTTTGTCATATTTTGGCTGGCTTTTATCTTGATTACTATGGTCTCTTCATTGACCTTACCACCTTTCCCTGAACAAGATGCCATCTCAAAAGTCTCTTTCCCTAAGAGTTCTTACCATGCCCTCATCTTTCAACTCTATGTCTTGACTGCTTCCTAAAACCTGTCTTTAATGGATTCCACTTCTTCAGCTGAGGTCTGAAAGTCTCCAGTGAATCTACCTTTGCCTATATCATAGTTCTTGATTCTTAACAAATAAAAATACTTTTGTGCCTTTTGTCCTATACTTCTTCATTTGTGCCCTTTTGTGTCTTTGTCTTCCTTTTACCCTTTCTTTGTCAATATATAGGATTTTATGGTCCTATTTTGTAGGTTGAAGCCCAAAGACTGTCTCTAGAATCTCTTTCTTACCAGACCAATTTTCAGCTTTCTAGGATGGAAAATCCTATTGCTCTGAATTGATCAGAAATCTGCTCTTGGGTTAATCAGTCATGACTAGTTGGGTGGGCACCAGAATCTCATAGTACAGACATGGCTGCAGCGTCTACTAATGTAAACTATGTTAGGGACATTCCTAGAAAAGTCAGAATGCTTTCTAACCAGGCATTCACCTAAGACATGCCTCTTACACTCTGTAAAACAAAGTGTTGGAAAGAGTCATGATATCTTTATAAACAAGATGCAGAAACGAGCTGAGGGGTTCGAATGAAATTATAAGCAATTGAACAATCAGATCCAAAGAAGGTGGACTAATGTTTGCCTAGAGGAATGTCATTAGTGATAATAATTTCAGGGTTCTGTCCACCCTTTCCTGATTTTAGCATTTCTCTCAATGAGTCAAGTGAGTTATCCTTAGAGTCCAAATGCCCACATGAACAAAGGTCATGTCCTGGCTTCCTTGGTGCTGTTAGGCTACATTAAGAAGGTAGTAGACATAATCTCAGGAAACAAACTGAGGGTTGCTGGAGGGAAGGGGGGTGGGTGATGGACATTGAGGAGGATATGTGCTATGGTGAGTGCTATGAATTGTGTAAGACTGATGAATCACAGACCTGTACCCCTGAAACAAATAATACATTATATGTTAATAAAAAAAAAAGAAAGAAAGTAGTAGACATTTGTTATTTTGGGCCACACTCAACTACCCTTCCTGAATATAACATTCCCCAGTCTTTTTTTTTTTTAGGATTTTATTTTATTTTCTTAAGATTTTATTTATTTATTCATGAGAGACAGAGAGAGAGAGAGAGGCAGAGGGAGAAGCAAACTCCCCACTGAGCATGTCACCTGATGTGGACTCGATCCCAGGACCCCGGGATCATGACCTGAGCCGAAGACAGATGCCCAACCATCTGAGCTGCCTGGGCAGCCCCTCTCCAAGTCTTGATGGGACTGATGGGGGTCCAAGAAGCCCCCATCAGAGTTCCCTTGGAAAACATTGACCCTGAGATGGGGAAATTGCTGGATTTCATTCAGCCCTCACCGCTCACTCCTAGCCTTTTCTCTATTTCCTTCTGGGATTCCATTTGGTGAACATTGAACTTCTGGATTTTATCTGTTCTTTCACATTTTTCTCTTTTTTTTTATCTTATGCTCTGGAAGATCTCCTTTATTTTATCTTATGATTCTAATTTGGAGCATTTATTTTACCTGTTGTATTTTATTTTAAATTTTTATTTATTTATTTGACAGAGAGAGAGAGATCACAAGTAGGCAGAGAGGCAGGCAGAGAGAGAGGGGGAAGCAGGTTCCCCGCTGAGCAGAGAGCCTGATTCGGGGCTTGATCCCAGGACCCTGAGATCATGACCTGAGCCGAAGGCAGCGGCTTAACCCACTGAGCCACCCAGGTGCCCAGCTGTTGTATTTTAAATCTCTAATTGCTTTTCTGATTTTTTTTTTTTCAAATCACCCTCGTGCGGTTTTATAAAATCTTTGTTATATCTTTTTGAGTCAAGTTTTCTTCTATTCCCTGATTATGTTTGTTTCCACCAGAATTTGTCTCAGTCTTTCTTTCTCAAGCTTCCAGATCTGCTAATATCTTGGTGATATTTATGTGTCTTGTCATATTTTAGAAAGAAGGTGCTGCCTCCTGATGGCGCCTGGGAGAAGAATGAGGCTCAAACAAGTCAGCTGCAACAGAATGGGAGCAGGGGGCGACAGTAGAAAAGACTTAGCACTTTATTTTATTTGGGAAAGACCTAGGTGTCCAACAAATTTTATTTTATTTATCATTTAAGTTATCTTTTAAGTTTTATTTATCATTTAAGTAAAACTTTGACAGTTTAGGTTACAGACTTTGAAAGCTATCTTAACAATTACCCAAGAAAACTTTGAGACAGACAATGAGTTATCAGTTTAGTTATCTTTTTGTTAACAAATTCCAGCAGAGATAATATGAGCTTATTTGACCTTTAGTAAACCTTAAGAGAATGTTTTACATTTAATGTTGATAACTTTAAAGACATGTCTATTTTAATGAAACCAATAAATTTAACTTTCTTTAAATACTGATTATTGTTTTATTTGGGCCCACACTATTTTTAATTTTTACCTGAGACGGGGGTTTGTAAAAGCTACAGAATGGAGCGAGTAAGAGTTTAAGTAGACCGCATAGTAATTGGAATTGGTTTTTCTTTAGTAGGCAAAAGTTTTACTTATGTTTTACTTTTTTTCATGTTTGTAAATCTAAAGTCCCTAATATAGGGAATTAGGAACAATGTTTTTTAATTGCCTTTAAAAGCTCCAACAGTTTGCCCTCTCTGACTTTTGCTCCTCACGCCTTAGGAGCCTTTTTAACAAACATCCCTAAGGGTGATACTCGGTTGTGCTCTCCAGATTACCCATACCCTGGGTAAGTACCCACAACACAGCAGTGGGGTGGGGTGTGGGGGGAGGCACTGCCGTGCAAAACTCATGTTGGGGCTGGTCTCTCAAGTCCCTGTTCGGGCACCACGTGTCGCCTCCTTGTCGCCCCCTGCTCCCATTCTCTTGCATCTGACTTGTTTGTGCCTCATTCTTCTCCCGTGCGCCGTCAGGAGGCGGCAAGAAGGTCCATGCAGCTGGGCTCCATCGTCTTCCCAGTGAGAAATCTGACTGCATGTTCTGCTCTGGGCATGAGGGTGGGGAGGGGAGTGGCAACTCGTGTTGAGACTGAGAGCCCCTGACTGCCAGAGTGAGAACTTTACTGTGGGACATGAAGTTGAGGACTAAAAACCTTGGACTCCAGTCTTGCCTGAGGGTAGATGCCAGCCGCCTGTACTTGCTGGGTGTTGTGCAGGGGACCGGGAGTTATAGGGGGTGGCAGAGAAAAAAGCAGGTGGGTACAGTTGATCCACTGTGGGAGCCTGCCCAGGTCCCCTCAGGCTGACTGACTGCCCTCCTCGGCAGCCCTCATACATACCCTCTCTGCGGTGTCCCTTACCTATTAACCCTCTCCCATTGACTTCCTGGCTTCCAGATATGTGCCCACTCTCTCATCCCAATATGACATTCTCTTACCAGCAAAACCCTGTATATTAATGATATATTTCTATTAAAATAAATAACTTATCTTTTACAGCTTAAAAAAGTAAACAAGTTGGGGCGCCAGGGTGGCTCAGTGGGTTAAGCCTCTGCCTTTGGTTTGGGTCATGATCTCAGGGTCCTGGGATCGAGCCCCACATCGGGCTCTCTGCACATGCTTCCCCCTCTCTCTCTGCCTGCCTCTCTACCTGCTTGTGATCTCTGTCTATCTTATAAATAAGGAAAAATCTTTATTAAAAAAAAAGTAAACAAGTAATGTACAAAAACATGTTACTTATAAAAATGCAAATACAAAAGCTTGTAGACTGTAAAGGGAAATTGGCTTTTCCCCTAACTCAATTCTAGAATTGCCTAGGAACTAATGGCTGTTAATAATTGGGTGTATATCCTCAACTGTTGCTAATGGATTTACATATCTCTGTCCATCTGTCTGGTTGTCAGGTTATTTATCTTTTTAATTTTGATAGGATCCAGTTTTATGTGTTGTTCTGTGAATTTTAACTTGGTTGTATGTCTTTTTATGGCAGTGGATGTAAAGCTATCATTCTTTCCCCTACTGGTTGACATTTAAGTAATTTAGGGTTTTTCTTTTTCTAAAAAGACAAAATCTATTAATGTTCCTGTTTCACATGTTTTACCCAAATTGAGAAACCTTGTGGTATTGCAAAGAATCCCAGTATTTTTTTTTTAAGATTTTATTTATTTATTTGACAGAGATCACAAGTAGGCAGAGAGGCAGGCAGAGAGAGAGGAGGAAGCAGGCTCCCCCACCAAGCAGAGAGCCCAATGTGGGGCTCGATCCCAGGACCCTGGGATCATGACCTGAGCCAAAGGCAGAGGCTTTAACCCACTGAGCCATCCAGGTGCCCCAGAATCCCAGTATATTAAACTAAAAAACCTGATTGGATGAAATATAGCAAGTTGAACATATAATATATGACCACATTTAGAGGTGCAGTACTAAAACTTCTTTGCTGAACTTCATGTTATCCTATCCCAGCTAAATAATGGAACAGAACCAAATCACATTTATTTTGTTCAGAGTCAAGGAGGCAAGGCAGCTTGCATGACATCTCTCAATCATCCTAACAAACACCCAGATTCAAATGTTTTTGTTCCCCTCTGCTGTCCTTTTCCTCCTATTTCCTGCCTATTTTTCTTATTTTCCTGTCCATGCTCTAAACTCTTGGTTTACTGGTCATTCTATTATAGGTCTTGAAATTGGAATCATTTTAACCTCAAGAGGGGCATCAGAGTGTGACTTTCCAGGTGACTCTTTTTTATAACAATGTGTAGGAATATCTATTGACAAAAATACACATTTTGGCGGCCCAGAGCCCTACTTTGGAGAAAGGTCACATTCTCCACTTTTGAAGAGCAGAAATCCTTTGCATGGCTACTTCTGGTAGATCTTTATAGTGTACCATGCCAAATGGTTTTGAAAATTCTATTGTGTTTGGTTAGCACTGACTTTCCTTGGCTCTGTGGCAGAACTAAATTTTCTCCTCATTTTCATATTTCTTCATCTGTAGAAGCCTGGTGTTCACTGACCTCCATCTGCAAGGCTGGGTCAGAACTCCAGCTTAGCCCCTGCTTTTAACAAAAAGGACAGCAGCTGCAATTCACTGAGCTCTAAACTACACCAAGGCACCATTGTATGCATTTCACATTCATTCTCTCATTTAATCCTCAGAAAAATCTTTTTTTTTTTTTAATTTTTTTTTTTTAAAGATTTTATTTATTTGTCAGAGACAGAGGGAGAGAGAGCGAGCGAGCACAGGCAGACAGAATGACAGGCAGAGGAAGAGAGAGAAGCAGGCTCCCTGCCGAGCAAGGAGCCCGACGTGGGACTTGATCCCAGGACGCTGGGATCATGACCTGAGCCGAAGGCAGCCGCTTAACCAACTGAGCCACCTAGGCGTCCCAATCCTCAGAACAATCTTATGCATTTGCCTCATACACCAAAGCCCATACTCCTACTCTCGAGGCTCCAACCCCTACTTCACTGATGAATCTTCATGAGCCCATGTTAAGGGAAACTTGAAGACACTACCTACTAGATGAGTGAATCATAGGCTAGATCATGGCCCCCCCAAAAAACATTCACATTCACACCCAGGAACTTATGAATGTTGCATTTGATAGCTAAAAACAAAAAAACAAAAAACAACAAAAAAAAAACTTTGCAGATATGATTAAGTGAAGGACCTTATCCAGATATGCCCTAAATGTAATCACATGTATCATCATAAAAGGGAGGCAGAAGGAGATCTGACACACACAGGGGCAGATAAGGCAGTGAGATCATGGAGGCAGAGACTAAGTTTTACAGCCACAAATCAAGAAATGCCAGCAGCTACTAGAAGCCAGAGCCTTCAGAGGAAGGAGAGCCTTACTGATACCTTGGTGATACTGGTTTCAGACTTCTGGCCTCCAGATCTATCAGAGAATAAATTTCTGTTGTTTTAAGTCACTAAATTTGTGGTAATTTGTTATGGCAGCCATGGAAAATGAACACAGTGATTTGTGACCTCTCTAAGCCAGTTTCCTTATCTGCAAAATGATATTAATGGTAATACTTAGAACCTGAAAAAAACTAATGAATTTAAGCTGTCTGGCAGGATGCCTCGTACAAGGTAAATGCTCAGCAGAGATTAGGTGTTATTATTAGCAATGGGCTCTGATGGGAACACCTATGAGGTGCTTTGGAAGCATATGAGAAGAAAGGCAACTAATCCAGCCTCTACTTCATATGATGCACATACCATCCTGGAGGGTTAACAAGACACTTGAGAGGCAAAGAAGTTAAAATTAACTTAAAGTTAAAATATATGGCATTTACTGACCATAAAAAAATTTTCCACCCCCAATTTCTAAGAGTGACTGCAACCATCAGAGATGTGCTTTTCAAGTGGTCACTCTTGTCCCCTGGCAGGTGCCCCAACAACTTTCCTATGTTTCTGGATCTGATTCTGAATGGTCATTCTAGGACACATTAATTAATGAATGAAACATAAGAATAAGCAGTGCAACTGGGAATTGGAAGTGTAAATTCAGTTGCCTATCAAGGAATGTAATCGACAGCCATCACACTTTGCTGTGTTGTCCATAGAAAGGAGCGCAGCGTGGGCCGTACTGGTCTAAGGGCCGGATCACTATGGATCATTTCTCCCTGAGGGCTGCGCTGGAGCGGGGCCGAAGCCTTTGCCTTTGAGCTGTGTCCATTTGTTCACCCTGCTCTGAGAGACATCATCGCCTGCACTGTGGGTTGCTCTGGGCTAATGATGGAGGAGTTAGCAGCATGGCCTGGAGTGGCTCTCGGTGGGCTGGAGCCAGCTGACACACGCCACTTAGGTTTCCAAGGAGCCAAGCTGTCCCCACTCACGCACGGCTGATGCACTTGTGGCTAAATGCGTTGTAGCTGGGGGCCCGGTGCCAAAGTCAGGGCAGGAAATAGAACGCCACCTCCATCACCAGGGAAACAATGGCCTGCGTGCATGATTTAAGCCAGGGCCAAGGAGAAAGCTCAAAGGGACAGTCGGCAGAGGAAGGGAGACCAGAGTGCGGCTTGCAAGGATTTTGTCTTGGGTTATAACCGTTGACAAGCCACTTAACTGCCCACATATTTAAGTTTATCTGAGTATGAGATGGAGGCAACAATATTTACACATCTCACTGGGGACTTAGGAAAACAATATTTCTGACAGACCACTTGGGATCCATGGATGGAAGGTGGTATGTAAGTGCAGATGATAAACTTCCTGTGTGTTTGTGCTTTTAGCAGGTGTATTAGAGGCATGTAGACCCTCCGGAAAACACCTGTAGAGTCTGATCGAAACCAACAAGTGACAATAAAAGCTAACAGTTTTAGATGCATGGATTTGTCTATGGTTTTGTGCAGGTTTGGGGAGCTGCATGTATAATTCAGACTTCAGAACCGTGTCCGAACTTATTGCTGTGATGAGTGTTTACGGGTCCTTCAATCCTTTTAAGAATGCTGTAGTTGGGGATTGTTCTCAAATGTTTGCCAACCTTTCTCTAAAAAAAACAAACAACAAACAAACCCCAAGTTACTTTCATTGTGTAGTTTCTGAGTTGCACGTGGAGTCTGGAACTTTTGTTTCCAAGTTGCAACGGGCCAAAAATCTGCTTTGAAAACAAAGTGCGAAGAGGACTTGTTGCTCTTCCCACCTGGGGTTTGCTGTTTCTGAGGAGTCCTTCCGAAACCTGTTATACCTCCTGCGTTCTGTTCATTTAAGGCTAAGCAATTGATCTCAGACCTCCCTGTAAGGCTCTTATATGTTGTTTTCTGTCGGGGAAGGACCCGAGGGAGTTTATGACTCTGTTCTTGGTTAATTAAACCCCTCTCTGGTGCATATTGTCTCTCTAGTAATTCCTGTGGGTCCGAGTAAAAGGTGACTATTATAGAAAAACAAACTTGTTTAATAACACAAATAATACACGTTAAAAAATTTAGAATAATTACATGAAAGCAATATGGAAAATAAAGATCATCTACAATTCTCTCATGCAGAATTCACCATACTGGCACATAGGTAGATTTCAAACAAGCATGGGATTCTAATGTATGTACCTGCTGTTTTACGACCTGTTTTGGGGGTGAACTCTTCACCTAGTGGATCTGGGGAGAGCATCGTAAGTCTTTCGAGTCTCTGCAGTGGGGAGGGGTCCTGCTTCTCTTGCAGGCTAGAGGCTGTGCAGGGAATGAAGACCTTAGAGCTTTAGGCAGCCCTTGCTTTCAAAGACTTTCAAAGACTTATTCTTGCAGATGTCACTCCACTTCCTTAGCAGTCCCATGTTTTGGCAACAGCGTACACCCCAGAACTAGTAAACACTTGCTGATTTTAGCTTCTGTGTGGATGATGATCCTATACCCTTCCAATCCATTTGCACCCTGCTGTCAGGTGCATTAGTCTCCCCTCCTCCCCTTATTTTCATGTTAGCCGAACTTGATTAAGGCATAACTTACATACAGTACAAAACACAAATCTTATAGCCTGTGGAATACAGCAGACGGGTATGCACACATGCACACTCCGGTGTGACTGACTACCGCTCAGGATATAAAACGTCTCCCAAATCCCCAAAGTGGCTTTGTGTCCTCTCTGAGTCGGTTCCCCATGCCTCAGTAATTATTCCATACATTCCTGATGTATGGAATATTACTTAATTTAACTAACCAATTAATTAATTTAACTAATTTAATCATGTTATTTCCTACCTAAAAACATTCCATAGGATTGTTGTTCCTATATTTTGCTGCTTTGGGTCTGAATGTCTCTGCCTCATTTTCTGTGCCCACTCTCTTTGGGGTCCTGCCTGCTGAATCATCTGGGCCTCCGTTGACACCTCCTGACATGAGGCTAACTTGTGCACTGTCACCCCCACCTCCCAGGCTCCATCTGGAGCTCTGTTTCACTCTGAGTCCTCACGAGAACTGCCCTTTTTTTGGCCTTCCCAAATCTCACCCATTCACCAAAGCTCAACTCAAGTCCCATTTCCTCCATGAAATCTTCCCTCTTTGCCAAATTTTTTCCCCATGTTTTTGCCTCCCTCTTACACCTGAATTAGTTAACACCATGTGACTGAGTTTCCATAGAGAGCTGGGGCCAAGGGAGCCTTGCCACTATGCTGTTCCTACTTATGGTCCCTGGTGAGCATTTCTGTCCTACAGCGGACGGTTTCCCAAACCCTCCCTTCTGTTCACTCCCGTTCTCTTGCATCTTGAGACTCTGCAATGCCAAATGCTGCTCTCTGCATGCTATCTATCTCTCCCCTTCTTTCTTTTTTTGCTCTTGGTGCTTTGCTCCCCAGCTCAGCTAAATCCAGCCTTCCAGACCTCAGGTCACATCTTACCACTCGTTTGACACCAAAATGATTTGGTGTCAGATTTGACACCGAAAATCCCGAAACCAGTCTTTCCTCAGGGCTAGAGTGAGAGGGGAGAATTTGAGCAGATGAAGAAGGAATTCTTTTTATCAGATACAGGAAGGCTCAAAATACTGACAGAGCTTCCGATTTTGCCCCATTACACCCTATATCCTTTGAGTCAAGGAGTTAGTTACTTTCTCACTTTCTCTGTTGTTCTGAGGTGTTAACTTTGCTCCCGCACAGATTTGCCGAGTTCCCACAACACAACAAGAGCTCTGAGCTCACAAGCATTGGCACAATCAAGGGGTTTAAAAAAGATATTGCAGCTAATTGCTTAGCACAGGGTCTGCTTTTGGTAAGGCTCAGAAAAGTGAGCTATTATCAAAGGCCTACAGACCCTTCTCTGATTCCTCCCAGTCAAGCCAGGCGAGTCAGGGCCCCAAAATGATGTGTGTGTGTGTGTGTGTGTGTGTGTGTGTGTGTGTCGTGGTGGGGAGGGGTCCAGAAACCCTGCCGTGCTGTGGACACAGGCCCTAGAGCTATAGAGCCAAGTCCAAGGTCCAAAGTGGCATAGACTCACAGTGAGAGCCTCAGTCTCTCCATGGGGAAGAGAGGGGCTATAATTCGTCTGCCTCACATGAGTGTAAATGTGAGCACATGTCAAAGTATTTTTTAGGTGGTGACATCTTGCTGTGTGAGCTGGTAGAAGGACCAGCAATATAACGTCTTGGTATGAAACTGGTTGGCCTGATTCCAAATTGCATATACAATTACGTTTCTGAATTGGTACTTGGCAAAGGCAGCCCTCCAGAGACAGAGCCGGGTTCTAGACAGATGTTTTAGTTAGACTCCTTGCAGTTGTAAGCTGACTCCGAGGCTGGCTGCCTACATTTATATACAGGGTCTGACACTGACTTTGGAAAGTGGCTCAAACCTCAGTTTACTTGTCTGTGAAATGGGGATAATAGTCCCTTCCTCTTATAATGTTGAGGGACAAAAGGTAATTTATATAAAGTTGTAGCACAGTGCCTGACACAAAGATGTGCTCATAAATATTAGTGCTTTTATTATTTCCTAATAAGTGTTGCCCAGTAAGTGCTGAATGAATGAAGGAACAAATGAATGGGTACTGGTCTGGATTTGGCTCCTGAGGGTGCTTTTTTGTTCTTCTCTAGTGTTTTCAGGCTGGTCCCTTGTTTAGGCAGGGAACAATGTTGACTAGGGATGGGGGAAAGGAATTGACCAAATAGAAGGGTTTCAAGCCAGGGTCGGGAATGTCGGCCACAGAAGATAGGGACATGTCGGGGGCAAACCTACTGGCCACCTGAGAGCTTGCAGGGGACCCCTCAAGCCCAGGCCAGGCTCCACATAGCTGTCATTTCCCTCTCTGCTTCTTTAGAGATGCCAGCTTGACTGTAGTTTTGTTCTTAAGCACAGTTCCTGGATTCATCTTGGCAGACTGATGGCTGTTGTTTTAGTATCTCTCTAGATAGCCAGGTGAGACAAGTTGTAGAAATTTTTCTATGAAAGAATAAGCATCCAATATGGTACCTGGGAGCCCGAGCCCCTTCACCCCCTCATTTCCACAGAGTCAAGCCTGTGGGACAGAAGCTAATCTGATTACACACATGCATGACACACACACTCATACATGTACACACACATGCATGAACATACACGTGCACACACACACACACACACACACACCCCTCATAAACCCGCAGAGTGGGGCAGGAGTTCCACAGCCACTCTGAGGGAGACAGTTTTTGCTATCCTGTCCTGTCTTTGCCACTGACTTACTGTGTGACCTTCAGAAAGTCCCTTCCCCTCTCTGTGCTTCAAATTCTCTGTCTTCAAACTGAGGGAGTTGACCCTTGTGGTCTCTGAGATCCCTCCCATCTCCGAAAGTGGCAGGATTGTGTGAGTTATAACCACAGGGTTGGAATACTGGCTCCATTGCTTTCTGGGTGGCCTTGGATGAACCACTTAATTTCTAGATTAATCCCCTCTGTAAAATGGGAATGACAAATAATAATCTACCCTATAACGATGCAGTGAAGTTTAAGTAAGATACTGCAGCTAAAAATGCTCAGCACAGGGTGCCTGGGTGGCTCAGTGGGTTAAGTCTCTGCCTTTGGCTCAAGTCATGATCTCAGGGTCCTCGAATTGAGTCCCAAGTCGGGCTCTCTGCTCAGCAGAGAGCTGAGCTGAGCTGCCTGCCTCTCTGCCTACTTGTGATCTCTCTCTGTGTGTCAAATAAAGAAATAAAATCTTAAAAAAAAAAAAAAAAAGCTCAGCACAGGGTCTGTCTATGGTTACGCTCAGAAGAGGAAGTTAATAGTAAAAGTATTGTGTGACATTTGTCTGATTCCTGTGTGTGGGCAAGTAAGTGGGGGTCCCGAAGTGATGGGTATGTGTAAGCATCTGTGTGTGTGTGTGTGTGTGTGTGTGCATGTGTGTGCGCCAGTGTGTGGAGGGCTCAGTCTTCCACAGGGCACTAAGTGATGGGTATATGCAAGCATCTGTGTGTGTCTGTGTATGCGTGTGTGCGCGCCAGGGTGTATGGAGGGCTCAGCCTCCCATGTGGTGCTCTGGGAAGATCTGAACAGGGAGCCCCCCGGCTGGAGAGAGCCGAGCTGGAGCCCGCACCTCATCCGGCAGGAGCTGTAGGTCTTATCTTCTCCCTCACTGCAACATGCTGCAGTCTTGGGGCACAGTGTGTCTTTGTTGCTTCCTGAATAGTTCTACTTGCAGAGGCAACGGCTGGACCTTCCTGGCCTGGAGATGACCGACGAGGTTCCCAGCCGTGCAAGCAGCCCCAGTGAAGAAAAGAGGGCCGCCAGCCCATTCTGGCTGATCGGGGCTTTCCTCTATCCCAGAGGGCTGCCTGAAGGCAGTGATTCCCAGCTCATCTCCTGGGCTCTGATACCATGATTCTGGGTTTTGAAAGCAGGTCAGTTCTGCCCTAGGCCCCCTCCCTTTTTTCCTCCCTCCTTGGACCACACAGTGTTTGTTTCACAACTGGACACTTCACTAAGTGATGCAGGAAGTAGGCCCCTGGGAAGCAGATACCGCCTCGCAAACCAGATAACTGAGTGAAGCCTCTGGATGCCTCTGGGGCCTGGGGCAGGGTCAGAGATAAGCGGAAATGCCAGGCTTATCGCTGCTGCCTGAGTTCTGGAGAAATCTCCCTGGCCAGCCAGCCCACCTCATTCCCAGCACTCCGGGCTGCTGGGCATCTCCAGGCAGAGTAAACACTGAGCTGGCACCGTGGCCGCAGCCCCAGGATGGGGACTCTGTGCCCCACTCCGGTACTTCACAGTCCCGGCGCCAGAGGCCAGCAGCGGGCGTCAGATTACATCCAGATATTTGCGGTAAGCACAGCTCCAGGCGGGTCTGCTTTGAAGTAGGAGCCCTCAGGGACAATTGTTAGGGTCATGGGACTAAGGGAGCCTTGGTGACAATTATCCCCCAGACGTAGGTCCTCTTGGACCAAGAACCGCAGTCAGCAGGAAGCTTTGGTTGATGGGTACAGCCTGGGGACGGTCAGTGTGGGCCTCCCCCAGATAACTCAAGGTGTAGTGGGCACACCAGGCCCGGCAGCTGCTAACCCCCAGCTTGTCTGCGTTGAACCCAGCGAGGCTTTCTGCAGTTCTGTTTCATCTCTGATTTCCTTTTCTGAATAAACTCGGCTTCATGGAGGACAGGGTGGCACTTTTTGAGTGCACATCAGCTGATGGTGCCCACAAGGGAGGTGGCCTGGGTGGGCCGGGCACCTGGGGGCTGATTTAGGCCTGGGGAGATGCCTCCTTTCCCCTCTGCCCCCACCCTGCAGTGAGGTGGCTCTACACACTGCTGTCCTGTTGTCTGATTAGCTGACCATCTGGAGCGGGGGATGGGTGCGGGCTAGTGAGTTCGATTGTCTCCTGTTTTCATGGACTTACCATGTGCCAGGCCCCGTTCTAGGTGTTTCACTTACATGGGGACCCAAACAGCCCTGTGGTTACTGCACCATCATGTGCCCCCTTTCGAGATGAGGGAAGCTGCCTTCAGAGAGGTGAAGGAAGTTCCATGTATGCAGCTGGCCCCTACAGCCGTTTCATGGGAAGTAGAGAAGGCCACTGGCCTCCATCTCTCAGAAAATGGTCATACCTGATTCTGTTAGAACAAGACCCGCACTATGGCATGCTGCAACCTTGTTATAAATATTCACATCCCCTCGCATGCAGTACCCGGACCTCTGCAAAACCTGCTTCCCGTCCTGCTTCCCAGCGGCAAACACCGGCCGCCTTTCAGCTCTTTCTCCTGGCATTTGCCTCCGTTTGCCTCTGCGTTCCTCCTCATCAGTTTTGTACCAGATCTGTGTGCTTCCTATGAAGAGAAACGATTCAGCTTTGTCACTCTCCCCCCCTCCATCCCCCATCCTTACAACATCACTGTTTTAACCTCGTGAAGCGTTGACCCTATTATGGCATCATAGTGTGAACAATATTCCGTGAATGCTATTGACTGAAAAATAAATCACTTTAGTGTCTCTTTCAAAGAGCGCTTACATTTTTTACATCTTTGCAAGTCTTAAAATGCTTCCTTCTGTCCTCTGACAAAGATGCAGTGTCTTCAAATCTCTAACCTAGAATTCTACGTCCTGCCTGTATTCCAGAGGCCAGTTGTTTTTAGGATGAGAAGTCTGATGTCATCCTGAGTCTAGTTCTTGGTATGTGATTTTTTTTTTTCTCTCTCTCTCAGGTTTTGGGGAGCTTTGTAATCTTCTCTTTATCCCTGTGTTCTAAAATTGCATAATGACTGCACTATTTTTTTGATAAATTCCCTCCCTCTTTCATTTCCCCTTCTGAAACTCCAGTGAACTAAATGTGGGGTTGGGTCCATTGTCTATCATCTCTTCTCTCCTCAGTAGGCATCACCATCTTTTAATTCTCCTTTTTGGGATATTATCTTAACTTTATTTTCTCATCTCCGTATTGGATTTAAAATTTTTAACCCACATACTTTTAATTTTCAAGACCTCTCTTTTATTCTATGCCTGTTCTTTCCCCATAACACCTTCTTTTTTAATGGGTGGGATAGCCTTTTGCACTTTCCCGTGGCAACTAAGGACAGGCTTTTTGAAACTTTCTGCTGTTTCTTCTGCTTCTTGTTTTCTGGGTTTTCTCCAGAGTTATGCTTCTGTTTTGGGAGACTCTCCTTTTCATCACGGGGGCTTTGTTTGACTACCTGGCGATCATTTCTTATCTGTGCATATTTCAGAATAAGGTACAAAAAACTGGGTGAGAGGTTGAAGCTTGTTGACTGGCTGGCCTGTTGAGGATGATCAGATGAGGGGATCCCAGCGATCGCCAATGCCAGCATATAGAACTGTTGTATTATGGACCATCGAATTTCTCCAGAAACAGACCTCTCTTCTCCAGGGAGAGTGGGGCCTCTCTTGGCTGTGACTATTCTGTGCAGAGGTGGAGAAGGGGAGTCACTGCTTTGGAATGGACTCCTTAGCCTTGCATTTCTGCTCCCCTCTTAGTCCACCTGGGGCCTCAGGGTCCACGGTGCCTCTGGGGTTGTACAGGGAAAGCCGGCTGTCACCAGAAAGGCCAGGGAAAAGTCTTGGGTTCGGTGCAGGCTGATCCCAGCCTATGGCAAACAGAGGTCAGTCCGTGTTTTTCTGGGAGTGCATCAGCTATCCTGTCTTCACCCAAGAAAGACGAAGTGTCATTGGATTTGCTACTCCGTACCCATCCAGCAGGACTGCCTCTTCTCTGGTCTGTGTTCACTTGGCTTGAGGGGTGGAATGCCTCCTCTTCTCTCCTCTCCTCTGGGCAGGCATCACTGCCCCCAAAAGAATTGCCCATGGTTCTTGCTGTGTCCTGTACCTCAGGGAGAGTTGGAGAGAAGCCATGCCTCAACCCTCACAGAACTCATTTCTCCTCTAAGCAGAGAAATGTAAGGGATTCAAAGCTGGTCCTCCTGGCTGCTCCTTTTCATCAAAGAAGCCTCAAGGATTTCACCTGTTGGCATATTCCGAACTTTTCCTCAGAAGGTCCCAGGGCTTACTTCTGGGAATTGTCAAGGTGTTCTGCCCTGTACTTTTTTGTTCTGGGAAACCCTAGCTGCAGTCTCCCCCTTCCACAAGTCTCCGGAAACTCAGTCCAGCCTCCTGCTCATCCGGGGCCCCCCTTAGCTCATTCTTTCCGTACGGTTGTATTGAATACCCCACACTTGCCAAGCATAGAACAGTGGCGAATGCAGCAGGCACATTTCTACAACACCAGCTGACTTGCAACCCCTTGTTGCTTCGGGGAGACCTGGGACAAATCTTTTTGTAATATAAATAATTAGCTTTCACTATAGATGTGTGTCTGGGATATTTGTTTTTCTTTGGGTTCAGCTGGACTTTCAAGATCTTGTGTCTAGACTTTATTAAGCCCAGGCTTGACTGGATGTAGGCTGCTCAGAAGGTCCCCACAGCAGCTGCCTGTGGTTCACGCTGGTGGAAACTCCCTTCTGGAAGCTGGTCTGTCTCTTTCAATTACCCCTACCTGCTGTAGGGCAGACGTTGAGCTGGTGTTAGACCCAGAGGTTTCTCTAGGCCGCCGCTTCCCAAAGAGTGATCCAGGGACCCCTAGTCCCACAGAGCGGTATGAGGAGATAGGTGGAGGGGAAGGAGGGATTCCCTGGTCAGGCGCTGGTTTCTTTCTTTGGCAGATGAGGTCCATGGAGGGGCATTGTGAATCCCCGAGGGGAGCTGGAGCACAGCGTTCCCCAAATTTCTTTTTCCAAGGAGAGTTTATTTATGTATTTGTTTTAAATCACATTGCTCTAAGAGACCAGGGTTCTTTTGAGAGTGCTCCAGGCCATTCTGCCACTGACACCCAGGACTGTGCCCCAGAAATGGGTCTGGATTTCTACATGGATGGCTGAGGGCAGCTATCCTGGCAATGCGACAGGTAGTGAGGGGCCGGTGGTCAAGCTGCACTTGTATAGCTGGCACCCCGTGCTTTCGAGTCCCCTGTAGCTTAAAATAGCAAAATGACCTAAGGGTGTTTTCAGATGTCAGATTTCCAGGTCAAAGTTTATTCTCATGATTGCTTTTATTCAGAAGGAGAAAACTCAGCAGGTCACTAAAGACACCTCCCTGCCCCCACACCACGGGGCCAGCATTGACAAAGCTGTGTTAGCCTCAGGAAGCCTTGTGCTCGGGTGACCTTGGACGAATTCCCTCTCCCTTAACTTTCTCTGTAGGAGGACCTGGAAGAAAATGGTGTCAGTCAATTGCTCCCCAGCAGCCTAGGGACTCTGTGGTGACTCCTGGTGCCCTACCTCAGTGTCAGCCTGAGCATCTCCTTTGTCTGCTTTATTTATCGATGCTTCTATAACAGTTCCATTTGAACCAAGGGTTTTGAAGCTAAAACATTTGGAAACTACAGGAAACACAGGCCCCCTTGCCCTCTAGGCTGCTACTATGTCTGTTTAAGCATAGAGAGATTGGGTGCCCCACACCTGCGTGTGTGGTCAGTGCTGGAGGAGCAGCGTAGGGGTGGGGTGGGGTGGGGGGTAGCAGGAGACCCCTGGCAGCTATGCTCCAGAGGGATCCGTGCGGAACATGACCTGAGGGATGGCACCTGGCGAGTAGCCTAAGCCATTTTCCCTCACTTCTATTTTTAGGTACAAGCAGCTAGTGACTGAGGGCCCCTTGTGGGGAGGAACCTGAAGGTACACCCCACAGGCAGCCCAAACACTTATTTGGGGCACCTGCAAAGTAGGGACACCAGAAATTTGATTTTAATTTGCAGAAGCATCAAAACTTTTATCATGGCAAAAATCAGAATGGCCTCACATTTATTTCTGTTTTTTTCTTTGTGAATTCAGTGTTTGGGGCAGGCGGGATACCGCGTGCGCCACAGAGCTTTGGACCTCTAAAGGTCTTACCCTGCCCTGGGATCCCTGAGGCCCCTTGTAAAGTCCAGCATTCTGGTTCATTACCTAAAGGACCCCCTTTCTTCTAACCTTTCATTTCAACTATCCAAACCCCTGCCTGCGTTGGGCAGATTCTTAAAATATTTGCCCATCAGCACCCTCTCAGAGAGGAATGTCAAATGCTGCCCTGATGTCAAAAGGGCCCCAAGGAGAAGCGCCTTGCCAGACCCAGCCCGTCACTCATGGCCACGGCAGAGCGGGAGATAAGCAAAGGCGAAGGCTCAGAGAGAGACTGGTTCCCTGGGCTCCCTGAACCACCCAGAGGATCTGTGTGGGTTGGCGCTGCAGGGCGAGACGGTTAGCTGTCAAGAACAATGAACTGCCAGGTACCACTGCCCAAGTAAAAGCCAGGAGTCTGAGGTTCTTCTGATTCCTCGCCCTTGTCAAGCCTGCATCAGGATGTCCGGAGCCTCTAAGGAGGGCCTGGAGACCCGAGGGCTGCCGGTGTCAGGCAAGGCCTCCTTAACCACCATGGACAAAAAGCTTAATGCGCTAAATGAGAAGGTGGACAAACTCTTGCATTTCCAAGAAGATGTCACGGAGAAACTGCAGTGTGTGTACCAGGGAATGGGCCACCTGGAGCAAGGCCTACACCGGCTGGAGACCTCTCAGATTCTGGGCCCGAGTGGGGCTGACCACACTCCTCCCGTTGACTCACAGGCTGGGTGGCCGGAGGTCCTGGAGCTGGTGAGGGCTGTGCGGCAGGAGGCTGCCCAGCATGGCGCCAGGCTTGAAGCCCTGTTCAGGATGGTAGTGGCTGTGGACAAGGCCATAGCTTTGGTGGGGGCCGTGTTCCAGAACTCGAAGGTGGTGGATTTCATCATGCAAGGGAGTGTCCCCTGGAGGAAAGGGAGCCTGGCTGATGGCCCTTTGGAGGTTGGTTCCTGCTTCCTTACCCCTGTACCCTTCTGGCTGAAAGGGAGACCCAGTGGTCCTGGTGGGGACGCTAGCCAGACGGCTAGGCTTAGAAGCACTAGGAACTGTTGTTCCCTTCCTGTGCCATCTGCATGACCTGTTGATGGGGAAGAGGAGAGACTGAACCTTAGTGGTCACAGGTAGATTTCCAGACAGGTCACTGACAGGCCGCTCTTCCTAGGGAAAGGAAGAAGCAGTGCCTCAGTGAGGTCTGCAGGGCCTTGGGCAGCTTCAGAGCAACTAGAAGTGGGGGTAAATGGGTCATTAGGGAGAGGAGGACAGTTAAGCTTATTGGATGTACTAGTGACTTCTTTTTGCTCCTTTCTGTTTTGTCACACCTAGAGTGAGAAACAGGTGGGAGCCAGTTTGCCCCAACAGAACCCCCCTTTTAGAACCCTCCCCTTCCTGTCCCCAACCTATGCTGGGTCCCAGAGTGGGCGGAGTGTGCAGCTGCTTGTTGGAAGATGAGTGTTGACAGTGACCTCTGGGGGACAAAGGCCATGAAGGAGCCGGAGCCTGGGGGTGGAGTGTGGCATTTCTGGGAGCGGCTGTTCCCTAGGATTGCATAATCAAACCCGCTGGCTAATGGAAGTTTGGCTGGGGGGTGTGTGTGTGTGTTTATGTGTGTGGTGTATGGAGGCAATACTGTTTGGGAGGGAACAGCTAAGAGTCAGCCACTTAGCAACCCTCAGACGGCCTGGAGCCACCATTTCAGATCCCTGTAGTTATCCACCAACCTCTGGAAAGAGATAAGATGGGGTCTATAGGAGGCTGTGCTTGACTCTGTGTCAGCTCCGAGGCTTTCACAGGAGCAAGGCTTCAGGAGAGTGCCTTCTTTCCTCATCCCCAGCCAGGCCAGAGCTCACCCTGCAGACCCCTTCCCTCACCCCTGCCCTATAGCCTTGGCCAAGGTATGCCCCTCCCCCATCCAGCTCCCCACTTTCTGCACCTCTCCTATGAGTCTTGCCTGCAGGGGAGATGTGACCTTCTGCTTTTTCACTGATAAGCAACCTGGACTTTATATTTATTTATTTATTTTTTTTAAAGGGGGAGAAGGTGAGGTGGGGGAGGGGCAGAGGGAGAGAGAGAATTTTTCTTTTTTAAAGATTTTATTTATTTATTTGACAGACAGAGATCACAATTAGGCAGAGAGGCAGGCAGAGAGGAGGAAGTAGGCTCCCTGCCAAGCAGAGACCCCGATGCGGGCTCCATCCCAGGACCCTGGGACCAAGACCCAAGCCGAAGGCAGAGGCTTTAACCCACTGAGCCACCCAGGCACCCCGAGAATTTTTTTTTTTTAAGATTTTATTTATTTATTTGACAGAGAGAGAGAGAGGTCACAAGTAAGCAGAGAGGCAAGCTGAGAGAGAGGAGGAAGTAGGCTCCCTGCTGAGCAGAGAGCCAGCTGGATGCAGGGGCTTGATTTCAGGACCCTGAGATGGTGACCTGGGCTGAAGGCAGAGGCTTAACCCAATGAGCCCCTGAGGCCCCTGAGAGAGAGAGAGAGAGAGAGAGAGAGAGATAGAGATAGAAATAATTTTAAGCAGGCTTCACACCCAGCTTGAACTCACAACCCTGAAATCATGACCTGGGCCAAAATCAAGAGTCAGACGCTTAACTGACTGAACCACCCAGGTGTCCCATCAACCTCAGCTTTAAAGAAAATTACTGTGATATGATTTATGCATGTGGTAAAAGACATTCATGGGGGGCGCCTGGGAGGCTCAAATGGCTAAGCAGTTAAGCGCCTGCCTCATGTATTATAAAGAGCATGTGTTCCTCCTACTCCAGCCCCCAGGCCCAAGGACCACCCTCCTCCCCATGCAGTTATAGGTGCCTGTTTCCCGCAGAACCTCCCAGACAGAGTCTATCTGTAAGCGCCACCTCTTGATTTTAACTCAAATATTAATCACCTTATTCTGGCCTTGATTTTTTGTTTAACTTAATGTATTTTGGGCACTATTTCATATGTACACATAGAAAGCTTCCTCGTTCTTAAAGTTGTAGTGTGCCCTAGTTAGGGGATGTGTCTTAATTTGTTAACCAGCCCCACATCATTGTTTGGTTATATTATTTGTCATTTTTAGCTAATATAAATAACGGTGCAGTCAGTATCCACAGAAGTGTGAGCTTATCTCTACCATATACTCCTAGAAGTGGCAGGGTGAAGCCAAAGGGTAAAGTTGTGTACATAAAGCCAAACTGACCTTCAAAGGAGTTATTTCAGTTTAGTCTCCTGTCGGTAGCATATGGGAGTGCTTGTTGCCTCCCGTTTTGCTAACAAAACATATTATCCAACTTTTTAATTCTTTGCCTCTGTGGTGATTGAAAACTGAGATCTTACTGAGCATGTGTTTTTTTTTTTAACACTTTGAAAATTTTTGCAAAATACGAATTTTTTATATGAAAATTTTCAAACATTTATAAAAATAGAGATTAGTATCATGAACCCTATAAATCCGTAACAGGAGGCCAATGTTATTGCATCTCTTCCCCACTGACTTCCGTCTCTCTAGACTATTTTGAAGCCAATCTGAGACATTGGATCATTCCCTCCACAAACATTAGCATTTATATCTAGAAGATAAGGCATCTTTTAAAAAATGTAATTACAATACCTTTATCATGACTAAAAAGTAAACAGTAATTTAATGTTACCAAAGAAGTCAGTGTTCGAATTTTCCTAATTGTCTTATGCTTTATTTTCCTTATAGTATTTTATTTGAATCAAGATTCAAATACGACAACTGATTAGATGCCTTCTAGTGCGAATTCTTTTTCTTTAATTCATAAAAAATTTAAAACTCTTCATTATGGAAAATATCAAACATAACAAGAAATGGAATGATATACCTTGTAGTTTTTTTTTTAAAGATTTTATTTATTCATTTGACAGAGATCACAAGTAGGCAGAGAGACAGGCAGAGACAGAGAGAGGAGGAAGCAGGCTCCCCACTGAGCAGAGAGCCCAATGCAGGGCTCCATCCCAGGACCCTGGGATCATGACGTGAGCCGAAGGCAGAGGCTTTAATCCACTGAGCCACCCAGGCGCCCCTACCTCATTATAGTTTTAATTTGTATTTCTTTTACTAGAAGTTTCAGCATCTTTTTTTTAAAATGTTTTGACTTTTTTTTAATGTATCTTTTTTAAAAATTTATTTTTAAATTTCTTTTCAGTGTTCCAGAATTCATTGTTTATGGAATTTTCAGCATCTTTCACAGATTTAAAACCTTTTGTATTTTTCTGTAGCACTGGGTGATGTGTGGAAGTGTTGAATCACTATATTGTTTTGTTTTGCTTTTTTATTTTTATTTTTCTAAAAGATTTTATTTATTTATTTGAGAGAGAGACAGAGAGAGGGAGCATGAGTGGAGGAGAGGGGCAGAGGGAGAGGGAGAAGCAGACTCTGTCCCAGGACCCTGGGATCATGACCCATAAGACAGACGCTTAACCAGCTGAGCCACCCAGGTACCCCTTGAATCATTATATTGTACACCTGAAACTAACATAACACTATATATATATTTTTTTTTAAGATTTTATTTATTTATTTGACACAGAGAGAGATCACAAGTAGGCAGAGAGGCAGGCAGAGAGAGAGGGGGAAGCAGGCTCCCCATTGAGCAGAGAGCCCGATGTGGGGCTCGATTCCAGGACCCTGAGATCATGACCTGGGCCGAAGGCAGAGGCTTAACCCACTGAGCCACCCAGGTGTCCCGTAACACTGTATAATAACTCTACTGGAATTTAAAAAATTTTAAGAAGTCAAAAAAAAAAAGAAAGAAAGAAAAAGAAAAAAAGAAAAGAAAATGGTGGCAGGAGTTTGTGAAGGTCCTCCTTGGGTTTTCTGAAGTGCCCAGTGGGATGTCATTTTGGTTGTAACAATGAATTAGATTATTACTAAAAGCTAGGTGCTCTCTCCTGAAGGACAGGGTCAGGCTCAGCCAGGCCTGGGCCCAAATCATAAGCAAGCTATTCAGAAGACACCAGTCCTCTAGAATGGTGTCGAGGGGCTCTTCTCCTTCCTCTTGAATGAGCCCTGAAGACATGACGCAGCTGTGTGCGTGTGTGTTTGCCTGTGTGTGTGTGTGTGTGTGTGTGTGTGTGTGTGTGTGCCCCTACCTACACCAAGAGCAGAGGGAGGGAGAGGACATGCTGAGCCCAACAAGGTCTGCCAAAGGACAGTTTGTTCGAGTCCCTCTCTACCGGGGTGAAACAGGAGGCGTCCCGTGATAATGCTTCCAGCTCCCCCAGCTCCGGGGGTGGCAGGACAGAGTCTGCAGAAAGAGGTCCAGGGAGCGGTCTCTGCTGAGTAAGGGGATCCGGGTCACATTGATGGCGCTGTGTTAATCACGATGACAACAGCTGGTGTTTATTTATTAAGTGCCTAGCACATGCCAGGTGCAAGGCTAGGTGTTCCCATGTGCTGTTACCCTCAAAAGGACAGAACTTGGTGTGCTGGAATCCCAAAGGGATGAGCAGGTAGTAGGATTGAGAGAAGTGGGTATAGCATAGGAAAACCAGTGGAACCAACCCTTCTCAGTGCTGGGGAGGCATTCCAAAGTTGTGAGGACTGGTGCCCCACTTAGCGGGAGCTGCTCCAGCCGATTTTTGCCATGAGCTTACATTGTCAGATCTTCAGATTTTTTTCAGGAAAATCTTAGAGAACTTAGAATTGTTTCTAATCAGTTTTATTAAGGCATAGTTTACATACAATAAATGGCACACACCACACAAAGTACGTGTGAGTACACAGTTCAACAAGTATATACACCACAATGAGAATAGAGAACAATCCTAAGCCCCAAAAGGGAACTTAGAATTTAAATGTAAAAGTCTCCTAGATTTAAAGTGTTGATAACAAATTTAAAAATTGAAAATGCTGTGTGGGCCAAACAAAATATGTCTCAAGCTCATTTTGGCTCCAGTTGGGGCATCTGTGGGTGAGGCCAGGGAAAGGGCCTTCAGGGGTGAGTGCCTTGACCAGACCTGCTGCTGTGATAAGGATCAGGAGGAGTCTTAGGGGCTATACCCAAGTCTTAAAACCTTTAGAAGCACCAGAGGGACCCAGCAAGGAGTCAGGTCCTATAAAAATATTTATATTTAGAAATACTGAATGTTCCTACCATTTCAGGAGTAAGAGCACTGGCCTGGTACAGAGCACTCAGTGTTAAAGGAAGAGCTGCTGAGAGCTTCTCTGGGCCTTACACATTTGATCTGTCCCTCAATTAGTTCACTCCTTGAAGACAGAGCACTCCCTGTCTCAGGCAGGACAAAATCCCTAGAGCTACCGAGCACTTACCATGCGCTGGGCACATTTGTCAGGACATGCCACAGATCAACTCCCCCAAACCTCTTACTAACTTTACGAAGCAGATAGTATTATTCTCCCCATTTCACATATGAGGAAAGGGAAGCTGAGGGGTGAAGATGGGGTTTAAACCCAGCAGGGTCTGGCTCTAGAGTCAAGAGAAGCTGTGCTTTCGGCCACACTACTGTATATCAAAGGGGTGACGGTAGGAGGCACCCAGCTCCCTGGCAGGAATTATTAATTGATGGGGGCACTCTTCCAACCCTCCTCCTTGCCCCTAGCCCCCTAAACAGGCATGGGTCAATCTGACTTTAGAATCCAAGCCAAGCCAGCTCTGTAATAGCCATGATTGTATGATCTGAATTGACACTTTAAATTGATCTTCCATCCCTGGTCTAAGTATTTTGACGTCCAATCCAATTAAGAAGCCGCATCAGGTCTTTCCCTTACTGGCAATGTAAGGACACATTAGAAAGAATTTGTGACTTTGTGTCTTTATCTCTAGAATGGCAGTAGCAATATCTATCCTCTGGTATTACCGTGAGACCAAGTGAAGTAATCTAAACACTTCTACCTTAAGCACATGGTAGGTGTTCAGCCAATGTCTGTGGCCTGAACAGTGATGTTGATGATGATGATGATTGTTCTTTCAGAACAAAGATCGAGTGGAAGAGAAAGGAGCAAAGCCAAAGCATGCGCTGAGCACCAGAGCTGTGCAAGCTGAGATCAGGAGGCCTTGGGAAGGTGAGTGGGGCCCTGTTTGCTGTGTTCCATGTTGCACACATAATGGTTTCAGAATAAAAATATATTTTTTATTTTTTCCTTTTTAAATTTATTTAATTAATTTTAAAATTTCCTTTATTTATTTTTCCTTTTTTTCATTTTTCTTTTATCCTATATATATATATTCCACTATATATTGCTGTTTTAAGTCACTTGGACTAGCTCTTTTTATTTATTATTTATTTATTTATTTATTTATTTGACAGAGAGAGATCACAAGTAGGCAGAGAGGCAGGCAGAGAGAGAGAGGAGGAAGCAGGCTCCCTGCAGAGCAGAGAGCCCGATGTGGGGCTCGATCCCAGGACCCTGGGATCATGACCTGAGCCGAAGGCAGAGGCTTTAACCCACTGAGCCACCCAGGCGCCCCTGGACTAGCTCTTTTCTGAGTAAGCTATTCCACCAACTTGAATCTCAGGTCTATTTCACTTTGCTTTACATCTTTGTGGATTGCTTTTATTCAAGTTTCATTTTCTTTTACAATTTTGGGTAATATTGACATGGTTCTGAAGTCAAATTGACAAAACAAGGGGTATTAAGAGAAGTCTGGCTTTTCTATTTTTTTTCCTCCCTTGCATATGGAACCATTCACAAAATTTTTTGTCTATCTTTGTGTGTCCTTAGGCCATGTTATCAGTGGTTATACACATGCACCTGCATATGTGCGTTCACGTGCACACGTGCGTGTGCACACACACACAAACACACACGCATCCTCCCTTCCTAGAGAAACAGAAGCACCCCAGACACACTTTTCTCCACCTGGCTCTTTTCCACTTACAGTATATCTTGAGATCAGTCCATGGCCACATCTGGAGATACTCGTGTCTATGGCTGTGCAGTGTCTGGGTGTTGGGCCGTGGTTTAGTCAACCAGCCTCCTACTCTTGGTCACTTGGGTTGTTTCCATTCTGCCTATTATAAACATGTTTCCCGGCATGGCCTTTGCATATCCTTTGCAGTACCTTTAGGCTGGACTCATCCATATAGAAATGCATTTTTATGCTGCTGATTTTCCTGTAGAGAGCCAGAAGACAAACCTGCCAGAGGGGACAGAGGAGAGGCTGACCCCCGTCAATGCTTCCGAGATAGGATCTGACCTCCTGACCCAAGCAGAGGCCCAACCAGAGCAGGAAGGAGTTCCTGGCCCAGCCCAGGTGCCCCCTGGCCTCCTGCCGATGCACACAGAGGCAGAAGCCAAATCTCCTGGAGCATTCGCTGAGAACCCTGGGACTGGCCTGGAATTGTCTGCAGCATCCAACAGGGTCAGTGAGGCCCCCACCAGCCAGGAAGCTTTACCCAGTACAGACCAAGGATCGTCATTCAGCAGGCCTGACCCGCAGCCCTCAGAGGCAGGCGTGAGGCTCACTCCAGGGCTGCCAGCCCAAGCCAAGGCAGCTCATGGTGGTGGAGAAACACCTGCCAGGTAAGGGGTGCTTCTCCATGCTGGGCAGGGAGGCAATTAACGGCAGCCCTTCAGCGGGAGCCCGACCAAGGGGCTAGCAGCTGGGATACAGTTCCCACTGTCTGCTACGCTGGCTAGCTTCTTGAGGGCAAGACAGGAGAAGGTGTAGGCACTGCTCTTGGGAATTTAGAGCACTCTTTCTCACCTGGTGCCCATTCGAATTGCCTGAAAGCAATTTTTAAAATACCAATGCCCAGAGAGTCTGATTTATTCAGTCTGGAGTACAGCTCACCTACCCTTCCTTCCTTCCTTCTCCCTTCTCTCCCTTCCTCCCTCTCTCTTTCTCTCTGTCTTTTTTTCTACAGGCTTCTTGGGTGATTCCTATATAGAGCAGGGCTGAGAACCACCAGCTCTCAGAGCAGTTATAATAGCTACAAGCTAGGGCTCACGGCACAATCCTAGGAGCTGGCATTGGCCACATGTTTCACAGACATCATCTTGCTGTATTCTCACAACATCCCAGGAGGAAAGTGTGGAAATGAGGAAAATGGGCTGAGAGCACCCAGGCCATACAGCTAGGGATTCACAAAGTTGAAATCTGAATCCAGGTTTCTGGACTCCAGAATCTGTTCCCAACCACTGTACCACCCTGCCTCCTCAGGTCAGCATTTAATTAGGTCCCAAATATTAAGTTGGGGAGAGAAGGATGGGGATTCATAGGGAGGCTGGTATAGGCTGAGTCCATCCAGTAGGGCTTTCAAGACGATTATACCTGGGGTCGTGAAGGTGGGATTGTGCCCTCGGAACACAGCCTCTGGACCAGCGCTCGGCCCTCAGGAGACACAGGGCAGGATAATGAAGAGCCAGAGGCTGCTGTCTGCCAAGCTCTCTCTAGTCCTATGTTCCCCAGCCCTGTGGAACAGTGCATTGGGCCCCCAGGGCCGTCCACGGAAGCCCATGTGCTTCCCTGTCTTAAGAGGGTCTGGTGCCCTCCTGCACCTGCCCTGGGTTGTCCTTATCTGTAACACAGCCCCATCCCTGCTCTAGGCCTGCTGCAGGGAGGGGAGCTGATGTCTGTGTGCTAGGGCGACTGTCAGAAAAGCCCCGATCATTTGTCTGCCTTTGTTCTGCAAGGAAATGAGAGCCTCTGGGAGAGCTTAACCAACTAAAAGGAGGGATTCCTGGTAGGCTTCCCTGGATCCTGGTCAGGGCTGTAAACACGGAATCTAGGGATAGGGGTGGACTTTCCATGAACTTGTTAGGGGCCCCCAAAAGATTCTGCACGAGGGGAAAGTTCTCTATGTTAGTTTTTAGCCGTTCTCTGAATTTCAGGCGCACTAGACCTGCCACCGGGCTCAGGAAGTGGAGAGATCACTACCTGCCTGTCCTCAGCTAGCACATGAGTATATTTTGAGAAGATGAGTTTAAAGTCAAGCATCCACTCTGATGGGCCGTGTCTGCCCGTGTCGAGGCTGCTAAGGCCCTAGCAGCAGGTGGAGGAGCACAGTGCTGGAAGTGGTCAGCAGCACCTGCCCCGGGTGCACCGTGCAGCAGCAGGACGGAAAGCCTTGGGCACTCGACGGCTTGGGAATGCGTGGCCGTGCGTTGAGGTTATCCCATGCCCTGCTTGGTGTGAAGACCAAGTGGGACAGCAGTGACTCTTGGCTTTATCAGCCGGTCACCTGACCACCTGGATACTCTTCCAGCAACCGGCTTCCTGAAGTTCCCATGGCCCTCAGCAGAGAGGAGGCCCGAGCCAGGCTTGGATGCCACCCTTCGCACCTACCCTGTCATCACCAACCCGCACTCACTCCTCCCAAGCGGTGCAGGGTGGCAGGGTGTGTGGCTTCGGCTGCCTCCTGCCCAGGGCTGGCTGTAGACAGGCTTGCACCGAATCAGGTGCATCCAGGAATAGGTGCTGCTTTCAGAGGACTGGCTGCAGCTCAGGGAGGGGGCCGGGCCTTCAACGGCTGGGCAAAAGCCTCACTTTTTTTTTTTTGGTCATCATGGTGAAAAAACACATAAAATAACACTTACCAACTGAACCATTTGCAAGTGTACAGCGAAGGAGGGTTGAGTATCTTTCATCTTGCAAATCTGAAACTCTGTAACCATCAAACAACTCCCATGTTGCCCATCCCCCAGATCTGGCCACCACCACTGCACTTTCTGCCTCTGAATTTGACTACTGTAGGTACTGCATATAAGTGGAATTGTACAAATGGACTCAGGATTTTTCTTTCTTTTCTTTTCTTTCTTTCTTTCTTTCTTTTTTTTTTTTTTTTTTTGTTTGGTTTTTTTCACTTAGCATAATTTCCTTGAGGTTCACCCAGGTGGGAGCATGTAACAGGATTTCCTTCCTCTTTAGGGCTGAATAATGTTTCATTGTATGAATATTATACATTTTGCTTATCCATTCATCCCTCGATGGACACATGGGCGCTTCCACATTTGGTTGTTGTAAACAATGCTGCTATGAACACAGGTGTACAAGTTATCTCTTTGAGACTCTGTTATAAATTCTTCTAGATACTTTTTTTAAGAAGTGAAATTGCTGAGTCATAAGGTAGTCCTATTTTTAAATTTTTGAGGAACCATCAGCGGGTTTTACATAGCAGCTGCACCGTCTTGAGCCTCATTTGGGGACCCCTGGGGCTTTCCCCCACTTCGTGGCCTCTCAGCACTCCTGTGAGGTATCAACATCTCTGTTTGACAGAAGAGGGAGCTGATGCTGGCTTTGTCCAAGGTTGTCCAGCAACATGGTCCAGAGCTAAGACCAGAGAGGAGGCTGCTGGGCTTCCTTGTGAGACTCAGTCCATGCCAGACACTCACCTCCACCTCAATACACATAGACCCCAGCAGTGGGGTTGTAAAGAGCAGTCACAGCAGGGGCAACTCTGAGAGGGAGTGTTAAACCCTTGGGGGTAATGGTTCCCAGGGTCAGGTCCTTTCCTCTGAACGCCATTAGGGCTCAGAAGGCCTTCCTGACCTCTAGCTGGGGTCCCAAACCCAATGTCACAACGTCTGGGTAATGAAAATGGATGTGAAGTGAGCCCAGTGGGCGTTGCCAGGGTACAGCAGGGTCTGTCAGGAAGGGGAGCTGCTTCTTGGCTATGCAGACATGCCCAACACAGCCAGACCTATTTGTTCAAGAGAAACGAGAAGTCTAGTCTCTACGATGAGTTGCTGATTTTTTAAAAAAAGATTTTATTTATTTATTTATCTGGGAGGGAGAGAGAGGGAGAGAGAGAGAGAGAGAGTGGGGGAGGGGCAGAGGAAGAGGCAGAGTGTTTTTTTTTTAATTTTTAAATTTTTTTTATTAACATATAATGTATTATTAGTGGGTACAGTTCTGTGAATCGCCAGGTTTACACACTTCATAGCACATACCTTCCCCAATGTCCATAACCCTCTCCCTACTGCCCTCCCCGCCAGCAGCCCTCAGTTTGTTTTGTGACATTAAGAGTCTCTTATGGTTTGTCTCCCTCCCGATCCCATCTTGTTTCATTTATTCTTTTCCTACCCCCCAAACCTCCCACGTTGCCTCTCAACTTCCTCATATCAGGGAGATCATATGATAATTGTCTTTCTCTGATTGACTTATTTCGCTAAGCATAATATCCTCTAGTTGCATCCATGTTGTCACAAATGGCAAGATTTCATTTCTTTTGATGGCTGCATAGTATTCCATTGTGTATATATACACCACATCTTCTTTTTCCATTCATCTGTTGATGGACATCAAGGTTCTTTCCATAGTTTGGCTATTGTGGACATTGCTGCTATAAACATTCGGGCTCACGTGCCCCTTCGGATCACTTCATTTGTATCTTTAGGGTAAAGACCTAGTAGTACAATTGCTGGGTCATAGGGTAGCTCTATTTTCAATTTTTTGAGGCACCTCCATGCTGTTTTCCAGAGTGGTTGCACCAGCTTGCATTCCCACCAACAGTGTAGGAGGGTTCCCCTTTCTCCGCATCCTCGCCAGCATCTGTCATTTCCTGACTTGTTAATTTTAGCCATTCTGACTGGTGTGAGGTGGTATCTCATTGTGGTTTTGATTTGTATTTCCCTGATGCCCAGTGATGTGGAGCATTTTTTCATGTGTCTGTTGGCCATCTAGATGTCCTCTTTGCAGAAATGTCTGTTCACGTCCTCTGCCCATTTCTTGATTGGGTTATTTGTTCTTTGGGTGTTGAGTTTGCTAAGTTCTTTATAGATTTTGGATACTAGCCCTTTATCTGATATGTCATTTGCAAATATCTTCTCCCATTCTGTCAGTTGTCTTTTGGTTTTGTTAACTGTTTCCTTTTCCGTGCAAAAGCTTTTGATCTTGATGAAGTCCCAATAGTTCATTTTTGCCCTTGCTTCCCTTGCCTTTGGCGATGTTCCTAGGAAGAAGTTACTGTGGTTGAGGTTGAAGAGGTGAGGCAGAGTGTTGTAAGCAGACTCCCCACTGACTGGGGAAACCTCACACAGGCCTTGATCCCACAACCCTGAGATAATGACCTGAGTTAAAATCAAGTGTTGGATGTTTAACAACTGAGCCACCCGGGGCCCCCGCCGCTCTTGCCTGATTTTAATAAAATATGTCTGACCTGGGGTTTCCCGTGGGATAGTTGGCTTGGTTCACCCTTTCTTCACTTAACTGAAAGGGAGATTGAGGCCTAGAGAGGGGAGCCCAGGTATCCTGCCTCCAGGCCCCAGTCCTCCTGGGGCCAAAGCAGGTTTCTAAGGCATTCATAGACATCTGGTGCCCACCAGCGTCCATCACAGGTTACTTCAGCCTTCCTTGGCCGCTTATCCCCTGGAATCCTGAGAGCAGAGAGTACCATCTCACTGAATCCAGCCTCTCCCTGGTGTCCTGTCTGGGCAGAGGTAGTCAGGTATTGGGGTCTGCTGGTTCTAACCCAGCCTACCTTACTATTATAATTAATGCAAGGACCCTTTTTCCGGATGAGAAACTGAGGCCAATAAGTCATGATCATTGAGTGGCAACAGCAGGCATCTGAACCCAGGTCAGGGGTGACTCGAAAGTCCTTGCTTTTAAGGCCGTGTTTTTTCTCTGCCCCAGGATCTCCATCCATGTACAGGAGACAGATAACCCTGGGGAGATGCTTGTGACACGAGGGGACAGCCTCAGACCCATGCCCTCTGTGGAGGCTCCCACAGCTGCCCATCCAGGTGAGCAGGACCCATCTGGGCCCACGCCCCAGACCCCTGCAACCAAGTCAGAAGAACAGATCTCGAAAGGAGCCAGCAAGATTTCCCCACTGCGGAAACGGAGCATCCATGAGGGAGTAAAGACAGAGGAGAAGCAGGGGCCTGGGGCTGAGTCCACCACAGGACCAAGTGGGGCCAGGAGGGACAAAGGAAGTGATGCTGGAGCCACAGGCTGGCAGCAGGACAAAGGCATGGGAGCAGGAAATCCTGAGCCCGGGAAGGACTGCACAGCCAGGGGTGCAGGCAAAGCTGAAGCAGGAAGGAGGACGCCCCTTGGAGCTGAAGCTGGGAGTGTGGTTCTAGGTAAGTGAACCCATTGCTGGGTGCCCCAAGGTGAGTGAGTTTGGGGGCCTACTCCTAGGGTGCCTTCCTGCAGCTTCCAGGGAGGTCTGGGAGAGTCCAAGACTTGGAACAGCCTACCAGTACCTGCTGGGGCTGGAGAATAAGGCCTGAAGATGCAGTGGGCTGAGTTTGGGGTGACTATAACAGTAGGGGAGGAAGGAACCCATGTGGATTTCTCAAAGCCACCAGCCTGACTGAATTCTCCACCATGGGTGGCATTCTGGATTGAGCCAGAGAAGGCTCCTGCTAAAAAAAACATCTATTAACTGATGTCAATATTTGCCACCGTACCCAGTGAGTGAGTTCTTGTCCTGGGGTACAGAAGGGTGTGCTGGGGCTGCTGACCTGCTTTCTGTCCCAGTAGTGGTGGGAGGGATCCTTGTGCTCTTGTGACCCAAGCGTCCTCAACTCCTCCAGCCCTTAGGGCCACACTCTCCTTGGTCGGAGCCCTCATCCCATGTGGTGGCCAGAAGGCTGATTTCCTGCCCTGGGATTTCAGGAAGTCCCCAAGGAAGGGCTGTGTGTTCTGCAGGTCATCCTGGGGCCCCTTGCCACTTCTGGGCTCTGCAGTTGCCCTGTCATAGTGACATCTCCAGCTGCTTCCTCTCCACCTGTATGACTCGGTCCAAGTGTGGACAAAGGCCTCCTTTCATTCCTAAAACACCACTGAAACCAGACGGAGACTCCAGAGTCCTTTCTGGGGCTTGGGGTGGTGATAAAGCCAACGTGAACTTAGGTTCTCTGTGTACCAAGCCACGTGCCTTTGTGCCGGTGTTTCCCCTCATGGGCTGGTGGAAGGGGGATAAATGGAAACACAGGGGAGGTCAAGGAACATGCTCAGGGCCATGGAGACAGTGCTGCCCTGTCTGGCTCCAGAACCTGTGTGCAAACCTTGTGGCTCTACAGCCCCTCAGAACAGAAGGCCCATAGTGCACAGCAAAGGAAACTTCAAGCCAAATTCTAGATTTGGAATCTCTGTGGCACACACTCAGCATCCAGGCTCTCTCAGCCTTTCTAGGTCCCAGGAAAACAGCAGCAGCAGGAGCAACAGCCCATACTTGTTACCTTTGTGATCCGGGGCTCAGGGCTTGCTTTTGCAGATACAAAAAGGAAGGAGCAATATTCTCTCGAGGCAAATTCAAGCTTCTACTTTGGGGAGCAAAAACTGCTCTTATTAAGATGAACTAAGAGCAAATAGCCATGTTTTCACGGCAGGGGGTATATGGTTTCAGAGCAGGAGAGTTGTAGGTGGAACACTCTGAGTGAACCATAACAAGCCCAGAGAAACCTAACGCAAGCTGCTGACTGCCCGCCATGGAGTCGCCCAATCCTTAATATGCAAACCAGCTCAAGTCATTGTGTTTGGTGTTCTGTTTTAGTCCTTTACTCTATTTCAGGCAACATTTCTAGGTTCATACTACCTCTGAAGTGCAAGATTTTTCCCAAAAACTTAGACTGTTTTTATTTTTCCAAATGCTGGTGTCCTCGGTTTCCCCTCCAGGCCCACTGTCCACTTCCAGCCTGTTGGGTCCATGGTCAAAGGAACGAGACTGATACAAAGCGAAGGTCAAGCAAAGCTTTATTTTGCGCCAAGCATCGAGAATCAAACCGACTGGTCAGGGCCGTCTCTTACAAAGAGGCGACCCTTCCCCGCCTCACAGACTAGCTTTTATAGAGCAAAGGCCATGTGGTTGAGCCTGGCTACACACAGGTGACCAATGAGATTACAATTTACCCTAGCCTATCACCTTGGTCAGAATTGGTGCCCAAAAGGCGGGGCCCACTCTCCCTGGTAGCTAGGGAGACAGTATGCGCCCCCACTGATTGGATGTCTCCACCTGGCCTGACCTGCCCTTGTATCTGGGCTTTGCAAGTAGGTTCCTCTGGGAGGGGGAGGGTCGATCTAAGTTTACTGCATAAACAACAAAATGGCTCCCTCTGGCTAAGTAGGCCCTTACATTCACCCCTTTTCTTTGGAGATTAGTCAAGTCTTTGACTTTTCAGCCAGTTCTATGTTCTGTTGTAAGGGGTTATATTGAGCATGTAAGACTAACCATTTACAAATGACATTAGGGCATTTATAATGCAGGGGCCAAAAAGTAATGTTAGGGTTTCATTAGGTTAAAGCACGGTCGGGTGATGAGTTAGTCATTCACCGCTTTGTATAACCTTTTCCATTTTTCCTAATTCCGTTCATCTAATTTCCCACCTATACTTTACAAAAACAGGTAACATAGGAGCAACAATACACAAACAGGTAACAATAGGAGCAACAATAAACTCATAGTCTTTTGAGTCTTAGCTTTAGTCCACGGTCAGCGGGGTCCATCGTCTGGGGCTTCCATCTCTGGGGGGCATCCTCATCCTCGGCTCTTTTGACTTACACAGCCACCTCCCCCAAAGCTGACCCGCCATGGGCTACCTCGTGGGCTGTTCGCCCTGTGAGGAGATCAGAGGGCGCCGGGGGAGGGAGGGAGGGAGGGAGCGTGTTTGTTTCTCCAGCTGCCTCCCTGTCACACCACCCTGGTGGGGGTCTGCAGCCTGTGCCTTCAAATACAGTTCCATCATTAAATTCTGCTTGATCACCCTGTTCAAGGGTGCCTTCCGTTTCCTGCTGGCTGCACCGATCCACCCTGGATCCCCTCTCAACGTCAGTGAACAGACTGGGTAGAACTTCTCCACCTTGCAAAGAGCACCACTGTAGGTGATGGGAGATTTGGGTTTGACTCCCATCTGTCACTGACTCACTGTGTGCCGTGGGGCCAGTCACCTCACCTCTCTGAAATTCAGCTAGCTCCTCTGCCATATAGGTGACTCCAGTGAGGTGATCCTTGAGAAGGGCGAGGGGCTTGTCACTTGACGCAAGCGGGTGGCTGAGTGGGGCAGGCTGCACTTAGAGGCTCACATCCTATTGTCTCCCAAACAGATGACAGCCCAGCCCCACCGGCCCCCTTTGAACACCGGGTGGTGAGTGTCAAGGAGACCTCGACCTCGGCAGGTTACACAGTGTGTCAGCATGATGTCTTGGGAGGGTAGGTGGGCTTCTGCCTTGATGAGGGGCAGGAACAGGAGGGGTGGGGGCAGAGACACTTGGACACCTGAGCTGGCATGCTGCTGGATGCTTCTCAGGAGGGGGTTGGTCAAGAGCCAAGGCCCGGGGTGGGATAGAGCACAGAGCATGCTAGTGACTGGCTAGCCTACAGAGAGTGGGTGAGTGCAGGGGAGCCCACATGGTATATGGGCATGGGTGGGAGCCATATGCTGGAGGTGGTAGGGCGGTCTGGGTGGTGTGGAGTGAGGGGAGTAGTTCCCTGGGGTATGGCATAGACCACTTACAATAGGGTGAAGAAGATCTTCTCTAGGCTTGAGGATAACCCATATGGTGTAAGGGTGATGGTTAAAGTGCCTCTGGGGTACAGGGTGATCCCCATGGTGTTTATGAACAAAGGGCAGGACCAGAAAGCCAGGGATACAGGATGGCTCACCTTGGGCTCTCAGCCTGCCTTACCATCATGTCTCTGCAGGGGCCGGTTTGGCCAGGTCCACAGGTGCACAGAGAAGTCCACAGGGCTCTCGCTGGCAGCCAAGATCATCAAAGTGAAGAGTGCCAAGGACCGGGTGAGGCATCTGCCCTGGGCCAGCTAGTACCTTGGGCCATGTTCGGGGCTCCTATACTTCCTTCTTGGCTCCCTGGCCCCATGCTTCCCCAGACCCCTGAATGCTGATCAGGAACCCTGTCAACTTCCCTGTCTCTTTTCCATGATTCCCACACTCTGCTCAGCACATCACCTCATACCCTGGGCAGCAGGGTCCCTCTGGACTTCCAAGCTTCCTTCTTGGGTCTCAGGTTCCTTATCTATGGAGTGGGGGACTGAAGTAAAGTCCCTTCTGTTCTAAGAACTGGTTTCGGTCATGAGTTGGAGACCTGATGTGAGAGGAGAAAAGGAGGAGGTGGGCATGCATGTGTCCTGGGAGGCACAGCTGGCTCATCTTTCTGACCCATTTCTTGGAAACTCCTCTCCTGTCTGACTCTGCAAGGACGATGTGAAGAATGAGGTCAACATCATGAACCAGCTCAGCCATGTGAACTTGATCCAGCTCTATGATGCCTTTGAGAGCAAGAACAGCTGTACACTTGTCATGGAGTAGTGAGTATCTTGGGAGGTGGAGTAGTGACTTCTCTGTGGGCCAGGACTCAGGACTGGGGCTTGGAGCCATAGTTCTAGGCAAAACTCTCCCTTCCTCTTCCCCTTGCCCTCTCTGGGTTGTCTAGGGAATATCATCACCTCCAATATGGAGCATGGAGGACAAAGCCATTTGCTGTAAACCAGCAGTAAACCTGACTCACTCGCTCAGATATATGTCAGTTTGGCCTACAGTTTTCAGTAATTTTGATTTAGGTGTTAACAATTGGAAATTGGGAAATTTCACATTGAAACCCGGATATCTTGTTTTTTCTTAAAAATGTGAAAGATCTAGTAATGCTAGACCTGTGTTTCCAGCTAGAAATGGTGTGCTAGAGCTCCTAATGGCTGACCTTTGTAGACAGGGCAACCAGTGTCTCATTTGCCACAGCACCCCCCCATTCCCAACTACCCCTGAAGCTGAGGCCAGGGGCTCAGAGGCCATTTATTTTTGTGCTTGTGTTTCTATTTTCCTTCTGGTAAGGTTTGTCATGTCATGTCTCTACCATGAGTGAAAAAACAAAGATAGACTAAGGGGCTGTATTTTATGAAAACTTTTGACTCAGATCTGGTCTTTTTTGCTCATTTTGGGTTCTTGCCATGTAAGTACTAATTGGCTCCTGTAGGCAAATGAGTTTATTACCTTGACCTAGGGTATCCAGAGTGAGCCTGGATTATCAACACTGAAGACAATTCCCAGTCTTCCTTTTGGCCCATCAATTCCTTTTTACCTCCTGCCCTCTGAGCTGGGAATAGGCCTAGAACAAAGATCTCCATGAAATCCAAGATGGCAGTGGCCTCAGGCTTATCTGGGTTGGCCTCTTTTGACTCTTGGTGATAAGAGTGGACAAGTCCTCTGAGAGCTTTCCTTAGGCCAGTGCTTGCCTCTCTCTTTGTCCTGGCAGTGTGGATGGGGGTGAACTCTTTGACCGGATCACAGAGGAGAAGTACCAGCTGACCGAACTGGATGTGATCTTGTTCACCAAGCAGATCTGCGAGGGGGTGCATTACCTCCATCAACACTACATCCTGCACCTGGACCTCAAGGTCAGGCTCCACCTGGGCTTGTGGTGGTGGTGGTGGTGCAGGGGGGACAGGGTTCCTGCTCTTCTTTGGCAGAACAGCAAAAAACAATCTTGAGAAAGAAGAGCAAAGTTGAAGGATGCACATTTCTCAATTTCAAAATTTACAGCTAAGCTACAGCAACAAAAACAGTGGGTTATGTGTATGAGGATGAATAGATAGCTCAATTGTATACAACTGAGAGTCCAGAACCAAAACTTTATATTTGTGGCCAATTGATTTTTTGATAACTGTGCCCTGACGATTCAATGAGGAAAGGATAATCTTTTCAATGGACACCATGCTTGTACCCACATGCAAAATAATACACTCATACTCTACACAAAAAAATGGATTGTGACTTAAATGTAAGACCTAAAATTATAAAATCGTTAGAAGAAAACGTAGGAGTAAATCTTTGTGACCTTGTATTATTAGGCAGTGATTTTTTAGAAATGACTCAAAAGCAAAAGCTAGAAAAGAAAAATGGATAAATTAGACTTAATCAAAATTAAAAACTTTTGTTCTTCAAGGGATATCATCATGAAAGTGAAATGACAGCCCACAGAATGGGAGAAATATTTCCAAACAATATCTCCGATAAGGGACTTTTATCTATAATATGTAAAGAAATCTTACAACTCAGTAATTGAAAGACAAATTTTAGGATGGGCAAAGGATTTAAATAGACATTTATCCAATAAAGATATACAAATGGACAATAAGTACGTGAAAAAATTCACAACATCATTAGTCATTAGAGAAATACAAATCAAAAGTACAGTGAGATACTGTTTCACACCCATTAGACTAAGCTAAAATAAAAAATAAAACTGACAGACAATAAGAAGTGTTGGTTATGATGTGGAGAAATTGGAACTCTCATACTTTTTTTTTTTTTTTAAAGATTTTATTTACTTATTTGAGAGAAAGAGAGAATGAGAGAGAAAGACCATGAGAGGTGAGAGGTCAGAGGGAGAAGCAGACTCCCTGCCAAGGAGGGAGCCCAATGTGAGACTTGATCCTGGAACTCCAGGATCATGACCTGAGCCGAAGGTAGTTGCTTAACCAACTGAGCCACTCAGGCGCCCTGGAACTCTCATACATTGTTTGTGAGATTGTAAAGTTGTGCATCTACTTTAGAAAACAGTTTGGCAGTTCCTAAAATGTTAAATGTAGAGTTACCACATGACCTGGTAATTTTACCTCCAGATATGTGCTCACGAATATAAAAAACATAAGTCGACACCAAAACTTGCACATAAATGTTCTCAGCAGCATTATGCATAAAAGCCCCAAAGTGAAAACAACCTGAATATTCTCTAGCAGATGAACAGATAAACAAATATGGTATATCCATACAATGGAATGTTATTCAGCTCTGAAAAGGAATAAGGGAGGTACTGATACATACTACAATATGGATGAACTTGAAGGACACTGTGCTAAATGAGAGAAGCCAGGTGCAAAAAGGTTGGGTTTGTATGATTCCTTTATATGAAATGTTCAGAACAGGCAAATCCAAAGAGACAGAAAATAGGTTAGGAGTTATAAGATTTAGGGGTGGGAGAGAATGGAGAGTGACTGCAGATGGGTATGAGTTGTGTTCTTTTGGAAGAGAGAAAAATGTTCTAAAATAAGATAGTGATAATCATTACATAACTCTCTGAATACATTAAAACCCTTAGAATCACACACTTTAAAATGATGAATTTTATGATATCATTATTATTTATATTATTATTTATATTTCAGTAATGCTGTTATAAAAATTAAGTTCACTTATTTCTTTTTACCTATTTATTGTGGTTACTAGAAAATTTTGTAAATTATATATGTAGTTCACACATTATGGTTCTATCAGGCAGTGTTGTTCTAGACTTTATAAAGAAGACATGGAGACTTTAAATTACCATTCTCCTGCTCCTATCTGAGAACTTGTATGACTTCATCGTACCATAAATAACAATAAAACCTTCTCTTGGGTGAAATAGTACCTGGCATTTGCTTTGAAAGCCGTATGGTGTTTTCATCCATGTTATGTGATTTGATTCTCATACCTTCCCAGGAGGAAGGCAGGAAGTGGTTATCATTCCCATTGTATAGACGGAGACACTGAGGTTTCAGGAATGAGAAGGGACTCACCTAGGGACACAGACCTAGATAATAGACCCTAGACCTCATGTACTAGGCCTTGGGTTTCCAGGGCTGTTCTACCATAAACCCTCCACATGCACCCACCCCCACCTGATCCAAATTTGTTTTGCACAAGCAGCAAGTATCATTCCATGCTCCCTCTAGGCCTCAGAGCTGATCTGAAGAACTTGAGAGGAGAGGCCTGTCAAGACCACCACCTCCATCCCATGGGTCACAGCTATCACCACAAAATGGGAGATGGACGTTGAGCAGCTCTGATCTCCTTGAACAGACTACTGAAGCTTTGGACCCATCCCTGAGATTCTGTGATGTAATTAGTCAGGGTTGGAGCCTAGACCGTGGGACTTTTGAGAGTTTGCCTGATCATTCTAATGGGAAGCCGGGGTTTAGAACCATGACCCCAGGCCAGCAGTCTCAAACAAGCAGCCTATGGGTCAAGCCTGCATCACAAAGGTGTTCTACGTAACTCCCGCACATGGACGTATGTTTAAACTTGAGTTGTCAATATTTAAAAGCACGGAATTTTCACATAAAGATATATACTCTGGCTTCTCTTGAGCAACTGGGCCTGCATTCCTGCATGGTGACCAGTGGCTGGAGCTGCTTTACACAGGGCAGAAGTCCCCCAGTTCCCTACAATCCATACCACTCCTTATTGTCTCACGCCAGTCCACTTTGTTTTTGTGATCTACATAATTCCTGTAGGAGCACTGTCCTGACCCATTCATTCTCTTTGAAGCTGGGAATCTGAAGCCTGTTGACGTAAGTGTGGGAGTTGCTCACCTTCTTGGCTGCTGATTGAGCTAAGCAGACCTCTCTTTCTTTCCCAGCCGGAGAACATACTGTGTGTCAGTCAGACCGGACATCAAATTAAGATCATTGACTTTGGGCTGGCTAGAAGGTAAGACAGTTATATTTTGGCACTTTGACAAAACTCCTGGGGGACTGCTTGTGGCTCTTTTGGACATGGTTACCCACAGTTCAGCCTTTTTTTTTTTTTTTTTTTTTTTAGTGTGCTAGCATTATTTTTATTTTTTTCATTTTTAAAAATTTTATTTCTTTTCAGTGTTCCAAGATTCGTTGTTTATGCACCACACCCAGTGCTCCATGCAATACATGCCCCCCTTAATACCCACCACTAGCCTCTCCCCCGACCCCTCTCCCCTCCAAACCCCTCCGTTTGTTTCTCAGAGTCCACAGTCTCTCATGGTTCGTCTCCCCCTCTGATTTCCCCCAACTCATTTCTCCTCTCCTTCTCCCCATGTCCTCCGTGTTATTCCTTATACTCCACAAGTAAGTGAAACCATATGATAATTGACTCTCTCTGCTTGACTTATTTCACTCAGCATAATCTCTTCCAGTCCCGCCCATGTTGATATAAAAGTTGGGTATTCATCCTCTCTGATTTTTGAGTTTTGGAACTGACACAGAAAGCTCTGTCCCTGACAGGCTGGTAGCCTTTGATTGTGCAGAGATAGGCCTTGTTACTACCCAGGGGGGTGGGGGTGGCTTCATGCTTCAGACTCTGCTTCTCCTTAAAAGGCTGTGGGATTCATTTTATTTCAATCCCCCTGTCTGAGCAGAGAGCGTGTGACAGGTTAAAAGAGGACCACTGCATGGGTGCGGGGGGTGGGGGTGATCAGTTCTATTCATCCCCCAGACCTGGAGCTAGGATGTGCTGAGCTATATGAGGTATCTAGAACCATCCCTACCCTCTGGGAAGCGAGTAGTTTAAATAAGAGGATGCATATGTCCCAGTGTAGGGTGGTGTCCAGCTGAGTGGTTCTGGGCCTCTCAAGACTGAGTTAAATCTTGGTAAAATGATGATAAAATGAAATGCCTGCTGACATGGGGCAGTTTTGAAGGTTAAATGGAATAATATGTCGACAGTGCAGCCTAGGAGGGTGGCTGGGTTCTCCCGTTTGACTACACAAAGTAAACATGTAACTTAAAAAATATCTTAAAATCCCTTAAAATGCCTAAAGCCTAGTGAAGGATGGTTTATCCATAAGTATGGATGATCCTATTATGATCCTATCCAGTCATATGTGTGATGAACACTCTGGCCCCTGGCACACACAGCTGGGTATGCGGGTTCTTAACAATGGCATTGGGTAGGGCTGTCCCCCAAACCTTCAAGCACCCACAGTCTACTTCCTCCAGAATTCTATTTCCACCAGGAATCACATTTCTCTGGGAATCATATTTTTTTAGGTAGGTCTCCACAGTGCAGCTGAATTTTCAACTCTTCAAATTTTCTCTCACCCTGCTGGACATTTACCACAAAGAAGTTGTTTTTGTCCCTTTATAAGCCTAACAGTGTCCTCCATTCCATCCACCACAGGGGAAGAAAGCAAAACCTTGTCCCCGCGGAGACAGAGCCATTTGCCTGAGCTCAGTCTCTGCTGTCCAGACCTGCCTCCCAGAAGTAGTAGTCAAAACCACAGTGGCATCTTCCTAGGTCCCTCCCCATTGGTGAAGTGATAACTTTGCTTCTTTTGCAGGCGCAAAAGATGCATTTTTCAATGCCAACATGATGGATGAGGCAAGGGTGATGTGAGAGTAACAGCAGAGGAAAGTTCATATATTCCTACTGTACCTTTAGGATCCCTATTACACAGTGTACTGTTTTTCATGAACGATATGCCAAAGCCCCAACCCAAATGCTTCAAAATCACATTCAATCCATGATGTAAAAAATTACTTAATATTTTCGTAAATAATGTCTTATAAAGTTGGGATACATCTTATATGCTTGCATGTCTTATATGCTATAGCAATGTCTCTGAATCTATTTTTTTTTAAGATTTTTTATTTATTTGTTGAGAGAGAGAGAGAGCGCACAGGCAGAGAGAGTAGTAGGCAGAGGCAAAGGGAGAAGCAGGATCTCCACTGAGCAAGGAGCCGGATGTGGGACTCGATCCCAGGACGCTGGGATCATGACCCGAGCCGAAGGCAGCCGCTTAACCGACTGAGCCACCCAGGTGTCCCTGAATCTATTTTTTTATTATCATTTGCCTGCCTTCCAAAGAGTCTTTTTAGACATTTCTTTCCTAAGCATCAGGCCCCCTCCTCATGGAAGTAAATGCTGCAGTTGTCCTTTGTATCTGTTTATGTATCATAGCCCTTTGGAGAGCCACAAAACATTGCCCTTGCAGGAACCAACGCTCACGTAAGTGCGGCAAACTGAGAATGCACAGCATCCCGCAGTGTGTATGTGGTACCCTCCCAAATGCCAGATGTCCGATTGCCAAATGAGTATTTACAGTGACAAACTGAATTCAGAGCAGGGATTTACCAGTTGAGGCTCCTGGATTCTTGGAAGTCTTCTCTGAGCAGCTGGAAGTGAGGGATGGACAGGGTGTTGTTATCTGCAGGCAGTAGTATGCTGGCAAATGTTTATCAGCTCTGGGGGGCTGGATGGAGATGGGGTTTGACTTGTAGCCTTTGCTAATTTCAGCTGAGTTCAACCTACCAACACAACATCACTGAATGCAGATTGGGAGGAGATGTGCACAACGGACTCTCCTGTACTCTTGAGAACCAGCTCCAGCACACGGGGGTCGGGGTGGGAGTGGTGGGGGTGTGTGGATGATGGGAGCTGGTAGAGAATGTACACTAGGAACACACAGGAAGTGAGGAGCTAGTTTGGGACTGGGGGAGGCAGATACAGTGAAGATGAGGGTGTTACTAGGGAGTCCTAAATGTCCTGCTAAGAAATTGGAACATTATCCTATCAGGCATCAAGTTACCTAGTGGGGAGGTGTAAAAGGCTATAGGACAGCCTACCAAACATGTTAGTCAAAATCTATCCCCAAACTCTCAGGCAGTCCATCTCAAACTGTCAGATAAATTCATTAACCTGGTCAAAGGCATTGATGACAATAATTTTGCTGATGGCCCAGAGGCGGAGGGCAAGTTCAAGACAATAAACACGGGGAACCACATTGAAGAGAAGGCTACCCACGTGAAACTGCTGGGCATGGGGGAAGTGCAGGTGTCTGAAACATGTGGTACTCAGGCAACTGCACTCAGCAGAGCTGGGCTGACAGAGGCACTGGCTCCAGCTGGGAGGTAAAAGGAAAACATCAGAAACATCCTCAGCAGTCTGACAAGCTGGCCATTGGGCAAAAGGATTATTTGGCAAGTTGGATTTTGCCAGATTGGTCTGCTTCCTGTGAAGCATGTCCTTCTAAGAGGAGGAATCTGTGGGGGGATGTGCAGGTTGAGAGAGCATATTTTATATGCTAGAAGAAGCAATATTTGTAGAGAAGAAGGAAAAGCCAATTTCCCCCTAAAATACAAGCTGTAGGAAGTAAAGTGGTATTTCTGGGTGGAGCTATTAAAGATGCTGAGGTGTTCAGTGGGGGGATGGCCCCCATGATGTAGGCAGGCGTGGGGGTCTGGGGGGGGTTGGCACACACAGATCTTCAGAGGCCAAAACATCCAGCCGGAGGGACCAGCGTTATACCAGTGGGCAGTGAGACCCATCAGTGGGTCTAAGTAGGGGCCTCTGGGTCAAGGATGGGGGCAGGATGGGAAGTATCTTGTTTAAGTTTGGTCTCCAGAATGTTGGGTGCAGGGTTAGGCTTCCTGACTACCAGTCTGGTGCTCAGATTGAAATACAAACCTATTTCATCAGCTCCTTTGGCAGGGCAGGGAAGTGCCCACCCCAGCCTCTGTGAGGCTGCAACCTCATATGTGACCCTATGGTCACAGAGTGCCTTAGGAATTTGGAGAGGAGGTCTTGGTGGATATATTGAAACAGCTTTGGTGTTAGTTACTGCTACAGTACTGCTGTGTGACAACCCCCCCCGCAAAATGAGGCTTAAAGCCGTCATTTATTCTCATCCACTCATTTGCGAGTCATCTGGGGGTGTGGTATGCTGGACCCACTCATAGCTCATGATAAGGAACCTTGTAAACCGTTGTGAAAACGTACCATTAATTAACAATTAAATTGTATGAACTTACAATTAAAGAACTTACATTTTCAAACGTTATCACTTCCTAATTATTTTACTGCTCCTGCAATTATTAGTGCTTGTTGAAAGACCATGGGATGGCGCGCTACAGCAAGCACATCGCTTCCCAACTCTGCATCCAGACATTCATCATGTTTGAAATCAGCCATCATTAAATCAGTATTTATACCACTGAAAATGGCAAATGCTGCAAATTAGGACTTTTTTTTTTTTTTCTTAATCAGATAGCTGGTTGTTAAACATTTATCCATGGGCCAATGGTTGGGAATCACTGATTCCTGATCACCGAGCGGACTCGGGCTTGGATCTAAGACGCAGGTCAGTGAGGGCAGATCTGCTCTATGTGTCTCCCGTTCTCTCCTCATGGTGGTGGCCGAGGAACCAGGAGGCAAGCTATTACGGTCTAGCTTGGATGGGCCCGCTATCACTCCCCCTGCCAGTGTCAGTGGGGTGGGGCGAGTGAGCGACAAAGTCACAGGACACAGGATGTGGCTCGGGGGCAAGATGAAGCAGTGAGAACAATGCAGCCTCTGGGAAAGTGGCTTCTAGGGGCTGAGAGCCTGGGTCTTCTCTCTTTTTTCTTCTCTCCTTTTATGCGGAGGAGGGAGGGAGGTTTCAGATCTTTTATTGTGAAACACCAAACATGCATTTTAAAAGCGAAAGTACACTTAAAAATGTATATTTATATCACAAAGCACTGACCACATCATAGTTGCAAATACATTTGCTAGAATGTGTGTATCTACACTAGTATGCAAGCCAAACCGATTTCTACACAAATATTAATATACTATCAGTAGTGATAGATATTTTGTACATTTTCAAAAGAAAACAACGCACTGTTTTACAACAAAACCACAATTAAGATCTTCATCAAGGCTTCTGGATCCATTTTCTTAACAAAAGATTTTTTCCCTACACAATGAATCAAATACTTTCCCTACACAATGAATCAAATACTTCTTATTGGTCCTGAGATGCTGGAGGACGCTGTGGCATTCCCTGGGGACTTGTCTGAGCAGAGTATCTGCTTGTTGTCCAGAGGAAAGCTGTCCCTTTCAGCTCGGCTCCTTGGCCCTGAGCCAGTTTACCAGAGGAGGGATCCTGCTCTCTCCTTGCTTCGCGCTCAATGAGGCTACCAAGATGATCCTTGTAGCTCCTTCACTGGATGAGTGTAGGCTGTGTTAGCACAGGCCTGCATTTATCTGGCTCTCAGTAAATTTGGAAGAGAAAGCTCTTTGACAAGTCATCTCCCTGGTTTAAGGGAAGCAGGACACACTGGCAGAATTTTCATTTTATTTTCAATTGCATTATCTGTAGGATGAGGACAGTAATCTTAGAGACTTCATGGGGCTATTGTAAGAATGAGAAGAGATTATATATAGGGAAAACTTTTAGCCTGGCAAATAGGATGTGCCCATTATATTCTATAAATTAATACTTTATTTTCTTTTTTTAGGAACAATCTTAGGTTCACAATAAAATTGAAGGGAAGGTGCAGAGATTTCCCGTATACTCCTTACCCCCAGCCAAGCCCCCCCACCGCGACCAGGGTAGTACAGGGCAGTACATTTGTTACCAGTGATGAACCTACACTGACATATTATCACTCAAAGTCCATACTTTACATTACCATTCACTCTTGGGTTTGGACAAATGTGTAATGACATGTATCCATCATTTTGGTATCATATGGAGTATTTCTAAGCCCTACAAATCCATTGTTCTCTTACCTATTAATCTCTCCCTTCCTCTCCCCACCCCAACCCCTGGTCCCTACTGATCTTTTAATGTCTCCATAGATTTGCTTATTTTGGAATGACATATAGTTAGAATCATACAGTATGTAGCCCATTCAGACTGGCTTCTTTCACTTAGTACTGTGGGCTTGTTTCCTCTATGTCTTTTCATGGCTTGATAATTCATTTCTTTTTAGCTTTGAGTACTACTTCATTGTCTGGATGTACCACAGTTTATTTATCTATTCACCTACTAAAGGACATCTTTGATGTTGCTAATTACATTTTAGCTAGAGACTTTCTAAAAGTCTACAAATTCTAAAAACCACCTTTGGCCACCCCCTTTCCCACTCATCCATCAACTCTCTTTCTAACCTTTATCAATCTTCCTATTCAGAACCATTTTTCTCTTTTCTTTTTTTAAAGATTTTATTTATCGGGGTGCCTGGGTGGCTCAGTTGTTGGGCATCTGCCTTCAGCCCAGGTCATGATCCCAACATCCAGAGATTGGGCCCCGAGTCAGCCTGTTTCTCCCTCTGCCCTTCCCCCTCCCCCTGCTTGTGCTCTCCCCCTCTCTCTCAAATAAATCAATAAAATCTTTAGGTTTTATTGATTTATTTGAGAGAGAGGGACAGCATGAGCAGGAGGTAGGGGCAGAGGGAGAGGGAGAAGCAGACTCCTCGCTGAGCTGGGATCCCATCTGAGGCTCAGTCCCAGGCCCCTGGGATCATGACCTGAGCCAAAGGCATCTGCCTAACTGACTGAGCCACCCAGGCGCCCCAGAATTTTTTCTCATTCTTATTCTTTTTGTAATTATGTAAAACACACATGAAACTTATCATCTTAACTGTTTTTGAATTAATTCATTAGTGTTAAGTATTACTCATTGTTGTGCAACCGATCTCTAGAACCCTTTTCATCTTGCAAAACTTAAATTCTGTACCTGTTAAACAGTAACTGGTCACTTTCCCCCCTACCTCCAGCCCCTGGAAACCACCATTCTACCCACTGGCTCTGACTGTGACTAGTCTAGGTGCCTTTTCAAGGTGGAACCATACCAAAAGACAAAAGCATTTGTCTTTTGTGAAGACTTGTTTCACTTAGCATAATGTCCTGGAGGTTTACCCATAAGTAGCACGTGTCAGAATTGCCTTATATCGTAAGGCTGAAGAATATTCCACTCTATGTGTCTACCACATTTTACTTACGCAGTCATCCATCAGTAGACACTTACTTTATTTCCTCCATTTGGCTATTATGAATAATGGTGCTATGAGTATGGGTGTATGAATATCTCCTCAAGTTTCTGCTTTCAATTCTTTTGGATATATATGTAGGAGTGGGATTGCTGGATCATATGGTAGTTCTATTTTTATTTTTTTTTTTTTTAGGAACTGCCATACTGTTTCCATAGCAACTGCACCATTTTACATTCCCACCAGCAAGGGTTCCAGTTTCTCTACATCCTAGCCAACTCTTGCTATTTTCTGGTCTTTTGTTTGTTTGCTTGTTTTATAGTAGTCATGATGTGCAGTGATATCTCCTTGTGATTTTGAGTTGTATTTTCCTGATGATTAGTGATATTGAGCATATTTGCTTTTTCTAATACTTACCGTCATCTCACCAACCAAACTGCTCACACCACAAGAGCAGGCCTCCACAGACAGCTGCTATCCAATTTGTTTGTGCTTGTTCGTGTGGCTGCATGACGAATAAGATATATTGATCTTCTCTCCTTTTCACATTGCAATTGCCTGGAGGAAGTGTGCTGTGGTTTTCTGATTCTCCCTAGTGACTTAGGAAAGTCTGAAGTTGGGGCAGAGTTATGATGATTATGTGGTGGGATGTGAGGTCTAGACAACATGGCAGACAGGAAGGGCTGGGAATGTCTAGCTCCCACCTGGAATTAGTCCCAGCCTCCACATCTTCTCTCCGGGCTCACTCTCATGGTCCTCTGCACCCTCTCTTTGCCAGGTACAAGCCTAGGGAGAAGCTGAAGGTGAACTTCGGCACTCCAGAGTTCCTGGCCCCGGAAGTCGTCAACTATGAATTTGTGTCCTTCCCTACGGACATGTGGAGTGTGGGAGTCATTACCTACATGTTGTGAGTGCCCAGGAACCTGGCTCCCATCGTGGAACAGCCCTTCACAATTACTCTATCTGAGGGGGGAGGGACTTAGGGTATTTATACACCAACTCTTATCAGTCGTTGCTTGTGAGCTGATGCCGAGGACCTTGGTTCCCTGAAACTTCTGGGCGGATAAAGCAGCTTCCACTGGAGAGAAAGCTCTCTAGCAAGGAAATACAGGTGCTGTAGTACAACAGAGTGCTAAGGAGAGGAGATGCACAGGGCAGGACACGGGCTGCTGCATCATCTAACCTTGTCCTACCTGCCCTGCACTGTTTTCTCTGGACTGAGGAAAGCAGAGTTAGGATGGACTGAGATGAGATATGTGCACTGACTAAGCATTCTCATCTCTGTGACCTCCCTTGGCTTTTTCCTCAGAGGCCCAATCAAGTCGTGCTTTGCTCCCAGACTTATCATTACAGTGCAGTTGCTACTGTGCAGCCCCACACTTTGTATGGGTGTACTGCATCAGGTGGGGGAAGTTTGAAGCCCAGGGCCAGCCAGTTAGAGTGTCCTGTCCCTCTGCCCTCACTCTAGAGGGGCATAATGAAGCCAGTTTTCCTTTGGCCCCCAAGGCCTGGAGTAGTCTCTCAGCTCCAGGCTGACTCGGAGACGTGCTAAGGTATTTTAAAATTAAGTCAATATGTACCTGATAAATGGACATACTGGACTGGTCTCAGTTTATCCTTCACTTCAGGCTAAAAGGAAAATAGGTGAGCATGACTGGGGATTTATTCAAACCCTCTCCATGCCTCTACATTTTCAGTCCTGCCGCTTGTTCCCCTAGCAGAACACACTGGACTATCTCCTGTAGAGAAGAAATGGGGGAGCCTCTTGGTTCTGGTTAATGTTCTTGAGCCTTGTAAGACCTCTGCCCTCTTGTTGCATGTTGGCATATATGGCTTCCACACACTGATGGTCCTTTCTCTCCTCTGTAGACTCAGTGGTTTGTCCCCATTTCTAGGGGAAACCGATGCAGAGACCATGAATTTCATTGTGAACTGTAGCTGGGATTTTGACGCTGATACCTTTGAAGGGCTGTCGGAGGAGGCCAAAGACTTTGTTTCCCGTCTGCTCGTCAAAGAGAAGAGGTACCTTTCATTGCTCATCATTCTGAAGCCGTTCTGACCATGACCACCCATCTGGGTACTGTGAAGGTCAGGCTGATGCTGGGCTTCCTCTACCAATTCTGTCCAAGATTACTTAGTCTGCTACTTCATTGGAGCTAAAAAAGTAGCAGGGGAAGAGATGAAGGAAATCATTAAAAAAATAAACAACTAGGAGCATAAAATCTAGACAGAGTTTTAGAAAGGACCACACATATAAATTAGTCCTACTACTAAGTTATCACTTCTAGTAGGTTAATGTTGAAAGAAAGTTGAGACATGCAGATGTTATTCCCCAGAATAAAGGCCAGAAAACCTTTTGTTGATAATGAAGGCTGACTTCGTTTTCAGCAGCCCTATCCAAGTCATGGGTGGAACCATGGAGTTTTCTGATAATCAGACACTAAGAAATAATTGCAAACAACCCAGGGCGAGGTCCAAGAATCTGAGCTCTGAGACAATCCATAGTTCCTTGGCCTTTCCTATTTTATTCTTTTCTGATTGTGAAAAGTTATGAGAGGAAAAATATTTTTAATTCAGATGAACAAAACTGACATTTTTCTCTGGAATTTCTCTGGAAGGAGAGACAAGCTTCTTTCAAGGCTCATGTTCTTTTTTTTTTTTTTTTTAAGATTTTATTTATTTGACAGACAGAGATCACAAGTAGGCAGAGAGGCAGGCAGAGAGAGAGAGAGGAGGAAGCAGGCTCTCCGCGGAGCAGAGAGCCCGATGCGGGGCTCGATCCCAGGACCCTGGGATCATGACCTGAGCTGAAGGCAGAGGCTTTAACCCACTGAGCCACCCAGGCGCCCCAAGGCTCATGTTCTTAAGAGCAACTTTTTTTTTTTTTAAAGGTTTTATTTATTTATTTGTCAGAGAGAGAGAGAGAGAGAGAGAGAGAGAGAGAGAAAGCGAGAGCAAGCACGGGCAGACAGAGGGAGAAGCAGGCTCCCCGCTGAGCAAGGAGCCCGATGCAGGACCCGATCCCAGGACACTGGGATCATGACCTGAGCTGAAGGCAGCTGCTTAACCAACTGAGCCACCCAGGCGTCCCTTAAGAGCAGCTCTTAAGAGCAATTCCAGGCCCAGCTGACCTTTCTACTCCCTGCCTTGATTCCCCAGCTCCCTCTGAAAGAGGTGATTAATCACTGAGCTACTTTCCCTCTGTAGAGGGCAGGGGCATTTTGCCGATGACTTTCTCATACTTCTAAGGAGGGGAATTTTAGGCATGAGGAGTTCCTTTTTAGTACGTGGCACAAATCTGCCTGAATGATTAATCTGTTCCACTGACTCAGACTTCTTAGCCAGCCGAACTATCTTCTGGACAACCAGAAAAGGCAACCCTAACTAAAAGTTTCAACTTCTCTTTGATTTCACAGCTGCAGAATGAGTGCCACACAGTGCCTGAAACATGAGTGGCTCAATAATTTGCCTGCCAAAGCTTCAAAATCCAAAGTTCGTCTCAAATCCCAGTTATTACTGCAGAAATACATGGCTCAGAGAAAATGGAAGGTATCTGTTTTTTCTTAGGAAGGCAGAATGTGTCTTTAATGTGTCCTTTGAAAGAAGTGTAGCTGTTTTTACTTATATTTTCATTCTAAATAGATTTAGGAGAAAAAAAGTGTCTTATGTCAAAACCTGTTATCTTGATTAAAAATGCCACCTACCAAAACCATCTGGCATAAAAGCGGCATTAAGTTCATACTTAGGTGGACACTTGTAATAACAGAATGAAGTTTGAGCATATGTTCCCAACGACAATAGTAGTGAAGTGTTTGGAACTTACTGCCTGCAGCTTGAGATCTGATTCCTGCATGTTTCAGGAAGAAGGGCTGGAGAAACCCTATTAGGTTTTAAAGGCTTCATAATTTTGTTTACAAACCGAACTCTTTGGTTCTATGGACATAAAATCTGTCTCAAAAACATTTGTCCTCCAGGAAAGTGGCTTTCCTGCATCTTGATATCAACTCAGATCCTCACTAAAGAACAAAAACAAAAGCCTTTACCTAGAAAGCCAGCCAGTATACAAATATACATACACATACATATGCTATGAAATAAAAATACCCCAACATTGGCTAAACAGAGTGTGATGCACTCAGATAGTTTCTATTCTGTGGTATTTGTTTTCATTCAAAAAAGTGCGGGTCATAACCCACCAATTTGACTTCATGACCCAGTGGTGGATTGTGAATCACAACTTGAAAAACAGTATTCCAATGGACTCCATTTTTCATGTGAAAAGGGCAGGATAACCTATTTTCTCACTTCATACCTGCTCCAGAATGCCCCCAAATCATGTGGCTTCTGTTAGAAGTTTGCTACAAATTTGTTTTCTCCATTAAGTTCTCAGTTTTGAACAAGCCCAAGTGGTTAAACTTAAACGTTTAAGTCCTTTTATTGTTCTTAAAGCAATTGGTCTAAAAATATTTTTTTTCTTTTCTCTCCTTAACGTCAAGAAACATTTCTACGTGGTGACAGCTGCCAACAGGCTAAGGAAATTTCCAACTAGTCCCTAATTCTCAACACTGCTGCTCCCATGGGCCCAGAAATTATTGAGACTGGTGATGAAGTGATGACTCAAGATTTTTAATAATTCAGTCTTGAACTAATATTGATTCCTCTTATTTCGTAAAGAAAGGTTATGGCTGTTGCCTTCCTTCTGGATGAAAAGTGGCTGTAAGGAAAGTGACCTACAAATTTTTTTCTGCCTTAGAAGATCATACTATGTTGAAATGCTGTGTTTACTTTTCAAGTATAACTACTTTGGGTGATAAGCGTAGGCATGCTTTAGGTAGGTAGGAAAGCTTCTACTTTGTATACGTCAAATTTAAAGTCTAAACTTACTCTGATTAAAGAACTAAATAGACTATTACACGGGGCATGTTATTCAGTGCTATTCCCTCCAGTACAAAGAATTCTTAGAATTTTGATTTGCTCGCGAGTGAACTGACATTTTACTATACTACCCTGCTCTTGTGGAAAGCCATGTGGATTTAGGCCAATGATCCTCAAACTTCTTTTAACTTGTGTTCTCTTTTGAGAATCAAACCATGCATCCTTTAATATCCTTTGAAACTTCAAAATATACCACCTATCCTGGCTAAATCAGAACTATGATTATTTTGAATGTGCTTTTTAAATCTATACACACCTCCACCCTCTTCTAATTGGCCCTGTCCTGGCATTGGTAGTCTCACTCCTGAACTCCCTTCTTCAGTTACGAGCTTAGGGTCTAGTAAATCTGGAACTGACAGGCAATATGGAAAAGAGGGATAAGAGTGTAATGATGTTCAGCTTTCTGAGAGAAACACAAATGGTATATCATGAGACAATAAACTGCTCTGCTACAGCTTTAGTAAGGATATACCACTTTCAGGGGTGCCTGGGTGGCTCAGTGGGTTAAGCCTCTGCCTTCAGCCTCTGCCTTAGCTCAGGTCATGATCTCAGGGTCCTGGGATCAAGCCCCCCCATTGCATGGGGCTCTCTGCTTGACAGGAGCCTGCTCTACCCCGCCCCCCAGCCTACTTGTGATCTCTGTCAAATAAATAAATAAAATCCTAAAAAAAAAAAAAGATATGCCACTTTCAGTGTTGTCATTTAACTTATAAAATTAGTAACAAGAAGTACTTTATTATTTGAAAGTAACAAATGCTTTTAATTTCCTTGCTTCTAACCTGATTTTTGTGCTATCCTCATGAACTTCTCAGGTCAGCAGTTTTGATTACCTTTAGCTTAGTTTTTTTTTTTTTTTTTTTTTTTTTTTTTACTTTTAGTTTTTAATTAGCCATGCAACAGTTTCACAGCCTTTCAGGATTTTTGTTCAAATAAAGACCCTGCTTTTTTTGGCAGAGGGCGTGGGTGTGGGGAGGGAGGCAGAAGGAGGCGAGGGGAGTCCTACTGCTGCAGTTCTCAAGTTGTAACTTTTCTCCAGAAGGCTAACTCTTGTCGAGAACTAAGATTTTTGAGTACTAGCGTATCCAGGCCTGCTCCAAGCTGACCAGCTAGTGGATAAACATCAGAACAGAGAGCTGCTGAAAATCTCCCTTTCATGGGAGAGTACCCTGATTTAAGATAATGCCTTATTTTAAAACAAGCTACCTCTCTGAAAAGGTTTTAGGAAGGCAACCTCCAGAAGGAGCCAGAGTTACCTTATAATTCTGTCAGGTACTGTGATTCTTACATCCCTTGGGATTTCTGACTCTTGGGAATGCTATGAATCTTCTCCCCAGAAAAACGTAGTTAGCTACCTTGCTTGATCTAGAGCACCACTGACAGAAATATTATACGAACCATATACATCACTTTAAAAATTTCTAATAGCTCCCCTAAAAAAACCTGGTAAAATTAATAATTTAACACAGTAAGATCAAAACCATTTCAATTTATAATCAACATAGAAACTATTAATGAGATATTTTATATTTTTCTTCACACAAATCTCCAAAATCTGGTATGTATTTTACACTTAAAATACATTTCAGTTCAGGTAAGAGGTTTTCATCAAACATGCTTAGTTTGTATTTAGATTTCATGAAATTTACTGTGGAAAAATATACTCACATACTCAAGTTGTTTGAAACACCTCAAAGGTTTTCTAATAATGAGGTTATCCATTTTCACGTTTAACTTAAATAAAAACAGGAATTCGGTCCTAGAGCTGCATTAGCCATAAATTAGCCACATGTGGTTAGTTGCTTCTACATTGGACAGGGCAGATATAGAGAGAATCCTTTACCTATCAGATTTTATTTTTTCCCCCTGTATGCTGTTATTCTTTACCTAGAATCCGCTCAGGAGGGCTTTGTTTAGGTCAAGCCCACACAAGTGAGAAGTAATGTGATTTTAGCCTCTCTTATCTGAAATTCAAGGGAACTTTCAAAGCTCTAAATTTTTCGGATATTTTTAGTTCTCTACTTTGCTGGTATTTTTAGATTACAACTGTGCTGGTATCAACTATTTCTAATGGATTTTCCATCTGAATAGTCATTGGAAACTGCTGGGCAGAGAAACTCTAAAAGATAGGACACACTTTTTTCACCTGTTAGATTGGTGTGCTTGTGGGGGTGGAGTGGGGAAATGGAATTCTTCCACTTTCGTTGGGTATGTGTCCAAATAAAAGTCATACCCACACTTTCACCCAGCAATTTTATTTCTAGAAATTTATCCCTCAGCAATACTTGAACAAGTGGACAGAGATTTATGCAAAATGTTTACTGTAGCACTGCTACTAATGGCTGAATGAAAATAACCTCATATGCTTATCAGTATGAATTTAGTTAAATAAATTTTGCCACATCCATATAGGGAAATACTTTGCAGCTGTTAAACATAGATTGAGATGTACTGACCACCACCTTTTATCACAGGAAAATTACAGAACATATATATCTATATCTATAGATATACATATAGATATAGATATAGATATAGATATAGATATAGATATAGTGTCATCTCATTTGTGGAGAGACATATGCTTATACTTGCATTAAAATTTTCCAGGATATGCAAGAAACTTAGCAGTGGGGTGTGGAGTATGGATGATGGGGAGAAGGGGCAGTTCCACTTTTCACTTTATAACTTTCTGAATAATTTGAAAAAAATTTTTTTTTACAATGAGCATGTATTGCTTTTATAATAAAAAATGAGCAATGCAATGTCAAATGTGGACCTTACTCTGACCTTGATTTGAATAAACAATAAAAGGATATTTTAGAGGCATCCAGGAAAATAAAATGCTAAATTGCGTATTCAACAATACATAGAATTTCAGGGGCGCCTGGGTGGCACAGTTAAGTGCCCAACTCTTGGTTTCAGATCAGGTCATGATCTCAGGGTTCTGGGATTGACACTCACACAGAGTCTGCTTGAGATTTTCTCTGCCTCATGCTACTTCTCTCTCCCTAAAATAAATAAACCTTGAAAAAATAATACATAGAATTTCTATTAATTTTGAGAGTTATGATAATGGCAATGCAGTAATAATGTAGGTTAAATGACTAGGAAAAATGGATACAGTTACGCAAATGGGGCAAAATCTCTGTTAACTATTGGGTCTGAATGATCAATACAGGGTTTCATTATATTTTCATTTGAAAATTTTCATAATAAAAAGTTTTTTAAATTACTTAAATGAATACCATGAGGCGGTGTTAAAGAAGTGAGCTTCCACAAAGTCTTTACACAGTAGCACTGAAATGTACTCACTAGATAGTAAGCATCCATCACTGGAAATATAAGTGTGCTGGAAAATTGTTGTTTTGAAAGAATTGCTTTAAGGCAATGCCTACTCCCCGACCCCAATTAACTTAAGAAATAACCATATAAGAAATAACAATGTTCCAGATAATCAAAATAATTACCAAATGACCTGCTTTTAAGGATAAAGGAGGAAAAAAGTCACAAACAACTTATATTTACTCTCATGGAATCAACAGTGAAAAGGCAATCTAAGATGTGGGAGAAAATATTTGCTAGCATGTATCTGCTAAGAGGTTATTATTTAGACTATATGAAGAATTCCTGGGGCACCTGGGTGGCTCAGTGGGTTAAAGCCTATGCCTTCAGCTCAGGTCATGATCCCAGGGTCCCAGGATCGAGCCCCCACATCGGGTTTTCTGCTCAGCGGGGAGCCCACTTCCTCCTCTCTCTCTGCCTGCCTCTCTGCCTACTTGTGAATATGGTCTGTCAAATAAATAAAATCTTAAAAAAAAAAAAAAAGAATTCCTACATTCTCAACAACAAAATAAACAACCTGATTCAAAAATGGGCAAAAGACTTAGGTAGGCACTTTTCTATAGATGATAAACAAATGGCCAGCAGCACATGAAAAAATGCTCATTAATCATTACAGAAATGCAAATAAGACCACAATGAGATACCACCTTACGCCCATTAGAATTAAAAAAAAAACAAAACAAAACAGAAAATAAAGTGTTCAGAAAGTAAGTGTTGGCAAAGATGAGGAGAAATTGAACTCTTGTATACTGTTGGTGGGAATATAAGATAGTGTAGACACTATGGAAAACAGTATGATAGTTCCTCAAAAATTTAAAAATACCATTAGCACATGATCCAGCAATCCCACTTCTGAGTAGACATCCATCCAAAAGAATGGAAAGCAGGGTCTCAAAGAGATGTTGTACATCCATGTTCATAGCAGTATTATTCAGAATAGCCAAAAAGTGGAAGCAAACCAAGTATCCATTTACAGATGAATGAATAAAATGTGGTCTATCTTTACAATGGACTACTATTCAGCCTTAAAAAGGAAGGAAATTCTGACACATGCTACAAGAATGAACCTCAAGGAATAATGCTAAGTGAAATAAGCATAAGTGACATATGAATCCATTCATATGAGGTACCAATCTAGAATAGACAAATTCAGACATAAACAGTATGGTGATTGCCAAGGGTTAAGGGAGGGAGGTAGTTGTTTAATGGCTGCAGTCAGCTATGCAAGATGAAAGAGCTCCAGAGATTGGTTGTGTAAGAATATGAATCTACTTCACACTACTGAACTGTACACTTAAAAATGGTAAAATAGTAGGGACACCTGGGTGGTTCCGTCATTAAGCGGATGCCTTCAGCTCAGGTCATGATCCCAGGGTCCTGGGATCGAGTCCTGCATCAGGCTCCTTGCTTGGTGGGAAGCGAGCTTCTCTCTCTCCCTCTGCCTGCCACTCGGCCTGCTTGTGTCCCCTCTGTCAAATAAATAAAATCTTTAAAAAAAATGGTAAGATGGTAAATTTTGTTAGGTGTATTGTACAGTAATAAAAGAAAAAGTGAATGTGCCTAATTTTACTTGGTAATGAATAGACTGCTTTTGACCCAAAGCCAGAAATCTAAACACTGGCACCAAATAAAAAAATTATACACTCTTAAAATAAAATGAGGAAAGGGGCTCCTGGGTGGCTCAGTTGGTTAAGTGTCTGACTCTTGATTTGGGCTCAGGTCATGAACTCTGAGTTGTAGGATTGAACCCTGTGCCATGCAGGGCTCCGCAGAGTCTGCTTCCCCTCTCCTTCAGCTCCTCCCCTTGCCATCCCCTCAACCCCCAACCCTTGCACTCTTTCTCAAATAAATAAAATCTTAATAAATGAAGAAAAACCTCACTTACCCATTTCAGATCAAAGTAATAACAAGACCTACTGTTTAGTAAACACCTTCTAAGTGCCACTTACTTTAGAAATATTACCTTTAATCCTTACAAGGTAGAAAGTATCTCTACTTTATAAATTAGGAAACCGAGGCTCTTTAAGGTTTTGAAATTTCCCTAGGATGTTGGGATCATTTGATTGTGGCATTTCTTTGACCTTAGCTGCTAAATATCTAGAATTTACAAAGGCAGGGGAGAAGAGAAATTACTTGTTTAGCACTTCAGGTCTATGCAGCAGGCATTATGCCTTACTTTGAGCAGATAAAATGCAACCACTAGTACTACTGATATTATTCTAAATAGGTTTTTAAAATTTGGATGTAGTCTCTTTATTACATTCTTTATGGAAGGTTTTTTTTTTCCACAGATTTTATTTATTTATTTGACAGAAAGAGAGAGATCACAAGTAGGCAGAGAGGCAGGCAGAGAGAGAGAGAGAGGGGAAAGCAGGCTCCCCGCCAAGCAGAGAGCCCGATGCAAGGCTCGATCCCAGGACCCCGGGATCACGACCCGAGCTGAAGGCAGAGGCCTTAACCCAGAGCCACCCAGGCACCCCTCTTTACAGTACGGAAATATTTAATTAGACCACATATTCTTAATTTTAGTTAAAATCATGCCTGGCATGCCTCAGATCCCCTAGCAACATATCTTCCACAAAGGCCCTTTCCTCCAGTTTTAAAATAAGGAGTATTTAATAAGGTTACATTCTTCAGGATGTGGATGTCAAAGAAAATAACCCTCAGTCCATCCGACTTTTTAATATGCTGCTAATGTGTAATTCATTACATGAGGCATTTATGTGAATTTTTCTCTTGCTAGTCTAACATTTGCTAAATACTTATACCAGGTACTGTGCTAAATGTCTTACATGTATCAGCTCCGATGCACCTTCAAATTATTCTATGAAGTAGACACCATTTTTAGTCCTACTTATAGAAGAGGCATAAAGAAGTTAATTAATTTGCTCAAGGTTTGACAGGTAGTAAGTCATTGACTGGGGTTTTAAACCCAGGAAGTCCGATTTCAGAGTTTGTGGTCTGGTGAACAGCATGGTTCAGCATATGGCTTTTTTCTACTAGAGTAGACCTAGCTTTTGGCATAGCAATGACCCCACAAACTGATGACAAGGGCAACCTGAATGTATTTAAAAATAACATTTATTAACTTAGGTTGTACCATATGCTGATTTAGTCAAACCAAGAAACTTACACAAAAACCCAAGTAAAATTCTTAAGACTCCATTCAGCCTGTATTTGATATTCTGGATAGGACAGGAAACTGTCTTTTGCTTAAAACAAAAGAGCAAAATTGCTTCAATTCCATTTTGTAGGAATGCAGACCTGTGGGGAGCCAAGGCACTGTGCCTGACCTAATGAACTTGTTGCTCATGTCACCAGCCAGTCTGGGCTCAGCCCCAGTGCTGGCTTCTTTGTTATTAAGGCAACAGTCTTAGGATCCTTGTTATAAAAGTTTAAACAGAATTCTAAAGCTCTCATATCTTCATTGAGGTGGCAGATGTACTGTTGGTTTACAATCCAAGGTAGTCTAGAAGCTGAAATCATTCTGCTGTAGCCTTTTGTGCTTTGGCAGCATTTTCCAAAATTTTCCTTTTCCATTCTTCATAATCCTGTGTCAAATCTTCATCTTTTTGCAGTTTATGTGAGCTTTCTACTACATTCTCTGTTTCTGTGAGAGAAAATTTTCAAAGTGTTTCAAAATTCTTATACTGACAAGTAAACTTGTTTGAAGTATCTAATTAGTTAATTAAAAATAGGTACTATCATGCTAAAATGAAAAGTGGAAACAGCAGCTAACACATCAGTTTTTTGCTTTTAAACTCCAAGCTCTCCACAACATTCTGTAGTTAGCATTCATCAAGCACTTATCTTGTGCTTCAAGACGCTGTACCAATCACTTCAAGGCATCATCTCATTCAACTCTCACCACAATTCTATGAAGTGGGTGCTAATATTAATTACAACTTTATAGATTAGGAAATTGAGGCTTATAGAAATTAAGTGACTTTCCTAAAGTTATGGAGCCAGTGGGTGGTAAAGCAGGAGTTGAACCTAAGCAGTTTGGCTTTAGATGTTTTCTTACACAGTAGTTCTATTAAGTTCTGTAATGACTGCTTGGAAAACTGGTCTTATCAAATGATTTTCCAGATTTATTTAAAACCTAACTCTTGTCATACAAGTAGCACAGGACTAGTCACTGCATTAAACCCACTGTACACTAATCCCATTGCACTAATTTCAAACTTTGTCCAGTGTTAGTACGCCTTACCCTTTGCTAGAGGTTCAGCCATTGTTTTCTTTTTCTTCTGTGGTGGAGTAGCTGAAACTCCAGCCTCTCCTTTAAAAAAAAACCCAAAAAACACAAAAGTGTCATCAGGGCTAAATTTTTGCCTGTTCTCAATTTTAGTAGTTGGGCTTATTTTGGATCACACACACAAAAAAATAAGACACCTTGACTGACCAAATATAAGGATAAGGAGAAGGCAAATGCCTTCCCTTTCTTGGTTTCTCTTGTCAGACTGAAGAATCCTTTCAAGTTTATGTATATGGAGACTGGCATTTAACACTGGAGCATGTTAACAGAGAAACTATTTTTATGTATATGGAGACTGGCATTTAACACTGGAGCATGTTAACAGAGAAACTATTTTTCAGGCATGAAGTCATATAGTCACAGCTGTTTTAAAGGTTATTAAGCTACTTTATTTGAAAAACAAAAAAATTTCTCACTAAAAACTTACCTAGTCCACATTAAATACAGAATTCAGAGAGCAGCCATTTTGCAAGTTTGAAAATATTAGACTTTTACCAGTTGGTTTACATTTTCAAATGACACATTCTTGAAATACGGTATGAATACTCACTATCAGCCTGCTGTCCAATCTTCTCCAATTGTTTACATAGTCGATCAAATATGGCTTTTTTTACACCAGATGTGGCTACCATTTTGTTTTTATCCACCTTTAGCTTTAGAATCCTACAAAAGAATTTGACAAATTACTGTTTTTAAGACCAATATAGTTGCCTTCTCTGGCCAGCCAGATTATTAACTTATTTCCTTTCTGCCCATGTTTTATGAAGAGTTCCCAACTGTTTAGTTTTCCCTTTATTCCACACATATATTATTAGCTATAACTATGTAAATCTGCCTTTTGAATTTATTTATTTAGCTGTTTATGGGACTGAGTCAAAAATATACATGAGATCTGTTACGTAAGAAAAGGGATGCATAGAAGACATTTGCTCTGGTGTTTCATGCCTGAAAGAATTCCTATTAAATCTCAGAGGTGGGGTGCCTGGGTGGCTCAGTGGGTTAAAGCCTCTGCCTTCGGCTCAGGTCATGATCCCAGGGTCCTGGGATCGAGCCCTGCTTCGGGCTCTCTGCTCAGCAGGGAGCCTGCTTCCTCCTCTCTCTCTCTCCGCCTGCTTCTCTGCCTACTTGTGATCTCTGTCTGTCAAATAAATAAATAAAATCTTAAAAAAAAAAAAAAAATCTCAGAGGTTACTGATTTGCTGAATGACAATCATAGCATTTTAAAATATTCAGCTCATTTTAATCCATGAAGCTTACATCTGTACTACAGGGATGTAAACTACTTTCCCATCTCCAAAATCCCTAATTACCACTCCACAACAACTACTAATGAAATACACAAAACAGACTTCTTGTCTGTTATTTAGGATACTAGATCTAGTCAAACCTTTCTTTGCTCAGCGTAATTCGGTTTCAGAAGTGGAGTTGTCAATATTGTTTTTTCCAACAGCAGCCACACTCCTCTCTATATACATATCTTTGTTGAATCAAGGGGACATTTTCTATGAATGCCAATTAATTGCTTCCAGGTATGTGGCTAAGAGAGCTAAAAAACCAAAATAGGCTGGGTAGTAAGAAACCCATTCTTTAAGGGCCAACTACATTTTATGTTTTTAAAGGTTTTATTTATGTATTTGACAGAGAGCAAGCAGGGGAGTGGTAGGAAGAGGGAGAGGGAAAAGAAGGCTCGCCGTGGAGCAGGGAGCCAGATGTGGGGCTTGATCCCAGGACCCTGGAATTGTGACCTGAGCCGAAGGCAGATGTTGAACTGTCTGAGCTGAGCCTCCCTGGCACCCCTACATTTTATAAGTCGTTTTCCAGCAAGATAAAACAAGACAACTTTAGAGAAAAATAACAATTATGAATATTTCCAAGGTAACATTTCGGTATGTAAAAAGATAACACCAAATTTTAGATCCAGATGTAAAAATTTATCATTGGTGTTTCGTAAATTATTTGAAACATAGTTGCAATTAGTACTTAAGAAAATATATAACTGGGAAAATCACAAACTACAGTTTCAATGACAGATTTCATCATTTATAAAAGGTGGAGCCTGGGGGTGCCTGGCTGGCTCAGACTAAGAGCATGTGACTCTTCATCTCAGGGTTGTGAGTTCGAGCCTTACGAGCCTTACGTTGGGTATACAGATTACTAATGAAAATAAAACGTAAAAATAAAAAAAGGTGGACCCTGAAAACAGAATACCCCGCTTATATATACAAATGCCACAGACTTTGGTGATAGGGGTTCCAAATTGTCAGCTATATTGTGGGATAAACAAAATCTGGTCATTGGCCACTGTTTCTAATATTTTTTTTTTAAAGATTTTATTTATTTATTTGGCAGAGAGAGAGAGATCACAAGTAGACAGAGAGGTAGGTAGAGAGAGAGGAGGAAGCAGGCTCCCTGCTGAGCAGAAAGCCCAATGCAGGGCTCAATCCCAGAACCCTGAAGCTCATGACCTGAGGTGAAGGCAGAGGCTTAACCCACTGAGCCACCCAGGCGCCCCTTATTTATATAGGAAAATACACTCTGAGTTGAAATAAACTAAGTAGAAGTCCTCTTTGGGAAAGAGAAATCTATTTTTAAATTGTGGACTTTTCTCAACGTTAAAAGGCACACTTACTTGCATGCTGAAAGTAATGCAGCAGTGGTGAAAAGTGGCCTGGATAAGTCGAGATCCAACTGCTGTGTTTGTGGAAGACTGGATTCATAGCTAAGGGAAAGCAGTGTTTGCGGAATTGTTAAAAAAATATTATTTCAAAAAGACTGAAAATGTAAATCAGAATTTATAAGCTATTTAAATGTATGAAATAATGCATTATGTCACCTTACCATATTAGTTATTTTTCAAGACTGAATATAAAACATCAGATAATTCTGCTTTATGTGTCAGTATAAATTTTCAATTAAGGTTCTTTATGCTTCATACCTTTGCAGTATCTTTGAAGCCATGTTCACTGCTTCTGTACAGCTAAACTGTACAGCTAGGTCTCTTATTCCAATATTTGATTTCAGGCCCAGTAAACACTCAAAAGATTTAAGACAGCTCTGATACATCTTCTTGTTCAAACCAGAAAGTTTAATTAAATAATCCTTTGAAAGAAAAAATGCACCAATCATAAAAATCATAATCACAATCATTCTATATATTGGTGCCCTTAAACATGTTTAGTAAGTCAACTTTTCAAAATTAATTAATTCTGTGGCAAGTGGCTCTATCTAAACATTTAGCTTCATTTAGTCAAGTCAGTAATCCCATCAAGCAGAGCTGAGTACTGCTCTCAAGGGGCTCATACTAGACAGTCATGCATAAGCACAGATAATTTAAAAAACAAGTGTTACTACAGCCAAGCTGTGAATAAAAACACAGGAGACACATACATGGTCTTCTGTTTTTCACTGAAAATGTCAATGTGCAATTCACTGGGAAAAGGAAGGAGGGAAGTAGTGGAGTAGAGGTGGGAAGGATGAATGTGTGCAGGGAAAGGGAGAGAGGGAAACTGGGAAACAGAAGGATCAACAACTGAGGGAAAGCAACACTGCCTGGGAGAGTCAAGGAAATCTTCATAAAGGTTGTAACAGCAAGGCAGGGTCATGTAAGACAAATAGGAGCTTATCAGAAAAGAAATGCAGGTAAAGAAAAAAGTTGCATTTACAAAGCTATAAGTCATTAAAGTTCATGGTCTGTTAAGTAAACAGTGTAGCTTGAGGTTAGTGTTCAAGAGAAGCTGGAGAAGCTGACAGTAATGGGGAGTCAACCCATTGGGAGCTAATGGTGTTTTTAATGCCATCATATAATGGGATATGCACTGTTAAGTGTGTTACATACAGTATACGGTTTAATCCTCACAATCTAGTGAAATGGATATTCTTATCCCCACTTTATGAATGAGGAATCCAAGCTCACAGAGCTAGTAACTAGTGATATTAAAATCTGGTCTTAACATCTAACTTTTCTTGAATTTTAGCTTGTAGTCTCAACCACTGTGATACTAGAAGAAAAACACACATTAGTTTAAAAGCATGCACTTTAGGAAGATGCTAGCAGCAGCATGAAAGATGGTCTTGAGTAAAGAAAGAGGTGGCCAAGGAAACGAGATAGTAAAGGTAATTTTCTGCAACTTGACAAAAATGATTTTAAAATTCATCTAGATTATATATGACTATAGCCAGGAAAATTCTAAAACACAACAGTTTTGAGTCTAGTCCAACCAGAAATTAAAAGGTATAATTAAGTTTCAAAGTTGCAGAGGATTATTTACACATTAATGGGACCTACTTACTCTGTCCAAGGGGCACTTCATACAAGAAGCTGCAAGGTCCAGACACATGACTGCATTGCTGGTTTCTGTGGTATGTGCAGACAGGCCATTACAGTTCACCTGGGACAGCCGCAAGTACTCCTCAGCTTTCCTGGTTATAAGGGCAACATGCTCACTAAAACTTTTCCAGACGTTTGCCTAACATTCTGGTCAACAATGAATACAGCAGGGTAGATTTCATTCTGGGCATAATTCCTAGGCAAGTTTATGTGGGGATCCGAACAAGAAGCACATCCTTTGGGGATGTGGAACAATGTTTTCTAACACAGAACCAGCCCTGACTTCAGATTCCACTGTGCCCAACTACATTTAAGGAAAACTAAGTTATTCAATTTCTTTTTTTTTTTTTTTTAAGATTTTATTTATTTGACAGAGAGAGTGAGAGAGGGAACACAAGCAGGGGGAGTGGGAGAGGAAGAAGCAGGCTTCTCCCTGAGCAGGGAGCAGAATGCAGGACTCGATCCCAGAATCCTGGGATCATGACCTGAACAGAAGGCAGACGCTTAACGACTGAGCCACCCAGGTGCCCCAGTTCTTCAATTTCTTAAAACAAAAAAAAACACCTGCTTTCATCCTTCCATTACTGGGACAAACATAAACTATCAGATGCTGGCAGTTACACCAGGGTTCCTTCTTCCTTTATCCGTTCCTCTAAATCAGTGGTAACTCAAACTTTGAGGTACAAGATAATCACCTTGGGGCTTGTATAAAGAGATTGCTGAGTCCTATTCTCAGAGTTTCTGATCAGTAGGCGTGAAGTGGGACCCAAGAATTTGCATTTTTAACGAGTGCTGTTGCTGGTCCAGGAACCAACCACACTTGGAGAACGGCTGTTAAATGATTAAGGCGTTCAGGAGGTCTTTACTTCCACTCTTTCAACAAGTCCTTTCCTCCCTCCCCTTCCCTCATTTAACTGAGCAGCAAGGCAGGGCCTAGTCTTGTTCACACTTCAGCCACAGTAGCTTTATTTCTAACGCTAGATTATGCAAAGGGCTTATGCACAAGCTATCGCTCTTCCCACATCTTCCCATGGCTGGCCCCTTCTATCAATCGGGTCTCAGCACAAGCGGCAGCCCCCTCCGAGGCCTTTCTAATAGTTTTTTTTTTTTTTTCAAAATTTTATTTAAATTCTAACTAGTTAACATGTATCTAGGAGGTGGCTGTTTTTAAGGAAAAGCAGACGCCAGAACGTGCTCTGTGCTCCTCCCTCCCTCGACTCACCACCTAGTTTCGTTTCCCTCCTAGTTCTTGGCGTATATTTACTGCATAGTGACCTCCACAAAGGTCTGTACCCCGTCTGTGTGGTTCACCACTGTAAACAGACCCTCAGGAAGTATCTGCGAAACGACCGGAATTTCGACTTTCCTCGTCCCACCACCGTGCATCCCACAGAGCCATTTGTCCCCAAGGACGTCTACAATCACCCCTTCTTGCCAGTTCAGATAAGCCCACTGCCGGGACGTTCTTCCCGGGCCTGATCCCACCGGGCTCCAGCGTCCCCCCTCACTCGGCGCCGCCGCCCGTCATGCGGGCCTCGCCTAATGAGTCCAAGGCCGCTGAGGCCTGCGCCGCCAGACCCACCTCAACACATCTGGCTCCGCGATACCCAAGCGTGCCGCTAGACGCCCGATCAGCCCCGACTCCATAGCGCGGAGAACCACTCGCGCGAACCGCTGCAGCGGGACGAAACCCGCGCGCAAATGCCGCGCCCGCCAGTGAGGGCCAGGCCCCACCCCTCTGCTGCATCTGGATTGGCTGGGACGAAAAGCCGCGACCGCTGCGCAAATCAAGCCTAGTCTTCTTTTTGCTCATGCGTACCACGACCGCGCGCTCCTGGGCAGGTGAACTCGGACTAGCGGCTCCCCCTTCTTCCATTTCTCCCGCCTTGACAGAGTCCTCAAACGATGTCTTTACTTCCTGTTGGCTCCATCCTGCCGCCGAGAGATACCCTGCTACTCTGCACCTTACCGCCCTCTCTCACACACTGGGGAGAGACTGGCTGGCACCCAGGTCCGTCAGTCCACGGATAAGTGGCAAGAGCCAATAAACACGCGAGACTTGAGTTCCTAGAAGCAGGCCAATCGAAGAGCCCCCAGCGGGTTCCGGGGGCGGGGCTAAGGAGGGCGGGGTTTGAAGAGGCCGCAGCGTCACCTGACCGCGGGAGGCTCCGCGCGGGGTGGGTGCTGCTTGCTGCAGGCTTAGGGGAGTCGCCATGGTGAGTGTTGAGGTGCTGCGGATCCGGGGCCGACCTTTCTCCCAACCCTTGCGCTCTGCCTCCGTCGTGGAGCCTTGCGGGTGGAGTTGGTGCCCCGCGGCCCAATCGGGACTAAGACCAGCCGGGCTTGGCCTGCGGGTTGAGGACAGGCCGGGGAAGGCCGCAGGCGGGCTGATCCGAGATCGGGGTGGGCGGCGGCTCCTGATCGCGGCGGTTGCCCAGGAATGGGATGGCCTTTCTGAGGGGGTGTCTCGGCCTGTAGGCTTTGAAGTCGGTGGAGGCCTGCCGCCGCCTTTGAGTGGAGTCGGCCACCGCCGCGCCTTGAGGGGACGGGTCTGAGAGTCAGGCTGGGTCGGGGGCGTGCGGAGGGCCTGAGACTCGGGGTGGCGTCGGGACCCGCCCACGGCTTGCTCTCTCGTCAGCGTGCGTTTCCACCTTTGTGCTTGGTAGTGCTCTATTGGCCCCACGCCCTTTTCTTGTGCGAGAAATACCTGCTGGAGGGTCCAAATGGTGCCCTGGTCTTTTTCGGCCTCATAGTCCGCTTCCACAGCGGTGTTTGTCAGCGAATTCTAAGGACTCGCTTACGTGAATTTCCTGGAAGTACTTACGCTATTTGATATCCATGAATTCTGACAGAGAGAAAGGAGACTTTGTTTCCTTTAATATTTGTTCATTGGACAGCCTGGTTCTCCTATTTGTCTCCCCATTGATGAAATCCAGGTATTTTATTTGCTTGAAGTAGGCATTCGTCCTTGTTAGTGCCTCTTCGTGATGGCAGCAAATCGTGGTGTGGCTGTTGGCCTGTAAACTTGAACTTCCTCAAAATGTGAATCCATGTGCCGGGTTTCCACAAAGGCAGTTGTCACTTGCATTTCATTGGCTTTTGACACAGTCTGCAGTGTATAAGTAATGTTTTTGAATGTTGGTGTACTGTATGGCAATTTTAATGATCTTGTTACTCACTTCGTGTAGACAGGTTTCTATAAATCTGTAAGTCTGGAAACAGGCTTCACTTTAGATGTGTTAATGCCAGAAAGTAGAATTAAATATTTGACATGTATTACTTCATATACTATATTGCCATACAAGATGATTTTATTTCCCAGAATTTTTACGATTGGGAAGTGATAACAAGGACAGTGTAGAAATTTAACTAGGTTTTGTCTGTTTCTCTACATTTATGAATTGATATTGGCAGTATTTTATAATGGAAAGCACTTAACTGATCTGCTATACACCTGTTCTGTGCTGGATGAATTAATTGGGAGCAATGAGCAGTCCTGTCCTCATGAACATTTTTGAGAAAGGAAACTTGATTATCAGTCTTGTCACAGTCACTGTTTCTGTGACTTGGGCAGGTCATTCAGTCTTTGAGTCTCACTTTTGCATCTGAAAACAACTCTTGGCTTCTTTGGCCCTTCCCAGTCCCAATATTCTGGGATCCAATTCATCAAACATCTTGTATGCCTTCTAATATCATGGACGGTGCTGGGCACTGGAAACAAACGTAGTTCTTGCTGTCAAATAGCTTAAGAGTCTATGGAGGGGAAAAAAATAAAAAAGAGTCTATGGAGGGAGATATGCTTGTGGAACTTGAAGTAATGCAGTCTGAGGATTGCTTTATTAGCACTGTCAGTTCAGTGTTTTGGGGTCATGGAGGGAGAGAGTTCTGCACAAGGGGCTTGAAAAAGACTGCAGAAAGTAACATGTGAACTGATACAGTGAGGAAGGTAAGCACAAATTCTTCAGGTGGAGGGGTGCCTGGCTGGCTCAGTTGGGTAAGCATCTGCCTTTGGCCCACCTCATGATCCAGGGGTCCTGGGATTGAGCCCTGAGTTGGGCTCCCTGCTCAATGGGGAGTCTACTTGTCCCTCTTCCCCTACCCTTGCTTGTGTGAGCATTCTCTCTCTCTCAGATAAATAAAATTTTATGAGACTGACGCTCTGCCTACTGCGCTAAGGAGGCACCTGTCAGTAAATAAAATTTTAAAAAGAAAAAAATTCTCCAGGTGGAGAAGAAAAAGTGTTGCCTATAGATGAAGCTGGGAGAAGTAAATATTCATGGTGTGTACCATAGAATTTCTGGGGAAATGTATTGGTAAATGAAGTTGGAGCCAGTTTTGTGTTCAGTTTTGTTCAGTTTTGTGTATTTTGAAGTTCCCAAGCCCTCATGATCCTTAATGCTCCCTACTTCAATTGTAATTTTGTGCCTTATAATTTTAAAAATAGTACTTTCATTAAATGGGATGAAATTCTGTATCTTTGTGAGATTGGTTATTTTTGTTTTATAGTTGATATAATTGTGTTATTAGATTACATCTGCAGCGTATCAGTGAAGAGATGGATCAGCAACTAAGTTGCTAGGATGGGTGGAGGTAATTGCTTGTATCTAAGAGTGTATAATAATAATGGTAACGCTTATAAAGTGCATATTACTAAGCATGTCCTGAGCTCTGGGTCATTTTATTTATTCCTCATAATAGTAATATAAGTACTCTTATTGCCCTGTTTAATAGAAGAGGAAACGAATGCACATTGTTTGAATAAGTGGTTTTATAAGTGATCTGTCTATGATGGATTACTTTCTCTGAACTTAACAATTATATGAACTTAGGGGGGCTCTTTGACCTGGGTCTCAGGCTAATGTTAGCCTAATTACAAACATTAATTTGATCTTGGTTCTTTAGTGTTTCCATTTTTCTCTTATCCATGTAACTGATAAATACAAAGTCATTTGTAAATGGAGGACTACTTCCATAAGTTAGGAGACATTGATTACCTGGCTTGTGTTTAATGAGAGTATGCTCGTAACAGTTCTTACTGTTCTTATTCTATGTGACACTTCCCAGGAAAGGCATCAAGACACTCCCTTAGAATAGCCACATAATGGCTACATTTATGTAATAACTACATTGTCTTGGGAGTAATATCTAAAAATACATTTCTTTATTACAGCTTTAGTTCTTCATTTGTAGTTTATCTTGTAATAAGTCTGTAATTTTCTATATTGTATTTGTTTCTATTTTAAATCCAGTTGATACAAAATAGAATTTTGCTACAGTTTTGTTTCTAGATCAGAGAATCTTTTGGATTCTATACAAATATTTTTAGAATTGTTTGTAGTCTTTTTGTTTTGTTTTTGTTTTTTAGATTTTATTTATTTATTTGCCAGAGAGGAGGAGAGAGGGAGCACAAGCAGAGGTAGCAGCAGGCAGAGGGGGAGAAGTAGGCTGCCTACTGAGCAAGGAGCCAGATGTTGGACTCGGTCCCAGGGTCTTGGAATCATGACCTGTGCTGAAGGCAGATGCTTAAGTGACTGAGCCTCCCAGGCATCTCTTTAGTATCTTTGTAACCACAGTTTTATTTGCTATATTAATGTTATTACACGCAATAGCCAGAAAGTGGAAGCAACCCAAGTTTCCCATCAGTAGAAGAATAGATAAACAAAATATGGTATGTAGATACGATAGACTATTATTCAGCCCTAAAAAAGAAAGGGAATTCTGACAAACGGTACAACATGGATGAACTTTGAAGACATTATGCTAAGTTGAAATGGCCAGACACAAAAGTGTGTGATTCTACTTACATGAGGTACCTAGAGAAGTCAGATTCCTAGAGAAAGTAAAATGGTGGTTGCCTGGGGTAGCGGTAGAGATTGGCAGGTTATTGTTTTATGGGTACAGAGTTTCCTTTGAGAATGATGAAAAGATACTAGAGATGAGTGCTGGTGATGACCATACAACAATGTGAATGTACCTAATGCCACTGAACTGCACATTTAAAAATGGTTAAAATGGCAAATTATGTTATTTTACCACAATGACAAAGTGTAAAAATTTCCTGATGTATCAATTTTTATCTCTAAGTTGATCATCTGAACTTAATGAAATCCACTGATTCTAATAATTGTTAAATCTTCTGGATCTAGAGATAAAGAGCTGAAGAAATCCAGACCATAGCTTGGTGTCACTTAAGTTCTCAGAGGACTAGCCCAGGATGGCTAGTGAATTTCATTAAGTCAGAATCCTCAGATGCTGGTGTTGTCTTTGCCTCAAAGACCAACATTTTACACTAATAGTTCTGCTATATAAATTAAGATTCCCTTTAAGATTAGTTTAAATGACATAACTTTTTCTTTGAAGTTTGTATATGCTTGGGAAGAAGGGTGGTCACAAGGAAGCATAGGTTATTACATTTGCTATAGGAAAAAAATAAAGACATTTTCATATTACTAATGTTTTTTCTTTTTCCAAAATTAGATGAAGAAAAAGTTTTCCATTTTTATAAGTGATTCTAATTTAAAAATGGGTTTTGTGTGTTTTTTGTTAATCTCAAATTCAGTGCTGTTTTGATTGTCTTAGATAATAGAACAAATTTAACTTTTATGTTTATATGTAACTCTTTGCCTTCTTCCTTTCCATCTCATTGTGTAAGAGGCATTTTACCTTTAATCATTTAAGATTTATTTACTTATTTTAGAGGGGATGGAGAACCAGTGGGGGGAGGGGCAGAGCAAGAGAGACTCCTCAAGCTGACTTCCTGCTGAGCATGGAGCCCAACTCAGGGCTCTATCCCAGGACTCTGATATCATGACCTGAACTGATACCAAGAGCTGGCTGCTCAACCGACCAAGCCACCCAGGTACCCCAAGATTTACCATTTAAAAGTGAGCAATTCAGTGGCATTTAGTACTTTTGCAGTGTTATACAACCACCATTTCTGTCCAATTCCAAAACATTTTTATCACTTCCAGAGGAAAACCTGTACTCATTAAGTAGTTATTACCCCACTCTCTCTTCTGGGAACCAAAGTCTGTTTTCTGTTTCTGTGGATGATTTGCATATTCTGGATATTTCATATGGACTCATAAAATACATGGTCTTTTGTGTCTGGCTTCTTTAACTTAGCATAATGTTTTTTAGTGTCATTCATGTCGCATACATCACTACTTTGTTCCTTTTTATGATTGAATAATATTCCGGTATATGTATTTATATATATGTGTATACCACAACTTAACCATTCATCTGTTGATTTTTTTTTTTTAAGATTTTATGTATTTGAGAGAGAGAGAGAGAGAATGAATGAAGCGGGGGCAGAGAGAAATGGACTCCCTGCTGAGCAGGGAACCTGATGTGGGGCTCAATCCCAGGACCCTGAGATCATGACCTGACGCAAAGGTCATTAACTCATTGAGCCACCCAGACACTCTTATCTATTAATTCTTTTAGGCATTTTTAAAATTAAATATATGACCTAAACATTCTAAAACCAGCTCATTCATTCATACAGTGAACGTTCATGAAGCATCTATTATGTCTTAGGCAATGTATTGGGTCCCAGGGATATCGAAATGACTATCATTTATAATTACAATATAATGTATGCTGCAGTAGAGGTGTAAACAGTGTTTATACATGTAAAAGGTCAAGTGGTTAATTCTGTTTAACCAGTAGATCTAATTAATTTTGCAAGCAGGGTTTTGCTGATAACAAAGAGAAGAATATCAAGGTATGTTTTGTCCATTATAGTTGTAGATTTCTCAATTTGAAGTGATAAGGTAGGTACTTGAGGAGAGTATGCCTTAATGGTTTTCTACTATCAGTCACTTAATAATTTCAACTACTTTATTTCTAAGTTCTTTAGTGTCTTGTTACATATTGCCTTAAAATGTAGTGTTTCATAAACTGGTTTCTTGATCTAAGACTAGACTAAAATGCAGATGAAAAGTAGTATAGAGAAAAAAGAGGCATTTAGAGATTTGGATAAGACTATACCTATCATAAGGATTGTTTTTGGAGTCACACTAACACCGCATGTTTTTTGAGGCCAACCTGCTAGAAGAATGTTGATCAGTTTCTGAGAGAGTAGAGATTCTCTACATGTTACTGTTCCCTTTAGGATTATTATGCTATTAACTTGGGTGACTGGGTATAGCTCTCGTTCAGTAATTGTCAAAAATAAATAAACGGGTTTGAGATCTAGAACCGGAATGTGCCTTTTATGAAAGCCTTGGAGAAGGGCTATGTCTAGAAGTACAGAAATAACATTATTTTAGAAGAGAGTGCTAATGAGACATTAAGTGGAAGTATTTTTTTTATTTTTCAGCCTACAACACAGCAGTCACCTCAGGATGAGCAGGAAAAGCTCTTGGATGAAGCCATACAGGCTGTGAAGGTCCAATCATTCCAGATGAAGAGATGCCTGGTAAGAATGTCAATATGGGAGGCAAAATACAATCTGTATGTTTTGTAAGGTTGTATAGCACCAGTGCTTCTACTAAATGTAATCTTCAGTGTCTTCTGGCATACATCTTGCATCTCACCTCCTTCAAGCACTGCATGGAATAGTTCCGGCAGAGAGCCCTGTTTACTTGCATTTGCATTTATGATTTAGGAATGTCTGTCTTCCCAGAATGGAAGCTCCCCGAGGACAAGAGACCCTACCTTCTATCACCATACCAATATCTGATTCAGTTACTAGTGTCATTGCTTCTATACCTCAAACCTGAGGAGTACTTGACATATAATGGGTACCTAATATTTTTTGAATGAATGTATTTAAATGCTTTCATTTTGGATTTTTTGGCTTTTTTCTATCTTGAAGTCTGTTGTTTCCATCCTGAAACTATATATATATTTATATTTATATTTTGCAGCAACTGGCTTGAAAATTATACTTACACCAATTTCTGTGTTGTCATATTCTAAAAGGGTAGGAAGTAATCTGTGTAGAAACTATAGAATCTCTGCATTAAAATTTAAGAAATGGAACCAAATAGGCTGGTACTTCAAGTTATAAGTTGTTCTGATGATGATATCTTACCTTTGTAAAATGTCTCACAATTTCTAAAGCTTCGTAATATGCTGTTTTAACCAATTATATGTATTGTATTTTTCCCTTGCAAAAAAATGTCTTGGAATGGAGAAAATGAGTGGGTATGGAACTTGGTTATTGCTTGTTTCTGTCTCTTTCTGAGTATGAATATTGTTTCCTGCATTTAAAGGCATTGTCTTAATATATGTGTTCAGTGGGACACATGGGCATTGTGAGGAGGAAAGCATACTTAGAGACAGGGATGGTCAATTCAGACAACTCTGAGGAGTCTTTACCTATGACAAAGCCATTGTCAGGATAGTAGCTTGCTTTAAAAGAATTAATATGCCAGCTCCCTTGATTGCAGGTAAGTGTGAATTAATGGAGTTACTTTTATAGTCACTAGAGATTTAAAAGATTCGAGTTATGCCAGGAAGTTTGTAGTCCTAGTTACATAAGACTTGCTAAGCTTTGCAGTCTGAATGAGGAACCATGAATCTTTTTCTTTCAGTAGAGAAGGCAAGGTGAAACTAAACCTGATTGTTAAGTGATTAAAGTAATTTAAGTGCTATATACTGTGTAACAAATCCAAGTTAAATGTTTACTTAAACTAAACATTCCCATCAATTCTCTTGGTATTTCTGTAGGACAAAAACAAGCTTATGGATGCTCTGAAACATGCTTCTAATATGCTTGGTGAGCTCCGGACTTCTATGTTATCACCAAAGAGCTACTATGAACTTTGTATCTTTTGAATGTTGAAGACCATTTTGATCATACTTTTTTCTTGATGAGGCCATATTTTATTTCTTCTTGTGTTTTTCTGCCATTACATTATTTTTCGTTTTCTTAACCAAATAGTACTCCTCCATGTAAATTTTATGAGAAAAAGAAAAACTTAATATCAGAAACCGTTTTTCTATGCTTAATAAGCTTCTTTGTTGCTACATTTTAATTTTTCCCTTCATGAAGGATATTGAGGCTTTTAGGCAGTTGGTTCTTTAATGCTTAGATATTTGTCATGCAGGACTCCAGAATGAAAATGAATTCAGTGATTTGCCATTTCAAAACCCTCTTGTCGGGGCATCTGGGTGGCTCAGTCCATAAGTGTTTCTCTTCGCCTCAGGTCATGATCCTAGGGTCCTGTGATCAAGCTCTGCATCTAGCTCCTTGCTCAGCAGGAAGCCTGCTTCTCCCTCTCCTGCTCCTTCTGCATGTCTTGCTGTCTCTCTCTCTGTGTCAAATACATAAAATCTTTAAAAAAACCAACAACCCTCTAGTAGTCTGATGGGTAATCCTTATTTTTACTGCTTTGCTTTACCGGACATCTTTAAAAACCCTTATTCAGTTTTTTTAGCATTTTATTTTATTTCATTTATTTGTTTTTTAAGTTTTTATTTGAATCATCTGATGTTTATCACAAGTACCCTCCTTATTCCCCATCACCTATTTCATCCATCCCCCACTGACCTCCCCTCTGGTAACCATCAGTTTGTTCCCTACAGTTAAGAGTTTCTTTCTTGGTTTGTCTCTTTTTTTTTTTCCTCTTTGCTCATTTGTTTTGTTTCTTAAATTCTACATGTCAGTGAATAAAAACATTGATTTTAAAATAAGGAAAGCCTAAATGAAATTGTCTTCATTTAAACATGTTCTCTTAAAGGACTAACATTTAAGATACCTGCCCAATAGTGTAATGACTCCAAAAAGTTCCAGAGTATTGCCTAGGTTGGCTTAGCTTTATTTGAGTCCTTAATCGTAATTAAAAGATATGGCTATTTCTGATGAATTACACTACTTGGAAGTCTACCTGACAGATGAATTTGCTAAAGGAAGAAAAGTGGCAGATCTTTATGAACTTGTACAGTATGCTGGAAACATTATCCCAAGGCTGTAAGTAATTGAGAATCGGATATCTGCATTTTCCACTTTGATTTTTAAAAATCAATTTTAAGATTCTTTAATTTCTTAACAAATTGAGATTAACATTTTGGTAGATATTCTGGGTTTTCTTTAAAGGTTTTAAGGTAAAATTAATTTTACTTTTTATGTGGATAATTGAGAATTTTGGAAATAGAAAAAGTAGACATGCTATATTGTTTAATGCCTTGACTACTAGAGAAATTAATGTGACATTCTCTTACTAGTATGTTTAAAGGTGGTAATGATACTTATGTATGTGTATATGTATTTGTGTACATATTTATATACTTATATGTACACATATATTTGTATATGTATATAAATATATATGTATATAATTTGCATGTAAAAACATACATAGATTGGGGGAGGGTCAGTGAGTGGGAGGGGTTATATTTTAAATTAGGTATTTTTTCATTGTGCAGAAGAAAAACCTGGTCCCTGTCTTGCTTAGTATGTTTGGATTCAGGATGTTTAGACATAATCAAATTCTTGACTTGAGTATTTATTTATTAATATTTTAATCAGATATTCCCTTATAATTCCCCTAGTTATCTGTTGATCACAGTTGGAGTTGTATATGTCAAGTCATTTCCTCAGTCCAGGAAAGATATTTTGAAAGATTTGGTAGAAATGTGTCGGGGTGTGCAGCATCCTTTGAGAGGTTTATTTCTTCGGAACTATCTTCTTCAGTGTACCAGAAACATCTTGCCTGATGAAGGAGAGCCAACAGAGTAAGTGATTTTCTCTTTTGATTTAGTTGTTATACTTCTTGTTGTAGAATATATAAGAAGAATAGAAAAGTGTATAGAGAAAAAAAATATCAATATTTCTCCCACCCACAGCCGGTACTTGTAGCATTTCATGTAGATATTTTCTTCGGCATATGGGGTATGATGCAAAATGTGCTCTTTTAAAAATTGTAGATTATTAGAACCTGTTTTTTTCATTAAACATAATTTTATGAGAGCATTTTTCCATTACATTAAGTATTCTTTGAAGATTTGATTTTTTAAAATGGGTTATATTTTGAAGTTCTATTTGTGATGAAATATTGACATATCCTTAACTTACTCTGTGAACTAGCTAATTTTCATGTTGTTTCTTGAATGTCTCTTATCAGTTTTTGTCATTTATGGACTGCTTGATACCCTGGATATAAGTGGTTTAAATTATCTCTGTACACAAATTACATATTAACTCCAAAACAGAAAAAACAAAAGCCTTTCAAAATGAGAGCCCTGTCTCTGGTGTGACCAGTGTTCCAGTATCCATGTCCATTGCACTTGTATTTCACATAGGGGTAGATGGTCAGCCAGCTATGGTCTGCAACCAACTAGGTGAACTATTTATGTGCAGAGTTCCTAGATTGAGGAACTTAATTCCTTTTGTTTAAGTTTATTTATTTAAAAAAGAAATGTTTTTTTAAGTAATCTCTACATCCATCATGGGGCTCGAACGCAGGACCCTGAGATCAAGAGTCCCATGTCCTAGTGACTGAGCCAGTCAGGCACTCTTTCTTTAAGTTCGTTTATTCATTTATTTCTAAGGTGTACAGTTCAGTAGTTTTTAGTATTTCTGTATCAGTTCCTTTTTAAGAGAAAAAAATATAAAAATTTACCATGCATGTGATAAAGGTAGAAATAAAGTTAAAGGTGGAAAAGGTAAAAATTTAACAGTGTGAGAAGATGGTGAGGTTCTTTGTTTTATTACAGTTTGACTGCAAATTTTAAGCATTTAATTAGGCAATCGTTAAAAATTTTTGAAAACTATGTTCCCTATCCTAGGAGATGAAAAATAAGCAGGAAATACATGGTTTCTTCCCTCACAAAGCTTATATTCCAATTTGAAAATACAAAATGTTCAACAGTAAAATGATGTAGTTAGGGCACATGAGTGGCTCAGAGGTTAAGCGTTTGCCTTCTGCTCAGGTCATGATCCCAGGGTCCTGGTATTGAGTCCCACATCCAGCTCTGTGCTCACCACGGAGTCTGCTTTTCCTTTTTCATCAGCCCCTCCTCCCCACCACTTGTGCACATGCCAGTGCGCGCGCGTGCGCGCGCGCGCGCTCTCTCTCTCTCTCATGTCAAATAAATAAATAAAATCTTTTTTAAAATGATGTAGTTAGCAGTACATTTTAAGTATCCTTTTTTTAAAAGGCTTTTTGAATTAATGGAATTGCTGTGAGAACAAGTTGACCTAGGACAGGGAATGGGGGAAAGTTTTTTGTTCTTTTACACTTGTTCTGTGTCCTTTCCCTGGTATCTTTTTTCTCTTGAGTCTGTTTCCCTTGAAATTGAACACGAAGCCAGTGAATTTGAAAGTTTTTTCTATGAAATATCGGTGTATTAAAGAGACAAGAATGAAATGCACAAAGGTGAACAATAACAGTAAAATGGTCCTCTAGTGTAAATAGTGTATGTAAAGATTGTTTCAACTCTCTCTTTGCAGTGAAGAAACAACTGGCGACATAAGTGATTCCATGGATTTTGTACTACTTAACTTTGCAGAGATGAACAAGCTGTGGGTGCGAATGCAACATCAGGGACATAGTCGAGATAGAGAGAAAAGAGAACGAGAAAGACAAGAACTGAGAATTTTGGTGGGAACAAATTTGGTGCGCCTCAGTCAGTTGGAAGGCGTGAATGTGGAACGTTACAAACAGGTGTATATCCTTTTACTTGTCACCTTTTCCTATGAGATATAAATTGAAATCTGATTTTTTAAAATTAAAATATTTTTATTAAAAAATATTACATTGAAAACCACTTTAAAAAATTAAAGACAAGTAAATTGAAAGATATATTTTCAGTTTGTATTTGTGGATTAGAAGACTCAATATTATTAAGATACCAATTTTTCTTAAATTGAGATTGACTGTATTTTACTCCAGGTTTACTCTAAAGCTGCATTAAGAATGTGATATTGGGGGGCATGTGGGTGGCTCAGTGGGTTAAAGCCTCTGCCTTCGGCTCAGGTCATGATCCTAGGGTCCTGGGATTAAGCCCCGCATCGGGCTCTCTGCTCAGCAGGGAGCCTGCCTCCCCCTCTCTCTGCCTGCCTCTCTGCCTGCCTCTCTGCCTGCTTGTGGTCTCTGTCTGTCAAATAAATAAAATTAAAAAAAAAAAAAAAGAATGTGATGTTGGTGGAAGAGATAAATAAATCAGTGGGGTGAGTTAAGCAGAGATTGACAAACTCTTTCTATAAAGGACCAAATAGTAAATGTTGTTTGATTTTGTCTGCAACTACTAAACTCTGCAGCTGTAGTGAAAAGCAGTAACAGACAATATGGGAGTCAGTTACAAAAGCTGACATTGAACTAGATTTGTCAGCCCTGGGAAAGATAGTCCAGAATAGGCTCACATATATATAGTAGATTACTTTTTTTTTTTTTTAAGATTTTATTTATTTATTTGACAGACAGAGACCACAAGTAGGCAGAGAGGCAGGCAGAGAGAGAGGAGGAAGCAGGCTCCCCACAGAGCGGAGAGCCCCATGCGGGGCTCCATCCCAGGACCCTGGGATCATGACGTGAGCCGAAGGCAGAGGCTTTAACCCACTGAGCCACCCAGGCACCCCATAGTAGATTACTTTTGATAAAAGTGTAATCTTAACCTTCTCAGCAAATGTTTCTGGAAAAATTAGACATCTGTGTGCAAACAAGACCCTTGAACTATGACCCATTCTCATACCATACAGAAAAACTAAAAAAATGGATCACAGACCTAAATATAAAACCTAAAACTATAAACTTTTAGGAAAAAAATATAAAATATATCTTTATAATGTTAGATTAGGCAAAGATTTCTTAGGACACAAAAGGCACAAATCATAAAGGAAAAAAAATTCCTAAACTTCATCTTAAATGACTTAATTAAGGAGAAGTCCAGAATTTATTTAAATTAAAAAAAAATTTTCTGTTCAAAATAAAATAATGCTTCTGTAAAATGTTGAAGTTTAATTTAAAAAGTAAGTATGAGTTGGAAAAATCTAAAATTAGATTCTCAAATTAATAGCTTAAATATGTTATTAGAAGAGTTTCTTAGGACTTAAAAATAATGTTTTAACTCTTATCTTTTTCTTTTAGATTGTTTTGACTGGCATATTGGAGCAAGTTGTGAATTGTAGGGATGCATTGGCTCAAGAATACCTCATGGAGTGTATTATTCAGGTAAGTGAGGACATTCATTTTATAAATAACTCATTCTGTCCTTCATTAATTTTCATTGTTTTGAAAAAAAGTCTTGATACAATAGAAAAGAAGCTATCCTGAGGTGCCTGGATGGCTCAGTGGGTTGAGCATCTGACTCTTGATTTCGGATCTGGGAGTCCTGGGATCAAGCCCTGTGTGGGCTCCTGGTTCAGTGGGGAGTTCAGGGGGTCTCCCTCTCCATCTGCCCCTTCCCGCCCCATGTGTATGCTCACCCACACTCACTCACTCTTCCTAAAATAAATAAATCTTTAAAAAAAAAAAAAAAAAAAAGGAAAAAAAAAACCAAGCTGTCCTGATTAAAAAGAATTATTTTCTCTTACTGATAACTTGTCTTTGTATTGATATGTTTTCTCCCCCCAAAATGCAGGAAAGAGTAGCCTCCAAGTTCTCTAGTTCTCATTAGTTTTAGTTTAATTATAGATGTAGTTTGTCTAGTGGATTATTTCTACTTGGGTTTAATGTTTAAAGAGACTCAAAAGTAATGTGTTTGAATTTAGTTGTGTAAGATTAAAACTATTGTTTCCACAAATACGAACTTTATCATAAGTCCAGATTATAATGTGAAATACTTTTATTTGTGTCAATTAATTATTATTTGATTTTCAGGTTTTCCCTGATGAATTCCACCTTCAAACTTTGAATCCTTTTCTCCGGGCCTGTGCTGAGTTACACCAAAATGTAAATGTGAAGAACATCATCATTGCTTTAATTGATAGGTAAGTGCTTCCAACACTGGAGGGTAGTGTTCTGACCAGGGACTAATGAATTTAAAACATTTTTGTGAATTACTTCTGTTACATCTTCATTATATTAATGATTTTAAGGCAATTACACTATGAACAGTTTAGTTCTGTAAGTATGAGTATCTACCAGGTGCTTGCCTAGATTAGGCATGAAGGAGGTTTAGCAGGAGGCATGGAGATAATGAGTATTTTTTTTTTTAAGATTTTATTTATTTATTTGACATACAGAGATCACAAGTAGGCAAAGAGGCAGGCAGAGAGAGAGAGAAGGGGAAGCAGGCTCCCTGATGTGGGGCTCGATCCCACGACCCTGAGATCATGACCTGAGCCGAAGGCAGAGGCTTAAGGCATTGAGCCACCCAGGCGCCCCTAAACATTCTTTTTTTTTTTTCAAAGATTTTATTTATTTGAGAGAGAGAGCATAAGAGAGGGGAGGGTCAGAGAGAGAAGCAGACTCCCTGCTGAGCAGGGAGCCTGATGTGGGACTCGATCCTGGGGCAGTGGGACTTGATCTTGGGACCATGGGATCATGACCTCAGCTGAAGGCAGTCGCTCAACCAACTGAGCCACCGAGGCACCTGATAATGAATATTTTTAATCTAGACATTTAGTTGGCAATGTCATACAGATCCATTATTTAACTCTTACATATTCAGAGAACAAAATTTGTTTTTTATGGTAATGAAAGTTACTTTTTATTGGGCACTGATTTGATTTGGAGTCTCTTTTATCAAGTATCCATTAGATATAGATGATTAAGAATGTTCAGGTAAAGGGGGCACCTGGGTGACTAGTTGGTTATACGACTGCCTTTGGCTTGGGTCATGATCCTGGAGTCCCAGGATTGAACCCCTCCTCGTTGGGCTCCCTGCTCAGCGAGGAGTCGGCTTCTCTCTTTCCCTCTGCCCCTACCCCTGCTCATGTTCTCTCAACTTGCTCACTCTCTGAAATAAATAAAAACTAAAAAAAGTTTTAAAAAGAATGTTCAGGTAAGGGTACCTGGGTGGCTCAGTCGGCTAAGGGTCTGCCCTCTGCTCAGGTTGTGATCCCAGGGTCCTGTGATTGAGTCCCATATCGGGCTCTCTGCTCAGCAGGGGATCTACTCCTCCTTCTCCTTCAGCCCCTCCCCTGGCTTGTGCTCTCTCTTGCTCATTCTTTCTCTTTCAAATAAGTAAATAATTTTAAAAATTTTAACAAAAAAGAATGTTCAGGTAATCATTCTATCATTATATTTTTTTAAAAAAGAGTTTTGAAGTATTAAATATGTTTAGTATATGCCCCTTAGGTTTAAATTTTACTTCTTTCGGCATTGGTCTTGGTTAAAAATATTAAACTTGGCTTTTGATAATGACTCTAATGTGTCTGCTTGGCAACTGTGCTGAGTGCTAGTATATAACATGTGTCCTACTCATTAGCTTACACATCATCGACCTTATGAAACCAAGAACCCAAGTGAAGATTTATTTCTGCAAATACCTTTATATATATATATATTTTTTTTTTCGAGATTTTATTTATTTGAGAGACACAGCGAGCGAGGGAATGCAAGCAGAGGGAGTGGGAGAGGGAGAAGCAGGTTCCCTGCTAAGCAGGGAGCCCGATTCAGGGCTCGATCCCAGGACCCTGGAATCATGACCTGAGATGAAGGCAGACACTTAACACCTGAGTCACCCAGGTGCTCCTTTTTTTAGATTTTAAATACCTAAGTTATTAAAGTCTAAGATGTAGCAGATTCTCCAAATCACTAGTTTAAATCTGGACAGCAAGAATTATATGTGAATTGGGCATACTCTTAATGGAAGCTATAATGGGATTTATCTTTTAAAGATTGCTCTTTAAAATCATGGCTGTCAAATACATTTGTCCCTTTAATGCATTTTTATCTGTGATCTACTTGATTAAGTTTCAAAGACTATGGCAAAATCAGGCTGTTAAAAATCTTATGTATGGTATAAAATATGGCATATAGTAAGAATTCAGTGAAATACGACATCATTGACAAAACTGTGCAGTTAAAAATGAATTGACCACTTATACCATACACAAAAATAAACTCAAAATGGATTAAAGACCTCAATGTGAGACCTGAAACCATAAAAATCCTAGAAGAGAGCAGGCAGTAATTTCTCTGACATTGGCCATAGCAACATTTTCTTAGATATGTCTCCTGAGGCAAGGGAAATAAAAGCAAAAGTAAACTATTGGGGCTACATCAAAATAAAAAGTTTCTGCACAATGAAGGAGGCAATCCACAAAACTAAGAGGCAACCTACTGAATGAAAGAAGATATTTGCAGATGACATATCTGATAAATGGTTAGTATCCAGAATATATAAAAAGCTGATAAAACTCAATACCCCAAAACCAAATAATCTGACTTAAAAATGGGCAGAAAACATGAATAGACATTTCTCCAAAGAAGTCATCCAGATGGCCTACAGACACATGAAAAGATGCTCAACATCACTTACCATCAGGGGAAATGTAAATCAAAACTAAAATAGTTGTATCTCTTCACACCTGTCAGAATAGCTAAAATGAAAAACACAAAAAACAAGTGTTGCCGAGGATGTGGAGAAAAAGGAACCGTCTTTCACTGTTGGTGAGAATGCAGACTGGTACAGCCATTGTGGAAAACAGTGTAGAGGTTCCTCAGAAACTTAAAAATGGAACTACCCTATGATCCAGCAATCACAGTACTTGATATCTACCCAGAAAACACAAAAACACTAATTCAAAGGAATACATGCAACCCTGTGTTAATAGCAGCATTCCCTACGAAAGCCAAATCATGGAAGAAGCCCAAGTGTCTGTGGATAGATGAATGGATAAAGAAGACATGGTATATAAGTAATGGGATGTTATTCAGCCATAAAAAGAATGAAATCGTGCTATTTTCAGTGACATGGATGGAGCTAGAGAGTATTATGCTGAGCTAAGTAAGGCAGAGAAAGACAAATACCATATGATTTCACTCATGTGGAATTTAAGAAACAAATGAACAAAGGGGGAAAAAAAAGAGAGACAAACCAAGAAACAGACTCTTAACTCTAGGGAACAAACTGATGGTTACCAGAGGGAAAGTCAGTGTGGGGTATGGGGGAATAGGTGATGGGGATTAAGTAGTGCACTTGTCATGATGAGCAAGATGATGTGTGGAAGTGCTGAATCACTGTATCGTACACCTGAAACTAACATAACACTGTTAACTCTAATGGAATTAAAAACTTACTAAAAAAATGAATTGAGGGAATGATCAGCTCCATTCCGTGTCCTTTTTTAAAATCTTTTTTAATGTTGTAGGAGAAATACCTTGTAGAAAATATAGAAAAGTGTAAAGAATAAATGTCATCCATAATCCCACTACCTAAATACCTGTATTTGTTTAAATAAAGATTATTTTCTTTTTCAGATTAGCGTTGTTTGCCCACCGTGAAGATGGACCTGGAATCCCAGCAGATATTAAACTTTTTGACATATTTTCACAGCAGGTGGCAACAGTAATACAGGTTTGTATGGCTTTTCTCCTACATTCTCAAAATTTTGAAACTTCTGAGCTGGTAGATCCTTTTGTGATTGTTTAAGATAAATTCTGTGGTTTTCTCAACATTTCAGTCTAGACAAGACATGCCTTCAGAAGATGTTGTATCTTTACAAGTTTCTCTCATTAATCTTGCTATGAAGTGTTACCCTGATCGTGTGGACTATGTTGATAAAGTTCTAGAAACTACAGTGGAAATATTTAATAAGCTCAATCTTGAACAGTAAGTCAAAGTTATATTTTTATAAAAACCCTCATCAAGCACTTTTTAATCCTAGACTTGTTTTTCTTAATTGCTTTTTGAAATGTTAGCATTTGTTAGATTGGTATGCTTGGTGTTAATCAGTGCAGAAAGTAGCAGTCAATTTCTTGGTTGTATACATTGATCAAGTAGTGGCACTCAAGGACTAGAAGTAGTCTATGGACCAGAGTCTCTCCATTTCAAACCCCTTTGATATATGAATGAGTGAGTTTTCAAACTAGTAAGGAAGTTAATAATTGACCTTAGAGCAGTGTTGGGGTTGGGGCACTGACCTTCTGTGCAATTGAAAAACTGCTTATAACTTTTAACTACCTAAAACTTAACTACTGATAGCCTACTGTTGACCAGAAGCCTTACCAGTAACAGTCAATTAACACATATTTTGTACATTCTACATAGTATATACTGTATTCTTACAATTAAGTAAACTAAAGAAAATGTTATTTAAAAAACTACAGGAAGAGAAAATACATTTTATTGTACTGTATTTGTAGAAAAATAGCCATGTGTAAGTCAGCCTGCAGTACTCAAATCCATATTCATGGGTCAGCTGTGTTTGTGGTAAGCAGTGTTTCTGTAGGAAGTGGTTTCCTAGAGATGAATATGTTTTAAAAAATTAGGAGCATATGTATATTTAAGGTGTGGAAATTAAATTGGCTTAAAATACTTCTCTATTTGACCTTTGATTTTGATACCATTGAGGAAAAAAGTCTTATTTTGTTGCTAATTGAGAGCCTCAAGGTGCTGTCCTAGTCTGTGGCATCCTCTAGTGGCCACTGTGTATAATTCTGATCCCTTTATCTTTTCCTCAGCAGTCCCCTCGTTGTCTCTCTTGTATTGCATCTGAACATGGGGTCAAGCTAGTCCCTTTCCCCTTATCCTTATTATTCATAATTTTGCCTCATACAATCTTTTTCTTTTTCATATCCCTTCTTGTGGTTGAGCCACATTAGGAAGATTTCTTATTTTCCTATAACTCTTTTTAATCACCATCCCGCCTTCTTTTGGTTACTTCCATTTTTTGTGAACTGAAAAATATTCCAGATCTCGAATGTTAAATGTGAGAGAAAATTAAATCATGTGTCTGTATCGTCTCCCACCAAGTAAGTTTTAAAGTAAAATTAGACAAAGAATTAGAAATCCCTACCTCTAAAGGTCTTATAAATGCCCAGGTATGCCTCATCTCCACAGAATGCTCCTGTGAGCTGCTACTTTAAATTCAGCCTGCTTTTCCTTGAGTGCCAGCATCTGATGCAAAAGAAGCAGGTTTTTTTCTGTTTTGTGGAGTTGCTAGTTTTGCATGGATTTTTCTCCCTACTTATTTTCATCATGAATATACAGTGTTTATTGGCTGCCTAGCAACCTAATTGCCACTTAAAATCCTTTCCTAAAAATGTCAAGTTCTAGACAGTCATTTTAACTCCAGCTGTACAACCGGTAAGATGTTGTTACATCTTACTTTGTATTAACAGAACATTGAGAGGTGAGTACGTGTTTGTTTAGATAGGCATCTTTATCTTCTCAGAAAGTCATTGGAGTATTTTGAGATGGTGTGATCCACCTGACCTCTTTGTTTTAATGTATAAATGAAAACTTTCAAGTTTTTATGCAATCAGTATGTTCGTATATAGAGAAAGTTAATTTTACTCATTAAAGAGCTGTTGTTTTTCTTTTTGTAGTATTGCTACCAGTAGTGCAGTTTCAAAGGAGCTCACCAGACTTTTGAAGATACCTGTTGACACTTACAACAATATTTTAACAGTCTTGAAATTAAAACATTTTCACCCACTTTTTGAGTACTTTGACTATGAGTCCAGAAAGAGCATGAGTTGTTACGTGCTTAGTAATGTTCTGGATTATAACACAGAAATTGTCTCTCAAGACCAGGTAAGAGAATACCAGTGTGCTATATATTAGGAAAACTGAGACAACGTAGTAATGATTTTAGATCCTGAGACTCACACATTAAACGGAAGAAGAGTGTAATTTAATATTAAAAAAAGAGATTATGGGGTGCCTGGGTGGCTCAGTCAGTTAAGCATCTGCCTTTAGCTCAGGGCATGATCCCAGAGTCCTGGGATCGAGCCCCATGTCGCGCTTCCTGCTTGGTGGGGAGCCTGCTTCTCCCTCTGCCTGCTGTTCACCCTGCATGTGCGTGCTCTCTCTGTCAAATAAAATCTTAAAAAAAAAAAAATTTAAAAAGGTTACAATGAGCTTACTTATATAAATTAGAAATTAGAAGTGTATAGAGACATACCATAAGAGACTATTTATCTCAGGAAGCAAACTGAGGATTGCTGGAGTGGAGTGGAGTGGTAGGGATGGGGTGGCTGGGTGATGAACATTGAGGAGGGTATGTGCTATGGTGAGCGCTGTGAATTGTGTAAGACTGATGGATCACAGACCTGTACCCCAAAACAAATAATGCATTATATGTTAATAAAGTAAAAAATAAGTGTGGGCTACAGAAAAGTAAACTAGAGGTCTATAAAGATGAAATTATAAAACCATAATCCTACCAGAAAGAGAATAACTACTATTAATTAATATTTGGTATATCTTTTTAGACTCTTGTCTGTATGTGTATTAGCATACATAAACCTTAAAAATAAGAGGAATTATGTTAATACTGGTTAACTTTACATAACTGGAAACCCTTTTTTTAAATTAATTTTTCTATTAACGTATAATGTATTATTAGCCCCAGGGGTACAGGTCTGTGTATCACCAGGTTTACACATTTCTCAGTGCTCACCATAGCATATACCTTCTCCAGTGTCCATAACCCCACCACCCTCTCCCTACCCCCTCCCCCCGGCAACCCTCAGTTTGTTTTGTGAGATTAACAGTCTCTTAGAGTTTGTCTCCCTCCCGATCTCATCTTGTTTCATTTATTCTTTTCCTACCCCCCAAACCCCCACATTGCATCTCCACTTCCTCATATCAGGGAGATCATATGATAGTTGTCTTTGTCTGATTGACTTATTTCGCTAAGCATGATGCCCTTTAGTTCCATCCATGTCATTGCAAATGGCAAGATTTCATTTCTTTTGATGGCTGCATAGTATTCCATTGTATATATATACACCACATCTTCTTTATCCATTCATCTGTTGATGGACATCTAGGGTCTTTAACTGGAAACACTTTTAATAGTGACTTTACATGCTGATGGTCTCACCTCAGTGGATTTCTGCCTCTCATTTTATAGGTGGATTCCATAATGAATTTGGTATCCACGTTGATTCAGGACCAGCCAGATCAGCCCATAGAAGACCCTGATCCTGAAGACTTTGCTGATGAGCAGAGCCTTGTGGGCAGATTCATTCATCTTCTGCGGTCTGAGGACCCCGACCAGCAGTACTTGGTAGGAGTTAACTCAGTTATCATACACCTTCATAGCTTTAGTGAAACCATGTAGATGTGCCTCAAATGGTCTGATGCCCCTTTGGTCTTAGAAGGTTTTGAAAAAACTGCAACTGAAGAAGAGATAAGTGATATTCATGGAGTTTCACTTTATATAGAAATGCATAATTGTGAGCTCATGGGAAACGAGTTGGTTGCTCTAGTTTCTTTCAAGACTTCTTAAGAATTGCAGAAAACCGATTTTCCTTTAGTTGGATGTTTGGTACACATTCCATGTTCATTTTCTTTTTGAACTATGCTGCTTTTAGAATTGTCCAGTTGCTTATCATAATAAAATTTAAAGTATAAGCAGCAGTCCTTATATTCAGTTGTATTTATGTTTCCAAGGTTTGAAACTAAAAGTTGTATGTGTTTGCCACATTGAAAATATATGAAAAGACTTTAATCAAATGGGCTTTTTCTTAACCTTTTTTTCAGGGTAAAGAACAACCAGTTGAGGTTTTCCCTTTCTTTATCTTTAGTCTCAGTAAATGTTTGTGAAATGAATAACATGTTGCCTGGGTAGGAATGTTGGTGACTCATCTGGATGATTTATTTTAATGAAAGGTAGCACAGATGGCTGTCTAATTATTGTTTGGGCAAAGTGTAGTTTAACTTGTCGGATTCATAGGCTGATATAATGAGGAACTTTTTTATTTGAGGTTGAGTCCTGACTTTCTCCTGTTGACTTTGTTATAGGACACTCTTGTACTCCTTCATAAGCAGGGTGAAAAAGAAGCTGACTTCTTCTGGCAGTGATAGTCTTTGACTTGCCTGATAAACATGCTGGGCACTCCAGTGTCCCACTCGGTGCACTGTGTGTGATCTGTACGCAGTGATTGGCTGAGTGTTCAGATATTTTAACTGATTCCCTTATGTTTTGGTGCCTACGTGTGTTTTCTTTTTTTGTTGCTTTGCAAATGCGTTAGTAGGAAGTATGCCTTCCACATGTAGCCAATTGATTGTACCTGTGCACTGAACAACCTTTAAGGGAGGATCATTAGCTCTGATTTCCCCAAGGGGGAATGCATTCTCATCTATTATGTTAGAGAAATTCACAAAACCTGAATATGTCACACATTGTGTCACACATATTAAAAAGTATTTCATGAATCCTTGTGGTTTTTCTGAAACAATCTAACGTTTATTTCACAATGGCTCTTGTAAAGTATATTGCCATTTCCTTTTACTTAATGGTCATTTCTTTTTCTGAATCAGGAGGTAAGACATACCAGCAATACACACATAGTTATTTTGCATCCTAGTAATAGCCAACATTTTCTGAGCCCTTACGCCCTTTCCTTGGGTCAGGTGTTATAACTCTTCACTTGCCTTACTTGATCTTCCCAACAACAATAACAACCACCACTGCGCTTTTCAAATGAAACTTTTACTGCTAAGAGAAGGTAAATAATTTGCTCAGGGTCACTCAAGCAGTAGGTGTTAGAATCTACTTTTAAATAGAAGTCTGTCTTCAGAGTCTGCAATCTCTGTCAATATAGCAGGCTTTGTACATCTGTGTATGACAATGTGTTACTATCTGTCTCTGCCCTTGCCTAGTTGTGTAACCCTGGACACATTATGTAGCCTCTTTGAACCTCAGCCTTCTTTATTTGTGAAATGGGGTTACTGTCTGTCTCGGTTCTGCTGTCAATTACATTGACTCCATGAGATTAAAAAATATAAAGCATCCACTGTAAAGCCTGCTACATCAGATGTAGTCAAATATGTTAGGAATAACAGTGTTTAGAGCCCTCATTTGATTTTATAAATGATTAATTATAGTGCAGGAAAGATTAATGTTTAGGTTTTTTTGTTGTTTTTTGTTTTTTTTTGGTCAGATTTTAAACACAGCACGAAAACATTTTGGAGCTGGTGGAAATCAGCGGATTCGCTTCACACTGCCACCCTTGGTATTTGCAGCTTATCAGCTGGCGTTTCGCTACAAAGAGAATTCTAAAGTGGTGGGTTTACTTTTAAGTATGTCACTACTTTTTTTTCTTTTTTTCTTCTGTGTGTATGTTATTTATTATAGAAAATTTCAAACATTCAAAAATAGTGGTATAATAAAATTCCAGTTTCAATAAATCGTTCATTATACGTCTTGTATTAAGTTTCCCTAATGGTGTTGGTAGATTGTATATACTAGCTGAGGGATCACATAAAAACACTTAGAAATGAAAGATTAAAACACTTCAGATTTCTGCCAAATGTTTTCCTGTAATTTAAAGATTACTTGAGGGGTACCTGGGTGGCTCAGATGGTTGAGCGTCTGCCTTCAACTCAGGCCATGATCTTGGGTCCTAGGATTGAGCCCTACATGGGGGTGGGGGTGGTGAGAGGGGTCATCCTGGCCCAGCGGGGAGTCTGCCTCTCCCTTTGCCTCTCTCCCCTGCTCATGTGCATGCATGCACTCTTTCTTTCTGTCTCGAATGAATAAATTCTTAAAAATCTTAAAATAAAAAAATAAAGATTATTTGTGAGACATTGATAAGTTTATGACAGAATTGGCTCAGACTGCTTCAGTTTAAGAATGATTTTACTTTCTTAGAGTCTTTACCAATTCTAAAGTGATACAGTAATTTCATGCAGAGGTTGCAAGTACATAACAGGTGAGATCTAATTCAAGGTAGTTTTGACTCATGAAAGTGCCTAGCATTGCATTATAACCTTTCTCCAAAACCCTGAAATTGAATAATTTTATGAATTGTGTATATTTTTATGCACTTACTCCTTAAGCAGAATCGTGGCTTAAGTCTTCAATAGTTTTATAGAAAATACTTTAATCTGGTGTACCTGAAATTTGGACAGTCAGGATAGTGTTAACGAATAAACCTCAGTAAATTTACTTTTCCAATAATAGAGAACCGTATACCTGCCAGCTTGACACAGCAGCTTTTGGCCAATTTATATTATGCCACCTGCTCATTTAGTCCCTTTTCTAGCATTCTATGTGTAGATTTTGGTAACAATGGAAATAGCAACTAGCATTCACTGTGTGCCATATACTGTGCTAAAGACTATCTATATACTTGGATTATTGCATTTAATCCTTGCAGCAAGTCTATAATGATTACCCTCTTTTAAAAATGAAAAGAACTGATTGCTTTAATAAGAAATTTGGATGGTCAAACATGGATAAACTTTAACCTCACTAGTAATTTCAACAATGAACCTCTGTTTTAGAAATCATAGTGGTAAAGAGAAAAGAAAAAGGTGGTTTGCAGTGGCAGTGCTGTAATGGGAATTCATTCTCAACTAGTAATGGTGGGCATGTGAAATACTACAGTTTTTCTAAAAAACTGTCAGTGTGTAAGTAGAGCCTTAAAAGAACTAATAATTCCACTTCTAAGAATTTATACTAAGACATAATTAGGGATTCAGTAAACTGCGTGTGTATAGAGCATTAGTATTCATTGGTATTACAGATTATCCAAAAGGAAATAGTTAAGTAAATTATGCTATATTCAGTGTGTGAAGTATTTTCTAGTCATTAAAGTGATTTCCAGTAACGTAGTATCATGAGGAAAATTGTTAAGACAAAATAAGTGAAGAAAAAGAAATTTGATGCAAATATATGCAGCATGAACCCAATTTAACGCTTCTGGTGAGTTACTATAAAGTAGAAAACAAAACCAAAGTAGACATCTCAGTTACATTACATTTGCATAGAAAAAAGGTGTTAACATCAGAATGTTATTAGTGATTATTGTTGGGTAGTAGATTTAGGGATGATTACAATTTTAAAAATTTATTTGTTTATTTTCCTAATTCTGTGCAGTTGGGATATGTGTTGATTTTCTGATGAGAAAAAAACAAAATGCCAAATATACAAAAATTACAAAGCCAGTAAGCACAAGTGGATATGTGCTTGATTCACTTGTGTGCTTCATAAATGAAATGGGGGAGGAGGAGGATGATAGAACCTTGAGCTCAGCTTTCCTGCTTTTCCTGTTTGTTCTATAGAAGTTTCATATAAAATGAATATTCTTGAGCAAGTTAATCTTGAAATTAAGGTAATTGAAACTATTTTTTCTCTTTTAGGATGACAAATGGGAAAAGAAATGCCAGAAGATTTTTTCATTTGCTCACCAGACTATTAGTGCTTTGATCAAAGCAGAGCTGGCAGAATTACCCTTAAGACTTTTTCTTCAAGGGGCTCTAGCTGCTGGAGAAATTGGTTTTGAAAATCATGAAACAGTGGCATACGAATTTATGTCCCAGGTGATGGTCTTTTTCTCCTTTCTGTGTTGTTTAATCAGTTTTGCTATTTTTCAGTCACCTGTTGTACTTACAGTGGTAGTGTACATGGATTTTCTCTTCAGTGAATTTGTAACTACTCCTTTCCCACTATCTTGGAACTCCTTAATACTATAATACTTAATACTATATTGATTGGTTTGGAACAGGAAAATAGATCAGTTACTAGGTGCTATAAAGAGATTTAAAATTTCCAGGTGGGTCTTGGTATAAGTGTTTCATGGAGTGAAGAGTTCCTTTATTAATTTCAGTTTGAGAACTCTGGGTTAAACAAAAGATAAAACAAGTTTCCTTGTTGCAGGTTGTCAGTTTCTTTCCTGTATGTCTTTTTCCTCTCCATGGGAGGGGTCAGCATGTTGTGATAGGAAGAGACTGCAGAGGATCTCACAAGATGGGGGTTTTGGTGGGAAGCACTTTAGAAAGTGCTCCAATAGATGGTAGTAAAGGTCTCTTCTTCTTATTCACCAGGCATTTTCTCTGTATGAAGACGAAATCAGTGATTCCAAAGCACAGCTGGCTGCCATCACCTTGATCATTGGTACTTTTGAGAGGATGAAGTGCTTCAGTGAAGAGAATCATGAACCTCTGAGGACTCAGTGTGCACTTGCTGCATCCAAACTTCTGAAGAAACCTGACCAGGGCCGAGCTGTGAGCACCTGTGCACATCTCTTCTGGTCTGGCAGAAACACAGACAAAAATGGAGAGGAGGTAAGGAGGGAGGTCATTCCTGACCAAGGGGATTGTTAAGAGGGAATAGCTGCCATGGCCCTTGTGTGCTAGAGGTGAAACATTTGGACAAAGGAAATAGCTTTGTTAATTAAAAGAAATAAAATGGACAGTAATGTATAATGTATAGAGAGTTACGTCCTGTGGTGAAGCCCCACTTTGAGTATATTGTAATATAGCAAGTTTATACCACTGCCTTTAAAAATTATAATAAACATAAAACATTTAACATATAAATATGTAAAAATGAATTATAATTGTAAAGTATAGCTGTGTGCTTTAAAAAAAAATGAAGAGGATTTAAATTTGTTGTATGCCTTAAGAGCCACTGTAGGGTTATGTTTATGTCTTTGTGTGAAATGGGACATTTATAATCCATTAATCTCTTTAATAGACCCTCTCACCCCACCCTCAACCCCCTCACTCTTTTATTCTAGCTTCATGGAGGCAAGAGGGTAATGGAATGCCTTAAAAAAGCTCTGAAAATAGCAAATCAGTGCATGGACCCCTCTTTACAAGTGCAACTTTTTATAGAAATTCTGAACAGATATATCTATTTTTATGAAAAGGAAAATGATGCGGTAAGTAAACTATAATAAAATATTGTTAGTGAGGTAATATTTTTCCATCCTGCTCTTCAGAGGTTTGATATATAGAAAAATTTATCATCTTGGTAATTTCATTCTCTAGTATCCTTTTCTGTCTATAGATGTATCTCTCTAAGAGAAGAACTCATTGTGTGTAAGAAAATTCTCATCTCTTTTGTTCATGAGTATTTTATAAAAAATAGTCACTGTCTGTTTGAAAAACACACAATAGGCTGATTGGTTATCAGGTACAAATTTAGAATAATTCCTAAATGGAATATCCTTTTAGCAATAATACAGTGTTGGTCAAGATTTGTTGGTTAAATAAAATACTGCTTTTCTTTTATTGGTTCATGATGCTCTGTTTTTTATTGTTTTTGTTTGTTTTTTCTTTTTGTTGTTTTTGTTTTCGTTTTGGTGAATTGCCAGTAGTTGCTCAAACCAGGAATGATGTTTTCATCTCTCTTTTTATAATTACTTTGGTGACTATTGAGAGTAACACAAGAGTCTCAAAACATTTTTATTGAATTATATTTTTTATGTGATACATGCTTGATTATGTAACTGTACATATTCTCTTGTAGGTCACAATTCAGGTTTTGAACCAGCTTATCCAAAAGATTCGAGAAGATCTTCCAAATCTTGAGTCCAGTGAAGAAACAGAGCAGATTAACAAACATTTTCATAACACACTGGAGCACTTGCGTTTGAGGCGGGAATCACCGGAATCTGAGGGGCCAATTTATGAAGGTCTCATCCTTTAAAAAGGAAACAGGCTCACCATATTCTTTTCCATGTACATCCAGTAAGGGTTTTATTACACTAGGTTTCCCTTCCATAGATTGTGCCTTTCAGAAATGCTGAGGTAGGTTTCCTGTTCTTACCTGTGATGTGTTTTACCCAGCACCTCCAGACACTCACCTTCAGGACCTTAATAAAGTTATTCACTTCATAAGTGTTCAATCTGTCTGATCACCCCAGGTAGCATGATTGATCTGCTATTTAAAACTCACGTGGTCTATTAAAACAAAAAAGCAGAAACAAACCACCACTTATCTCAGCTACTAATGAAGCTCTTCTTCCTTTATTCTGTTTTGTTGGTTGTGAAATTTCCTTCATTACTTGGGAGTACTAACTTGAAAGTGTCTGTCTCTCTGTTCTCTAGTCCAATTTGAGATTAATTTAGAGGAAAGGGATACTGTATGTGAAATTCAGCTTGGGCTTTTCCCTAATTGCAAGATAAGGCCATGTGTAATATTTTCCCTAAAACTAGAATATATTAGTGCATGTTTGAGAATTTTAAAACACCATGGTCAACACCAAAAGCTCTATTTTGCATATTTGGATTCAGTCATCAATTAAGAACCTATGTTGTCCTCTGGGCATATTTATCAAAATAATTTTGTTCTAAATAGTATAAAATAGGAAATTTGTGATCGATATAATTTATGTATAACCTTCATTATTGTAAATTTAAGGGGAAATGCATCATACAATTATGATTTTTTTTTTTTTTTTGCACCAGTGGAACAATAAAGTTGCTATTAACAATTTTGGACTTTTACCCTTTCATGCTAGATGTGTAGAAGGAGCTAGTAGAATGCCTATGGAGTTTAATAGACAATCTTACATTACAGCATTTGCTTGTTCAATTCTCAACTTAAGCACTTCTTTTTTTTTTTTTTTAAAGATTTTATTTATTTATTTGACAGACAGAGATCACAAGTAGGCAGAGAAGCAGGCAGAGAGAGAGGAGGAAGCAGGCTCCCTGCTGAGCAGAGAGCCCGATGTGGGGCTCGATCCCAGGACCCTGGGATCATGACCTGAGCCGAAGGCAGAGGCCTTAACCCACTGAGCCACCCAGGCGCCCCAACTTAAGCACTTCTTGAGCAAGGCACCATCTGCTCTTTGGTTTATACCCATTTGCTTTCCTTGGCCTTACCCTGTTCTCCTAGGCATGATGTCTCCACTTAATCTCTCAGAAGGCTAATTAAGTGTCTTGAAACAAAAAACATTTATTTCACAGTTTTCTGGCTTAGGAATTTAGGAGCAGCTTAGCTGGTGGTTCTGGCTTAGGGTGTTTCAAGATTTTGGCTGGAGCTGCAGCCATCTGAAGGTTTGGTTGGAGCTGGCTTTTAGGCTCATTCACATGACCATTATCTGGAGACCTCTGTTTATCTCCTTGTGGGCCTTTACAAGGGCAGCTTGAGTGTCCTCATGACATAGCAGCTGCCTTCCCCAGAGTGACCCACAAGACAGGGCAAAGAGGCAGCCACATGCCTTTTTATGACCTGACCTTGGAACATACTGTTGTTTTTGCCTTATTCTGTTTGTTAGAAGGGAGTTACTAAGTCGAGTTCAGTGGTAAGAAGAATTAAGCTCTACCTCTTGAAGTGAGAAGTTGCAAATTTATGGGCATTTTCAAATGACCACCTCACTTAACACCTCACCATCTGTCCCTCCCCCTGCCATTGACAGATGTCTGGCACTTGTTAGATACTGTGGTCTGAATGTTTGTATCCTCCCTCCACCACCCCCCCCAAATTAATGTTGAAAACCTGACCCCCAAAGGTGTTGAGTGGTAGGACCTTTGGAAGGTGCTTTAGTCATGAGGGTAGAATCTCATGAATGGCATTAGTGCCTTTATTAAAAGAGGCCCCAGAGAGCTTGCTTGCCCCTTTTCACTTTGTAAGGACACACAGGTTGGCAGTAAGGAACTTGGGGAAGGGCCCTCACTCGGCCATGCTAGTGTCTTGATCTTGGACTTAATAGCTTCCAGAACTGTGAGAAATAAACTTCTGTTTATAAGCTACTCAGTCTATATGGTATTTTGTTACAGCAGTCTGAACAGACATTAGGTTTTATAGGAATAAGTGTCTATAAAGTTGTAGTATTAATGCCATTAAAATCTATCAAGTATGCTTAGCTTTTCTGTAGAACCTGTTACTCTAGCAAACCCTTTCTATACGTTGCAGGTGTCACTTTACTCTAAACCTGATGTGGAGTGAAGGTGACATGTTCATTTTATTCACGTGTTCCGTGAAATACAGCTGAAGGGTAAAGGTTTGACTTGAGAATACTTGAATTTGAATTCAGAAAGGTTCAGCGGTAAAATAATGTTAGTATAGGGTATAAAGTATTTCACATTTTTTTGGTGAGGTGAAGAGACCAGATTTAAGAAACCAAAGGTCTTCTGATTTTTTTTTTTTTTTAACCAGAGTTTGGCTAATCTTAATTTGCAGATTTCTTTTTATTGAACAAAAGTTGAGCACCTGCTATGTGCCATACATAGGCGCTGGGTCTAAAGGTGAACAAGATATGGTCCCTAGCTTTGAGAATTTTCTTCTGGTATGAAGACAGACCAGCAATAATAAAATACATTTCTAGGAGAGCACAGAGGGACTTTCAGGTGTTAGGGGTGTTGGAGTACAGCCTAGAGAGGGTTTTATGAGTCTTCATGTGACTTCAAGTCACAGGGCGTCATGACGCCTTTTTTTTTTTTTTTTTTTTTTTTTTAGCCTCGTGACACTAATGCTTGACTTGCAGTCCCATGTTTTGTAGCTAGAGCCAGGCTGTCCAGCAGTGTTCCATGGACTGAAGCAAGTTAAACTCTTAACCTGTCTGTAATGAGAGAAACGCAAAGAAAATGTGGACTAAGAATTAACACACACCAATTTGGCAATTTTATGTCTAGAATCTAATGGATTAGGGCTTGTGTTTTGTAGGTCTGCTCCCCTGGTCCTTTTTCTTCGTTTTTGGGTTTTGAGAGAGAGAGAGTGCACACGAGCAGGAGGTGGGAGGGGCAGAGAGAGAGAATCTTAAGCAGGCTCCACTGACCATGGAGCCCAACACTGGGACTCAGTTACCACTTTGAGATCATGATCTGAGCTGAAATCAAGAGTCAGATGCTCAACTGACTTGAGCCACCAGGTACCCCCAAAATACTGGTTCTGGGGAGAGCAACCCTTCATAGGTGGAGAGAAGCATTGAGCCTAGGTTAGGCCTGATGTTGAATGGGGAATTCCAAGACTAGGGAACAGTCAGTACACATCTAGGAAGGTGATGTAAGTGGAACATCTCCCAGAACATGTATATGTTCTACACAATTCAGCATCCACAAGTAGAATAGCACTGGGTTGCACTGCGTCTTCCAGCTTTAAGTTCATCTTGTACTTAAGTGCTCACTCAGTATTTTTAAAATTTATTTATAGAGAAGGGGGGAGGGGCAGAGGAGAAGGAGAAAGAATCTTCAGCAGGCTCCATGCATAACGCAGAGCCCAATATAGGGCTTGATCTCACAACACTGAAATCATGACCTGAACTGAAATCAAGAGTCGGACCCCTAACCAACTGAACCGCCCAGGTGCCCCAGTATTTTTATTTTGACTGAGGCAGTCCCCCCTACTGTTCCTGTAGGTGGCACTATGTTGCTGTGACAAAGACCAGAGGCTCTTGTCTGGAGTGAGGTAGCTTAGATTCAAAAACCCACTTGGTTAGCTCTTTGGTCTAGGCAACTTACTTAACCTCTGTGGGCCTCAGTTTCTTCATGTGTAAAATGGGACACTTACCTGGGCCACAGGGTTGTCATGACCCTATCTATATAGGTTCTTGGATATAATCCATATAAACTTTGAACAGTATCTGACTTAAAATAAGCCCTCAAAGGTTAACTATCAATTCTTATTGGATATTAAAAATATATGTAAAGGCAGAAGCACAAAATAAATGTTCTTGACTCCCCTCCCCCATATCTTTGGTGTGCAGAAAAAGTTGAAAGATAACAGGAAATTTAAGGCTGTTTGAAGATCCGAAAGATGGACATTTCACACCAACTGGGCTGCCATACTGAAGACCCTTTGGGAATGTACGTCACTGAAGTCGAAGACCCAACTATCTACATGGTCCTGTGCTGCTAATACTGCTAATTAAATGATTTTACTGTGTATGCCTGCAATGTACACAAAGCTTTTAATTCATAGCAAAGGAAACCTAATCACCAATGGAGCACCTCAGGAGAGCTGGCCCCAGAGTAATGCTTACTCTGAGCTCCTGGAAATTTAGAAAATGGCACTTTAAAATGGTACTTGGGAAATGGTTTTGGTCAAATACAGTGAAAATGTAAGAAATAGTAACAGATGGGAGACAGGATGAGCTGGCTAGAATAGTGGGGAAAGCAATGGGTCTTGTCCTCAACTATTATAATACCCTATAATCACCCAAAGACATTTTTTTTTAAAGATTTTATTATTTATTTGACAGAGATCACAAGTAGGCAGAGAGGCAGGCAGAGAGAGAAGGGGAGGCAGGCTCCCTGCGGAGCAGAGAGCCCGATGTGGGGCTTGATCCCAGGACCCTGGGATCATGACCTGAGCTGAAGGCAGAGGCTTAACCCACTGAGCCACCCAGGTGCCCCACCCAAAGACATTTTTAGAGATGTCAAGCTTGGGCCCCCCTCCAAGCCCATTTAATCTAAAAAGGTATTTTTTTGAAGAGTGCTCCCCAAATGGTTTGAGAACTCTAGCCGAAAGTGAGGCAAATAAAGTGCCACAGAGTGGGCTTAGCCTACCTGCCAAAACTTCTAATTTTTCTATAGTGAACATAGATTACTTGGACAAAAGATAAAAGGAGTTTTTCTTTCTGTTTTTGTTTTTAAAGCTCAAAGGAAAGTTCTTTTTACTGCTGTTTTTTTTTTCCCTCTGTCTCACTTAAGATTCTGCTGCAGCTGATTGGTTTCTTTGGGTCTTATCTAGATGTGCAAAACAGGGATAAAAAACTTTAGTTTCTGCTTATAGGAGATAAGGACCAAAAGAATTAGCCATCATAGAGGTTAGAGCCAAATGGCTTTTAATCCTTCACTTTCCTACAGGAAAACAGGTGCAAGAGGTGCTGTGATGTACCAAGATCACACAATGTGTTAAGTGTCTTAAATCAAGAGTGGACCCTCAGTCTCTGGACTCCTGGACCAGCCTAAAGAGCACCATTGTGAACGCACCATACTTGTGGTTGCTCATGCAAACCCTTCCCTTTGCTGTCTGCCCTGGAAATGCTGGGGCATTTTCTCTTCCCACCCAGCACTGTTCTTGGGAAGGCAGCCATGAACACCTACCAGGGAGGACAAAAATCCACTTGGCATCCGTATCACCTTTCCACTGGGCCTTGAATGTGGACATACGATCACATCTCCAGATGAGATTATGCTTACATTAAATCAGCACATACACCTAGTACAGGTCCAGGCACTGAGAAAACATCAGGAAACAGACAACACTCCTGCCCCCTTAGAGCTTGGTAGAGTCTAGTGAAGAAGACAGACCTCAAATACAGTGTCAGGCTGTGACAAGCCTAAGTATAATAGCTCGGGAGAACTAGAGAGTGTGAGGGCTGCTATTTGACATGGGTGACTGAGGAAGGCTGGAGGGGGGGGGTGACAGCTGAACTCAAGGTGAGAACAATGGGTGGAAAGACAAAGGTGCCTTAATAGTGTAAGGGCCTACTTAGCCAGAGCGAGCCATTTTGTTGTTTATGTAGTAAACTTAGATTGAACCTGCCCCTTCCCCCCCCAAGAGGAAAGCGCTTAGAAACAGAATTGGTGAAATACGGCCAAATAGCCCCAATAACGGAGCACAGATACCAGGACATGTCAGGCTGGGCAAAAATAACGGAGCCCAGATACAAGGACGTGTCCAGCCAGGTGGAAACGTCCAATCAGTGAAAGCGCACGTATTACCTCCCTGCCCGCCAAGGACATGTTTGGCCAGGTGGAGACATCCAGTCAGGAAAGCACCTCCCTAACCACCCAAGAATGTGGGCCCTGCCTTTTGGGCACCAATTCTGACCAGGGTGATAGGCTAGTTCAAATAACTACTATGGGGTAGAATGTAATTCAATTGGCCACCTGTGTGTGGCCAGGCTCAACCACATGGCCTTTACTCTATAAAAGTTAGTCTGTGAGACTGGGAGGGGTCGCCGGTCAGTTTGATTCTCGATGCTTGGCGCGAAATAAAGATTTGCTTGACCTTCGCCTTGTATCAGTCTCGTCCTTTTGTCTACGGACCCTTTCAATAGGACTTGCTTCCTTTCCTTTTAAGATTTTATTCATTTATTTGAGATAAGGGGAGAGAGAGAAGGACGCAGAGGAAGAGGGAGAAGAAGCAGGCTCTCCACTGAGAAAGGAGCCTGACATAGGCTCCATCCCAGGACCCCAGGATCATGACCTGAGCCCAAGGCAGATGCTTAACTTACTGAGCCACCCCGGCCCCCCCCCCCCCCCCTTTTTTTTTTGTTAAGATTTTGTTTTTTAAATTAATCTCCACACCCAATCTGGGACTCAGACCTACAACCCTGAGATGGAGAGTTGTATGCTCCATCAACTGAGCCAGCCAGGGGCCCCTAGGTTTGGATCCTTCCTGACCATACTCATGACTGTTAACACCTAGGGTACACTTTATAATGATAAAAAATAAATCATGTGAAAGGCACAATTTATATTGCATTTTAACTTTTAAATTATATAAAGTATTTAAAACAGGCATCAGTATTTGTAACTTGGTTTTGGCATCTTTTTCTTTTCCCTTTGAATATGTGGGGTCCTAAAACATCTGGAAGCCGTGTGGTGTTTTCCCTCTTCCCTTTTCCCACTAGCCCAGCAACTCTGAACCCACCTGTGTCCCTGGCTGTCCCCCACACCAGCAGATTTGTGTCGAGCCTCTACTCACTGCCGTGGTGACAGAGGAGAACATGTCATAGCTGATGATGACAATATTGAAGACCGAGGCGGTGCACACCAGACACAATTTATAGATTCCTCCTGAACTTCCACTCCCTGGTCAGGACATAGGGGACGTCCAGCAGGATGCAGAAGCCGCCTGTGGTGGCTGCCACCGGGTTGCTCGTTCCGTCCTGGCCTGAGGTGCCCCAAGGTGCCCCAGCTCTCGAGGGAGACTTGCAAGCCCCGGGTTCCCCACTCCAGGACTGCCCAGGTGCCGCACTGACCCACCAGCAGGTCAGCGACGGCCAACTTAAGGAAGTTGCCGCTGGAGCACAGGCTGTGGTCCACGGTGAGGGCCACCACGATCAGCGCGTGGCCCAGCACCAGCAGCGCCAGGAGCGCCGCCAGCAGGGCGGCCACCCGCGCGAAGTGGCAGGCGTGTGGCCTGGGGTGCAGCCCTAGCCTGTGCCTCAGCCCACAGGCACACGCGTTGCCCGCTGCATTGGCCTCCCTGCGGTCGGTGGCAGAGATGACGCGGGGCTAGCTAGGGGAGCTCGCGGCAGTGGGGTGCGGGGCAGGAGCAGGCGCGGGCCCAAGAGGTGCGCGGGGACACAGAGGTTAGAAACGGGTTGGAGAGGGGACCTCCTGCAGCCGGAGCAAGGCCGAGAGTAGGCCCAGGCGCTGGGGTTGGGATCCGGGGTGTGTAGAATAGGGACGGCCCGTGGGGCGGGGCAGGAACGCTGGGGGCGGGGCGCCCTGGCTGGGGTCTGCGGGCTGGCGGTGAGTGGGGCCTTGCTGATGAGGCGTGCTGGGAGTGGGGCCTTGGTCTGGGAGTGGGCTGGGGGGAGACGGGGGAGGGGGGGACTGCTGGAGGTCGGGGGTGGTGGGGAGGCCCCCCCCACCTCCGCGAGCGGTTCTCGCTGCTCGGGCTCCCATCTACGAAGGCAGGGAGAACTGAGTCTTCCCAATAACTTGTTACTACTCTTTCCCACTCCCCGCCCGAAAAGGAATAATTTTGTTTCATTATGTTTTATGTTTTATCATAAGAGTAACATGTACACGTGTAAAACAAACAATATAGAGGGCATCAAGTGGAAGTAAAATTTCTACCAGATATCCTCCTTCCACTTTTAACATTTTGGCTTAAGTCCTTCCAGGCTTCATTCAGACCCTTTTTTAAAATTAGCCCCCTGCTCCCAACCCCCACCCCCCACAACTCTTTCCTCCCCCACAGAACTAGACTGACAAAACAGAAAAAAAAAAACACACACACACACAGAACACCGCACAGATTTGCAAAAACAAAAATGGGGTTTGGCTGTTCCAACGTATAAGCTGCTTTTTCTCCCCACAAAATAATAAATCTGGACATTTTCCACATCCATATAGAATACAGATCACTATTATTATCATTAATGATATTGTTTTCCCATCGTATGGTTGAGCATATATTTGCCCAATCTGTTTCTAAGAAACTGTGTTTCTAAGTTTTGTTTGGTTTTGCTTGTGTATCTTTTCTCACCTGTCCCACAGTTTCCTCAGGAGAAACTAATGCAAGCAGAATTGCTGGGACAAAAGGAATGCAGTTACTGTTTCATAGCAGGTTGCCTGGTTGCCTCTAAAAAGTTGTTCTAATTTATGGTTGAACTGGCCACTTACACATTTTAACAGTGGTATGAAACTGAGGAAACCTCATTTAAAATAGAGGCAGGATACCAAAAGGGGAGCTTTCACCCCCTACCAACTCTAGGGCAATTGCAGATCCCAACTCATACCTTGCATTTTCCAGCAGGAAGAAGCCTACTTTACTACCCCAGCACGCAGGAGGAAGATTCTTTTTCCTTGCCCAACTACAGCCCAGCCAATGAGAAACTGTCATCACTCTTCTCACTTTCCTCCAATGAACTTTTGTTCAAAGCCCCGGCCCCCAACTTCCCTTTTCCCCCCTATAATGTTCCTCTCCTTTGTTCTCTGGACCAGCCAGTGGTTTTGCCATAGCTTTCGTGTCGAAATTGCAATTTCTCTGCCATTTCTGAGTAAGTCCATTTTGCTGGTAAAGTAACTCTGGCTGCTTCATTTTCAAGGTTGACAGTAGGTAGTAATTGTGTGGGGTCTTAGTTTGGTCTCCTACAGCTCCCTACTTCTCACCCGGGCCCCTTTGTTTCTCCAACATAGAAAATCCTATCTTGTGGGGAACTGGCTCAGAGTAGGCTACCTGTTGGGTACCTGTTGTGACTACAGGATTGTCATGGGGGAGAAGCAGTCTTTCCCTAGAGGGAGTGATAATCCCTTAGGGAGGGGGAGGTGGTTGGGAGACTACCAGTTAACGCTTTTATCCGTTGGGCTGAATTAGGTAGCTCCTCCCTGAGGTTTGGTGTGTGTGTGTGTGTGTGTGTGTAAGGCTGTGTGTGAAGAGGGGATGTGTATAAATTATGCAGATGATACCTGCTTTGTCTGTCCTGTTATTTGCCTCTTGCAGACCAGTTTGTTCTGGTGGTGGGAAAAGCAGCCCAGTGTCATGGATGTAAATTCTTGGACCACAGAGCAGGGATGGGCCCTTGGGGGTCACTATGAGGTGACTCTCAAGCTTTTTTCTTTTTTTTTTAAGATTTTTAATTTTTCTTGGAGAAAGAGTGCATGGCAGGGTAGAGGCAGAGGTAGAGAGTCTGAAGCAGACTCCATGCTGAGCACTGAGCCGGAGGTAGGGCTCCATCTCACAGCGCTGAAATCATGATCTGAGCTGAAACCAAGAGTCAGATACTTAACTGACCGAGGTACCCAGCCACCCCTCAAGTTTTTTGAATCACAACTCACCTAGAAAATACTGTTTACATTATAACCCAGTGTATACACACACACACACACACACACACACACACACTGAACACTTGTGCATGTATACGCATATTGGTGAGGAAACAGTTTAACAAAAATAGTAACTGCCCTTAGTATGATGAATTCTGGTACTTTTGGTTCTACTGTATGTTTTATTTTTAGTTTTTAAATGCTGGTCTCGACCCACTACTTCTATTTCATGATCCTCAACTGGCTATCAACCTGCATTTGAAACACAGTAATCTAGTTAATCCAGTTGAACCCACTCATTTTACATGTGGGGAAACAGGCCAGAATGGGAAGAGACTCAATCAAGGACATCCAAGGAGTTATGGTTGAACAGACCTGGTTCCAGACTGATGCTGACAGACATAGCCAGTGGGGAGATGACTGTCCCTCTCAAAGATGTATGGGAATCAATAGCTCTGTTATATGCTAGCAATAACCAATTAGAAGTTTGTTGCAAAAAAATCCCATTAACAATGGCAACACAAGCCACAAATATTTATGAATAAACCCAACAAGAAATGTGTAAGAAAAGTGTGAAGAGGGGCGCCTGGGTGGCTCAGTGGGTTGAGCCGCTGCCTTCGGCTCAGGTCGTGATCTCAGGGTCCTGGGATCAAGCCCCACATCGGGCTCTCTGCTCAGCAGGGAGCCTGCTTCCCTCTCTCTGTCTCTGCCTGCCTCTCTGTCTACTTGTGATCTCTCTCTGTCAAATAAATAAATAAAATCTTTAAAAAAAAAAGTGTGAAGAAAAATGTTAACTTTATTGACTTAGAAGAACCATTAAATACATGTAGAGACAAATGTTTCCTCATATTTAAGACTCAATAGTATAATATATAAATATCCTTCAATTAGGAGAGCCTGGGTGAATCAGTCCCTTACATGCCTAACTAGATCTCAGCTCAGGTCTTGATCTCAGGCTCGTGAGTTCAAGCACTGCATTGGACTCCACACTTGGAATGGAGCCTACTTAAAAAAAAAAAAAAAAAAATTCTTCAGTTAATCTGTAAATTCAATTAAATCCCAACTAAATCCCAAGTTTGTTGAGCAAAATTCACATGGGAAGGAAAAATGCACAAAAATAGGCAAAACATTTTTGAGAAAAAGGAGAAACTTGTCCTATTATGTATCAAAATATCATAATATAGAGTGTTAAGGAATCAAAAAATATAATAATGAAGCAAAATGGAGAATTCCGGAGCATGTGTATATGGAATGGTTTATGAGACCCACACATGACTTGTAAACATACAAAATAATGTCACCATCACTAACAGTCAAATTAAATGCAAATGTGAACAACAATGAGATAGCTTTTGTAGCCGATAATGATTGGAATCATTTAAAGTGATTGAAAAAGATGCAGGAAAATGGGCTCTCGCTCATGGATGGCAGTATACATCGGTGTCAAAAGGCAAAAATTCCCATAGTTTTTAACCCCGTAATTTCAGTGCTGGAATCTATCAAAATAATTACATGTGTATAAAGATATATTTAAGAAGATGTTTGTTGCAACCTTTCTTATAATGATGAAGTGCTGGAAGCAACCTAAATGTCCATCGATATAGAAGTGAATAAATAGAGCACCTGGGTGGCTCGGTCCGTTAAGCCGCTGCCTTCGGCTTGGGTCATGATCCCAGCATCCTGGGATCAAGTCCCGCATCAGGCTCTCTGCTCAGTGGGGAGCCTGCTTCTCCCCATCTCTCTCTCTCTCTCTGCCTGCCTCTCTGCCTACTTGTGATCTCTGTCTGTCAAATAAATAAATAAAATCTTAAAAAAAAAAGTGAATAAATAAAACATGATCCATCCTGTGGCAAATTGTAAATTTGGTCCCAAATCCTTCCCTTCCCTGCATCTGTGTTCTTAGGATGTGGTGTTGCCAGTGGCCCTGACCAAAGTTGGAGTCTGCGTCTCCACCCTTTGAATCTAGTTTGGCATCGTGACTTCCCTTGGCCAATGGCACACAACACACTCAGATGCTTGGAAAGCGCTTGTGCCCTGGGGCCTGTTCTCTTGCAACCCTGACACTGCTGTGCTAGTGAACCCAAGCCAGCCTGCTGGAGGATGAGAAGCCATGTAGAGAACCGGGGCACACTGGCTGCCTTTGGAATATGGATGAGGCCACCCTCGACCATCCAGCCTCTGAAAGACCTGCCTGCTGACCACAGGTACATGAGAAAGCTCATCAGATATCAAACTGGATCAAACCAGAAGAACTGTGCAGCTGGTCTTGGAAACCACAAAGTTTTGTAGCCATAGAGACTGATACCCAGCCATATGATGAAATACCAGGAAGCAATTTGAAAGACTGAGATGAATACACGTATAGTAGTAAACCGACATGGAAAGCTCCCAGACACTAGTTAAAAAACCAAAGACCTTGTAATTCTACAAGCTATCATATAGTCCTCCAATAAGTTCTCTTTTCTTCCTCTTAAGCTGGCTATTGTGGTTTCTGTTGTTTGTGGCCAAATAATTTTATTCCTAGATGTCCCTGGTAAAATAAGTTTGGAAAACCCCATGTAAAATAGTTCTCTTCGGGGTGCGTTGGTGTCTCAGTCGGTTAAGCATCTGATTTTGGCTTGGGTCATGATCTGAGGTCCTGGGATTGGGCCCTGCATTGGGCTCCCTGCTCAGCGGGGAGTCTGCTTCTCCTTCTCTTCCCGTTCATGCTCTCTCTCACTCACTCACTCTCTTTCAACTAAATGAATAAAATCTTTAAAAAAAGAAGAAAAAAGATCTATATGCTCAATCATTATTTAAAAAAATAAAGTAGTTCTCTTTACTTCAGGATTTATCAGTGAATCCTTTCAAAAGGGGTAGTATGGGCAGCTGTCCATTGTTATTTGACATTAACAAATTTCCCACCTTGCCCTAATGTCCAGAGAGATTAATGGTCTGTATAAACACACTCTGGGAAACTCTGTCCTATTTGTACTTGTGACAAATGAGTATGGCTGTAAGGATTCTGCCATTTCTACCTGCCATTTTTCTGGAAGCCTTTCTCATTTGTGTGTTGTGCTGAGTCAGCTGTCCCACTTTCTACAAATTTATTGCCAGGAGTCCATTATAATTAAAGTCAATAGAAAATGGTCTTTGCTTTAAAAAAAAAATCCACTCCCCTAATTTTCCACATTAATATTATTCCTCATGTAGGCGCATAATCATCCCTTTATCAAATGTGCCACATATCAGGGCAAAGGCGATCTGTTTTAGAGAATAGAACCAATTCACATACTACCCTACACAGAACTTGGTGAAAAATTCATATTTGGAAGTAAGTCACTTCTTGGCTTTCATGGCACTGACAGAGAAGTTATTAGCAGAGAGATATAAGGACTCAGAGCACGGGGCTGGGAGGTATACCAGCAACTGGACTAGGCTGTTCAGTTTGTCCATAAAATGAGGGTGGTAATAGTGTCCCTATCACAGGGACATTCTGATGCTCAGATAAGTTAATGGGGATGAAAGTGCCTTGTGAAGGACAAAGCACGGTATCTGTAGGTATCTGCCTAGGCCCTCTCAGTCTAAGAGGCGGAAACCCACACTGACTTAGCTAAAATGAAATAGGAATCTGTGTATTTGCATAAATGAAATATCCATGAGGATTTTAGCTTTAGGGAGGGTTGGATCCAGAGTTCCAACAAGTCTACTTCTCTCCATTTTCTGTACATTTACTGTTTTGACTCTTACCAGAAGAGGGGATATGAATGAATAAATATGCCCATGGAAAAAAAAATAAAATAAAAAAATAAAAAAATAAATATGCCCATGAAAATGAGTGAGAGGTTCCAACAGTCCTCACCACTTACGTCAGGCCTTTGCTAACTGATGATACTTTCCAGGGACTTAGGCCTGTGAGTTTGAGACCCATAATTATATTCAGCATCAGGAAGAAAGGAGCTGTCAGTCCAACCTCTGCCTCGTTCCCTGAATGTTGGCCAATTCCTCTTCTTCTCCTATCAGGAAGTGAGGGCGCTGGGCATATGAAAGACAACCTTTTATTTGGGAGGTGGATAGGAAACACACATTAGGGCCATACTTAGTAAATATGGATGGGAATGAATTGGATGTCCTCATCTAACCACTGGCTCAGGGTGTTAGGGTTCATGAAGCCTGTAAAGGAAGGACTTTTGGCTTTCCACTTGAGGGAAAAGACAATTCTACAGATGGAGAAAGGAAGGGTGGAAGGGAGGAAGGGAAGGAGGGAGGGAGGGGGGCAAGAGGCAAGGGCAGGGGAGTCTTGAGGGGCTAAGGGTACCTGCAGGCAGGGCAGGGCAGGCTGGAGGAAAAGCAGAGGATTTCTCTGAACAATTTCCTTTTCTTCATGCCTTCTCTGCTCCTCCAGTTTTCTGTGGGCCCCAGTTTCCAGTTTTTAAACTTATTTTTATGACTATAAAAATGAAATACGCTCCTTGCAGATAAGAGAAAGCACAGAAACTATAAAGAAGCTGAAAAGCACACCGTGATACCACTGACTGTGACCCAAAGTTTGAAGCCCAGGCCTGGAGACCCAGTGTGACCCTGGACCTGCCTACCTCTGACCTCTTTCTGCTCTCTGGGCTGACTGCACTCCAGTCACATTGGCCTTTGTCCTGCCCAGGCCTGCCTTTCTGCACAGCCCTTGTCCTGCTGCCTGAGTACTGTCTGCTGCGCCCCATCAGTTCCTGGCTGGTTCTTTCAAATCTTTTAGGTCTTCAGTCAAATGTCGAAGGCCCAATTGTTTCCAAGTCACCAAGTCACTTTCTAACATCACAGAACTTATTTTTTATAGTCTTTATAAGTACCCAGATGTACATTCTTTTCCCTATTTTTGGATTTTTAGTAATGTATTTCTTAAATTTTAATTGCAGTATAGTTAACATACAGGGTTATAGTAGTTTCATAGTGAATTAGCAGTTCCATACATCACCTGGTGCTCATCACAAGTGCTCTCCTTAATGTCCATCCCCCATTCCACCCATTCCCCACCCACCACCTGCCTGGTAACCATCAGTTTGTTCTCTATAGTTAAGAGTCTCTTTCTTGGAGCACCGGGGTGGCTCAGTGGGTTAAGGCCTCTGCCTTTGGCTCAGGTCATGATCCCAGGGTCCTGGGATCAAGTCCTGCATCAGGCTCCCGAGCCTATTTCCTCCTCTCTCTCTCTCTCTCTGCCTGCCTCTCTGCCTACTTGTGATCTCTGTCTGTCAAATAAATAAATAAAATCTTAAAAAAAAAAAAGAATCTCTTTCTTGATTTGTCTCTCGTTTTTCCCCTCTGCTTGTTTGTTTTGTTCCTTAGATTTCTTAGATTCCTTTAATGGGTGAAATCATATGGTATTTGTCTTTCTCTGATTTATTTCACTTAGCATAATATACTCTAGTTCCATTCACATCATTGCAAATAGCAAGATTTCATTCTTTTTTAAGGCTGAATAATTTTCCCCTTATATAAATTTCCACTATATATAAATTTCCACTGTATCTCTCTATATAGAGTACATATATAATAAATAAATAATTTTCCACTATATATACACATATATACATATAATCTCCCATCTTCTGTATTTATTCATCTATTAGTGGACACTTGGGGTGCTTCCATAATTTGGCTGTTGTAAATAATGCATCAGGATGCATGTATGCCTTTGAATTGGTGTTTTGCGGTCTTTAGGTAAATACTCAGTAGTGCAATTACTGGATCATAGGCTAATTCTATTTTACATTTTTTGAGGAACCTCCATACTGTTTTCCAGAGTGGCTGTACCAGTTTGTATTCCCACCAATAGTGCAAGAGGACTTCTTTTTCTCTACATCCTCATCAATATTTGTTGTTTCTTGTGTTTTTGATTTTAGCCATTCTGACATGGGTGAGGTGACATCTCACTGAGATCTCATTGTTTTGATCTGCATTTCCCTGATGATGAGTGTCTGTTGGTCATCTGGATGTCTTCTTTAGAGAAATGTCTGTTCATGTCTTCTGCCCATTTTTAAGTGGATTATTTGTTTTTTGGGTGTTGAATTGTATAAGTTCTTTATGGTTTGGGATATTAACCATTTCTTGGACATTTCCTTTATGAATATCTTCTCAGATGTACATTCTTTATTGGTTCACTTGTTTAACTGTGATTTTCTCCAACTAAAATGGAAGTTCCATGAGAACAAGGACATCCATCCACTGTGTTGTATCTTGTGCATAATTAGTATTTACTTAATATTTGTTGAATGACTGATCAATACTTCTTGCTTCACAAAGCTTTTCCATATACCTGAAGTTGTATAATATCAGTTCAATAAGGGAATGGATTATGGAAGTCATTTTCTAAGTGGAGGAATGGAGGCTCAGAGAGGCGGAGGAATCTGCTTGAGGTTACAGAGCCTAAAACTCAAGTGTCATTCACATCCAATCCTCCATGGTCATTGTGCCTCCTGATACTATGCTTTAAGGTGAAGATGAAGGTTTTTCTATTTGCTTCTTTTGCTCTCTTGGACTATCTTCCCCATACCAAAGGAGAAACTGATGATGGGGTGGTTAGTCCTTTTCACAAGGAGGCTTAGTCATCTTTCTGCACAGTCTTGGACAGAGGGACTTTAAATGAACTTGATGTAAACAGCCCCATGAAAGGTGGAGGAGGAGGAAAATCTTGAACAGATATCTGGTTGTTCATGGGGTGAGTCAACCCACAAGGTCAAGCTTGTCTTAGATTCACTGGTCTTTGTGAAAGTCCTTGTTAGGAGATAGTCAGTTCTTTCTAGCAAATTTCTGGATCTTGGCATGATGTGGGCGGGGTTTGTTCTTGACTTGTCCAGTAGTGCAGAACCTGTCCATTGATTATCCAAACACCCCACTATCATTTCCTTTTTACTCACCAGAGCTCACTTCCACTTATAAAGGTGGAAACATTGAGGGACTGCTTTGTAGGGGTCCTTTGCAACATGGGTATGTAACCTGACCTAGCTGACCACATCCTAAGGGAAGTTTCTTGGGGAGAATGGGAGATCCTAGAAGATAATGTAATCCAATCCAAGATAATAGAGGTGTGAGGGAGGAGAAATTCTCTGTGTGGTGATGTGATCCCTTGGAGATACTTTGGCTGTCTTGCAACCATGAGGGGAACATCATCATCTTGGTGAGGACAGCAGGATGAAAAGATGGAGAGAGCCTGGACCTTAATGACCTTATTGAGCCACTGAACCAACCCTTAAAAACGTCCTCCAGATTTTTTGGAAAATGGAAGAATAAAGATCTTTTTTGTTTCAGGATGTTCCCTGCCAAACTTGAAACAGATAAAATATTTTAAAAGACATTTCCGGGAGGGTATGTCCTATGATGAGTGCTGTGAAATGTGTAAACTTGGTGATTCACAGACCTGTACCCCTGGTGATAAAAATACATTATGTGTTTATTTAAAAAATTAAAAATTAAATAACAATGATTGGAAAAGAAAAAAAAAGACATTTCCAACTTCATCTCAGAAAGTTCTGCATACAAGTTGCTCCATATTTCCATACAACATGGAAACCGGGTTTCCCTAGACCTTACCCAACTGTAGACTGGAAGAGGTCCTATGAATGGTAATAACCAGTAATTTTTCACCAGTTCTGGTCCTCACCAGCATGGAGCAGCACCTCCTGTAGTCACAGTCGTCTTTCATCCACCACAAAGTCTCATCCAGCTCTTTCTTATACTGTGGGGCTGTCTCCGGTGAGTTCAAGAACAGTCCCATGTTTTTCTGCTTCACCTCCTTTGTTGTATCTGCTTCTTTTGAAGCCTCTTGATGGTATATCTTCTCATTGTCATTCTCTCCTTGTTGATGAGGAAGAGCACTGAAATGGGATTAAAGAGACTTGCTTCCCATTTGGACTCTGTTGTTGACAAAGTGTCCTTGGATGAACCCCTTCCCCCTGCTAGGTTCCAAGCACTATCTGAACCATGATGAGGTAGGTGGATGATATCATCTCTCAGGTAATGTCTTAGCAGTGTGGTGCTGGGATCCCAAACTCCTATCCTCAGAGCTCAGGTCTGTAGTGTGTGCCAGCTGGGAACATGGTCCATATGTCACCTCCCTAGGCTGATGCATGGATTTAGGCTCTGCCTTCATCTGCCATGCCAGTGGGCAGAGCCAGGGCCTGCCAGGAGCCCTCTGGAAGTGGGTGTTTGCACTGAGGAGATTTGCTTCTGCATGGGGGGCCTGAGAGGTGGTGGGGAGGGAAGTGAGTGGGCAGGTAGCTCCTTCTCTACAGTGAAATCAAGGACACGACCACTGTGTGTGCTAGGAATGCTTGTGGTAGGAATTTGCCTTGTCAAAGTTTCATTCTAATCCAGACCTATACATGGAGTAGGCATTTACTGGGGCTGAAGGGAAAGGGCAGAGAAGGGAGCACACCAGGCGGAGGGAATAGAATGCATGATGGCCCTATGGTGGTGGAGAGTGTGATGTTTGAGCACCTGAAAGAAGTGAATGAGGGAGATGTGGAGATGGGTTGGAGGAGGCAAAAAGTAGCATGCATACGGTCCAGCTGGCCATGATCAGGATGCAGAACCTACCTGTGAGACCAGTGGGGAAGTTCTGAAAGTCCTGAAGGAGAGAGGACATGACTGGACCTGTAGTTTGGCTGCAGCAAGGAGAAAGGTTAGAGCAGAGCCAGGTGGATGTGTGGTTCTGGGTGATAGGCTAACACAGTCACTTAGAAAGTTGTCATCATCAGGACAGTAAGGTACTGACACCTAGATCAATGGAACAGAATAGAAAACCTAGAAATGGACCCACAACTATATGGTTGACTAATCTTTGACAAAGCAGGAAAAAATATCCAATGGAAAAAAGACAGTCTCTTCAACAAATGGTGTTGGAAAACCTGGACAGCAACATGCAGAAGAATGAAACTGGACCACTCTCTTACACCATACAAAAAATAACTTCAAAATGGGTGAAAGACCTAAATATGAGATAGGAATCTATCAAAATCCTGGAGGAGAACAGAGGCAGCAACCTCTTTGACCTCGGCCATAGCAGCTTCTTACTAGACACATCACTAGAGGCAAGGGAAACAGAAGTAAAAATGAACTACTGGCACTTCATCAGGATAAAAAGCTTCTGCACAGCAAAGGAAACAATCAACAAAACTGAAAGTCAGACTATGGAATGGGAGAAGATTTTTGCAAATGACATATTGGATAAAGAGTTAGTACCCAAATCTATAGAGAACTTATCAAACTCAGCACCCAAAAAACAAATGAATTCAGTTAAGAAATGGGCAGAAGACACAGATAGTCGTTTTTCCAGAGAAGACATCCAGATGGCTAGCAGACACATGAAAAGATGTTCAAGATCACTCATCTTCAGGGAAATACAAATCAAAATTACAATGAGATGCCAGATGCCAGAATGGCTAAAATCACCAATACAAGAAACAACAGGTGCTGGTGAGGATGTGGAGAAAGGGAAACCCTCTTACACTATTGGTGAGAATGCAAACAGTTTGGAGGTTCCTCAAAATGTTAAAAATAGAACTACCCTACAAACCAGCATTTGCACTACTTGATATTTACCCAAAGGATACAAAAATACAAATCAAAGAGGTACATACACCCTGATGTTGATAGCACATTATCAACAATAGCCAAACTATGGAGAGAGCCCAAATGTCCATTGACTGTTGAACAGATAAAGAAAGTGTGTATGTGTGTATATATATATACATATATATGTATATATATAGGTATATACATATATATATTTGAGTATTGCTTGGCCATCAAAAAGAATGAACTCTTACCATTTGCAATATCCTAGATGGAGCTAGAATGTATTATGTTAAGCAAAACAAGTCAGTCAGAGAAAGAAAAATATCATATGATTTCACTCATATATGAATTTAAGAAACAAAACAAAAAAATATGGAAAGGGGAAAAAAAGATTGAGGGAAACAAACCATAAGAGGCTCTTTTTTTTTTTTTAAGATTTTATTTATTTACTTATTTGTCAGAGAGAGAGACAGAGAGAGAATACAAACAGGGGGAGTGTCAGGCAGAGGGAGAAATAGGTTCCCCGCTGAGCAGGGAGCCTGATGCAGGGCCCTGGGATCATGACTTGAGCCAAAGGTAAACACTTAACCGACTGAGCCACCCAGGCACCCAAACTGTAAGAGACTCTTAAGGATAAAGAACAAACAGAGGGTTACTGGAGGGAGGTGGGTGGAGGATGGGTTAGATGCGTGATGGGTATTAAGGAGGACACTTGTTATGATGAGCACTGGGTGTTGTATGTAAGTGGTGAGTCACTGAATTCTACTCTTGAAAGCAATATTGCACGTTTGTTAACTAATTAAAATTTAAATGAAAATTAAAACATTTTCCTGGGTGTGTCTGTGCAGGTGTATCTGGAGGAGATTAACAGTTGAATTGGCAATCTGCTTAAAGCAGATTGCTGTCCCCTGTGTGGGTGGGCCTCATCCAATCTGTGGGAGGCCCAAACAGAACAAAATGCCAAAGAAGGGAGATTTCTCTCTCTCTGGGTTACTCTTTGATCTGGCATGTGGTCTTTTCCGACCTTGAGACTTGGACTTGCCCTATATCTCACACCATCTGCTCTCCTGGTTCTCAGGCCTCCTGCTTGTTGAGTAAAGATTTTGGGACTTCTCAGCCTCCATAACAATGCAAGCCAGTTCCCGAAAATAAACAAATATAAATAAATATCCTATTGATTCTGTTTCTCTGGAGAACCCTAATACAATGTCACAGTTAAAATGCCAAAATGAACTCGGAGGGATCCTCTATCTCCAGAATTTCCAATCCTACCCTGTGGAAGCTCTGAGACAGTTCCACTTGTTGGCTAATGCGTGGTTTTAGAAGGTATAGCTCTAGAACTGCTATCAGCTGTGGGCTCTTAATCACATTGAGTCTTAGTCTGCTCATCTCTAAGGAAGGATAGTACTAGAGCAAAGCTTCCCATATGTGGCTGCTCAGTGCATCATCTAGGGGTCTTAAAAAAATACTGACCCTGATTTTCATTCCCAGACATTCTGATTTAATTGGCATGAGCTATGGCTGGACACTGGGAGTTTGTAAAGTTCCCCAGGAGGTTCTGGCATGAAGCAAATTTGGGAACTAGTGTAATAGAGTTTGGCTGTGGGGATTATATTCAGCAACGCATGCAAAGCTGCCCATGTGGCACAGCAGCGCCAGCAAAGGCAGCTGTTAGGTATAAAGAGATGAAGTCATGTTTGACCTCAAGACTCCCAAAGGGAGTGACCAACCCTGTCCCACGACCTGACTTTTGCCCCGCTCCATACTACTTTTCTTCTGCATCCTCAATCAGGCCACTGGCCTGAGCATTTCCAAGGAAGAAGGTGGAGCCATCTTTTTAGAGAGGACTTGGGGAGGGTGGACAGACTTCTGTCTTGTCATTCACAAATATGTTTCCCAGACAGCATCAGATTTATTTCCAGATGAACTACCACCTGTGTGTATTATGTCCTAAATATCCCCCCTGCCCCTGGAGAGCAACTCAGCTCTTCTAGGACTCCATAAATAACAGTCACTAAGCCCAGAACCCTCTCTCCATGTTCCGTGTGGGGTCCTCATGTCCTCTGCCTTCATGCCTGGATCTCTAGGGCTGCTTCTGCTTCACATCAGCTGGATGCAAAATGAACTTTTCCACTGACTTCCAAGATAAACTCATTCCCACCAGACACTTTATGAGCTTAATATATTTTACTGAAGATTTGAGGATCACACGTCATGGAGCCTATGACAAAGATTCTTTCATTGACCAAACCCACTCAGACTCCCCTCAACTCTTAACTAGGCCTGAATTCTGGACTTCATATTCATCTCTGCATTGTCCAACTTTAGCAAGAATCTTGCTAAGTCAGTTTAACCAGAACCCTGCCTCCCCCCAATCCTGGATATCTAATTACCTTCCAAATCTGGTTCCTCTCCCCCACCACCACTGATCAGGTATGATTCCCCCACCCTGCCCTCAGCAAGAACCATGATAGGTGGGTTTGAAGCCAGACACTTGGTTCTTGGACCCGTTTAGAAAGTATAAGGCATACTATAGTTGTATTATTAACCTAGCCTCATGTTCTTTGCTTAATTATGTTTCCTTAAGTTCTGTGCATGGTTAATTATTAACTTTGCCCTTTTCACTCTCTCACTTGTTTGCACACTGATTATAAGAATCTGATGGAAAACAGATGGTAACATTTGTCTTTTTTTTTTTTAAAGAGTTTATTTGTTTATTTGAGAAAGAGAAAGAGAGGACGCAAGGAGGGAGGGGCAGTGGGAGAGGGACAGGTAGACTCCCGGCTGAGCAGGGAGCTGGATACAGGGCTCTATCCTAGGACGCAAGGGTTATGACCTCTGAGCTCAAGTCAGATGCTTAACCAACAGCCACCCAGCAATGCAGTAACATTTGTCTTAAAACTGTCTGAGGTCCTCGGGTCCCAGATGATGCCTCACTGTCCAGAAGAATGCATACCTTCAGATGGGTGGTTTCAAGACTTCCCCCTAAAGTTCCAAGGAGCCCATAAACCTCCCTTCATGTTGTTCACATTCCTACCTAATTATGTATAAACTGGCCCTAGATGAACAAAGCAAGGCAGTTTTGGGAACGTTCCCCTGCCTTCTCCCTGGGTTGCCCTTCTGATAAATTTTTTTGCTTCAAAACTGATGTCCCAGACACTGGCTTACTGTACATCAGGTGCATGGACAAGTTTGAGTCCTGTAACAGGTTTAGCCAGAATCCCCTCCAACACCTGATGTTTCCTTTTTCTGTTCATGGATCTCTGCCTGCTCCTTGGCTATAAATTTCCACTGCATGTGCTGAAATCAGAGTTGAGCCCAACCTCTCCTCCCGCTGCAAACTCCCACCTCAGTGGTCCCTACACTCATCATGATAGCCTGCCCTTGCCTTGAATGAAGTCTTCTTTATTGTGTTTGAGCAGGTGTCATTGAATAATTTATTCTTTACCAGATAGAATGAACTTTTTTTCCTTTGACATCTACCACCTTCCTCGGTCCTTTCCTCTGCCATACAATCTGCACCTCAGAAAAACAAATTCCTCTCTTACTCTCCTATTAAAAAAATGGGGAAATACACATTCTTCTATATTCTTGGTGCTAGTTTGCAGTATCTATTTACTTATTTTTATTTATTAGAGAGAGAGAGAGACAAAGATAGTGAGAGAGAACATGAACAGGCGGGAGAGGGAGAAGCCAGATCCCCCATAAGCAGGGAGCCCAACTCAGGTCTCAGTCCCAGGACCCTGGGATCATGACCTGAGCACAAGGCAGATGCTTAACTGACTGAGCGACCCAGGGACCTCTGCAGTATCTATTTAAATTTAAAACACACTTATCCTGAGTGTTATATGCAACTGATGAATCACTAAATTCTACCTATGAAACTAATAATATACTATATATCAATTAAGTTGAACTTCAAAAAAATTAAAAAGAAAATAAAAAATAAATAAGATAAAATGCACTTACTCTTTGGCCCAGCAATTCCACTGTTAAGAATTTTCTTCCATTTTCTTCCAATATTTCACACACGTGAAATATTCAAAAGATTAAAAAACAACCCAAATGTTCATTAGTATATGATGTAGTTTTGGAATGTTGGTGAGATCTGGAGCCAACAGCCAAGAAAGAATTCTTGGGATGTCTTTGGTGCAAAAAAGGTGATTTTATTAAAGCAAGGGGCAGGACCTGTGGGCAGAAAGAGCTGCTACAATGAGGTTGTGAAGAATGGCTGATTATATACTTGGAAGCTGGGGGTTGGTAAGGAAAAAGGGAGGTGTCCAAAAGGACTTTCCTTTGCTAAAGAAGACCCTTAGGATACTGAGGACTGGCTACTGTCGAGCTAAGGTTGTTTTCCTTTCTATAAGGCATTAACTTTAAGGAGGTTGGGAGCTTCTTGGAGAAATGGTATACTCTGCCTATCTTAGGTCCTTGTCATTGCCTGGAGGTAAAAGAAATTTAATTTTATTTACTTTCCCTTCTACCTTTGTTTCCCACATCACTCATGGAAGGGAGGGTGGTGTTAGGGCTCCAGAAAATTGAGTTATGGGTCTTTGGAAGTTAGGCTATTGATAAGAATGCCTTTTCCTTGTAAATCACTAAGATATTGGTCAACTGATGGAGACTCATGTCTTGTTGGACTGTGATCTCTATTCGTTAACCATTTGTTTTTCCTTCCCTTACTTAGTTTTAGGGCAGCCAGGAGCCAGGAGGGCCTGAGGAATGTCAGGCAGACCCCAACAAGGGGGACTGTTGCCAGGTGTCAGCTTGTCCTCAACTTGCCTTCTGCTCCCTCATCAGCATATACTTGTTTAAATAAATTATAGTACTTCCATGTAATGAAATGATATCTAGCCATGGAAAGAATTAGGAAGCTCTCTATGAACTGATATGGAATGATTTCTGAGAGAGGTCAGGTGCAGGTTACACACATATATATTTGCTAGTGATGAAGTTCTAGAACCTAGGTGAGGTTCGGTGGGCTGAGGTCCGGAGCCGATGACCAAGAAAGAATTCTTGAGACATCTTTGGTGCAAAATGGTGGTTTATTAAAGCACGGAAACAGGACCCGTGGGCAGGAAGAGGTGCTGCCCCGGGTTGTGAGAGATGGCGGGTTAGGTACCTTGCGGTTGGGGGAAGGTGAGGGGAAAGGAGGTTTCAACGGAGCTTTCATATGCTAAAGAGGGCCTACAAGGTGCCGGGATACCAGAGGCCTTGTGGCTTGATAAGTGTTGTCTTTTGGCCAGCCATTAACATCAAGATAGTTGGGAGATTCCTGGTGGGATGTCACAATCCTGCTATCAAGCGTCTTTGTTAGTGAGATTGAAGTTCAGAAGGGATCTAACTGTATTTACATTTCCTTCTACCTCAGCCTCCTTCAGTTTTGTTTATGGAGAGGAGGGTGACATTAGGGCTTGAGGAACCGAGTTATTTGCCTCTGGAAATTGTGCTATTGACAGGTAACTTCTTTGTTGTAAATCTCTAGGACATTTGTAAACCAAGGGAGACTCCTGTCTTGCAGGATTGTGATCTCTGCAAGTTAACTCTTTGTTTCTTATGGCGGTCAGGGGTGCCTGAGGAATGCTACACGTACTACCGAGGGGGAGCGGGTGGAGAGGGGGTGCAAGGTGCCAGCTTTTGCTCTGTCCTCAGTCAGCCCCCTGCTCCCTCATCACTAGTACACGTATAGCCTATCTCTGGGAGCATGTAAAATCAGTTGTGCATGCGGAGGAACAGTGGGGGCAGGGATATTTTTACCAAAAATGCACCACACTTTTAAAATTTGGAAACTTCGGGGCGCCTGGGTGGCTCAGTCTGTTCAGCGTCTGCCTTCAGCTCAGGTCCTGATCCCAGGGGCCTGGAATCAGGCACCACATTGGGCTCCCTGCTCAGCAGGGACCCTGCTTCTCCTTCTGCCTGCTGCTCCCTCCGCTTGTGTGGACTCTCTCTCGCTCTCTCTGTGCCAAATAAATAAAATCTTAAAAACATTTTTTGGAACCTTCAAGTTCACTGTTTATTCAAAAATTAAATTATAACTAATAATAAAACAGCACAGTGTTCGGCACATGGTATGAATTCAATAGATGGTAGCATATTATTACTGTTGTTGTTGTTGGCTTGGAAAGACCTAGTACAATTTGGAGTCAGATATGTAAATCAAAGGCAATTAGGGCAGGAGAATGATGTTGAGGGAAAAGTTCTTGGAGGTTTTTGCTCTTAAAAAGGCAATTAGGCACATGCAAAAACCTTTGGCATTTGAGGTGGACATAAAGTTTTCAGTGCCTACTCTTAAAAGTAGCGCTCTGAGCGGCCCCTGCCCAATACAGGGAAATTAATGCCACAGCCTGATTGAGGATGTGGAAGAAAATACAGCATGACGACCAGAGCAAACGGCAGGGGGATGAGAAGATTGTGATTGAATGGGGCTTAATATTTGATTACAATAGACCCCTCAGTTGCCATAGAAACAAAACCACCTCTTTGAAAAAGTACCGATGGGGCCAGGCAGGCATATATCTTAAAAAAAAAAAAAAAGGGAAGACTAAATTAACATGATTCACAGAAGGTAAGGAATGTTCCTGAAATTGCTCCATCTGGATGGATAAATGAGGAAAGCATGAAGGTAACAAGTGGGGTACAATGCAGACACTTCATGCGGCTGATTGAAACCGCCTTCAGATCGCAGAGGAAAAATTGTATGTGAATCTTGGCTCTTCCTTTGTGACCAGGCACCAGGTGCTGGTTTCCTCTGGCATTTCGGATAAGCAAGCCACCATCTAGTGGGCTGGGGTCAGGGCACCATCAAAATAGGATTCTGGATAACATGGTGGGAGAGAGAGAGAAAGAGGGAGACAGGGACACAAAGAAACACAGAGAGACAAAATCAGACCTTGTTGCTGATACAGGTTTTGGAGCTGGTTATGGCGGTCCAGAGCCGACAGCCAAGAGAGAATTCTTGAAACGTCTTTGGTGCAAAAAAGGTGATTTTACTAAAGCACGGGGACAAGACCTGTGGGCAGAAAGAACTGCTACTCTGGGGTTGTGAGGAATGGCGGATTACATACTTGGGAGTTGGGGGAGGTAAGGAAAAAGGAAGGTGTCCCAAAGGAATTTCATATAGTAAAGAAGACCCTCAGGATACTGGAGGCGTGGCTATTGTGAAGTTAAGGTTGTTTTTTTCCCCCTACAGCAAAGCATTAACATTAGGGTAGTTGAAAGTTTCCTGGAAGAATGTTATACTCTACCTAGCACAAGCATTTGTCCATTGGGCTGCAGGTTATAAGGAAATTTAATTTTATTTACATTCCCTTCTTCCTTTGTTTCCCACATCACTGTGACGGGGATTGATATTAAGGCTCCAAGAAACGGAGTCCATGGGTTTCTGAAAGTTAGGCTCTTGATAAGAAGGCTTTTTCCTTGTAAATCTCTAAGACATTTGTAAACTGACTCGGGTCCTGCAGGACTGTGATCTCTATTAGTTAACCATTTGTTTTTCCTTCCCTTAGTTTTAGAGCAACCAGGAGTGCTTGACGAATGTCACACAGATCCCACCTTGGGGCGGTGGGGGGCAGGGTTTATAGAGTGTCAGCTTGTGCTTTTGTCCTCAGCTTGCCTTTTGCTCCCCCATCATTGCCAATAATCGAAAGTCAGCGGGGTGTTGGCTGACCTTCAGGAGGGCAGTCTGGCAAACTGTACTGAGAACCTTGAAAAAGTGCATACTCAGGAATTCTAATTCCGGGAATCTGTGCTGGGATTTTCCTTACAGAACCATTTACATTTGCAAAAATTTGAAGGAAAAAAAAATCCCCTAATAATACCAATGAAAATTTAGAAAAAAACTAATGATAGTGAAAATGCTTACCCTGGGTATCCCTGTGCCAAGAGCTTTACCTGTGTCCTCTTATCTAATCCTCTTGACAAACTAGGAGGGAGGCACTCTTTATTATCTCCAAGTTAGAGATGAAACTGAGACCCGTGTAAGGTAAGCAATATGCCTAGGGTCAATAAGTAAATGGCAGACCTGGGATTTCATCTCAGGTCCTTCTGAATAGATACTCTAAGCTCTTAACAATTCACATTAAATGAATTTATAATGTCATTGTAAAGTGGAGTATTCTACAGACATTGAAATTATGTTTATGAAGAATTTTAGTGACAGGAAAATGTGAGAAATGCAGGTCACAAAACGTGTATATTACATAATTCCAATTACATGATGTGATTTTTTTATATCTTTGCAAACAAAAAAGACTGGGAGAAAATTAGGGCTTTTAAAATATTCTACTGTCTGCTTTTCTGTACTTACAAGTTAAAAAAGAAGATTGTAAAAAAAAAAAAAACAAGATTGTCAGCTTTGTGCAGATCTGAGTCTGTGGTTATGGGTAATCAGAATATTCTACTGCAGTGCTATTTTCTTAAGACCAGACAAAACCCACAGAAAGTTGGAAAAATGTCCAGTAGCAAAGAGATCTTCCAAAGGGGGTGGGTCAGAGGGACGGCAGATCAACGTTGGCACCATTTCCAGCTGTAAGGATGGTCACTGAGCCCAGGACTAGCACGGGGAGGCTTTACAGCCTGATGTGGCCCCTGGGGCTCTCAGAGCAACTTTCTCATTCTCCCTCCTCCTCCTCTTACCCTCCTCCTCCTTGTCTCACCTTGTCCTCTCCTTCTTCTCTTCCCCTAACCTCTTCTTTCTCCTCTTCTATCCAACCTCTCTTGGGCACTGGGGTCAATTCAGTATTTGCAAAATGATTGTTTAACAGGGTGGGCATAGGGTTTTTTTTTCCCCCCTTCCCCAGCATACATCTTCCCCCTTTCTGGTAACAGTATAATCTCGAGTTCTCTTTGCAAACTATTTCTACCCATGGGATCTAATGAGGCTGCTCTGGGTGCCTGTCTTCACCCAGACAGAGGATGGGCATGGGACTGAATTTAGCTAGTTGAAACCTATTAGGAATCTGAATCTTGAGCAGACGGCGTAAGGATAGAAAATTGGGGAAGAGGATCACCCTGAGGGAGGATGAGACTTTACCTTCAAAGAGACTGCTGACTCCAAACCCAGAGCTTCCTTGGAACCTGTCTTTCCAAATGCCCGTCCTTTCGCATTTCTTCAGTTCTTTGAGCTATTCTTTATGCTCCCATGGTTTATTTCTGTTGTTGCTGAGTTTTGCTTCAGTTGACCAGTCTGCTTTTGTTGTGTATCGCCAAACAGCAACAGAGGTTGCCTCAGTGGCTCTGTAACCTGGTTCAGACGGACAAAGAAGAGGTGTTCATCTCCTGCTTCCCTCATTGAGTCGGTCCAGGTCCTATAGCCTGGAGGTATGGGCCTTGTTCCAGATTTTGGAAAAGTAGCAGTTTGGCTCATAGTGTTGCCCAATCAGTGAGTGGCCTTGCTCTGTAGTCCATCTTTTTGTCTTTTTATCTGAAAGACTGAGCCAGGGCCAGATTGAGAGGTGAGCCTGCAAGGCAGCTGCCAGTCTGGAGGGAAGTTATATCATCACCAAGGAGATGAAGGGCCGATGAGTTTAGGTCTCCCTAGGAGCGACCTTACAGAGCTGGTGACAAGCTAATGAGTCTGCTCCGCTGAGGAAGAAATTGCCCTCTGGGGATCGTTAAAACACTCTCCACTTTTTCTTTCTGATATTTTTGAGACACGCACATAAAAGTCAGATACAATTTTGATTCTAACTAATATATGCAATAATGACCTTCACCTTGAACAAATGACTGCTTTCATTATTTGTTAAACCCATTAATGTGATTCTCTGTGGTTTTCTGGTTTGGAAAACCATGAAAGAAAACAGACCAACTACCGGAAAGTCGGAAATGTTTTACGGATTTATTTCAGAGCCTTGACAAGGAAGTGACTTGTGAAAAGAATAATGTAGAATTCTAGATATTAAAATGGGCTATATTCGACATATATTGTTCAAATAACATGTTAAAAAATAAATTTTCAAAATTATATTTATTTGGGCCCTGGGTGGCTCAGTGGGGCGCCTGGGTGGCTCAGTGGGTTAAGCCTCTGCCTTCAGCTCAGGTCATGATCTCAGGGTCCTGGGATCGAGGTCCGCATCTGGCTCTCTGCTTAGTGGGGAGCCTTCTTCCCCTTCTCTCTCTACCTGCCTCTCTGCCTACTTGTGACCTCTCTCCGTCAAATAAATAATAAACTCTTTAAAAAAATTATATTTATTTAAAAAATTATATTTATTTAAAAAAACTAAATAAATTATATTTATTTAAAAAAACTAAATATATTTATTTAAATATATTTATTTAAAAAAAACTCCACATCAAGGAGTACTGTCCATTTTCTCAGAGTATGCATATATGTAGTAATAGGCCTGGAAGGGTAAAACTCTTCTAAACTAATAGGTTTCAACTAATTGGGAGTCAAGATGCTGACATCAGCCCTGGCAATGACACTAAGTGTTGTAGGGTTGGGGCAAGTTGCTTTTTTCTGAGCCTCAGCTTCCCTTTTGGTAAAATAGTGGAAGAATCTATGCTGCATTCACTCTATAGTGATGATGTGAGGACCACATGAACTGCAAAGGAGCTTCGAAAAAGATGAAGCATGGTATGAATCAGGATAGACCTTTCTGGAAGGGTAAAACTCTTCTAAACTAATAGGTTACCTCTGGGAGTAGGGAGACAGGAAATGGAATTGAGAGGTAGCCAAGGAAATTTACCCTTGTTGGTTGAAAGTTTACAATAGGAATGTATTGGTTATGTTTCTGATGATATTACAGTACAAATAAAATTTAAAAGGCATATAAAAATATAACTGCCCTGTTGAGAAGGAACAGGGAGGGTGCAGGGCTGTGTGCCCATGGCCCACTCTGGAAACTTCTCTGATATCTTGGAGCTGAGTTTGGTCTAAACTCTTCATTTTTCATTTGGAGAAACTGAGGCCCAGGAGTTCACCAGGATGATTTGTCTGAGGTTTGCAGTGTTGTTTTCTTGAGATCAGACAAAACGCACTGAAAGTCAGAGAAAGGTCCAGAACCTTCCCTCCCACCGTCTACCACACCACTCCCACCCTCAATGCCTTCCCAGAAGGTGATGGAGATTCTGATTGCCTTAGTAACAGACCTGTTTGAATTAAACATGAGCTTGTTATCGGAGTGAAGGTTAATGACCTAATGATTAACAGCAGAGGCTTACTTGCGGAAGAAGGATTGTGCTAATTGTAGCTGTGAATCCAAAATCCCGGGACTGGAGAGATTAATGTGAGGAAGCTGTGCCTGTCCCACTTCCGGCTAGGAAGAGTGTGGTTCTCCTGCCTGCCCTCACCAACCGGCAGCCAAGAGACTCTTGGCAGAGAAAATAAATAGGGACTCAAGGGCAGTGTGGTTGCACAAGGGAGTCAAGATGCTGACATCAGCCCTGGCAATGACACTAAGTGTTGTAGGGTTGGGGCAAGTTGCTTCTTTCTGAGCCTCAGCTTCCCTTTTGGTAAAATAGTGGAAGAATCTATGCTCAGGACCACATGAACTGCAAAGAAGCTTCAAAAAAGATGAAGCATGGTATGAATCAGGACATACCTCTCTGCAGAAAACCAATTCAGTTAATTTAAACAATATGGAAAAACAGAACTTACCGATTCTTGAAGTCAGAAAGATCATTGCGTGTGTGTTTGTGCATGTATTTGTGTGAATCTGGCTGAGGCACAGGTGGACCCAGGGAATGAATTCTTGTTCCCAGGAATCTTCCCTGTTTCTGTAGTTCTTGGCTGACTTCTGTGTCCTCTTATTCAGGCAGACTCTTCCAGGGCAGGCAAATATGTCTCTGGCAGTGTTAAGCTATGTTATCCTCACAGCTGGTAGTCCCAGAGACAAAACTCCTCTTTCTGGTTCTAGCCAAAGTCCCAGAGAGAATTCTGATATGCCCAGAAAGAACTCCTGCCCGCTGCCCCTCCCTGCCCCCCAGTCGATCCTGAACTTGAAAGAGGCTACTTGCCCAGGGACCCAAGGGAGTATTCTTGTCTCCAGTGCTGGCTAGACACCTCTACTTGTTACCGTGATCAGCAGGCTCTGTCTGTTGCAGTGGGCTGGAACTACTAGTAGCCCCAAGTGAACACGGAGACCTCATGCTGAGCAAGCTGAACAGACAAGGATATGGTCTTGACCCTATGACAGCAGTTATGTGGCTACCAGTCAAAGAAAGGACATGTTGAAGACACGATAGGGCATAACCATGTCATTCTGTAATTTTCTAAATTATAAAATCAGGGGTGCCCTGGGTGGCTCATTCAGTTAAGCATCTGCCTTTGGCTTAGGTTATGATCTCAGGATCCTGGGTTCAAGCCCCACATCGGGCTGCCTGCTTCCGCTTCTCTTTCTGCAGCAGCTCCCCCTGCTTGTATTTTCTCTCTCTGTCAAATAAATAAATAAAATCTTTAAAAAATTATTAAATCAAATAAGATCTATTTTACTTTTAAAAGTAGATCATTTTCTATACAAGCTAAAATCTCTTTCGACTACCACCCCTAATCTCATGACTCACTCCTGTCACCAGTTTTATAACTTTGGACTATTGAATAATACTTAAAAATTTCATTCATTTGTTTACTAAAAAGCTGTATCAACTGCTGTGTATGTGTTTGTGTGTGGGAGCACATGTCCATGAGCTAGGCTCTGCTCCGATAACAGATAATTAAAACATTTTGGTGGCTGAACACGCATTTATTTCTTACTCTGACACAAGCTTGATAAGTATCTCCAATGGGGACCTGTTTACTGGCATCACTGAGGGACTCAGGCTGATGGAACCCAAGAGAGGAAGAAGGAAAAAGTGATGAATTTTGCACTGTCTCTTAAAGCTTCCACCCAGAAGCAAGTCATGTCTTGGCGGAAGCAAGTCACATGGCCTCACCTAATTCCAAGGAGTGAGAATCTTGTGCCTGGGAGAATGGGAAATATTTGGTGGACAGCATTAATGACCACTCCGGTAAGTTTAGCATATCATCTGCGATTTGTTAATTTTATTCAACAGTGTTTCTAGGGTCTATCCATGCTGATACAACATAGATCTCGTTCATAAAGGTAAGTCAATAAGCCAGACGCAGCATAGATACTGTATGTTTCCAACCTGAGGCTCAGTGTCACTAATTACGTTCTTGCTATTCTTGGCTGCCAGTCCAGCAACTGATCAACTAATCAATCTACCATAAATGGATTATGTAAGCGGTGCATTATAGATGCCCTCTTCCAGAAGGTATCAATGAGACAAAGGGTCAGGGGAGCTATTGTTTTGCCCTTGAGGTGCTTGGGGAATGGTTCAGTGGGAGCAGAAGACCCAGTGCTGAGGTGTGGACTTCCAGGGCTGAGAACCTCACAACAGGGGTCCCATCCTGAGGGCTGGAGTAGCCAGACTGGGGTTTCTGGACAGTGTGGAAGGATGTGTGAGGCAGGGACAGGCAGGAAAGTAGAGTGTTTGGTATTCTGAATATGATGGCCGCTCATGTACCAGTCCGTTTGGTCAGACTCATCTCCATCGTCACTGTCATGTGAGCTTGGCTATGTCATAGGTTAAACTGTGGACTTTGAATCCAGGATTATCATTCTTTGCAATGGCTCCTTTAGGACACCAGACCACAATGCTGAGCCAAAGGCACCGTGTCTGGAATCTTTCTTTTCTAAAGTCAGTTCTTTGGATCTGGAAATCACAGTGAAAATGATAATAGTGGGTAACTATTGAATGCTTACTGTGTGCCAGAACCCTCTGGGGTAGGTAGTAATGTGCCATGTCACTCAAAGAGGGGGTGGCTGAGAAGGAAGTAATACATAGCCACAGAACAATGAAGCCAGCACTCACACACTACTCACTACATGCCAGGCTCTCTTAATAAAGGACCTGTGTGTGAATTCATGCTATCTCCGGACAATTCCATGAGAAATATGTTCTATTATTCTTTACAGGATTAAGCACCTGGCCCAAAGCCACATATAACTAGTCAGTGGCAGATACAGGATTTGAAACTAGGCACAGTCTGAATGCCAGGGAGGACTTAAGAAAGTTCTGTATATAGGCTGCTATAATAGGATGCCATAGACTGGTAGCTTAGAGACAACAGAACTGTAGTTCTCACAGTTCTGGAGGCTGGAAGTTCAAGAGCGAGAGACTGGTAGATCAAGCCTAAGATCAAGGCATGCTGGGGAAGGCCTGCTTCCTGGTTCATAGGTGGCTGTCTTGCTGTGGCCTCACATGATGGAAGGTGGAAGGGATCTCTCTGGGTTCTCTTTTAAAAGGGGCCTGATTTCATTCATGGGGGCTCCACCCTTGTGACCAAATTACCTCCCAAAGGCCCCACCTCCTAACACCATCATATTGGGGGTTAGGTTTCAACATTTGAATTTTGGGGGGACACAGAAATTCAGCCTGTGGCAGCCTCTGTTGGCCCGTCTTGTAGTCTGACAAGCAGCAGAACTGGCCCTGTGGCCCTGCTGTCATTGTTAAGTACAGATAGGGCTATTTGTTCCCCATGGGGGTGCCCCAGGGCTAAGCCCAAAGTTTTCTTTTCACTTGACAACTCCTATTATCCATAACATCGCCTGACAAGTCCTAAAGCCTCCATCTGCCATAAAGAGGGTTCTCTGCTGGTCTGATTACCACAGGGCCTTCTTGGAGTGCTCTACAATGTGCAGGTGAGAGGGGATGGTATTTTCTGAGCCACCTGATGGCTGCTCCTCCAGCTGCCCCAGGCCCCAGACCTCCCTCAGGAGGACTGACAGGAGAGTCAGAAGTATGAATCCATCAACAGAAATTCTTAACCTCTTCTGTGCCATGATCCCACTGGGTGAAGCCTCTGGATCTCTTTACAGAATAATATTTTTAGGTGCATGAATAAAATACATAGGATTACAAAGGAAACCAGTTACAATGAAATGCAGTTATCAAAGTATTATAAAAACATTTGCGATATAGTAATATATGTGCTATTTTCTCAACTCATCAAATAATGAGATCTAGAGGTTGGATTAATGACTAGAAAAAGTTCAGAGGAGAGCAAACAAGGAAGGGAAACAAGGCTTCCTGGAGGATGTGGGCTTGCCCTGTGCCTTAAAGATGGTAAGATTTGCAAAGATATGGAGAATGGATCATAAATATTGAATGGAAGAAACAAGGCCAGTATCTGAGAGAAGGTGACCCTGAGCTCTGGTAAATGGGTCACAGAAATTTGGGGTGTGTGAATTCCTTTAACTGGGAGGATGGGTTAATTATAATATTTTAATTACTTACTTTATTTTACTGCCAATGTCCCTTAGTTGCAAGCATCTAAAGTAATAAAGAGACATTTTTTTTTTCCCTCTCAGGTAGCCTTTATTTATTTTTTTAAATTTCTTTTCAGTGTTCCAGAATTCATTGTTTATGCACCACACCCAGTGCTCCATGCAATACCTGCCCTCCTTAATACCCACCACCAGGTTCACCCAACCTCTCGCCCATCCTCCCCTCCAAAACCCTCAGTTTGTTTCTCAGAGTCCAACGTCTCTTGTGGCTCGTCTCCCCCTCCAATTTCCCCCAACTCACTTCTCCTCTCCATCTCCCCATGTCCTCTGTGTTATTCATTATGCTTCACAAATAAGCGAAACCATATGATAATTGACTCTCTCTGCTTGATTTATTTCACTCAGCATAATTTCTTCCAGTCCCGCCCATGTTGCTACAAAAGTTGGGTATTCATCCTTTCTGATGGAGGCATAATACTCCATAGTGTATCTGGACCACCTCTTCCTTATCCATTCGTCTGTTGAAGGGCATCTTGGTTCTTTCCACAGTTTGGCGACTGTGGCCACTGTTGCTATGAACATTGGGGTACAGATGGCCCTTCTTTTCACTACATGTGTATCTTTGGGGTAAATACCCAGCAGTGCAATTCCAGGGTCATAGGGAAGCTCTATTTTTAATTTCTTGAGGAATCTCCACACTGTTTTCCAAAGTGGCTGCACCAACTTGCATTCCCACCAACAGTGTAAGAGGGTTCCCCTTTGTGATGAATAGTTTTATGCATCAGTATGGCTCAGCTATGGTGCCCAGTCATTCAATCAAACACTAATCTAGGTGTTGCTATGAAGACATTTTGAAGATGTGGTTAGCATCTACAATCAACTGAGTTTATGTAAAAGAGGTTACCATTGATAGTGTGGGTAGGCCTCATCCAATCCATTAAAATCCTTTAGAGCAAACACTGAGGTTTCCCAGAGAAGAGGAAATTCTGCATCAAGACTGCAGCATCAACACTTACCTGAGTTTCCAGTCTGCCTCCTCCCCTACACAATTTTGGACTTATACCCCCCACATTTGCATAAGCTAACTCCTTAGTATAAATCTCTCTTCCTCCCTCCCCCCACTACATTTCTGTCTCTCCCTTTACCTCTCTGTTTATCTGTTGATTCTGTTTCTCTGAAGAACTCTGGTTGATACACATGGTATGGTGGTACCAGTTTGTTTAACCATTCATCTTTTGAAGGACATCTGGGTTGTTTCTAGTCTTTGGTTATTATGACTAAAGCTGTTGCAAAAGTTCATGTACAGGTTATTGTAGAAACACAGTTTTCATTTCTCAGAGATAAAGCCCAGGAGTGGAGTTGTAGGTCACATAGTAGTGGCATGTGGTTTTAATTGTCATTTCCTTAGTGGTTAATGATATTGAATGTTTTTCTCATGTACTTATTTGCCATCCTTAAATCCCCTTTGGTGAAATGTCTGGTCATGTCTCTTGCCAATTTTCTAGTTAGTTTTTTTTTTTTTTTTTTTAACTGTGGAGTTTGAGAATTTTTTTTATATATTGTGGATACTAGTCCTTTGAGGAGTCTCCTTTCTGTGGTCTGAAGTCATATGTCTCTGAGGTCTGTGTGAGTTGTGGTACTTATTTAACTTAGAGCTTCTTGGCCCTGCCTCCTGAAGTCCCCACTTGTGCATCTGTGACTCAGTATTCAGGTATAGACCAGAAGGAAACCGTCTGCTGACTTCTGGAGTTTTTTGGTGATTAGCTCTTCTTCCTGGTCCTCATTCCTTAAAATCCCAGCCTGTCTGTCCAAACTCCTATCTCTGTGTCCTCAGCTTAGTGAGATGCCAGGCTCTCCTTAAATCCCCCCTTTCATATACCACAGCCTGGAAACTGTCTTTGCCACAAGGTAGGACAGCTACAGGATTCATATCATTCACTTCTCTTCTCTCAGGGACCATGATCCTGCAACATCTGTTGTTTGAAAAATGTTGTTTCATATTTTGTCCACTTATGAAATGTTGTTTCATATTTTGTTGTTTATGGTGAGAACAAAAGTTTAGTCCCAGTTACTTATCACACCTGGAAGCAGAAGTATTAATCTGTGTCCTTATATTTGGTTAATGTAAGCGTAGACGCTGGGCTGTGCAGGAGGGTGATGTCCAAGAGTTGGTTGGAGTGGGGTGGGTTAGCTAGAGGCACTAGCTCTTTTACTGCTTCTGAATTTTCTTAGGTATTTTCCAACTCTGTCCTGTACTACTTCCTTAGACTGCATATGTCCAGACATATGGAGAGCTAAATGCCTGACCTGTTCTCTGCAGGATTTTGAAGCTCAAGATATAGGCATCATTTTTCCTTGATATGTTAGACAAATACAAAGAAATAATAAATAAAATAAAAATACAGATGTATAAATATGTTTATATCTATTCACACAAGTATATAAAGTAATGTGTATTTGGACCATATGGTTAAAGTCAAGATTAGAAGAGCCCTGAATTGGAAGTTCAAAGACCTTGGTTAGAGTTCAGACTCCCTCATTTATGGATCCCTCTGACTTTGGATGACTCATGAGAATTCACCAAACAAATGCCCTCTAGGTAAACACGTCATAGCAAAGTTGGAGAGGGGTAAAAAAAATTGGGCAGGACGCTGAGGATCAAGTGAAATCACTTTTGTAAACTGGAGAGCACTATGCAAATGTGGGGTGTTCCTGTTAATTTTACACAATCTATGTTGGCAGGGAGTGGATGTACCCAGATACCCAAATCCCTCTGCAATGCATTCTCCATAGAGCAGCCAGAACTCTTAACCAGAGTATCTGTCAGATCACCTCTTTTTCCTTAAAGTTCATCCTCACATGGTGTGCTGAAGCATAATGTTCTATTTCTGCAACACACAGAACTCTCTCCTGCCTCTAGAGCTGGGACTGCCCTCTTCTTGTGTCACCTGACTCTCCCTCCTAGATTTCCCTCATCTTTCTGAATCCCCTGCCATCTCCTACCATGGCTGTTTCTGCCTAATCCTGAAGATTTCAGACCAATATCCTCCCTTCAGTGAGGTCTTCCTGATGAAGTTTTAGACTATACGTGAGGTTTGGTGGGGTGAGGTCTGGAAATGATGACCAAGAAAGAATTCTTAAGACATCTTTGGTGCAAAATGGTGGTTTATTAAAGCACAGGGACAGGACCCGTGGGCAGAGAGAGCGGCTGCCTGGGTTGTGAGGGGTGGCAGGTTAGGTACCATGGAGGTGGGGGATGTAAGGAAAAGGGAGGTTTCAATAGAACTTTCATATGCTAAAGAGGACCCAAAAGATCCGGCCTTGCCATTGCCAAGGTCATCTTGCCCTTTAGCAAGATATTAACATTAAGATAGTTGGGAGATTCCTAAAGAATGTCACAATGTGTCCCACCCAGGAGCGGGGGTGGGGGAAGGTTGGAGGGAGTCAGTTTTTGCTTTGTCCTCAGACAGCCTTCTGATTTCTCATCATTCCCATGGCTCCCAATGCAAAGAGGTTCCTGCTCTGGGATTCTCTTTCCTTAACGGTAATTACACCAGGTTCCGACTTTGCATTCACCTGTGTTCTCTTGTTTACTATGCCTCTCTCCCACTGGACAAGAGCTCCACGAAGGAAGAGCTATGTTTATTTGTTCCCTTCTCATCCCACAGGCTCACACCGGGCCTGGAGACTAAAGAGGAAACTTGCTGAAAGAACTCAATCTTTTACCAAGTGCTAAAAGAGTTCTTTTCTTTTGAAAGTTTAAGCTGCCCTCTAGTGGAAAGTACAATCCAAAATTCAGGCCTGGCTTGCTTGCTTTGTTTTTGTTCTTGCTAATGGGGTCTCCAGACTTTCCAATCAGAGCAGCAAAGACCTAGCGTCTTATCTATCCCTGCAGCAGAGTGGACACTGTGGAATGCCTGCCTAGCCTGGGCCCACATGGAGCTCCCTACAACAGCAGTGGAGGGACAATTTTCCCCCAGTGGGACCCCTCGTCGGCTCTGGAGCCTCTCCCTAACCTCTGTGATGGTCAGAATTTGACTATTCTTACGGGCATTATTCAATGATGCATGAATCCACAGCATCCTGTCTGGCAGGTAGAAAGGAGCTCCAAAAAGCTGAATAAAATGGGGGATTTTATAAGCAGAAGGGGACAGGGGCAGGGAAAAAGTGTGACCTCATCTTTCTTTGGGGGCAGAGGGGGTCTATCAAGCGGATTACCTCACTAGTGCTAACCCAAAAGTTCCAGATTTAATGGCTTATGATTATAGTCCTGTTCGATTAGGTATTAAATCTAGGTTTGGTGATGTGGATTTAGCCCAAGTGACTCCATTTTGGGCCTGTTGTCTATTTATCTCCCTTAATACGTTATATATAAAAAAACAGTCTTAATTTAGTTTGTCCCTTTACTAAGTGAAGTTTAGTGCTCAGTGCCAGCAATACAAAGATGAATGAGACAAAGTCCTTGTCTTCAGAGAACCTATAGCATTGTCTCTGATGCAATGTCACAAGTCGATTAAATCTCTGAGGTTGCAAACTGATGTTCAACAGATATGTTTATTTGGCTGGCCCAGTGTTTAAGTTTTTAAAATTAGTTGCCAACCTTTTAATATGGGAGATGTCTTATAAAAATTGGGTTTCTGACTTCTCTTGGAAAACCAACATGGCAACATTGAGTCCCTCATTACTTCCCATAGGACTTACACAAGAATCCACTTCTTTTCTTATGTCACTTTCCTGGCCATTCTGGGCCTCTCTGTTTGAGACCCTGTAGTAGGAGCAACAAAAGGGGAGCAATTAATTTTGGAAGCAAGTGAGAGGGTGGGTGAAGTTGTCTCAGACAGGGTGACTTCCCAGATGCCATCTTGACAGCCTGAATGGGAGATGGTGGTGGCCCTATGGGACTGTGGCCGGGAAGGTGGGGTGAGAGGAGTATCATGTATGCTGGAAGGTAAACTGCCCTTGGGTTTGGTTTTACAGCACAGCGAACGTGAATCATGGGCAAGAATTCCAGGTCAAATGTTCCAGCAGGAAGATGAAAACGGAGTTGGCCTCAGGAGAGATGTTATGTGTGAAGGGCTTTGTGTCAAATGTGAAGGATGTTGTTTGGGGACTAGGGATCTTGTTGAAATGCAGACTCCCATCTAGCAGATCTGGAGGTGGGGTAGAGACTCTGCATTTCTAACAAGCTCCTGGTCCCTGGGCTATACTTTGAGTTGTTGGGGCTTAGAACACCGGCTGCAATCTAATGGGCCATGGGTCAGATGTGTCCTAGGAAATAAGTTTTTCTGGGTTACATAGTGTTTAAGTTTAAAAAAAAAAATAGTTGTTACTTGTAAACCAGGCATTTTCACATAAAAATCTGAATTTTTCCTCTTCACTTATCATTCTCTGTCATATCACTAAATTTTATTTTTGTTATTTTTCATAACAGACTCTTGTTAATTGCCTTTTTCATTTGTTCATTGTGTATCCTCACAAGGCTGTGAATTCCACGCTGTCTTGTTTGCCCATTTCCCTTGAATTTAGTCTGGCACACAGTCTACACTCTATATGTTTATTATTTGTCAAGTGAATCAGCAAATTCACTTTCCTGTGTGCTCACAGTGATTGCCACAGTCTGTACGTGGCCCTCTTCACTCACTTACGTTACCTCCTGAGAAAGGTGGAGTCAGGACATTCCCTTGGGAAACCCCTAGGTTTAGAGAACCTGAGGGGAAGGAAGAGGAACCAGGGCAGGAAAGAAGACTAGGAGAGTGAACACCCAGAGGCCAAGGGAGGAAAGACTACAGAGGAGGGGTGCTGGGCAGCCAGTGCTCCTATGAAGTAGAGGGTGATGGAGGGAGTTACTGGCCTTCAAGAAAGCAGGAGAGGAAGGCACTATAGAGAAGGAAAGCATGTAGGCTTATAGCAATCTTAAGATTGCTACTGGGCTTTGGAAGGATTTTGGGGGAAGGCAGTTAGTTTTGAGTCCTTATATAGACATAGTACAAGGACCTAGTGGTGGGAAAGAGAGCAAAGATATAAAAAAGGGTGGCTCAGTCAGTTGAGCATCTAGCTTCCCCTCAGATCATGATCTTGGGGTCCTGGGATCGAGCCCTATCTTGGGCTCCCTGCTCAGCAGTGGGTCTGCTTCTCCCTCTCCCTCTGTGATCTCTCTCGCTCTCAATCTCTCATATAAATAAAAAAAAAATTTAAAAATATATAAAAAAGAGTGGGAATAATGGGTGCCACCCCAACTTCGGATAGGTGGAAGATTGAGATAGGCCCCAAGTGGAAAGGAAGAAAAAAAAAAAAAGTCCACTCCTTAGTATAAGGGAGAGGGGGCAGGGAAGGAAAACTCCCATGAAATAGGTGCAACTTACAGGTCTCCATTTAGGGGAAAAGTCTAAAAACATTTGATATAATTAAGCAAGTAATGAATAAACATTGATGAAGTTTTGGAAATTGCATCCAGTTTAATGAACAATTTGTTCTTAATGGAGTTTGCAGCAGCATAGGTATTTTGTCTCCAACTCTTGTGGCCTCCTGTCCCTTTCCAAGATTTTTCCAGAAGCACTGGCTTGGGTAATATATTGACAGCTGATGAAATATTTGGTAACTGAACAAGAAGAGAGCTATGTTGTCTCCAGGGCTGAGGGAGAAAGGTGAGGAGAAATCCTGCTACCTGTGGTGTTTGTGGGCGGGAAGGTTAAAGGGACAATAATGAGAAAGCTAGCTTCATCTTCAAGGCCTGTTGCTTGTCTTGATTTTATTGTTTTGTGTGTTTTCACCTTGTGGAATTCAATAAATATTTGCTCAATGAATGAATAAATTTAAGGTCAGACACTGTACACAAGAGTCAAAGAAATCGTATTTCCTGGAAAAGCTAGTGGAATTAAGTGCAGGTTTCCACAGATGCCTCCTCTGGCTCCATTTCATTTCAGTCACAAGGGATCTGAGGGACATTAGCCCAAGGTCTTCCTCCTAGCCAGTAAGTGGATACATTTTCCCTATGACAACACGGTGCAGCCTAACTGTCACAACCAGGCTCTTGTCCTTCTGTGGGACTCAGCCCACATAGTGTTCTGGTAACCTCTTGCCATTACTCGCCCACCTCAGCTCTGACGGGTCATGGTCCTGCTGAAGCATAAAGGGGTGGTTTCTAGAATTCGGCTGGTTTATAATCTTGGCTGTGCTGGGTTAGATTGGGCAAGTTAGTTCACTTCTTGGTAACTCAGTTTCCTCAAATGTAAAATGAGAATAATAATATTTCCTCTCTCATTGGATTTTTTTTGAAGATTGAATAAAATAATGCAGGTATGTAATATACAACATGATGATTATAGCTAACAGTGCTGTTTTACCTATAGAGAAGTTAAGAGACTAAATCCTCTCATCACAAGGAGAAAATTTTTTTCCCTTTCTTCTTTTATTTTTATTGTATCTATCTTTGAAGATGGATGTGAGCTGGACCTACTGTGGTAATCATTTCACAATATATGTAAATCAAATTGTCACACTGAATGCCTTAAACTTAGAGGATGATGTAGGTCAATTATTTCTCAGTAAAACTGGAAAAAAAAGATAGGATAAGTAGAGCATGCAGGAGGGTGTCTTGCACACAATACTCAATACATGTTAGCAGTTATCATTGGAGATTACAGTTGCCTTTGATTAATAATTATGCATAAACCATACTTTTATTTACTAAATTTGATTTGACATTCTTTGAAAATATTGTGTGTGCATACACAGCAAATGAGGGAGAGGTGGGGGATGTTGAGAAAGACTGAGTCTTACTTGTCGTGATGAAAAATTCACAGCCCCCTAGGTCAATACACTATTACATGGAAGATAAGTTTCTGACAGGTGAAGGACTTGCTCAAGGTAATACCACTAGTAATGGCGGAAACAAGTCTAAATACTGTTTTTTGATCCCCAGTTCAGTGCCTCTAATGCTAACACCCATTTCCAGGCATGGCTTGGTAGTGTTTCAGAAGTCATCCCAGATTATGTTCCAGTTCAATTTTGTCCATGTTAATCACAGCAAACAAAAAACCAAGACCTTGGGCGAGAACAGCAGCGGTTCGTCCGGCCAGTAGGTGGCGCAAAGGCGCTGTTACCCGGTGAGAGGCGGCTGGAGAGGGCGGAGCTCGTTCGGAAATGGGGCAACGTACTCTTTCCTTTAATTGGCCTGAGCTCCCCGGCCCACCATCCAATCAGAAGCGTCTGCGTCACTTTGTTCCCGAGCTAGGCGGCTGCCCGCGGAAATTTGAAATGGCTGACGGATTGCTGGCGGGTGGCGGGCTGGGGTCGCAGGCAATGACATCGCAGCCGGAGCGCACGGGCTGGGCGGTCGAGGAGGAGCCGGCGCCTCTGGAGAAAGGTGAGCACCCGTCTTGTCAGGCCGGAGGAGCCGCCTCCTACAGCCGAGCGTGTCCGCGGTGGCTTGGGGCCGTCGGGACCCTCCGAGGGCGCCTGGGTCTCATAGGCCTTCCGGAGCGGCTGGCCAAGGTGGCGGCGGTGACTGGGAGAGGCACCGACCCCTTCTCAGAACGTCATGGTCGGGAGGTACCCTGGGCATCTCCCCTTCTCCTCGCCCCATCGGGCTTCAGCTTCCTTGACACTGAAAGGGGTTGGGCCCGCTCAGGAATTCCCAGCAGGGATGTCTGGGTGGGCTTCCGGTGTGTTTGTTTGTTTGTTTGTTTTGCGTTCGTCTGTGGAGAGACGTCTCCTCTTTTTCTTCTCAATCTCAGAGGAGCTCATGAATCCTTTCCCAAAAGAGAAGATAGTAAACTCTTGGCCTCAGTAGCTGCCCTGAGCACTGACGGTAGCTGACACGCCCAGAGTTAAGGGAGCCAGGGTGGGGCAGAGTCTAAAAATAGAGCCCAAGTGTAATTTTCAGTGCTGCGTACCTCTTTATGGAGATAACGTTATGATTTTCTTTCCGGATGTTTTAAACTGTTCAGACTTTTCCTTTAACATTTTCAGTTAGATTATGTAGTGGAAAGAGTCCTGGCAAAGGAAGAAAACCTACATGTGATTTAATTACACTGCTGATCCCTCTTGTGGACCGGCAAAAATCACTTGGCCTCAGTTTTCCTATCTGGAAAACAGAGCCAGTGGTCCTACAGAATGGTGAAGATGAAGTGAAATAATGTGTGAAAAGTAGTACTTTCCAAGTGCTGTAAAGAATTGTGGCGGGGGCGCCTGGGTGGCTCAGTGGGTTAAAGCCTTTGCCTTAGGCTCAGGTCATGATCTCAGGGTCCTGATTCGAGCCCCGCATCCGGCTCTCTGCTCAGCGGGGAGCCTGCTTCCTCCTCTCTCTGTCTACTTGAGATCTCTGCCTATCAAATAAATAAATAAAATCTTAAAAAAAAAAAGAATTGTGGCGAAGTAAGGTAGTCTTTACTTTTTTATATTGTGTTAAAATACACATAAAGTTTACCATCTTATACCATCTTAATCATTTTTAACTGTATAGTTCAGTGATTAATATATTCACACTGTTGTGCAGCTATCACTACTATCCATCCGCATAACTCGTCTTCTTGTAAATTGAAACTCTGTACCCATTAGACAATAACTCCCCATCCTCCCCTCTCTCAGCCCCTGGCTACCAGCATTGTACTTTCTGTCTCTATGACTTTGACTACTGTGAGTACCTCATGTCAATGAATTCATACTGTATTTGTCTTCCTGTGACTGGCTTATTTCATTTAGCATCATGTCCTCAGGGTTCATCCATGGTGTAGCAGGTGTCAGCATTTCCTTCCTTTTTGAGGTTGAAAAATATTCCTTTGTATAGAGATATTACCTTTTGCTTATCCATTCAACCACTGATGGACGCTTGGGTTGCTCCCACCTTTTAGCCATTGCGAATTATGAACATGGGCGTAGAAATATGTTTTGGAGATCCTGCTTTCAGTTCTTTTGGATATATACTCAGAAGTGGAATTGCTGGGTCTTCTGGTAATTCTATTTTTAAATTTTTGAGGGACCACCATACTGTTCTCCATAGCCCTGTACCATTTTCATTGCCTGCAGCAGTGTATAAGAGTTCCTATTTATCCACATCCTCACCAACACTTGTTTCCTTGATAGTTTTTCTTTTTTTTTTTTTTTTTTAAGATTTTATTTATTTATTTGACAGAGATCACAAGTAGGCAGAGAGGCAGGCAGAGAGAGAGGAGGAAGCAGGCTCCCTGCTGAGCAGAGAGAGATGCGGGGCTTGATCCCAGGACCCTGAGATCATGACCCGAGCCGAAGGCAGAGGCTTTAATCCACTGAGCCACCCAGGCGCCCCTTCTTATTGTTTTTGATAAAAGTTATCCTAATGGGTGGGAAGAGAAGGCATTATTTCTCTAATAAACATTTATATATACTATTTGATGGGTAAGTGATTGACAGATAATTTATTGAATTAATGAATTGAAACAGGCATGCTGTCTTCATCTTCACTTTAAAGGAGAGGAAGCTGAGGCACAGAGAGATTGCCACACAGCTAGTGAGGTATTGATGTTTTCTGAGGCTCATGTGCTTTGGCATGTGAGTAGTAGACTTGAGTACACTATGGGTCATTTGTGGGATCAAGTAGTTCTGGTGGCCTGAATAGAGGCAAAGATTCGAAGGAAGGAGAAAATATGAGGAGCAGCGGGCAGTGGGGTGGGGTGTGGTTGAGAGAAAGATTGCTGTTAATAACAGTCTCAGATATTCTCCCTGAAACAACCCGTGGAAATTATTTTGCCAGCTTAAATGTTACCCTCAGCATTATTTATTTAGTAGTTTTGTCTATTAAAAATATCATATTATACAGAATTAGATATGCCACTGATCAAATCATGGCTTATGGAACATAATTACATACAGCCCAAACCTAATGTGATTAGCATTTTCTAATCCTTTCTTTAGACACAGTCACTGAAATTGGTGAGGAGGAACCTTTAGTAAAGTACCTTTAGCGAAGTAAACCTTATGCATTATTAAACATCTCTCATCCCTGTTTATTGAGGGACCATTGACAGACCGATATTGCAGAAAATTAAGGGCGGCTTCAGCTCATTTGTGAAGGAATATAGGAAACTAGCTCCTAACTTTAATGCAGCTTTATGGAATAGTTTTGGGGAAAAAAGTAACTGAAAGCTATTTGACCATTGTAAGTTGGTAGCTATAGTAAGAATCATAACTTTATCCTTTGAAGGAGATTTTTAGTGATTGCCAGTGAATCAAAAAAACCCTTTTTCTCTGCCTTCCTGAAAAACTTGTCAGAACAACAAAGACTTAACCTATGAAAGATTTTAAGTTCTTATTGTTTCAAAGTAGAACTTGGATTTTGAGATATTTTTAAGTTTGGAAAACTGATTTCTTCTGACGGTGATAAAGGTAAATAAAGCATCACACCCAAATCCTTATTTGTATTTTGTTTAGAATTTCTGAGCAAGGATATGAAATTAGAAGCAGTCTGTAAGCACTGGAAGTGTCTGGGATAGTTAAACCTGCTTATTTTTGTTCTTTTAGCTCTGTTCCAAGATGAAGATTCATGCAGTGATTGCAGCAGTCATGATAAGCCAGGTTCTAGTTTACCAAGTTTTGTGCCTGAAGGAAAGACTCATTTTCCAGAAATATTCCAGACAAGTCAACTTTTGTTCTATGAGCGATTCAGAGCTTATCAAGATTACATTTTAGGTGAGTAGGTTTGTTGTTGTTGTTGTTTGTTTTTTGTTTTGCTGCTTTTAATCTTTTCAGTTTACAAGTAGATTTCAGTCTCCAGATTGCCAATTAGTTCTGAGAAAATGGATTTACTAACTTTTCTCTTCTTTATGCAGTCTCAATTCTTATTGTGTTTAATTTGTTTGTAGCTGACTGCAAGGCCTCTGAAGTAGGAGAATTCACAGCTGAGTTCCTGGAGAAGGTCCTTGAACCATCTGGATGGCGGGCAGTCTGGCACACTAATGTGTTTGAGGTGCTGGTTGAGGTAAATTTAATTCTGTTGTTAACACATTTGTCTCTAGCTAAAAGCACTTTCCTTCAGACTGTTAGAGCCAAAGTGCTTATTTTTAATTAAAGTTTATGAGCTGATTGAAAATAGCATGTTTTTCACATCTAATTGTCATGGTGTATGAAGCGTTTCTCAAATTTTAAAGGCAGCCAAGGAGGAGCTACTCGGGAATTGAGGTGGTTAAAGTTCCAGTGTCCTTTGACAAGGGGAATGGATTATAAACCTATGAAGTGGAGGAGGTATTTGAGACCATTTAAAAAATAAAGAGACCTCATTATGAAGTCAACGGAGTTTCAATTAATTTTTTACCTTCTTAGTTGTAGCTCATTAAGTAGCTCAAACCAAACAGGCATTTTAAAACTGGCCTATTTTTTGCCTAACAAATTTGTAGATATGTGGTTAATCTCTTGATAATGTGTCCCATTGTCAAAAGTAAAAACGATCTTATTTTTCAACTGACTGGGCCTTTTACACTAAATTTGCACTCTAATTACAGCTGTGAATTTTTCTCAGTATTTGTTAACTGGACCACAGAAAACCCTGTTAACCTAAAATGTTAAACCAGGGAGTGAGAATACAAGTTGTTGCTGCAGCTCTTTGAGAAAATGACATCATTTACTGCAGTGATTATGGATGAGGCAGTGGGTTGCAGCTGTTTCTGGTGACTTAAGTTTTGTATTATGTTAATATGTTTGGTGACAGGAAAGGCCTATTAATTTGGTTATAATAGTGTTGTCATTGGTCGTGTCCTCCATACATGTCCAACTGTCAACATCCACCCTGATCCACTCTCCCAAAGTTGTCAAAGTCATTTTTTTTTTCTAAAGATTTTATTTATTTATTTGACACAGAGAGAGAGATCACAAGTAGGCAGAGAGGCAGGCAGAGAGAGAGGGGGAAGCAGGCTCTCCACTGAGCAGAGCGCCCCATGTGGGACTTGATCCCAGGACCCTGAGATCATGACCTGAGCCGAAGGCAGAGTCTTAACCCACTGAGCCACCCAGGCAACCCCAAAGTCATTGTTTTAAAAGATAAATGTGTCAAAAAAAAAAAAAAAAGGAGAGAGAGAGAGAAATGTATCATTCTTCTGCTTAAAATCTCTAAAGCCATGGTGTTGGCTTTGTGGCTTTTCATTGTCTAGAGAATACAAAATCCAAGCTCCTTCCAATGCCGTTTCTGTCTTGATCTCTTTGCCCTTTTCCCTCGCCCCATCTCCTGCTGCCCCTCCCCCGCCCATTTCTTTCCTTCGGTTCCAGCAAAAAATACTGCCAGTCTGCTGCTCCAGCAGCCAAGTTTTCTCTGCCACAGGGCCTTTTTACCTTCCTGCTCTTCAGATGGCTGCTTCCCTTTCATCCTGTACATCACAGCTAAGAAGTGACTCTGACCATCCCAGCAAAACCAGACCACCACTCCTGTTTGTTATACTTTGTTACATGCTCATCACCATCTTGTTTGTCTCAATTACAGTGTAAGCTCCATTTGGGTAAGAGCCAGGCCTTTCTTGTTTATTTTCTATATTATGGAGGAAGGCTCCCTGTTCCCATTACCTGCATAATAAAATCAAGCTATTAGTAGTGTTTTGTATGTATCTTAATTTTGATTTCCATGTAAGTCACATTATCTTAAATTTCAGGTCACAGATGTGGACTTTGCAGCCTTGAAGGCAGTGGTGAGGCTTGCAGACCCATACCTCTGTGAATCTCAAGTGAGCTCTTTTACCTTGGAATGTATGAATGAGCTCCTCGATCTGAAGGAACATCGGTTGCCCCTGCAGGAGCTGTGGGTGGTGTTTGATGATTCTGGAATATTTGACCAGACAGCCCTTGCAATTGAGCATGTCAGGTAAAAAGAGAGGAGAGTTGATAAAAATAACCTTGTCGCCAGAAACTATGGATGAAATGCAGTAATTCTAGTCTGTGTTATATCTCCAGATTTAAAACTCATACTGTAAATTTGGTCATTGCAGTATTTTAAAATATTCAAAGATAGGGGAATCTTGTTTAAATTAAAAAGATTTAAAAAGCATTTTAAATTTTCATTTGAGATAATTTCAGACTTACAGGAAAGTTGAAAAAAAAAATACAAAGAATTCCTGTATGGCTTTCATTCAGTATCCCCAAATGTTAACAAAAGATAGGAGATTCTTTGTTTGATTTGCATATGTTTAGAAACCCTTAAAAGTTCTGGATGCTAAGGCTTATGGTTGATATACTTGAATATGAGGAAAGAAGAGAAAGTGAAGGAGGTGGTACACCATGTCTTGATAAGACATATATATATATATTTTTCAAGATTTTTAAAAAAAATTTATTTGACAGGTAGAGATCACAAGTAGGCAGAGAGGCAGAGAGAGAGAGGAGGAAGCAGGCTCCCCGCTGAGCAGAGAGCCGGATGCGGGGCTGGATCCCAGGACCCTGAGATGAGGGCCTGAGCTGAAGACAGAGGATTTAACCCACTGAGCCACCAAGGCACCCCTATTTCTCGAGAATGTATCTGGCCAAAGAAGGTTTCTTCTTAGGTCATTTCCAGGATCCTTAGGGGATATGTTCATGCCTTTCAACCTTTTTTGGCATACTTGAACATGTGCTCTTCTTGTCCTTTCAGTGAGGAGGAAAGCTCCTACCTGGATTAAACGGTATACCTTTTTTTTTTTTTAAGTTTTAATTACAGTATAGGTAATATACAGTGTTATATTAGTTCCAGGTGTACAATATAGTGATTCAGCAGTTCCATACATCACCCTGTGTTCATCAAGGGAGCACTCCTTAGCTCTCATCACCTATTTCACCTATCCCCCCAATCACCTCCCCTTTGATAATGATCATCAGATAGATCTTTTGTCATGTAGTTCCTGATACAGGTACTTCTTTTGGATCCTCTGTGTTATAAGTATATTCACTAAGGAAGGCTGACTTTTGTCTATTTAAAAATGGACTTCTAGTTCTCTAGGAACTGGGAGAGTTCCTAGAGAACTCGCTAGGAACTAGTGTGGCATAGTGTCTTGTGGTTTTCAGTTTTTGTACCATTAGTGAGTTAACCTGTTTTTGTTGAGCTTAATTTGAATGCTCTACAAAGAAGCAGGGTATCTCAGGCCCTGCTTCCAAGATGTTATGGGAAATTTCTAATTGTACCCAAGAAATTTTAACCCTGTATGTTCAGCATTAGGCCTAGCAATACAAATCTAAAGAACTGGCCTCTGTCCAGAACCAATAGAATCAATTCTCTTATGTTTCTCTCACTTGAAAAAAATCTTTCAATTGAAGCATTTGAAGGTAAAGGGATAATCGATGAGTTTAGGAAATTAAGAATCAGGGAGCTAATCTCTAGGGGTATTGAAGTTGGTAGAAAGACTAGTATTTAGAATTAGTAATGGTATTATTTGAAGGTGAGCCTGGCAAATTTATTCTTCATTTTGAGGGCTCAGATTCTGGTTAATGCCCAGAAAAGTTCAAATTATGCAGGTTCTCATTTGTTTACTCAATGAATATTCAAGTGCTGGGTCCTGAGTTGAGGGGTAGATGTGACTGGAGCATGAAGCTGATACAATCACCATCAGCAGGGGCCGTCAGTCTAGAGGTGGGAGATGAATCCTAATCACACAAAAGTGCATATGTGATTGGAAACTGCAATGAGTGTAGTGAAGAGGTGTAGAGTGTCCTAAGGCTAGGTTAGGTGGCAATTACATGGTTGTCTCTTGAGGAGATGGCATTTGAACTTGGATCTGAAGTATTGGCTAGGTGAGAGGGGCTGTGGCAGGGGTAGGGAGGGAACAGGTTCAGGAGCTGAATGAATTTAAGGTGCTGAAAGGCCAGTGTGGCTGGAACAGACAGTAATGGAGGAGGTTTAGGAAACCAGTTTAGAGGTTGTCAAGAGTCAGAAGATGTAGGACTTTGCTAGCTGGTTAGTCATTTTTGTCTTTAAGAGCACTAGGGAAGCACCAAAATGTTTTTATTCAAAGGTGAGTAAGAACAGCTTTGTATTTTGGCAAACAAATGCAGGGAGATGGACTAGGAAGCCCAGGTTAGGGACAAGAGAGTGGACTAGAGTGGGGTATGGAGAGGACACATGGAGGCTTCCTGAGAAGGTAGGATGGCTGGGACCTGGTGGTAGAATAGAGCTGGGGGATGCGGAGATAATGAGTGGATATGGCAGAAGTCAAGGTTTCTGTCTTGAGGGAATAAACACCAGCGGATGAATGATGTAGCAATGTCCAGTACAGTACTGGTGAGCTTACTACTCGGGGGTCTTAAAATGTAAGTATAAGATCACCAGGTGGAGAAGGTGGACAGCCTGCCAGCATGTCGCATGGAGGCTGGAAAGAACTTCTGAAATGGGAGTTTGCATAAAAGAGGTCTGAAGTTAAGAGAGGTGCTCTAGAGCCAGATTGGGAACCCACGGAATACCTCCACACTCAGGATTTTGAACTTCATTCTGAGGGTAGGAACCAGCAGGTTTTTTTTTTTTTTTAAAGATTTTATTTATTTATTTGACACAGAGAGAGAAATCACAAGTAGGCAGAGAGGCAGGCAGAGAGAGAGGGGGGGAAGCAGGCTCTCCACTGAGCAGAGAGCCCGATGTGGGGCTCCATCCCAGGACCCTGAGATCATGACCCGAGCGGAAGGCAGAGGCTTTAACCCACTGAGCCACCCAGGCGCCCCAGCAGTTTTTTTTTTTTTTTTTAATTGAGTAAAGGCATGCTCGGGTTCCTTTTTCTTTTTTTTTTTTTTCCTTTAAGATGACTCTAGAGGGGGCACCTGGGTGGCTCAGTCTTTTAAGCCTCTGCCTTCGGTCCAAGGCCAGGGTCCTGATATGGACCCCTGCATCGGGCCCTCTGATTGGCTGGCAATCTGCTCCTCCCTTTCCCTGCTCTTGCTTGCTCTCTCTCCCTCTAAAAAAAAAAACAAAACAAAACAAAACAAAAAAACCCGCCAAAACAACAACATAAAAAGATGACTCTAGAGGATGAAGAGACTGGCAGTCTAATCTATAAAGATTAAGAGATGGCTTCATTTTCGCTGCTCCTTTTCATAGCAGAACTTCCTGGCAGAGTTTTGTATAGTCTCAATCTGCACTTCGTGGCATTTCAGTAATGCTTCTGCCCCACAGCACCACTGAAGGTGCTTGAGGTCATCAAAGTCCTCCTTGTTCTCCTTCCCCATCATCTCTTCTCTGATCTCATCTTGCTTTCCCTCTTGGTCACATTCTAGTTATTTGGTCATTCCCATCTTCTTAACTCACTCTCCTCCCATCTTCTTAGTCATCTTGGCTCTTGCTCAAAACTTTAAAATGTTGGAGTTACCCAGGGATCCATCCTAGGCTAGCTACCCTTCCCTCTATTTAATCAGCCTTGGAAGCACATTAGAATCACCTGGGAATTGTTTTTTATAAGAGTATTCCAACTAATACATGAGGAAAGAATGATAGGATCAGAATATCAATATTTTACAACCTGAAATAAATAAAGTTTCTAGGCAATGATCATGATTGGCTGCTACAACCATTGGTTGAAAACTCATAGGGAACTTTATAGTGGATGGATCAGGTAGACAAAACTGAATCCACTGGTCTCTTAACCTCATCATCAGAAGAGATGACCAGGTGTCATATACTTCCTAATGGAAGTACATTGTGTCTCCTTTTAAGTATCCTTGCCCCCCTCCAAAAAAAATCTTTCCTAAAGCTGATCAAGTCTTTAGATCTTACTATTTACCAGAAGTGAAAGAAACAGAAGAACATGTTAGATGACCCCATGAAGATGCAATCAATAAAATTCAGAGTGTGGAAAACTTATATAAATTGCAAGGAGAAAAGGAGGGAAGGATAATTTATAGAATAAAAGTGATTTAGTTAAGTGCAGTGGCTGACCCTTGTTTGGATCCTTATTTGAACAAGCCAATGATAAAACAACAACAGCAATAATAGCAGAAGAGACAAACAGGGAAAATTCAACACTAACTGGATATTTGGATATTAAAGAATTTTAACTTTTCTTGATATAAAGATTTATTTTAGAGCTACATACTAAAATTTGTGAATGATATTATATGTTTGACATTTGCTTTAAAGTAATCCAGTGTCGGTATGGTGGGGGTGGGGAGCAAAGAAGTGAGTGGGTAAGGTAGGGATGAAATAAGATTGCCTATGCGTGGATCATTGTTGAAGCTGGGTGATGCAGCTTCATCATAGTATCATGGTATTCATGATACTATTTGCTCTTGTATATGTTTGAAATTTTCCATAATAAAAATTTGTTCATTACTTGGATAGGTTTAAAAAAATTAGATTCTGTATCTACCTCCCACCCTCCCCAAAGATTCTTATTTATTGGTCTGGAATAGGTTTGAGAACCAATTTTTAAAAGCTTCCAAGACGGCTCTAACATGTAGCTAGGTTTGAGAACTGCTGCCTTATATTATTTCCCTAGATGATCTCATCTGTTGCTTTAATGCCATCAGTAAGCTGACAACTCCCAGATTTATATCTTTAGCCCTGACCTTTCCCTTGGGCTCTGGGTTTGTTATATTCATCTTTACTCTTGACATCATCCACTTGGAGGTCAGATAGGCATCTCAATTCAAACATGGAGAAAACAACTCTGTTTTTAACCTAAACCTGTTTTTCTCCAAGTCTTTTCTGTCTTAATAAATGGCACTACCATCCACCTAATTATAGATGGTCAATAAAACTTTCCTCTTTTTTTGATTTTATTTATTTAGAGCATAAGCTGGTGGGGGGAGGGATAGAGGGAGAGGGAGAAGCAGATGCCTCACTCAGTAGACCTGGGACTCGATCCCAGGACTCCAGGATCATGATCTGAGCTGAAGGCAGACATTCCACAAACTGAGCCACCCAGGCATCCCAATAAATAGTTCTAATTAAAGATCATAATGGAACCAGTATTATAGAAAAATTTCTCTGGCCAATCCATAGAAGTTCTATGACTCATGACTGAAGTCTAGCATTTATGCAGCTTTCTCTATTGTAGCTGATACAGTTGTTTCGATTTAGTCTTTAGCTTGCACACCTCCAGAACCCTAACACTGAGCTAGTGATTAAATTTGAATGATTTGAATTTATATTTCAGGTTTTTCTATCAAAACATTTGGAGGAGCTGGGATGAAGAAGAGGAGGATGAGTATGATTATTTTGTCCGATGTGTTGAACCTCGATTGAGATTGTAAGTTAGTGACCTGTACGTGTTGGAAAAATAGCTGCCCTGGTTTCATTTTACCCATCTGGTGTATGTATACTTCAGGGGGCCCGCACACAGAACAGGACACCATACAAATAGTATAACCCATTAAAAAGTTATTAAATGAAACTTGTACAAGTGCAGAGAAACCTACTTTTAGCTTATAAAGTGAGTAACAACAGAGTTCAGGGACACTGAAGTTAAAGAGCTAACTTTTATAAAATAAAACTCAGTTGAGCTGATGTGTTAAAAAAAAAAACCTCCCTGTGTTAAATTCAAAGACAGTTGTTTGAAAAATAGTGAAATTAGTTGAATTAAAGAAGACTTCTTTTTTAATTTTTTAAAAGAGAACTTTAAAAAATATTTGGCTTTATTCTAAGTTCCTACAGTAAAACACACTAGGTTAAACCAACAGAATTATTTCAGGGTGTTTTGTCAAGTTTTTGTCCTTGAATCCTATTTGACAAATGGATGAAAATATGGAACAGTTAATATTGGTAGTGCATAAAAATTTCCTAAATAGTGAAACACATTCTTTTTCTAATTTGTCATATTTTAATAGGGAAAAATGCTTACATTACAAAAAACCCTAGCTTAATGGTGCAACCCAAGTAGTTGTTTTGCACTGATTTTGTTAAATGTGGCATTCACATTTCCACTAGATGGTACTCTAAGACTAGGTAATTTTTCTTGTATTCATAAGTGGTAATTTAAAGGCAGTGCTGCTATAAGAATAAAATTAGAACTGGCACTCAAAAAAATGTTGTAGAAGGTAATTTTTTTTTTTCCTGTGTGAAAGATGATTTGGTTACATAAGATAAGGCAGTAACCCATTACATTTTTGTGGAACCGAGTTAGATTTAATAAGTTTCTCTTGGTTTATATGGTAAATAAGAAGTAAAAAAAAAAAAAATGTGAAAAGTCTGGTTAATGGTTCTACCTGATTTAGAATTATGTATGATTTCTATTTAGCCTTTCCAATTTTTCCATTGTGCATTTCCTATTTTCCCATAGTGTATTCAATAAAATGCCAGGATTTCAATAAGCTTGCATATATTCTAGTTTTGGTACACTTGGCCTTAGAAAGCAATGATTGGTTTTGACTGAAGTGAAATGTAATGGTAGGTGAATATTGTGTATCTAGCAAATTGATCTTGGAAAGGAATATATTCTGATTTGACAGCTTTACATGTTCAAACAACAAGAAATGATTTACATATATACCTTGTACATCACTGGCAGATGGGAAAGCATAAGGGAGGAATTGTTTTCAGTTATGGAGAAGAAACTATGGTACTTGGTAGGGAAACTGGAATGTTATCAAATGTAGGCAGACTCTTTATAAAAGGTCCCTGGGCAAAGATAGGTGTACTGTTATCAACAGGCAGGATTTAAAGGGAATCAAACCATATTGTCTTGATTTTGCACTGTGAGGTATATGTTTTTCCTTTTTAATTCAAAACTCTGTGCTTCAAAGCTGTGTCTGAACACAGGTGTTGGTTCATTGCTTTTAGACCACAAAGTATCACTTTAATGAAAAGAAATAAGCTGATTGGCATGGATATTGGAAATGCTAAGAAACTTATTTTAAAATTTGAATCTTAATCTTCATAACTTAATAGACCTGATCAAGCAGTCAGTGGTTTGGTTCCCAATTTTTTGTTTGCAGAGTAGATTTCTAGAATATCTTTAAATGAGTATGGGTTAACCAAAGCAGACAAAATCCATGCTTTTCAAGCTTCACCTAATTCATTTAGTTGAAAAGTGGAAAAAAAATTATTTTTTATTCATTTTAAATACTGTTTGAATGTTAAGTATAATTTCATGTAAATTTGTTTAGGATGTAGTTCTTTTTTTTCCCCCCATCTTATTTAGAGCATGACTAAGTTGAAAAAACATCATCTAAGGCAATAGTTTTCAGCCTTGACTGCACATTAGAATCCCCAAGGAACTTTAAAAAAAACCTCTCTACTTCTAGAGATCAATTTTATTGGTCTGAATGGGGACCTAGCATTTGTATTTTTAAAAGCTCCCCAGTGATTCTAATATGCAGTCAAGGTTGAAAAACTCTGGCCTCAGGCATAGCTAGTCAATAAACTTTTAACTGAGAAATGAAGCAATTATTTAAAACTATAGGTAATGACAAGAATATTGCAGTTTATTTTCAAATCCATTAATTTCACATCTGTTAACGTGATTGTACTACATTCATAAATTATTTTATTCCATCTAGAAATACTTTTTGTTCTATCTATATGTTTGAGAAGGTATATAAACTAATAATAAATTTTAAGTGCCAATAAGGTTGTCCAATACAAGGTTATTTTGTTTTAATCACTCTCTAGTTTAGTAATGGCGGCTTTATATATTTTTTTCCTGTGACTGTCAAAGCCTTACATTTTTGAAACATACTGTAATAATCTTCCTAAGGGAATATTCAGCATAATTTTGTGTTGTAGTGCATTAAATGTGAGGAAGGACTAAAGCCAATGCTTGAATCATTTTTAATTTTTGATCCTATAACTATGTTAATCTTCAAAATTATTATGAAACTATTAGGATACTTCCCTCCCCACCCTGCCCCACACTCCCAGATTGTCGCCCGACATCTGCTTATTAAGATTTTGAATCTAATATAGGAGAACATAATTTTTTATTAAATAATGTTACAAATGGTAAAACATGAACTTTCAGTGTTTCTAAAGCACAAATCTAAGGACAAAGCAACTCCCCAAAGCAAGAAACATTAGTGACTTTAACTAAGTGGTCCTTAAAACTTGAAATAGCTTCCACTTATAATAGAGTGCTATTCAGAAAGACTTTACATGTACCTGAGTTATGTACGATAAAATGCTTTTCTTCCTGGTCTTTGAGGACCAAATGGGCTGTTTTAATGATAGGAAAATGTGTCAGAAAGGCAGTGGATTTTAATTGGCTTTTAAACTTTCAGGCATTATGACATCCTTGAAGACCGAGTTCCTTCAGGACTTGTTGTTGATTACCGCAATCTGTTGTCCCAATGTGAGGAGAGTTACAGGACATTTTTAAATCTGAGAAGCAGTTTGTCAAATTGTAACTCTGATTCCGAGCAGGAAAACATCTCCATGGTTGAAGGGTTAAAATTATATTCAGAGATTGAACAGCTGAAACAAAAGCTAAAACTCATTGAGAATCCTTTGTTGAGGTATGTGTGTCTTTGTTATTCCTACTTAGTTGGCATCTTTTCTAACCAGCTGTCTTACTAAGAACTGACAAGTCTGTTGGTTTCTCTAAGATACGTGTTCGGTTATCAGAAGAATTCGAATATCCAAGCAAAGGGCATTCGTCCAAATGGTCAGAAAGTCATGCATGTGGTCTCCTCCACCATGATGACTGGTCTGCTGCGGTCTCTGCTCAGGGACAGGCTTTGTCAGGAGCCTTGTGAGGAGGAAACAGAAATTCAGGTAAAAGGAGTTTTTTGCCTGAGGTGGCTTTTTTTCTTCGAATTCACTCCAAGGTTTTCTTGAATTCTACAAAGCATTTACAGGAGCTTACCAGAACTATTCTTTTGTGAAATGGGTAGTAGTGAGAACCCTGCCTGTCATCAGCATTAGGAACTTACCAAGCATGTGTTGATCATGAGGAGATACTTAAGTATGTAGTTTTGGCTCCCTTTATAAAGTGAAGCATGAGGGTACCTAGAGTGATATGTAGGTTGCCATTTGGGGGTGTATATTCGCAATCTGTTTTTGTTTTCTAGTTCCATAGTGATCCGTTATCTGCTATAAATGCCTGCTATGAAGGTGATACTGTGATTGTTTGTCCTGGCCATTACATGGTACATGGTACATTCTCCATTGCTGATTCCATTGAGCTGGAAGGTGAGTCTGGAATATCATGCAACCAAACTCTCTTGCATGATACGCTTAAGAAAACAGTAAGTCACTTGGAGCTTGCTGAAGCTCCAAGAATCTGATTTAATCCATTTGATTTCAAATGAGTTGCCCTAAAATATTAAGAGTTTTGAAAGTATATGGGGGATTGACTCAATGTTTGAGCAACTTGAGGTATGATTATTTGTATGTGTTGGGAAAATAAGCTTATAGAGAAAAAAAGACCATTAGGAAGAAGCATATTTTCCAGATTGTAGGTGGTTCATGGAGAGGAAATCTCATTTCTAGAATAAAAATTTTTCCTAGCAGTATTTTTTTAAAGTTTGGTATTTTTATTAACTGCTTACTCTTATTTCTTATATGTTATGGATATGTTGATGCATGGATGGTTTTTTGTTTTTAAATTTAACATATTTTTGCATAGGTATAGGTCCAACTTGAAAGTGGAACCAAAAATCTTTTATCTTATTCTTTATTTTTATTTTAAATTACTTTTAATTTTATTTTTCAAAGATTTATTTATTTGAGAGAGACTGTGAGAGAGAGTGAGCACCATCAGGAGGAGGGGCAGAGGGGGAAGAAGACTCCCTGCCCAGCAGGAACTCCATCCTGGGACTCCATCCTGGGACTCCGGGACAATGACCTGAACTGAAGGCAGATGCCCAACTGAGCCACCCAGGTGCCCTTATTAATTCTTTAAAAGCTTGCTGAGGGGCTTTTAAAGGTGGTTCAGTCAATTGAGTGTTTGAATCTTGGTTTTGGCTCAGGTCTCAGGGTCTTGGGATCAAACCCAGCTATGGGCTTCACATTCTGCGGGGAGTCTGCTTCTCTCTCTCTTCCTCTGCCCTTCTCCAACTTGTGCTCTTGTGCTCTCGCTCCAGAGGGGGAAAAAAAATTAAAAGCTTGCTGAATGTCAAATTCTACACTTCCGTATCTTGACCAAAGTGTACTTTTGAGAACATTTATGTTGAAAGATTCTATTAAAAATAACTTTTTAGCAGGCATCATCATATTGTACATTTAGAGAGATTCCTAAATTTAGGTTACGTTACAATTGTTCATCTCGGTCCCGTGTATTTCCATAACGTGTCAAATTTAAATGCACCTGTTCAACTATTTACCAAAAGAGCTTCAAGTTAGCAATAAAGCTTGTAATGCAAAAAATCGTTTATCATTTTGGGACTTGTGCAGCTGTTCACAAACTGCTTAAGCTATGTTCTTTATCTTTATCTTGTCAAAACTTCTTAATGGAAACAAGGCTAGGAGTTTAATTTCCTGCTGTTCACTAGTACATCACCTCACCCCCTTTTTTGTTTTATGTATGTAATTTTTGTTCTTTCTCCTCTCCAATATTTGACATATAATAGATGTGTGTGTATAAATAACACATCTGCAGGATAAATCACTGCAATAAAAACACTTTATTTTTTGGCATAGTGAAAATAACATTGATATTATAGATTTTATGGTGGATAAGAGTTCTTCCTAGATTGGTGAGGGTATTAATAATGAAATTGTCAAAGTATAATAAATAACCATATAGAATTCTGATAGTTGAGTGTAAAGATTAGTAGATTTACAGACAGAGGGTATTTCTGAGAATTTGAGAAATCCTATGGTATCTTAGTGTGAATTTATGGAGTACTTGTTCATGAGTAAGATTAAAGGTTATCTGATATCTTTTCTGATCTATAACTAACACTTATCACAGGAGATATATAATTGAGTACCTACTGTGTTTAGGGTGTTACTAGTACTTATAGTAGGGTTTTCCTTTCTTGTTTAGAACATATCTTCACTTAAGTGATGGTTTTATGTTTTAAACTACTAAGAATAGGGCTCCTGGGTGGCTCGGTCGTTAAGCATCTGCCTTTGGCTGGGGTCATGATCCCAGGGTCCCGGGACCCAGCAAAGCATCAGGCTTCCTGCTGAGCAGGAAGCCTGCTCTTCCTCTCCCACTCCCCCACTTGTGTTACCATTCTCCCTGTCTCTCTCTGTCAATTAAATAAATAAATCTTAAAAACCCTACTCAGAATATGTAGTATGTTTATGCAATAATCTGTTTTTTCTCAATATGACAATTCTTTTATTATTTTTTATTTTTTTGGTGATAAAAAAAACAATGGTTATTATAGAAAATGTTCCAACTACAGACAGAAAGAATCAGGAAAAAAAAATACTCAAAATCCAATCATCCAGTCTACCATTGGCAGCATTCCCAAGTATGGAGTACTCTAGGATTCTTCTCCAGTGTCCCTGAAATCTTGTCTGTGTCTTTTGATGTGGTGACTGCTTTCATTTACTCAAGCAAAGGCTCATCTTAGACAATGAGAGTTATTTCTTACAGCTTTGTTTATGTGCTTTTGTTTTATGATAAAAGTCAGGCAACTTCTCTAGTTTTCTGATACTTCAGTTTTTTGTAAGCCCATTCAGAGGTCTGGCCTGTATTATTACTTTGGGGTTTGTAGAGATACAGTGTTTTTTATTGGTTCACAAGGTAGACCTATTTCTTCAATAATTAAAATGGTTTTAAGTTTATTAGATTGGAAGTCGGTCTGTTAAAGAGAATACTAAAATTATTGTGTTCTGTTAGTCACCGTACACAATTAAAAAAAAAGAAAAAGTAAAGGAAAAAAGAATACTAAAATTAGAAAATCTTGAGAAATGCTTAGGTTTTTTTAAACCTAATTTATATTAGAATAATAGAATTTCAGAGTTGGGAAAAAATTTATAAGGGTTAAGTGCTTTAAAGCTTTTTGAACCAGCTGTATTTAGGATTATTTATTTTTATATAGCAGTTTTGTAGACAAATTTAGTGCTGAGCTGGTCTGAGAGGGTTGATAGGTTAGTCTTCCTGAAATGGGGGCAAACTGAGGAATTGTTATTATTAAAAATTTTATACCCTAGTTTAAATAAAACAAGATATGTAGGGAGATAATTAGATTTTATTTAAATGCAACTTGGTTGATTGGTCTCATATTATTTGGAGCCATTTGAAATAGAGAAATCTATTGTAGCAATTTTAGTGTAGACATTTCCCCTCACTCATCTTAAATGCTCTTGTTCTCTTCCTTAGGGTATGGTCTACCAGATGATATTGTGATAGAAAAGAGGGGCAAAGGAGATACTTTTGTGGATTGTACAGGTGTAGATATTAAAATCTCAGGCATAAAATTTATCCAGCATGATGCTGTAGAAGGAATCTTGAGTAAGTATCTGAATATTTCCTGTGTTATTTTGTTCCAGGTTTTAAAAGAAAACTTTACTGTTCCTAGAAGATGCAGTTTAACAAACCACTTCTGAGTATGTGAAAGGCTGATTAATTATTTATGTACATAACATGATGACTAAGAAGTTACTCTAAAGTAAAAAATAGGTCAGCCTATTCTTAAAAATTTGTTAGTTTAATATTGATTTCCTTGTGATCTTTTTTTTTTCCCCCCTTTTAAAGATTCCAATATTGTGGTCTGTGTTCTTCGTATTCGATTTAGCCCTAGACTCAGTCCAGGTCTATTCACATTGTGCTGGTACTGGTTTTCAAGAGTCTTAAATTGGGTCTCCTTTTCTTTTCCCTTCCAAGATACTCATGAAAGTTACTTTCTGATACTTTTTTTGGTAATGAAAAGTGCTTTTTAACTTGATTTTGCATTTCTGAGATCAATTCAATCATTTTTAAGAATGCTGCTTTTAAATTTTAGTCATTATTTTATAAACTATGAGTCCGTAATTCTAGTATCAAAGTTTAAATGGTAGCTAGAGAAATATTTAGACCACCTAATGTCACCTCGAGACCATTTCTAATATTGGAAAACACACAGTACTTAAAGCATTTGATTGCATGTTTTCATCCTAGTCATTCACCGTGGTAAGACCACATTGGAAAATTGTGTGCTGCAGTGTGAAACTACAGGAGTCACAGTGCGAACATCAGCAGAATTTTTAATGAAGAACTCAGATTTATATGGTGCCAAGGTAGGATAATCTCTTATCCTTTGGGGAAATAGTTTAGGTTTAAGTTCTAAATATGTAAACAAAATGTGGGACCAAGATGTAAATGCATACTCCTGTTCTCTTTCTTCAAAGAGGTTCAGACAATTTTAGGTATTAAGTCAGCCAGGTTCAGTTGTATAAGGAAGAAAAATAAGAAATCTCAGTTACTCTGTGCTAACTCTGAGAATTTTAGACCCTTCACATTTGTTAACTTTATAAATGATTTTATAGCAATTGAAGTTTAGTTGCTTTTGCTTTTTAATTAGACTTTTTATTTTGAGAGAATTGCTGAGATAAAATGTTGTAAGAAGTAATACAGAGAAATCCTGCATTGTATGCTGTTACTACTATTGCTTCTTGGCCTTTTGACTATGATCAGGTATATTCTGTTATTGTAACGTCTTGCAAAACTGTAGTACAACAGGATAACGTCTGTTCAGTCAAGTGGAGTATTCCCGTCACTCTAGGGATCCTGCATATTACCTTTTGGGACTGGCATCCACTTGCTTCTCCTTCAGACTTCTTTAATCATTCTCTTCTCCATTTCTATTATTTCACCATTTCAAGAATGTTATGTAACTGTAAATCATCATGACCTTCTGGGATTGGCTTTTTTCACTCAGTACAATTCTCTGGAACTTGATCCAAGTTGTAGGTACCAATTGTTTGTTCTTTTTTTATTGCTGAGTAGTATTCCAGCATATGGTTCTTGCAGTTTATTTAACTGTTCACCTGTTGAAGGGTATCTGGGTTGTTTCCAGGTTTTGGCTATTGTAAATAAAGCTGCAGTAAACATTTGCATACAGGTTACTATGTGAACACTTTATTTCTCTGGAGTAAATGCCCAGGAGTGCAGTTGTAGGACACATGGTAGCTGCATGTTTACTTTTTTTTTTAAAGACATGGTCAGACTTTTCCTGAGTACTTATATCATTTTCATTCCCATCAGTGATGTTTGGATGATACAGTTTCTCCATATCCTCACCAGCATTTGGTATTTTTACTGTTTTAATTTTAGCCATTCTGATAGGTGTATGGTTTTTTAATTTAATTTAATTTAAAATTTTTTTAAAAGATTTAATTTAGTTGACAGAGAGAATGAATGAGCACAAGTGGGCAGAGCAGCAAGCAGAGGGAGAAGGAGAAGCAGGCTCTCTGCTGAGCAGGGAGCCTGATGTGGGGCTCGATCCCAGCACCTTGGGATTGTGACCTGAGCTGAAGGCAGCCACTTAACCAACTGAGCCACCCAGGCGTCCTTATAGGTGTATGGTTTTAATTTGCATTTACCTAGTGGTTAGTGATATGAAACATTTTTTCATATGCTTACTCTCCATCCTTCTCTTCAGTGAAATGTCTGTTTGTGACTTCTGCCCACTTTCTAACTGGATTATTTGTTCTTTTTAACTGTGGAGTTTTGAGAGTTCTTTTTTTTTTTTTTTTTTTTGAAGATTTTATTTATTTATTTGACAGAGAGAAATCACAAGTAGGCAAAGAGACAGGCAGAGAGGAGAGGGGGAAGCAGGCTCCCCGATGAGTGGAGAGGCCAACGCAGGGCTCGATCCCCGGACCCTGGGTTCACGACCTGAGCCAAAGGCAGAGGCTTTAACCCACTGAGCCACCCAGGTGCCCAGAGAGTTCTTTTTATATTGGATACTAGTACTCTGGTGGATATTTGGATTGCAGATTTTTTTTTTTTTTTTTTTTTTGAGAGAGAGAGAGAGAGAATATGCGCACACATCTGTGAATAGGCAGGGCGGGAGGGGCAGAGGGAGAGGGAGAGAGAGAATCTCAAGTCCGGCCATGGCACCATGTCCAGCTCAGAACCCTACTTGGGTCTTGATGCCATGACCCTCAGATCATGACCTAAGCCAAAATCAAGAGTTGAATGCTCATCCAACTAAGCCACCCAGGTAGGTACCCCTGCAGATTTTTATGCTAGTCTATAGCTTGTCTTTTCATTTTCTTCACATGGGCTTTTATAGAGCAAAGTTTTAAATTTTGATGAAGTATAAGATACCAATTTTTCCCTTTATGGGTAGTGCTTTTGGTGTTAAGTGTAAGAACTCTTTGCCCAGTCTTAGATCTCAAAGATTTTCTCTTATTTTTTTTCCTAAAAATTTTATAGTTGACATTTTACACTTAAGGTCATGATCCATTTTTGAGTAAATTTTGGTATAAATGTGAGTTTTAGGTTAAGGTTTATTTATTTGCCCATAGATGTCCAATTGTAACCACATCATTTCTTGAAAAGGTTGTCCTTCCTCCAATAAATTGGTTTGCACCTTTGTCAAAAATCATCTGGGAAATTTGTGTGGGCCCATTTTTGTGTTCTCTATTCGGTTCTGCTGATCTGTATAGTTGTCCCTCTACCAATACCTGCTATTGTAAAGTCTTAAAATCTGATTGAGTGATTCCTCCCACTTTATTTGTCTTTTCCAAAATTGTTTCAGGTATTTTAGTTTCTTTGGATTTCAGTGAAAGTTTTAGAAAAAAGATTTTTTTAAAAAAGACTTTATTTATTAATTTGACAGACAGAGGTCACAAGTAGGCAGAGAGAGAGGAGGAAGCAGGCTCCCCGCTGAGCAGAGATCCCAATGCGGGGCTCAATCCCAGGACCCTGGAATCATGACCTGAGCCGAAGTCAAAGGCTTTAACCCACTGAGCCACCCAGGCGCCCTGAAAGTTTTAGAAAAATATTGTCTCTATCTAAAAAAAAAATCTAGCTGAGATTATGATATGAATTCTAGTAAACCTCTATATCAATTAGGGTAAGATGGACATCTTTTTTAATGTTAAAATTTTCAATCTTGTGGACACTATGTCTCTCCCATTTATTTACATCTTTGGTTTCTTTCACCAGCATTTCCATAATTTTCAGTATACAAGTCTTGTATGTGTTTTGTTAGATTTATATGTAAATAGTTAATTTTTTTAGGTGATTGTGAGTCATCTCATGTTTTTAATTTCAATTCCACGTGTTCATTTCTATATAGAAATATAATTGACTTGTCTTATATCCTGTGACCTTCCTGACTTTTCTTAGTTCTAGGTTTGTTTTTGTAGATTCCTTGGGATTTTCTACATAGACATCTGCAAATAGAGATAGTTTTATTTCTTCCTTTCTGATATGTGTGGTTTTGTTTCCTTTTTTTTGCTTTATGGCACTGACTAGAACTTCTAGCCAGTGGTCAGGGTGGATATCCTTACCTTGTTCTTGATATTAGGGAGAATGTATTCAATATTACACCAATAAGTACAAGGGTAACAGTAGGCTTTTTGTAGATATTCTTTTTTTTTTTTTTTTTAAGATTTTATTCATTAGAGAGAGAGAGACAGGCAGAGAGAACACAAGCAATGGGAGAGGCAGAAGGAGAGGGAGAAGCAGACTCCTTGCTGAGCTGGGAGCCTGACATGGGACTCGATCACAGAACCCTGAGATACTGACCCAAGCCAAAGGCAGACGCTTAACTGACTGAGCCACCCAGGTGCTCCGTAGATATTCTTTATCAAGTTGAAGAAGTTCTCTGTTTCTGTTTTGTAAGAATTTATATAATGAATGTATATTGACATTTGTCAGATTTTTTTTTTTAAATATTTTATTTATTTATTTATTTGTCAGAGAGAGAGAGAGAGAGGGAGCACAAGCAGGCAGAGCAGCAGGCAGAGGCAGAGAGAGAAGCAGGCTCCCCACTGAGCAAGGAGCCCGATGCGGGACTCGATCCCAGGACCCTGGGATCATGACCTGAGCCGAAGGCAGCAGCTTAACCAACTGAGCCACCCAGGCGTCCCTGTCAGATGTTTTTTCTGCATCATTTCATATGATTACATGATATTTCTTTTTGGATGAAAGAAAATGGTGGATTACATTGATTTTTCAAATTTTGAGCCAGTTTTGCATCTCTAGGATAAACACAACTTAGTCATAGTGTATATTTTTTTATATATTGGTGTATTATATTTGCTAATATTTTGTGAGGAGTTTTTACATCTGTATTAATGAGGGATATTGAAGTTTTCTTTATTTGCACTATCTTTGTCAAGTTTTGGTATCAGGATGTTAGCTTCATAAAACAAATTTGGCACTAGCTTGCATTAAGTCTTTAAATGTTTGGTAGATCTTTCCAGTGAAATCATCTGGACCTGAAGATTTTTTTATTGCAGTTTTAAAATTTTGAATTCAGTTTCCTTAGTAGTTATAGGGCTGTTAAAATGACCTATTCTGTATGAGGCGAATTAACAGATATGTTCATAGGCTACAGAGCTCCTATGAGTGGGCATCAGGTCAGTGGGTGAAGGGCTTTCCTGTCTGGTGGCAGTGGCGGCAGTGGCCGCTGGTGTAACAGGTGTTATATGTACCACCTCCCACCCAGCCCATTAGGCCTCACACCAGCCTGGGGAGACCGGTGACAGCTCTTCTGTTAAGTTGTCAAATTAACATATTTCTAGTTGTTTGTAGTATTCCTTTAATCTTTTGATTTCTGCAGGGTCAGTGCTGCTATCTCAATTCATTCTTGATATTGGTAGTTTGTTATGGTCCCACAGGTCCCCAAGGCTCTATTTACTTTTCCTTTTCAGTGCATTTTCTCTCTGTTGTTCAGATTGGGTAATTTCTGTTTTTCTGTCTTCCCAGTTCACTGATTCTTTGCTCTGTCTTTTCCTTTCTGCCAGTGAACCCATCCATGGAGCTTTTAATTTCAGTTATTTTTGAGTTCTGAAATTTCCATTTGGTCCTTTATATCTTCTGTTTCTTTGCTGAGGCTCTCTATTTCTGTATGTGCCTTTCATTTTTCATTTTTTTTAAGTGTGTTCATACTTGCTCATTAAGCATTTCTTAGCATGGCTGCTCTAAAATCATTGTGATTCTAACATGTCTGGACATCGTGGTTTTGGCATCTGTTGACCATCTTATTCAGTTTGACATCTTCCTAACTTTTGGTATGGTGAGTGATTTTCAGATGAAACCTGGACATCTTGTATTATATTATGAGAACCTGGATCTTCTGTTTTAGCTTTGGACACTGGAGCTTTGGTGGAGTGGAGGTTAGTGCCTTGTTACTGCCAGGTGGAGGAACGTGTAAGTCCAGGTTTTCCATTTAGCCTCCACTGATACCTAGTTTGAATGCAGGAGCTGATACTGCTGGGAGGGGGTGGAAATTCTGGTTTCTCACATGGTGTCTGCTGACACTGTGCCCCACAGCAGTAGCCTTGTTATCACTGGGCAATGGTGGAAGTCCAGACTTTCTACATGGCCTGCTCTGATATCACTCTAGTGAGGAGGGGGAGTGGCACTTTGTTACTGTTGGATGGGAGTGTGTAGTCTCCACTGATGCTGGTAGGGCCTTGTTACTGGCTGGTGGGATGCAAATCCTGGCTTCTTGCTTGGCCTTCTCTGACACCACACCATTGGGAGAGTTGGGGTGCCACTAGGCACCAGCCTTGAGAAGGTGGAAGTCTATTCTCTCCTCTTGGCATTTGCCAGCATGCATAGGGATGGGCCACTGTTTTATCTTTGCTGTTTGGCTGGCATAGAGCTATAACTGTCTGAAAGTTTTCTGTCTGTCTAGGCTGCCTGGTCCTTTGGCTGGAGAGAGCAAGCTTTTCAGGGGGCTTATCTGGTCTGTGTCTGGTGTTAATGGATTGCCAAATTCTTCATCCTCAAGTTTGGGGAAGAAAGCCCAATTAGCAGATCTTTTACCTAATAGAGAATTAGACTGGTGTGAAGTGGGCCATGTGGACATATATGTTCTTGTATCTCCAATGGGGGAATTAATAATAAATGTTTTCTCATGGCATATATTACTCTTAGAAAAACAACTCAATATACATGCAATAGATGCGTTATAAATGGTTAATAGCAACTCTTCTTCATATCTGATATTGTGTATGAAATTATTCCAAAAAATTATTTCTTAAATAACTATAGAAGAGGTTTGAATAAATGATTTTTACTTCCCAAAGTGCTTAGTATAACTTCAGGAAATAAATTCTTCCTGTTACTATTACTTCTTAATTGGTACCATGTGGTCCCAAGGCACAGTGTGAAAGGGCTGGGCCACACATGGATCTTTCTGGTTACTTCGTATAAATGAGACTCTTGAATTGGCTGCTAATTTTAATGTGTGTAGTAGTGAAGTCCATTAATTGTTTAGCTCATAGAAGTGATTTTTAAGTTACATTGGGATATTTTAACACTGAGGTGTTTTTAAAAATATCGGGTCTTTTTTCTATCCTTATATTACAATATTTTACTAGACTCATACTGTTCTCCAACTAATTGACTATCTCAGAGAGGATGTTCACGTTAAATAAGTGCAAAATTGTTAAATAATTTGTTCTTTTTCTTTGGCAGAATCAGAAAACTGACTTGTCCAGAATGAAAGGGAGTGGGACAGTAATCAGGTGTTGATAATCTTAGCCAGTGTTTTGTGTGTGTTTCTGTGTATGGTTTTTGAAAGTGATAAATGATAGACAACTTTCTGGAAATGGAACAAATGGAAATGTTGATTAGAAATATCTAATAAGCTTTCTGTAAAACACTTTATATTTACACCATGTTAAGTTTTAAGAAGTGATTGTAATAAACCTTCTCTTGTAGTCCTGCCTTTAAAAAACTGATTGTGATACCTTAAAATGTAACTTGTAGGGTGCTGGTATAGAAATATATCCTGGAAGTAAGTGCACCTTGAGTGACAATGAAATCCATCACTGCAAGGAAGGGATACTCATTAAGGTGAGTGTACCTGCTAAAACACCCTCTTTCTAAAGAGTTGGAATGGTTTCATTTAAGAAATAATTATGTTTCATTAAATTCCCATGTTGAGTTCTATTGTTTTCTGTTTTTGAAAAGCACAGTTTATATATCTTAATAATTATCTTGATGTTGATAGTTGGTGACTGAGGGTCTTTTGTGAGAATACTTTGATGTCTATAGATCTGTAGAAATGACAGAGGAATGCTGTGTCACTCAGACCTCACAGACGGTGCTACCACTTATTAATAAGTGTAGCTCTCGCCTTTATTTTTAGAATAGACCGAAAAAAGTGAGAAGATTTTTAAAATCAGGTGTGTTGAATATGACAGTTCCTTAAAACATTTGTTTTCAATATCACAGGACTTCTTAGATGAACATTATGACATTCCCAAAATATCCATGGTGAATAATGTCATACATAATAATGAAGGTTATGGTGTTGTCTTGGTGAAACCTACAATCTTCTCTGACCTGCAGGAAAATGTCCAAGACGAAACTGAAGGTATGCTATACTTAGTGATTTTTTTAAATAAAAACCAGATCTAGTTTATTTTATTTCAGCACTAAACTTTGATTTAGGATCTTAGTCTTCTTCTCCTCCTTAACAAAGATAACTTGCATATGCTTGGACATAGAGATAGAGAAGCTTAGGGGACCTGTTACATTATAGACTCTCAGGGTGAAGAAACTTTCAAGGTCAACTAGTTCACCTATACATTCAAAACCCTGGTGTGTGGTTTCTTTGGTTGCCCAGTTCCCTTATCATGCTTGGCTTTCTGTACATTTCTAGAATAAAGCTGGGCACATGACAGCAGCAGTAGCTCCCACCGGCATATGTTAAGGGTGGAGACAGAGAAGTGCGTGTGCCAGCTTGAAGCCTGCATTTCCTGGAGGAGATCATGGAGTTTATCTCTATTTTTTTATTGGCAGAATTAATGCTTCCCTGTCAACTGTTTTTCTTGGCAACAAAGCTGAGCTAATTCAGTAGGAAATTCATGAGTTTCAAGCCATGACCCAGATTACTATGAAATCTCAGTCAGAGGGATTAAGCACTGGCATGGGGGGAGGAAAGAAGTCCTTGTCAGCCTTTAGGACCCACTCCGGTTTTCTGTGAGTTCTTTTTCTTCCCACGGTTCGCGGGTCAGAAGTCCAGGTGGGCTTGGGTGCATTATGTACTTAGGGTCTCACAAGGGTGAAATTGAGGTGAATGGGCTTTTATCTGAGAGCTCTGGGGGGAAGATCTGCTTCTGAGCTCATTCATATCCTTGGCAGAATCCATTTCCTCGAGGTTGTAGAAGTGAGGTCTCCATTTTTTTCTACTGGCCGGGGATTGTTCTCAGCTTCTAAAGAGGCTGCTCTCAGGTGCTTGCCCCATAACCTCTCTGTCTCAGCAACCTTCCTTAAGAAACCCTCCCTCAAAGCAAATTTTGCTTGTGCTTCAAATCTCCCTCAGGTTTTGAATTTCTTCCTGCTTTCCTCTTCTTCATCTAGCCAGAGAAAACCCTCCTTTTAGAGTCCATATGGTTAGGTTAGGGACACCTGAATTACCATCTTAAAATCAGCTGATTAGTAACCTTAATTACATTTGCAAAACCAGTTTGCCATTTAACAATCATGAGAGTAACACTGGGGTTTGGGCTTCAGGACCATCTAGAATTCTGCTCCTCAATAAACGCTGATGACGCTGGCGTTAGCTGCTAGAGTGGGAGTTCCTTTAGGAAGAGTGGCACTGTCTTATTAATCTTTGCATTTGGCTCCTAACACCAGGCTTTGTGGGTGGTAAATACCCAGACAAGGTCCGTTGAGTGAATGAGAGTCTAGGATATAAAGAGAAAAGAATTCAAAATTGGTAGTCCTGTATGAGGGTCAGAAAGCCTTGGTACAAAGGGTAAGACAGCTGTTCATTGAGATACTTACGGCAAAGAGCTTATAGAATCCAGTTGGATGATAGCAGGAGTCCTTGGCAGAAAAAAACTTGAAAGCTCTAATAGAATGTAGAAATATATATATATTTTTCATTGTGTTATTTTGTACATTTAACTTTATTTGTTATAATCTGTTTGTTTCTCCAGAAGATAGAGCACTTAAAACTCCGACAAGTGAGGAGGCAGGCACAGCGGAAAGCATGGATCTAGAAGAGCTGATTCAGTGTGCAACTGGCAAAATGGAGCTTTATGCAAGATCCAGCCTTTCTGAGCAAGTCGAAGGCAACTGTGAAATTGTAAATGAACTAGTTGCTGCCTCCACACAGAAGGGCCAGATGAAGAAGAAGAGGTTGAGTGAACTGGGGATCATGCAAGCTGATGACAACTTAATGTCACAGGAGATGTTTGTTTCAATTGTGGGGAACCAGTTCAAGTGGAATGGGAAAGGGAGTTTTGGCACATTTCTTTTCTGACCACCATGATGTAAATAGATAGCAAAATATTGGATTTTGTACATGCTGCCCCAAAAATCACTGCTGCTATCATAGTTCGCTTCATGTCTATATTTTATGTTTGATAAATTTGATTGGGTTTGAGTGAAATGTACTTTTATTTCTATTGCAGGTGTTGCACATGAAACATTCCATCTATATAAGGAGGGTCATGAAAACATATAATATAGAAAATACTTAAAGATTAATTATCTAGAAAGTCTTGCTTTCAAACATGTCATTCTGTCATATTATTAAGCCTGTCAGTAACTTTCTAGTGTAAATACACTTTTTAACCTAGCACTTCAAAGATGAGGAAGAAAGTCAGGGGATGCAAGATGAGTGCCCAGAAATGCAGTAAGTGTCAAATGTGCGGTGTTCTTACACTTGTCTTTTTTCCCAAATTATAGCAAGTCTGATTTCCATGCCGCATTTGCATCAAACTTGTCTTAAAATAAAAGCTTTTATGATTGGGATGTTATCTGCATAATCAGACTTATTATTGAGAATCTGAGTGGGATGCATTTTTATGTTGAACTGTGTAATCATCAGAACAGTAATAGATAGCACGGCAGGTCTGAAACATATGAGATGTGTTATTTCAGCCAATGCATCTGTAGAGCATTTTCACTGTTGCTGAATATGATTAATTAAAAAGAAGGTGTTTTTCTTTTGCTATAACAGTATTCTGATCAAATTTCTAATGTCTTACACACAGTGATTACTTTTACAATCTATATCAGCTCTGTGTTCTTGAATTCTGTGTTCTTGAATGTTGTATTGTAAAACACAGCTTTTGAAAAATATTTATATTTTTAAAAAGTATATGGGACATTAACATGATTACTTATTAAAATTAAAATGATGAAATAATAAATTGAATGTTGTTATATTTTTCCAGATGCCTTTTGGTCCATAGTGCTATGTAGCATATGTGGTCCTTTGGAATGCACACAAATTTTTTTTTATCTTTTTAGTGTTTCAGAAGTATTAAATTTTTCTTCAGTATGGTTATTTCTTATATTTAGATACATTATTTTTATTTTTCAGTTGCTACTAAATGTGGAAGAATTTATGTTGGGTATTTTGTTTGATCATTGAAAGGCATTTTTCTTTTACTCTTTTTAAATCTGTTGCAGAGGTAATGCTAATTATTTCTGCATCAACTTGAGTCAAATACTGATTTAAAAACCACTTATTCAACTTTAAAAAAAAATCAGATTGGTTTTCCAATCAAATTTCCACTTTATCTTGGAGTTTAGATTTCATATATTGTAACTTGCTGGAGTGTCAAGAGAATGACAAGTAGCAAGATAAGTAAAGTTAATACCTTCTTTATTCCTTTTTATAGCATGATAGTTTTTGGATTTTATTTCTATTTTAGTTAAATCTAAACTTACATTTTTATTCACGTGATAAGTTATTAGTGAGTAGGCCTAATGCATTCTTACTTAAGTTATGTAGAGTACCTTTTCCCTCAATTGTGAAGAGTTGAACACCTTAGATGACTTAGTATAGGAGGTAGAGAGAGTGCTCTGAAGGGATGTGGATTTGACATTTGAGGTGAAAATACTGACTTGGAAGGACTGTCTTCAATGTTGATTAAATTACCATATGTCCTCTCCTTGTGGTCTGCTCTTAGTGTAACCTTGGATTTATGGCAGGTAGCAAAGTTCTGTACCTTGATTTGAGTATTTGAAATTTTCTAGAAGTATCTCCTTTGGTTTCTTATTCTGTTATTATGCCACAGATATGTTCATGAATGTGTTTTCATTCATTCAGCCTAAGGTTGTTTATTCTCCAGTGTGTCCATCCCAATTTTCTAGAACTTCTGCAAATTTTAGTTGTAGGAGATTGGAGAAATACCCACTTATCAGACTTGGCTCTTCGAAGGAAGGTTGAGGAAATGTAATAGAACTTTCACGAGCACCTAGAAGTAATCCCACTTATGTTGCTTTGTAATTTGATGTTTTTATTTCTATTATTTTCTAGGAAAAAAATTCCATAGGCTTTATGGAAATTGATGATAAGGTCTTAATGCAATTTTTTTTTTTTTAAAGATTTTATCTATTTATTTGACAGACAGCGATCACAAGTAGGCAGAGAGGCAGGCAGAGAGAGAGGAGGAAGCAGGCTCCCTGGGAGCAGAGAGCCTGATGTGGGGCTCAATCCCAGGGCCCTGGGATTATGACCTGAGCAGAAGGCAGAGGCTTTAACCTACTGAGCCACCCAGGCGCCCCAATGTACAAAATTCTCAAAGTCTCTTTTTTTTTTTTTTTTTTAAGATTTTATTTATTTATGAGAGAGAGAGAGCGAGCGAGCACAGGCAGACAGAGTGGCAGGCAGAGGCAGAGGGAGAAGCAGGCTCCCTGCAGAGCAAGGAGCCCGATGTGGGACTCGATCCCAGGACGCTGGGATCATGACCTGAGCCGAAGGCAGCTGCTTAACCAACTGAGCCACCCAGGCGTCCCTCAAAGTCTTTTTTAAAAAAAATATTTTATTTATTTATTTGACAGAGAGAGAGGGCAAGAGAGCCAAGAAGCTGTAGCTGCAGTGGGAGAAGGAGAGACAGGTTCCCCGCTGAGCAGGGATTTTTTTTTTTTTTTTTTAAAGTCTTATAAACAAGCAGATGTTTAACCTACTAAGCCACCCAGGTACCCCTATTTTTTTTTTTTTAAGATTTTGTTTATTTATTTGACAGAGATCACAGGCAGAGAGGCAGGCAGAGAGAGAGAGGGGGAAGCAGGCTCCCTCCTGAGCAGAGAGCCTGATGCGGGGCTCAGTCCCAGGACTCTGGGATCATGATCTGAACCGAAGGCAGAGGCTTAACCCACTGAGCCACCCAGGTGCCCAGATGCCCAGATGCCCCTATTTTTAAAGTCTTATATGTGTTAAAGTGAACATTCTCCTCTTTTCCCAGTTCTCACTATTAATAGAAAAATATATATCCTTTAAAAACAATAAAAAAGGCATAGTATATAAATAGTATATAACAGCAAAAGTTTTTTGCTGTTTTTCTCTTAACATATTATAGAAATCTATGTACGTACAGATCCATCTCAATCTTTCTGTTGACTATGTTAAGCTCCATTGTCAGAATTCTTTCATTTATAAGTGATAGAAATCCAATTCAGACAGGATGATGAGGGTTGGTTGCTGGAAGCAGGAGGTCTGATTTTGGGCATGATTGGGGGGTTACATCCTTTAATTCTGCCATTCTTGGTGTTGGCTTCATCCTCAGGTTGGCTTTTTTCATGTGGTGTAAAAATGGCGCTCTGTAGCCTGTTTTTATGGTCCCAGAAGGGAGAGAGACCTTCTAGGGTATGGTTGGTTCTGCCAGTATTGCTTGTCCTTTGACCAGACACTAGAAACCTGATGGAAGGTACCATCTGTTCTCACTGAGTCACATTCTAAGAGGGGTGGAGCTTTGTGATTGACTCATTCTTTAGGTGGTGTAAGAGCAGTTTCTAGAGGAAAAGCGTTCTGTTTCTAGAAGCAGATGGAAGGGCTGCTTTGGAGGCAAAAACAGATGTTTCACCAGAGATGGATGAGGCATAATTTAATGTAGTCCCCTGTGTTGATGGGCTTTCAGGTTTTCAGTTTTTTTTTATTACGAAAAGACACACCTAGACAAAGGATGTCATCGAGGAATACTTCAAATGCAAGAAATGAAAAAATAAACTTAGTTCTTGTTCCACAAAAAAAAACCCCAAACGAAAAAACAACAAATAGACACACCTAAAAGGATGCAATGCAACACTTGTGAAGATTTTCTGTGGTTAAATTATTGAATGAAGGTTGGCTCAGTCTGTGGAGCATCTGCCTTCAGCTTGGGTCATGATCCCAGGGTCCTGGGATTAAGTCCCACATAAGGCTCCTTGCTCAGCAGGAAGCCTGCTTCTCCCTCTGCTTGTGCTCTCTCTCTCTGACAAATGAATAGAAACTTAAAAAAAAAAAAAATTATCGGATGAAGACTTTTTGGGTCGTGGGTTGTGGATTTAAATTTTGATAGGTATTGCCAGACTGTTCTCTAAGGAAAGGAGCACTGCCTTATACTCCTGTCCACAGTATATGGGAGTGACAGTTTGCCATATTCTGATAATATTGTCAATTAAAAAAATAGCTTGGGACACCGGGCTGGCTCAGTTAGTAGAGTATTTAACTCTTGATCTTGGGGCTGTAAATTCAAGCCCCATTTTGGGTGTAGAGATTACTTAAAAACAAAAATCTTGGGGCACCTGGGTGGCTCAGTAAGTTAAAGCCTCTGCCTTCAGCTCGGGTCATGATTCCAGGGTCCTGGGATCGAGCCCTGCATTGGGCTCTCTGCTCAGCAGGGAGCCTGCTTCCCCCTCTCCCTCTCTGCCTGCCTCTCTGCCTACTTGTGATCTCCGTCTGTCAAATAAATAAATAAAATCTTTAAAAAAAATCTTAAAAATATTGCTTATCTCATGATTGAAAAAATCATTTAGACTTGTGTTTATCTGATGACTATTTGATTTAATATTGTATCGCTAACTATATTTTCATATATCTGTTTTTCAGAAAGTTGCCTGTTGTTATCTTTTGTCTATTGTCCTATTGGGTGGCTTGACTTTGTTATTGATTAAAAGGAGTTTTATATAGGGTGTTTTTAATCCTTTGTATTGCAAGCATGTATATATATATACATGCATTTATACATATAAATGGATTTATAAATGCATGTATACATATTACATATAAGCATACTTATATAAAAGTATATATGCTTATAAATATATGTAGTATACATGTATATACATAAAATAATCTCGAGCTATCTGAGCTTTGTTTATGATATTTTGTTTTACTGAAATTTAAAAATTTTAATTGTAGTCACATCTACTCTTCGTGGCCTTGTGACTTTTTTTTTTTTTTTTTTTTAAAGATTTTAATTTATTTATTTGACAGAGAGAGACAGCAAGAAAGGGAACACAAGCAGGGAGATTGGGAGAGGGAGAAGCAGGGAGGCCGATGTGGGGCTGGATCCCAGGACACTGGGATTGTGACCTGAGCTGAGGTTAGACGCTTAATGACTGAGCCACCCAGGAGTACCTGGGTCTTGTGACTTGTTTACATAAAGCTTACCTATCGCCAGATTATAAAAATATTTCATATTTTAGTACTTTTATAATCTTGTTTAAATTTACATTTCTGTATCTATAATATGGTTTTGTGTATGGTGTGATACAGAACTCTTTTTTGCTTAAATGGTTAGTGAGTTCTCTTCATACTATCTATTGAATAGTTCCTCCTTTTCCCACTTACTAGGAATCTTGCTAAGTTCCCCTGTTTGTCTACTTCTGACTCTCTGGCTTCAGTAATACTGACTAATAATCTCCAGCTAAATGTAGATTCTCTTACCTAGATCCAAATGTACTCAATCAAATGTGGCTGGAAAACTGTTTCCTGGTTACCCTCCATATAGCAAGGTGTTTCCTAGTAAGGTGACTTGGGGAAAATGTAGTCTTACTCCCACACCGTTCTTATTTTTTCAAAACCTTGGCTATTGAGCCTTTTTTTTTTTTTTTTTAAATCTGCTCTTATCAGTTTTTTGGATACCAAAAAATCATCAATTTTAAGTCAATAATTCTCTGGGTCTTGACAAATGTATGTATCTGTATAACCACTACCAAAACCACAATGTTGAATGTTTCTATTATTTCTAAAATTTCCCTCATTTTCCTTTGCAGTCAATCCCCTGCCCCAGTGCTTACACCTTAGAAATTACTGACCTGCTTTCTGTTCCCATTGTTGCCTTTTATAGAGTCACATAATAAAAAGAATGACTCATATGTAATCTTCTGTGTCCATCTTCTCAAGTTTAGCATAATGTGCTTTAAATACATCTGTATTGTTTAATGTGTCACTAGTTTGTTTCTTTTTACTGTTGAGTAGTTTTCCATTGTGTGGATATTGTCTATTTATTCAGCAGTTGATGAGCCACGGTGAGTGTTTGTAGTGTTTGGTTATTATGGATGAGTTGCTAAGACTATCTGAGGAAGAGTTTTTGTCTGAACATAGGTTTTTCTGGAGGTAAACACCTACAAGTGGGATTGCTAGCCTGTATAGTAAGTGCACATTTTACTTTGTTCGAATATCCCAAATTGGTTTCTAAAGTGGCTATCTCATTTGCTTCTCTACCACCAGTATATGAGAATTCTAGTTGCTTTACACCCTTTCCAATATTTGATATTTGACGTAACCTTTAAAATTTTAAGTATTCTAAAAAACAAAACAAACAAAACAAAAAACAAATAAAAAATTTAAGTATTCTAATGAGTATGCTGTGATAGCTCATTGTGTTTTCAATTTGTAGTTACTTTATGATTAATGATGTTCAGCATCTTTTTAATGTGCTTATTGGCCACTTCTTTATCTTTGGTGAAGTGTGTATTCAAATCTTTGCCTATTCCCTCCCCCACTCCAATCAGGTTATTTGTCTTATCGAGTAGTAAGTTTTGTTTGTTTTTAATTCTGGATACAAGTTTTTAATCAAATATATGTTTTGCAAATATTTTCTTTCTATCTTGGCTTGGATTTTCATTTTCTTAACAGTAAAACTTGAGTAGTAGAAATTTAAATTTTGATCAAGTCCAGTTTATCCATATTTTCTTTTATGGTTTGTGTTTTTGTCATGAGCACACTATGATGACGCACACATGAATTGTGTCTTTCCACTACATCAGTTTTCTTCAATCATAAAGCAAAGTTAGCTCACAATTATAAAGCAGGTTCAGGATTCCAATCTCCATGATAATTCACCATGGGATGAAACTTGGCTTCTTACATGGCAGACCAAGCAGTACAGAAGACAAGCCACACAACAAACAAGAAAACAGAATGGCGCAGGAAGTGAACGAATAAAACGCAAAGTTGGTGTGCAGGCCTGCTGCTGAGATGAGGCCTTGGTCTGGTTTGGGTCAGCTCTTGGCACTTACTGCTTCTGATGTTCAAGCAGGGAAGGCTTCGGTTCTGTTCAGAGACCCATCTGGCAGTTGCCTTTTTTAAGTGGTCAGACGTAGTGGGGTCAGCTCTGAAGAGTCTGAGTTTGCTGCCCAAACCCTCCGCTTTTTAAAGGGATTTAATTGGTTTTGGGTCTCTGCAGAAGTCCTCTGGTTCTGCTCATTACCAGTTCTGGGGTGTCAGCTGACATTGGTCCCAGAGATATCTCCTAGCTGCACTACCTTAACTGCTTGTGTCATTGCTTGACACGGTCTCCTGCTTGACACGAGAGACTCTCTCTACAGTTTTCATGTCTTTTAAAAAAATATTTATATTATATATATTATATTTTTAAATATTTATTTATTTGACAGAGAGAGAGAGTGTGAGAGAGAGCAAGCATGGGCAAAGGCGGGGGCAGAGGGAGAAGGAGAAGCAGACTCCCTGCTGAGCAGAGGCGTGCAATGCGGAGCTCCATCCCAGGACCCTGGGCTCATGACTTGAGTCGAAGGCAATGCTTAACGACTGAGCCATCCGGGCACCCCAGTTTTTTATGCCTTCTCTGAAAAATCTATTTTCTTTTTCCTGCCTTCTTTTGGATTGATATTTTTTTAATGGATCCTTTTTATCTTTACCATTGGCTTATTAGCTTATTAGCTATACTTTTTTTTTTTTTTAAGTTGTGCCCTAGGGCAATAGTTATCAACCACAGACAAGTTTGGGCTCCTACCCCAGTCCCAGAAAAACATTTGTCAGTGTCTAGAGACATTTTTATTGTCACAGCTGGGAGTGGTGCTAATGGCATTTATTAGGTAAGGCCAGAGATGCTACTAAGCATCTTACAATGCACAAGACTGTCCTCCCATCATGGAATGTCATTTTGGCCCAATGTCAAATGTGCCAAGGCTGAGAAATCCTGCTTCAGGACTGGGCTCAGCAACTTTCTCTCTAAAGAAACAGATAGTAAATATTTTAGGCTCTGTATGACATATATGGTCTTGCAGCTCTTTTCCACCCTCTACTTCCTCTGAATTGTGAAAGCCATTCTTAGTTGTGAACTGTACAAAAATAGGTAGCAGCCTGGATTTGGCCTGTGGCTTCAGTTTGCTGACCCCTGCCCTAGTTTTTAAAATGTACATGTACTACCTTCAAATAATATTTAAAAAAAATTATTTATTTTTATTTTTTCCTTTTAAAAAAAGTTTAAATTCAATTAATTAATATATAGTGTATCATTATTTTCAGAGGTAGAGTTCAGTGATTCATCAGTCTTATATAATACCCAGTGCTTGTTATATCATTTGCCCACCTTAATGTCCATCACCCATCTCCCACAGACCCCTTCAAATAATATTTTGTCACCTTATATGTAAGGTCCATTCCCCCTTCCATCTTTTGTGTTATTGCTGTCAAATATTTTATGTATGTTATAAGCTCCTCAATATTTTGCTGTTATTTTTGCTTTAAACTATTATTCTTCAAAAAGATCTTTAAAATGTCTCTTATATTTGTTAAGTTATATACCATTTCTGGTATTTTTCGTTTTGTGTAGATCCAAATTTTCATTTGGTATCATATTATACTTTGATACTTATCATTTCTTTCAGTAGGTCTGCTGACAGTGAATTTTTCTAGCATTTGTGAAAATGTCATTGTTTTCTCTTCAGTTTTGAAAGATAAATTTTGCAGCTTAGAGAATTTTAAATTGATAGTTTATTTCAGTATTTGAAGATGTTGTTCCATTGCCATTTAGCTTACATAGTTTCTGACAAGTAGATTACTGTCCTGTATTTTTTCTCCTGGCTGTTTTAGTTTTTATCATGGTTGTCAGCAATTCATTATCCTGTATTTTGTGTGTACTTCTTTATGTTTATTCTGCCTGGAGTTCATTGTACTTCATTGTGTGAGGGTTTGTTTTTTTTTTTTGGTTGTTGTTGTTGTTGTTGTTGTTCTTTGGTTCCTGTCTCTCATTTCTTTCCTTGACTCTTAATACATGCATGCTACTCTGTTTTATTTTGTCCTATGGTTCACCCATGCTTTATTTATTTTTCAGTCCTTTTTTGGTGTTTCATTTTTGGTGGTGTTTCATTTTTTATTGCTGTGTCTTCAAGTTTACTAATCTTCTGCAATTAAAAAAAATATTTATTTATTTGAGTGGGTGGGAGGGGCAGAGGGAGAGGGGGAGAGAGAATCACAAGCAGACTCCTTGCTGAGTGCTGAGCCCCATGTGGGGCTTCATCTACCTTGAAATCATGACCTGAGCTGATATCAACAGTCTGTCACTTAACAGACTAAGCCACCCAAGCACCCTGGGTATTATATCTTTTATCCCAAGACGGTATTTTAGGAGGACATTTTTTTAAGATTTTATTTATTTATTTGAGAGAGAGAGAACACGTGGACAAGTTGGGGGAGGGGCAAAGGGAGAAGGGGAAACAGACTCCCCACTGAGTGTTGAACCCCACGTGGGGCTTGATCCCAGAGCCCTGAGATCATGATCCAAACCAAAGGCAAATGCTTAACTGACTGAGCCACCCAGATGCCCCCGGGGGGACTCTTTAATATATTCCCTTTCTCTTTTCATCACAATCATATTCTACTTTATTGAATATGTAGAGCATATTTATAAGCTATTTTAATATCCTTATTTATTAGCTTTATCATCTCTACTGCTTCTGGGTCTGTTTCTATTGATTGATTTTTCTCTTGGTTATGGACCATATTTTCCGGTTTCTTTGCTGTCTCATTATTTCTAATTGGGTGCTGGACATTATGAATTTTATGCTATTGCTGTGATTTGTTTTATTCCTCTAAGTAGTGTGGGATATTTTTCTGGAATGTCATTATTTAGAATCAGTTGGATCTTTTTAGTGCTTGTTTTTAAGGTTTATTTTGACAGGACCAGAGCAACTTTTATTCTAGTTGCTCCATCCCCTATCCCTTTTAGAATTCTATCTGGTGCCCCATGTATTGTAACATCTTTTCACTCTTTCACTCTGGCTGGTAGGAATCAATTTTTTTTTTTTCATTTATTCCTTTCTGGTGGTCTTTCCCCAGCTTTGGGTGGTTCTCACACGTATATAGATTGGTACTCAACCAATACTCAAGGGGACCCACTGCAGGTTTCCCGAGCTCTCTGTGCCTCTCCCTCTTCCAGTATTCCACCCTGGAAAATTTTGGTTGTCTCCTACACTCTGATTTCTGTTTCCTTACCTTCATGAATCAACTGGGGTCTGTTTCCCTTCCTTGTATTGAGGCCTGGAAACTGCCTCTAGGCACAAAAGTAGAGTAATGATAGAACTTCCCTTTTTTTCCCTTCTCAGGTATCACACGCAGTCCTATGTTGTTTGATGTCTGGAAAACCATTGTCTCATTTATTTTGTCCAGTTTTCTAGTTATCTCAGGCAGGAGGGTAAATCTGGTATTTGTTACTCAATCTTGACTAAAGCTGGAAGTCTTTTTGAATCTTCCTGGTTGGAACAATTGCCAAAGGAAGTGAGGGACTCTATTAATAACCATTTGTTAACCAGCTCAAATTTCTGAGTTTCTCTAGCTTATTTCTGTTGAAATATTTATTAGACCAATTAGTATTTGACCAACATAACATTTTTGGAATGTTTAATGAATGGGGAATGTGGGTAGGGTGGTATCACAGGGCATTAAGTCTTTCAGCTGAGCACATACATGTTCCAGAATCTCAGCCAACCATAATTTGGTGGGCTTCCTGCCAAAATTAAGAGTTTTCTGCATTCAGTCTTATTTATGTAGATGAGGTCATGGATGGTTGGCAAACAAACTCTTACTTTACTAAGAAGCCTGTGTGAGCTCACCAGATGTACATACTTCTGGAGTTTAGCTTTTACTACTTTCAGGCCAAGTGGGCTGACAACTTCTTACTGAAATATTAGAAATAATCATGTATAGCTCTTTAAAGGACATTTTGAACAAAAGGACCAATTTAACAAGCAATTAAAAACTAATTAAATCCTATGCATTATTTTCATGGGAAGCATAATACTTTGTAGTTACTTGTGAATGTTCCTGCAAAATCAAGTATCCTTAATTTATAGTTGGTCCTTGAGCTAGAGGCAGCTCTCTAGATGATAGCTGATGATATTTTCCAGCAAGGCTTTTAGGAACTCACATACTGTTTTATTTTAGATCTCTAAAAAACTTTCTGAAGTTGTTAGGCATACTAATAGTGATGTGGCTTTTGGTACATTAATAAAGTGCTCCAGCACTTAGCTTTTCTTCAGTGCTTACAAGATACCAAATGAGCTGCAAGGAAGATGAGCAGACAGTTTAACACTTTCTAAAGTAATATTAAGCTTTATAGCACTAGAAATCTATTTAATTCCCTGTCATTGCTCCTAAAATGCATTTCAAATCTGTTGTGGTAAAATGCTCAGAGTCATTGGAGAATTATTTTTGACTCGGTGTTTATATCTAAAATTTGCTAGTGAGACAAATCCTCTCTGGTGCTGAAGGAAATTAACATTTTGGCCTTTCAACATAGTATTGATATTGAGTTAGAGTTTATGGTTCCCTAGAGTCTTTCAATCTTATGGGTTTAGAAAGGCTAACAGATTTCATACTCTCTGTTTTTGGAAAGTCACATTGTCTTGGTCACAGAGTTTTCCTCTAAATCCAATTTTCTGTTCTTTTAAATAACCATTTCGTTAAGCCAAGTCTCTGTAATTCCATATTACATAGATGTTGTCCCTTAATTTCAAAAGCAGAATCAATGGCTATAATTCTTTTTTTAATCAGTGTAAAGCGTGTGTGTCCAGACTGTAATTGACGATTCAGCAATTGACAGGGGAGGGTTCTTCCTGGCTCTGTGGAATGTAATGACTAATTTGCTGATGGTGTTATTCTATGGTGGGGGAAGGGTGGAATTCTGCTCTGTAGGACACTATACAGAAAAGTTTTTCTGGAGGGGAGGCTGATAGGAACTGGTAAGGTTAGACATGTGCTTACACTATGAAATTAAATGCATAATGTCCTATGGAAAGAATTGAGAATATTAAAGCAAATATCGACAATAGTAAAGCTAAATCATTTTCCCCAAGATAGAAGTGTTGGTTTACAGGTAGTTTTCTGTAGTACGTGTTAGGACACCTAGTTGCTTGAGGAAAGAGATTGTTCTCTTTTCACATGCAACTGTTGAAGATTTAAGGTTATAGAAATGGCAGGAATATAGGAGGCTCTCAGAAGATACTATTTTAGAAATTGTGGAAATGTCTGAATATCTCATGTCTATCCAGCACTTTTGCTTAAGAGTCTCTAAGGCTAATTTCCTTAGAACATGAAGGCAGAATTATTTCAGATTCATCACTCATGGGGTTGGTTATGAATTCATGTGAGTCTGAATCTCCCATTATTGCTCTAGACATTTTTAGAGACCACACAAGTAGGGACATTGTTTCAGCCCCTTTTAAGTTCTGTTTCCATACCAGCTTAATAAAATGACACCAGGCTAGAGCATTAGATGATGTTTCTCAGCACTTGGTTTGGAATGACCTTGTGTGCTTAAAAAAAAAACCCCAACCTTAAGTGTCCCCCGCCCGCAGAATTCTGAATCAACTGGTCTAGTATCTGTTCGGGGATAGATAATTTTTAAAAACACTCCAGGAGATTCTGATGTGCTGGGAAGATTAATCACTGCTATGAGGGAAGGTAGGCAATGGGAATAGCACCTTAATACTGTGTAGAGGATAAAGGTAGTGGGGTGGGTGCTGCATTATTTCTTAACACCGTGTTTTGTGTTCTGTAGAAGTGAAGGTTCTGGTTAATATTCAAGCCTGGAAACAGATCTGCTAATCCTTGATCTAACTCCTCCACAGCTGTTGCTTTGTTGCCTGGTGGCCATGTTTGCAGAGAGTCCAGAACCCAATATCTAGAATTGTGTGAAAATTCCTTTTTCCTGACTCCTATCACCTGACAGTGAGCACATGAATGACCCATGTGAATGTGTTCTCATTTGAGGAATGGGAATAATACAGCTTTGCTGATGTGCTTTTCCATAATAATGTCACTATCCACCCAGTGACTTACGGGGAGAGTGCTCTATATAAGGCATTCTCCTGGTTATTGGCAGAACATGAAGAATGTGTAAGACCTAGCTCCTGCTTTCAAGGGGCTTTTGTCAGTGGAGAAACACCTAGAAAAAAGTCACATTAAGTGTGGGAATGATCAATTAAATGCATACAGAGGAGGAGAGGGCACTGAAGACTGGGTGGTAGGATGACCAGCTCAGCCAGGTTTGCTGGGGACTTTTCTGGTTTTTGCACTGAAGTTTTCATGTCCTGAGAAATTCTTCTGTCCTCAGAAAACCAGGAAAGCTGGTCACCTTGCTGTCGCTAAGGCTTGGCCGTGACTGGAATGTGTCTTGAAGGGGCATTTTAGGTGTTGGTAAAAGGAAAGCGTCTCACTACTATATCTCAACATCCCTCTATTTCCCCTCCCATGATCCAGCCATTTTTATCCTAGCTGTAGACACAAGAAATTATTTCATAGCAGCATTGTTCATACTAGCTCCAAACAGCAAACAACCCAAGTATCTACCAACAGGAGAACGGGCGTACACCTGTGGTATATTCATAGACCAGACCATTACATAACAACGACATGGGTGAATTTCTTAGGTATAATATGTAAAAGAAGCGAGGCATAAAAAAAATATCAGGGTCTATGTGATTCCATGTATAGGAAGTTAAAAAATAAGATCTATATGATTCTATTTATAGAAAGTTAATCGATATGATAGAACAGTGATTGACTACCTTTGTGGGGCTCTTTAGAAGTGGGCTTGAGGAAGACCTCAAGGTGGGAGAGGTTCTGGGTAGTTGACCTGGGTAATGAGCATATATATATGAATTCATTGAGGACTTGATTTAAGATTTGTGCACTTTATTGAATATATTTCTTAAAAACAATTGTTTTAAGGCTGCTATTTATTGAGCACTACCCATGTGCCCTGCCCTGTGTTAAGCATTTTAATCCTCACAGCAATCCTGCCAGTGTAGGTATTGGCCAGGTTATAGAACAGGCCCAGAAAAGGTGAGGAAATTTCTCTTGACCACTATGAAAGTATTTCTAAAAGGGTGTTTCAAGGAATACCATTTCTGTAGGTGTTACCTGCGAAAAGGGCTTGGGGGAAATAAGTTTACAGAACCTGGGCTTGAAAGGTTCCAGTGTACCTCTCTGGCTCGTGGTTAACATGCTGGCGTGCACAGACAGTTCCCAAGGGTGGACGTGAGGGATGGGGTCAGTGAACAACATTTCTCAAGCTTACTTGGTCATAGGTTTTTCTTGGTGGCAGGGAGAAGAATTCGTGGACTTTTGGAAGCACTTCCCTCTGCCATATAAGCAGAGGTCCTCCCTGGCAGACCTCTGTTCACTACAGTTCTAGAGCTTCACGAGGGTCTCCGGGTGAGCGAAAGAGGCCTAAGCTGGAAAGGGTAGCTGTAACAAGGGTGTAGTCTATAGCGACTGCACTGGAGAGCCTCAAATATCAAGTAAATCTCTTTCTAAGATACGTTTCGCTTTTAATCTCAAAAATCACACAGGCCTATTATATCTTAAGTTACTACATCTGATTTTTTTTTGTTTTTGAGGCTTGACTTTTTTCATTAACCCATTTGCAAAAATCACCAGTTTCCTTAAGAAATGGGCCCCTTGAACCTGCTCCAGAGCTCCCATCCCACTGGGCAGGGTGGATGGGAAAGGAACCAGGAGGATTTGGGGGCAAATCTTACTTCACTGTCTCTGACGAACGACATCATTTTGGGGGCCAGGACATGGGGTCAGGATGAAGGTCACTTGTACAAGATTCCTTTGGCCTTTCTCAAGGTGATTCTTCATTAGCCAACTTACCTTCAGAACAGCTTGGTGAAAAAGTTGGCCCTCAGGGAAGATTATGAAGAATGGAGATCACGGTTTTTAATGGGAAACAATTTAGTTTAGTGGGACGAACGGAGGATTTGGGTCAGAGGATCTGGACCTCCGATCCTGGATTTTCTGCTGCATGTTCTTGGGCAAATCTTTTCACATCCCCGCTGCAGTTTTTCCTCCCTGTGGTACGGGAATATGGAAATAATTTACCAAAATAAAGGGAGGTAATATCTGTGTGGGGGCTCTCCAACCCAAAAGCAACATGCAATTTGATGTTAGTTTCTCGATTGATTCTAAGCCTTTTCTTTCACCTCATCTTCTTTTGGGCATCTAAGTGCCCTTTAGTTAGTTACTAATGATGATGATACTCAGTCCTCAATAAATGTTGGCTAAATAAATATGTTTCAGGAACTGACCTAAGAACTGTCATTGTTGGCTGGTGGGATGGTTGTTAGCTTCTTTGTCTGAGAACCTGCGCCAGTGAAGCTCCATGATCTTAGGCTACCTTCCTTGGTTCACACAGCTGGAAGTTAAGCCCAGAGTGGCTGACTCTAGAGCTTGAAATCTTAGCCCCTTTTATTGGCTTGAACTTGGGTCAGATCTGACTATAAGAAGGTGGCTTGGGGGGCGCCTGGGTGGCTCAGTGGGTTAAGCCTCTGCCTTCGGCTCGGGTCGTGATCTCAGGGTCCTGGGATTGAGCCCCGCATTGCTCAGCGGGGAGCCTGCTGTCTCTCTCTGCCTGCCTCTCTGCCTACTTGTGATCTCTCTCTGTCAAATAAATAAATAAAATCTTAAAAAAAAAAAAAAAAGAAGGTGGCTTGGGGTCTGAGAAGGAAATAATGCAATGGCTTTATACAACCACCTGGGGACATAGTGGACAAGCCAATTGAGACTTCTTTACACACCACAGTCTGTCTCAACTCATGTCACCAGCTTATCCTTAAGAAAGCCACCCATGAGAGACTGTGGACTCTGAGAAACAATCTGAGGGTTTTGAAGGGGCAGGGGGTGTTAGGTTGAATGGATCTGGTGGTGGGTATTATGGAGGGCATGTATTGCAAGGAGCACTGTGTGTGGTGCATAAGCAATGAATTCTGGTACACTGAAAAGAAATTTAAAAAATTAATTAAAAAAAAAAGAAAGCCACTTATGGGCATAAATTTGAGTTTTCTGCTAGGGGTGAAAGTTTAAAAGGCATTAGGGATTGGAAATGCTGCTTTGCCAGTTTGCATCTTTAGGATGTGAACCCAAGTTTCTAAGGATTTTTTTTTTAAAGATTTTATTTATTTATTTGACAGACAGAGATCACAAGTAGGCAGAGAGCCAGGCAGAGAAAGAGGAAGCAGGCTCCTCGCTGAGCAGAGAGCCCGATGCGGGGCTCAATCCCAGGACCTTGGGACCATGACCCGAGCCAAAGTCCCCCCAGGCGCCCCTCTAAGGATCTTTTTTGAAACCCCTGGGAACCTCCATAATCCCTGGTGAGGTGAAGCAAGACTTTGGGCTCAGCATGGAGATTCAGAAAGACAGGAATGGAATGATGAATTGGGAAGTGGCTGAGTCTAGCTTACAGGTGCTAAGGCCTCTTTTTGCACAAGAAACAGTGCAAGTGACATTCCAGGGGGTCCTGGAACTCACTTTGCTAGTTAGGACTGTCCTTGCATGGGGGTAACACTGCCCAGCTCCCATATATTGAAAAATTCCTTCCTGGAGGGAAGCGCTTTCCTAATTTAGATTTTGTAATAAAAAAACAGGCTCTCCACTGGGTCTACAGATATTGGGAGAGTGAATGAACTGACCCAACTTATTTTTTTTAAAAAGGTTGCAGAGATGAAACTGATGGAATGAACAACCTGATTGTCTCAGTCCAATTTCCATGTTCTTTGTCTTTTATTAAAGAGAGAGAGAGAGAGAGATGTGGTTAGATATTGAAAAACAAAACTAAAAACTTACTAAGTCCAAAAGCAAAACGCAGGATAAATGAGCAGTGGCCTCCAGCCTGGAATGATCCCATCTGGAAGGAGGGAAATGAGCTAGAGAAGGAACTCAACATCTGAACAGTGAGCTGGACACACCCCTCAGCCTGCTGCCTGCCCTGGTCCTGTGCACCTTGGTTGTCCAAGGTCTCCAGTGCCTGGGGGAGGGTGTATGTAGGATATTACTGAAGGGAGAGATGAATGAGCTGAGCATGTATGGGTTCAGCATTTCTCAATTTGATCTTCATAATATTTCTCTATCTTGATGTTTGCGGGTATTCTTTGTAACAACAAATATGTACGTTAATTTATTTCACTCAATATTTCTCACAATTACACTTACCTTTAACATTTTAAAGACTGGGAGAAGTCCCTCAGAAAAGTGTCTTGTCAGACTCCCAGAGGAGGATGTGTGCAGCTCTTCCTAAAATGTCTGGTCACTAGCTCTTTTCCAGACCTTTCCTAGCACACCAGTGTTAACTAAGAATTGCAGAAAGCATGGTACTGCTAGTTAACACTTAATGAGAACTTACTAGGTACTTGGTACTGCGCTGATCCCTTTTCCTCTCTTTTCTTGCTAATGCTTCTAGATAACGTGAGGATTGTTTCCTTTACAAACTGGGTAACAGTGGTACCTACCTGCAGGATTGTTAAAAAAAAAATCTCCTCAAGGGGCGCCTGGGTGGCTCAGTAGGTTAATTGACTGCCTTTGCCTCAAGTCATGATCCTGGAGTCCCAGGATGGAGTCCCACATCAGGCTCCTTGCTCGGCGGGGAGTCTGCTTCTCCCTCTGAACCTCTCCCTTCTAGTGCTCTGTCTCTCATTCTCTCTCTCGAATAAATAAATAAAATCTTAAAAATATTTAAAAATCTCCCTAAGATCACACAGTTGATTAAACAAGTAGTGGGTGTCAAGATCTGAACCCCAAATGTGTTGCCTGGCATTCAGGCAGTATTTCCAGTCCTGCCTCACCTCCCCAGCTGTCAGGCTCTAATCCTTCATTAATTGAGGTCACTTAAACAGGAGTCTGTTCCCAGCAGCTTGGCAGAACAGCTGACATTCTGCAGGTGGTTATGTTTACCTGGGCTCTTAGGGCCCAGGGCCATACTCATGTCTTCAATGAGCCCTTTTCTACCCTAGCCCTGATAGAGTTGCTGTGGGTCTGCAAGAAGAGAAATGTGGCTCTAAACTCAAACATCTTTAGTTAAGCAGGGAGCCTTTCTCCTTTTCTGGCTTGCAGAGGACATCCAAGATGGGCGGAAGTTTGCCAGCCTGGTTACAGAGTTGCCTGGAGGAGCTCTTGTTGCCCAGACCCTCCCAAGGTCAGAGACTGCTTCATAAGGGCTGTGTGGGGTTAGCCAGGGAGAAAATAGCAATACCTCTGAAGTGTGCTGAACTTGGCTCTAATTGAGCTCTTTCTGTTGATTAGAATCTATTTGCATTCATTTTCCAGAAGAAGGGTTTCTCTGCCTTCTCAGATGGCACAGCTTCGGAGCAGGGCCACATGTGCCACTGATGATGCTGTTTGGGCAAAACTAGCCAAGGTGCATTAGGCAAAGGAACAAAGGATCAGAGATCTTGGGAGGTTCATACATCACATTCTGTGAACTAGCTGCCTCCTGTCCTCTTCTCTTGGAGGCGATGGTCTTGGTAAAGTTAGAAGAACCAGCTGGGTGGAGCGGGTAGGAAGAGAGACTATTTTGGGAGATGAAAGGCTGTTTGGCCGTGGTACAGCTGTTCCCATCAGAGCGCTAGGAAAGCTTTTGAAAACATTAACTCAATAAGCCTCCCACTTTTGTTGACTAGGAAGCCACTCTCTCAGGCCCCATTTGGCAGTCCAGACGCAAGGTGTGATCACCTCTTACCACCCTGGGCCACGACCAGGTGGGTGGGGCTGCCAGCCAGGGTGCTGACTCTGAAGACTTTTTGAAATCTCCAATTTCCAAGGGAGGTATTTTCAAATTCTCCAAGAAAATTTTTGAGTTCAGGTTCATTGTTTGCTTGTTTACTTGGCAATCACTAATAAGTTGTTTGAACATTGCACTGAACTTTGAGTATGACCCCACATTCATCCCCTAAGTGTCTCTCTACATCTGATCTCCCCATCACCTCTGCATGGATTTGAGAAGAAAGGTGGGAAGGAGAAGGCAGTCTCAGCTCCATATCATCCTCTGCTTTCTGGAATGAGTAGTTTTATATGCGAAGCCCGAAATATCCTGCCTCAGAATCAGTGTGGCTGTCTTTGGATGGGTGGTTAAGGTCACCTGGGAAAGCACCCTGATTTTGCTAAGAGAAACTATTCCTCCTCTTCTCACTGGATGTAGTTTTGGGGGGAAGGTCATTGTTGGTTTCTTGTTCTTTCCTGGCCAAGAGGTGACGTCAGCTTAAGCGATCACATACAACTTGTGTACGTATATTTTTTTTGCCACTGTTCAAACATTACTATTATTATTATTCTTTTAAAGATAAAGCTATAGTGGGGCACCTAGGTGGCTCAGTCTGTTAGGTGTCCGACTCTTGATTTCGGCTCAGGTCATGATCTTAGGGATGTGAGACTGAGCCCCACAGTGCTGTCTGTGGAGACTGCTTAATATTCCCTCTCTCCCTCTGCCTACCTACTTCCCCCCAAATTTTAAAAGGTGTCTGACTTGTAAGACCCAAAGTGGTCCAAGATTGACATTGGAAATAAAAAATTAAATTGTACCAAGGTAAAATGAAGATGCAAAATAATGAGTGTTTTACACATCATATTTTATGTAGGAAGAAATCATAACACTCCCATGGTAGAGAGCTTAGCACTATATAACAACCCTACATCAGCCTGTGGGAATATCCTGAGGGTTCAGGCCAGAAGGCAGCAATGTTTCTCCATCTGTTTCCAAGTTAGGGGAGCTTGAGGACCATGTTATTCCTGGTCTTGCCAAGTTGTCTCGGCCCAACCACTTAATCTTCCTCTATAAAATTAGAATATCACTGGCTTCTTCCCTGTGATCTTGGGAAGACCTTCCCAGAGATACATCTGTGGATTGCTAGAGATACCCAAATTTCCAAGAATTTGGTTCCTGAGCAGGATGACTAAAGAATGAAAATAGTGGAGTTTGCTCATTCCAAGGGCCATGCTGAATCCAGGTTTCTGTTCCTGGATCTCCAGGACTGCTCTGTTTCTGTCTTTTCAGACAGCTTTGTGTTAGTAAACAAACATAAAGGAGTCTCCTGGAAATATATGTGGTAGGAGGATCAAAGACTCAGAATCCATGTCTGCTGCTTGTAGTTATTGGCTCTCTTCCTCCTTGTACCTTCTTTCTCACTGGTTACGTCTGTCTATACAACTTCTAATAGCATCTCTATGCAGAACACTCCAAGATGTGCCTTTAGCTCTGACTTCTCTCCTAGCTCTGATGGAGATGCTGATGGAGATGCCTATGGATCAAACAATCACATGAAGGGAAAACCAGATACCTAAACACAAAAAGGAGAATAGTTTTGCCAGGATGCAGTGTTACTAGCAAGATAGAACCAAATTTCCCCTCCCCTGAGAACCTACCTTCCAGCCATCTTAGCCTTCTAACTCCCAGCCCCCTCTGTCTGAAATCCCATCTATTCTGTCCCCAATTCTAGTGCAGGCCTCCCTCATCTCACCTGTTCTATCCCTCCTTTAACTGCTCCCCACAGAGCTCAGCAAAGCTTGCAAACTTAAAAGTCTTCCCAGGCCAGGCAAGGCATGTGTGGAGCTGGAGTAATGGGGGCTGTTGGGTGTTTTAGGACAGGACTTGCCTTCTTTAAGCAGTCATGGGTTATTTTCACCTTTCAGGCCGGCCACCACCCACTCTCTACAGGTTTTCTTATCATACCTTGCATCTTGCTCTGAAGTCTTTGGATATCATATAAGGAGCTTATTCTCTGGGATAACGCTTCCCAAAGCCTCCTTCCATAAAGAAGATTGGAGCAGCAGTTGGAGTGTTGGGGACTTGGTTGGGTCTAATGGAAGTCCTATGGAAAAGGTGAGTTTGGGTTAACTTAACTATTCTCCCAATGCGCCCCTCATACTCTGCCCCAACATCCAGACTTCTGATCCCAGCTGGAAGTTCACCCTCTAAGAAGTCTTTTCTCTTTCCTATTAAATAAGCCTCCTAAGCTTCCATTTCTTTCTTTGTAAAAAGGATTTGAAACTTCTCAGAGCTTTTGTGAGAATTAAAAGAAAGTTAGCATGGGCACACAGACTCTATTTCCATCAAACACTATACAGGGTAAGGTTTTGTTGTTGAAAGTAATGGTTAGGTGGCCATGAGGTCTAACCTCCCACTTATGTATGCTGTCAAAAAGACATCTATGCTGACCATTAATGTTTGGATAACTTGGGAGGTGGGGAGCTCATTATCTGCAAAGCATTCTGCTCCATTGTTGGATGCCTCAAGTTAAAAAAGTAGGAATGGCCTCTTTGTGACAGATGTCATGGGTCTTTATACCATCTTGTTCAGGGAATGGAACTGCCTCCTGTGTGTTGTGTATAACTATCATATCAGATTCTCCAGCTAGAAGGGAGGTTTGTGTTTGCTCCTTAGTGCCCTGGAAGCTTCTCCTGGATGGTGAGGGAGTCTAGAGATATTCTCCATGCACTTGACACAGGAAGCTTTGCAGTGGGGAGGAATTCAGGGGAGAGAAGGGGCCTCCTCAGGCTGACTGGTAAGCATTTGAGGGAGGGACAAGAGGGTCTCTTTGGGACAACAGCTAGGATCTGGAGGGAGCATAGGTGTTCACTTTAGCATGTTCACTATTGTATTTTTATATAATAGTTAAAATTTGGAAAATTTGTAAATAGCTTCAATGTCTATCAAAAGTAGCTAAATAAACTATGATTTGTCTATATATTAGAATATTAAGCAGCGAATAAGAACAATGATATAGGGGCAACTGAGTGGCTCAATCCCTTAAGCATCCAACTCTCGATCTCAGCTCAGGTCTTGATCTCAGGGTCATGAGTTCAAGCCCTGTGTTGGGCTCCATGCTGGGCATAAAGCCTACATTAAAAACAAACAAACAAACAAACAAACAAAAAGATGTAGAACACTGCGTAAATAACTTTAACTTAGGAACACATTAGGCTCCTGTATGCTGTTAAGAAATATAATTGTTGGCCAGTCAAAATGACACTACACATGTGGTCCTTTGTGTCACCTGTCAGTTGTGGGCAAAGTTGACCGGCTTTCTGTCTCAGCTGTGTTCATGAACCTGCAGCTCCCAGAGCAGTGTCTGACATATAGTATGTACTCAATAAATCTTGGATAGATGAATATCTGTGAACATCCCTTAAATTTCAAGTTTTTAAGAGAAAGTTTAGTATAATGAAACTACTTCCATTTCTAACAGTTTTCCATAATTTTGCTTACAGTTCAGTTCTGAAGACTGCTAATTGGATGTGTTGGATGCTTTCACTGAACTGCTGGTTGTTCTGAAGGTCTAAATCCACTAGCTCTCTGGCTGAAAGGGCTTATCTTGAGATCTCCAGACCTACTTGGGAAACTCAAACAGTAACGTTCAAGCACAGCCAGGAGCGTTACTGGGCCACTGCTGACCCAATCATTGAGGGTCTCTCTGCATTGGGGTACAATGAACAACAGACTCTTCATGTCTACCCAATAATTCTCCCACTGCTGGCACTGACTGGCTAAAGCCCCTGAGTGTGTGTCATTAGGGGGAAGAAACAACCCAGTCTGTCAATGACCAAAAGGTTAATGGAAAAGCAATCCACTAGCTTGCTGTTTCCAAACTACCAGGAAGCTACTTCTCTCTTAAAGGCTCTTAAAAACAATAACAACAAACATCATTTTCTTTGACTCTTAGCTTGGGAACAGAAGAGGAAACCCAGGAACAATTTTTCATTTGACACAACAGTTTCTTTTGTTTTGTTTCAGTTTCTCTGCATCACTTCTGTGCTCCATTCTTCTTCTTGGAAGAAATAAAAAAGCAATGTCTACCAGAGTGTAAACCTGGCTAAAGTAAAATCTGTCTGGTGGGACTCAGTTCCAGTTCCCACAAGGGCTAGCTCCTTTTCTGTATCAGAGACAGTGGGAGGCGGGGGAGCTGGTGCCAGATGGAGGGACCCACATCCTCTCAACTCCAAGCACACCAGATTTGGGGCCTAGGTGCTGTCTCTTCCAGGTTTTTAGAGGACAGTAGAAATTTTGATTCTTATGTAAGATCTATTTTTTTTTCTCTCTTGGTTGTTAATTAGACATTTTAAGATACTCTATAGACAAAAAAATACATTTGTGGGCCACCAGTATTCAATCTCTGAATGTCTTACCTTAAGTTTGATGTTGACTTTAGGCCTTTCTACTCCTAGTAAGTCACCTGAACAGAGGGACAAATTGCTATCCTAGCATGCTTTGGGCTTGAATTCATTTTCATTCCCATATCCCGAATTTCTTAACACACTAGGGGGTAGGAGGTGTGTGTAGGGGGTGGGTTCTTAAGACCAACTCATTATCTTAGCTGGATCACTCCTGTTCTTGAAAGTCACATTAATTACACCCTGAAAACAATTTTCCCCTCTATTCAACTGGATAATAGAATTCCAGGCCCTATTCCTAGAAGAGGTACTTAGAAAACTATTAGTAGATTATCATGATGTGGATTCCTTTACCTCACATTACCTCAGATTCTAACAAAGATGGGACAGCCAGCATAGATCTGAAACTAGGCTGGCAGAGCAGGAAATCAATGACTTCCCCTCTGAGCCTGGCACAGAGGAATAATGTGCTGGTCTAAGAGCCCCTACAGATACTGGCTGTTGTCCCAAAGAGACTCTGTTGTCCCTCCCTCAAATGCTTACCAGTCAGCCTGAGGAGACCCCTTCTCTCCCCTGAATTCCTCCCCACTGCAAAGCTTCCTGTGTCAAGTGCATGGAGAATATCTCTAGACTCCCTCACCATCCAGGAGAAGCTTCCAGGGCACTAAGGAGCAAACACAAACCTCCCTTCTAGCTGGAGAATCTGATATGATAGTTATACACAACACACAGGAGGCAGTTCCATTCCCTGAACAAGATGGTATAAAGACCCATGACATCTGTCACAAAGAGGCCATTCCTACTTTTTTAACTTGAGGCATCCAACAATGGAGCAGAATGCTTTGCAGATAATGAGCTCCCCACCTCCCAAGTTATCCAAACATTAATGGTCAGCATAGATGTCTTTTTGACAGCATACATAAGTGTGTACTTATTTCTCAACCTTGGCACTCTTGCCACTTTGGCTTGGACAGTCTCTTGAGGGGAGTGTCTTATGCATGGTAGGATGTTTATCAAGATTCCTGGTCTCTTCCGACCTAGATGCCAGCCAGTAGCATCTCTCCAGTTGTGACAACCAAAAATGTCTCTAGACATTGCCAAATGTTCCCTAGGAGGAAAAATTGCCTTCAGTTGAGAGCCACAGCCTTAGAATAAATTCTAATAACTAGAAATTTTGTATCAAAGGTGATGTACAACTCCAAGATTTTGCTTATGTGCTCCAAATTAAAGGCTGTGGGAGATTATATGCTGGTATTGATGACAGTGTAGGGGAGCAGGTATCCTCCTACACTGGTGGGAGTATAATTTTTTTCAAATTGAGGTGAAGTTCATGTAACATACAATTACCATTTTAAATGTACAGTTCTACGAGATTTAGTGCATTCACAATGCTGTGTAACTACCAGTTCTTTCTAGTTTTAAACTTTTTCATTACCCTGAGAAAAATACCCATAAAATAGTCACTCTCTGTTTTCATTTCCCCCATCTACTTTCTGTCTCTGTGGATTTGCCTATTCTGGAATCATGCAACATGTAATCTTTTGTGTTTGGCTTCTTTCACTTTGCGTAGTATTTTTGAGCTTCTTCCAAGTTGTAGCATGTATCAGTAATTTATTTCTTTCTGTGGCTGGATAATATTCTATTGTATGTGTGCATGATAATTTGTTTATCCATTCATCCGTTGATGGCCATTTGGTTTGTTTCCATTTTTTGGCAATTATGAATTATCCTGCTATGAGGCCCATAAATTTAAAAATTTCAACCTCTCAGATTGACAGAGGTTAAAAGCAATATTGAGATATTTTAGAGGCCTTTGTTATAAGTGGCCAGTAAATATGTTCAAGGATATTCAGATTACTTGATGTGGACAACGGCAGCCATTTTGATGTTCGTCGTCTTTCAGTGAATGTGAAAATATGTACTGGGTCCTTTTTGTTTAGTCTTGTGTGAAGTGTTGGATGGTGGGATTTTCAAAAGAAGCATAGAGTTGTTTATTGCTTTACCCCTCCTCTGCCTCTGCCCCTGCCCCCAAGGAGTTTCTTCTCTGGGGCTGCTTGGGGGACAAAAATTCTGAGTTTGATTTGTTATTGGGCTATTGCTTACGTACCTCTTGGCTTTAAGCATCTGTCATGAGGCAGATGAGCGTCCCATGAATTATTACAGTGATTTCACAGAATTAATTTCCTCTGAGTCGCCAGGCAGAATAGCCTGTGGACATCACATTTGTAGAATTCTGGACAGCCGTCTTCCAATGTTTACCTTCCATACATCAGTGGCATTTGCAAGCTGCTTTAAAAAAATATTTTATTTTTTTAAGAAAGAATTTCAGTTTTACGTGTTTGGAGAAAAAAACCCTTTCTTAGAGTTAAGTGTTATACTAAGGATTTAAGGAAGCAGGATAAAAACCTTTGTAGTGTTTAATTCACTCTTTACCAGTTCACTATCATATGGTTCAGCATATGATAATTATAATTTAAAGAGAGTCAGATACTGAATTTAATACATGAATACTACCTGTATTGGTTTACTAGGACTGCCATAACAAAGTACCATAGAACAGGTAGCTTAAATAGCAAATATTTACTTTTTCACATCTCTGGAGGCTGGAAGTCCAAGATACAAATATAGCCAAGATTGATTTCTTCTGAGATCTCTCTCTTTGACTTGCAGATGGTTGTCTTCTCTCTTCACATGGTCTTTCCTCTGTGCCTGTCTCTGCCCTAATCACTTCTTCTCATAAGGACACTAGTCATATTGGATTAGGCCCTCCCATATGACCTCATTTTACTTTAATTTTCTCATTTTAGAGGTCCTATTTTCAAGTACAGTCACATTCTCAGGTATGGGGGTTAGGACTTCAATGGAAGAATTTTGGAAGATACAATTCAGCCCATACCCTTCCTAATGTGGGAACTTACTGGAAACCATATAGAACTTATAAAATGTTGATACTACAACATCTTCAAAAGTAATACATGTCTATCATTTTCAAACCACTTAGTTAACCTTAAACTACCTCAAAGTGTTGTTAAATTGGGCTTGCTTTATTAGCTAGATCTCTTATTTGTGTTTGCTGCATTGTTTATATTTAATTTGATGAGAAAATAGATTCACCAAGTAGGTTACCCACTCCTACCACGTGTATCCTTTTTTCTTTTTATTGAGATATAATTCACCTACATAAAATTCACTCTCTCAAAGTGTACATTTCATTGGTTTTAGTATATTCTCAAAGTTGTGTATCCATCATGACTATTTAATCCCAAGATATTCATCATCCCCAAACAAAACCTGTACCCATTAATAAGTCACCCTTGGTACCCCTCCACCTGAGAGCAGTCACTCTCCACCCCACCTTCCCCAGCCCTGCTAATAATTAATCTACTTTCTGCATCCTGTTCTGGACTTTTCCTATAAATGGAACCATACAATATGTAGTCTTTTGCATCTGCTTCCTTTCACTGAGCATACTGTTTTCAAGGTTCACCCACATTGTAGCCGTATTGGTCCTTCAGTATTTTTTTTTTTTTTTTAATGGCTGATAATATCCCATTGCATGGATATGCCACATTTAATTTGTCTGTTTGCTGGTTGATGGACACTTGATTTGTTTCCACTATTTGGCTATTAGGAATAATGTTGGTATGAACATTCTTGTGTAAGTTTTTCTTTTCTTTTTGAAGTAGGCTCCATGCTCTGAGTAGGGCTTGAACTCATGACCCTGGGATCAAGACTTGACTTGAGATCAAGAGTCTATGCTTAACCAACTGAGCCACCATCATGTTTAAGTTTTTATATAAACATTTACATAAACATTTATTTTCAATTCTCTTAAGTATATACCCTATCTCTGTGTTCAGAGATAAGGAACTGCCAAACTGTTTTCCAAAAACAGTTCCACCATTTTACATTCCCAGCAGCAGTGTGTGAGGGTTCCAGTTTCTCCACATCCTTGCCAACATCGGCTACTGTCCATATTTTTTATTATTATAGCCACTTTAGGGAGCCCATCTTTACTTTTAATTTGCTTTGCAAAACTTTGCTCATGGTGCTGGAGGCAAGCACCTGACTCCTGACTTGGAAGGTTCTGGATGCATTGTTTTGTTCCCTTGGGGTACTTCACTTGCTGTTGTCCATTTCCCACTTCATCTTTGTGAGTTTTCATTCTGCATCAAATAATTCAGCTCTGGTGTTTGGAACCCAGTGAGAATCTAGTTGCAGGGGGCCTCTGCTCACATTCCTCCTGGGCCTGATGAATTAATGCTTCCCCTGTGCATTCCTGTCCTGTGTTGTTACCTGCCTTATATAGCATGAATGCATTAAATGAAAATGTTCAACTCTTTTTTTATTTAAAAGAATTTTTTTTTTTTCCTGAATCAGTCAGGAATTTACCCCCTTCTACTGTCTTGCCCCTCTCCCAATTATGTAGTTTAATATTGATTTTTTCCCCCTCCTCCTTCTAGGTATACAGAGTACTTGTAGCCTCTTTTTAATGACAAATCAATTCCAACACCTTGATGGTACAGACTTGGGAGAGCAGTTTAGTTTAAAGCTCTGTTCTTTTTGTTTAAAAAGCTTGAGTCATCCGTGATTGATGGAGGACATTACTAAGAGAAGTTAGCACCATTTTGATTTATTTTGTTTACTTCGAAAACGGTTTTCTCACTTGTCAAATTAATTATGAGAAACGAATTGTGGAACCGTTGGGCAGGAAGGGCAGAGAAAGCCAAGGTTCAGGGTCCCCTCCGCGGCTGAGGATGGCCGGGAGAGGGCCAGGCCCACGCCTTCCACCGCACCAGGATGAGAGCTCCGACTGGGGCGGGGCTGGGGGCCTTGACTCCTCCCCCGGCTGCGTAGTGTCAGGAGGTGCTGGGGCCGCGGAGAGAAAGCTTTCCTGTAATTATTTTGTAGTGTTTTAATTCCAACTGCCTCACCTCCGGTTCTTTGGATACCAGTTTCCTCATAGCTCAATGTATTTTTCCTTCCTAACATGTAAATATCAAATGCTGTAATAAAATACACGTTAGTCAATATCAATGACCTCCTCCTCTTGATGCACTATTTTTTTTTTTTTTGATCATGGCTGAATCCCTAGTAGCCATCTCTGTGTCTTACTGGTAGATGATCAATAAATATTGGTTGAAAGATAGAAGGAAAAAATGTCATGAAGATAAAACAGAGAGCACAGTGCAGCATCTAATGTGATGGAAGATGAGGTGGGGTGTAGGGTGGTCTGTGAAGTGAAGGATAAGCAGGAGTTAGTGATCCGGGTGAAGAGGTTCTGGGAGGGGAATTCTAGGAACAATGGAAATGCATGAAATCACAAAAGCACTCGTGAAATATTCAGGACCTAAGAAGCTGGAGCCCCAGGGAGTTCCAGAGTTTGGTGGGCCTTTTTCTGACATCATTTTCTGCAGGATAAGCTCATGAGACAAAATAGAATTCTGGAATTTGGGTGCTAGAGAGAATCTGCAAGCGCAAAGCCAGGGAACTGGTGGCCGGCTTCAGAGGGCTGAGGCCTGGATCCTCAATCCCGTGGCAGTAACTACAAGTGATCCTGGTGAACCAGACTGCAGTGGGCAGCTTCCCTTAATTGTCCCAGTGAAGCCCCAGGGTGGAAGCCTCTGTTCTTGTCTAACCTGAAATTCCTTCCCTATAATTCCAGGACTTTGCCTTTGTTCTTTCTCAACCAGAAACAAGGCAAGTCTGTTTCTATGTCTGATTCACCTTGGGGTTGGACTTTTTTGGTCACTATCCTGTTGCTTCCTTGGCTCAGCCCCCTTTCCTGCTGGGTTAAGTGCAGGTAGCTGATTTTGCTTCCCTGGGGAGGACACCCCTAAGACCATTCTGGCTCTCCTGGTGTCTGAGGGCTGCTGGCTGTCACCTCCTCTTGCCATCTGCAACACTTGGCTTCACATTTGCCTGTCCTCTATGCCTTGCCCAATTTGTCATTATTATTTTAGTGATAATAGAGAGACCACTGGGAGTAGAGGCAGCAGGCAACAGCTTTTACAGTTGATTAAATGCCTAAAGAACTAAAAGAGATGTGGGCTGGCTTGCCCCTTGTTCACCTGGAGCCTGTCACATGTCCTCTTGCCTTTGGTTTCCTCTCTGCTTGGTGGTGCCTCTACTCCCACAACCCATCTTACTTGCAGTGCAGACACTTGTTCTAATTAGAGAACTTAGCTTACCATTTCCCTTAGAGTAAACATTTTGAAAACAGACATTTGAAAGTATATGGTTTCTTGGGCTTCTGTTGGCTTGCAAAGCCTATTAGTACTTCTTGTCACCAGTAGAAAAGCCTTTAAAAGCACCCACGCAAGTGAAGGTGAGGTGTAGGCAGAGAGAGTGTGATGCTCTGGGCAAGACATGCCAAGGTTTTGGTAAATGAAAGTTAACCTTCACTTTGCATATCCCATGAAGAGAAATAATAGTATGCATTTAAATTTGCTTCCTGGAAAATGACTGCTCTGATAGATAGGATTTCCATTCAGTAGCTCATCTGGGCATAACTATGGGGTTTGCTCATGGTAGAGATGGAAGCCATCTCCCTGCAGAATGTTTTCACCTTGCTCCATGAAAGGGCTGATATGCTGGGTGCTTTCTGACTTCCTACAAGGTGGGCTACTTGGATTCTCTATTGCAGCATGAGGTTGAGTGTCCTGTGACAGAAATGAGGTGCTCTGAAATCTAACTGCTTTCCTTATGCATAACTTGTTTTTTTGTAAAGTCTCTTCATTTATTCAAAATTGTCATATTCCCCCAGTGCATCTGAATAATTGAAATTTGATGTAATTGCCATAATTCACCATTTTACAGCAATTTAGAAGAAAAACAATTGAGAATTTTGTGCTTCTTATCCCATGGAAAAGTCCAGATGACAAAGCTAAGAATGCAATAAATTTTAATTATGGTGTAGGACAGACACTTGGTGTCTGGGGAGGTCGAGGCATGGCCAGGCAGATTGCAACAGTTAATGTGGGCAAGGAGGACACCCGAGCATTTGTTTCACAACAAGAGGAATCAGAATGAGACCTTTCAGAAGCATTAACATGCAGGCAGCACTGAGTAGAACTTTCTAACCAGCTTTTGATGTCCATAGATGAGAGGAAAGTCCTCATGGGCAAGAATGAAACTTCTGAAAGAATGGGAGATGAAAGAGAATTATAGAAAGGGCCCCACATCCTTTGGGCAGGGAAGTCTCGTTTTACACAGATGCAGCTGTGCACTGTGGATGTCATGTCCGAAGCCATGGAACACCGTAGTTCTGGTGCCCACACTGGTGGAGTGACAGGGGCATGGCCCAAGTCTCAGGACTGGCATGGGAAGTGCAGAAGCAGCAGGAAAAATGAGTGCATAACTGCAAGGAAGGATGAAAGGCACGTGGCTATCAGGGAAATAGGCAACCAAGCGCCCCCAGATCTGTGCTGGGAAGAAGGGCTGGGGTGGTTTCAGAGCCACCATTGGGGAGGGAGTCAGGCACAGATGGGGCCACATAAGCTAGCCTGCTGAGTTCAGGGCCCCAGGGCTGCAAGATGCCATGGCAGATGCGAGTGTTGTGCGGGACCTGGGCTGCTGAGGCTGGTGCAGGGTGGTGCGTCAGGGATGCTGAGGGCCCAGGTGCCTAAATAGACAGAGGGAATGCCCACCTTTTGGAACCAGGCCCTGAGAATAGAGACGAAAAAACCACAGGCCATGCTTCTCAAGTAGCTCAGAGCCAGGGAAAAGGGGCATATACAATATAAGATTGGAGCTTAAATAAAAATACATTTGCTGATAGGGATAGGCTTCATGGAAGTTTAAGATTTAACCCACTGGGGCAGAACCCAGTCCCTATCTATGTATTCAGGGCAAGTGTGGGCGTCTGTCTTTTCTGGACCCAACAACACACCCATGGGTGACCTTGTCATTCACAACTGAATCATGGTTGCCCTTGATTCCAAAGATGGAAATTTAACTTAGTCAAAGTTTCCTTACCTTCAGGTTTTTCTTTTTTAAAGCCTGATGAGTTCAGATCCTTTTGTCCTTCCTGTTAAGCATGGCCTAAGCGAGGGAGTCTAAACCTTTATGTGTTATGGACCCTTTTAAGATGTTACCTGATCCATGCAATTATGTGTTTATGTGCATGTTTGCAGGGAGGCTAAGTCTCTGATGAAAGCTATGCAGTGAGTGTGGCAGGGGGTGGAGGTAGACTCAAGGGCCGTGAGATGGGGCAGGGGGAAAGGGAAGCACATGGGAAATATGCAGGTAAGTATTGAATCTTGTAAAGCTTATTTTTCGGTTTGGAAGTATACCGGTGGCAGAAGGGGGAAAGCCTAGTCTTGAACAAAAATAATTTCCTTCTCCTTTCCCAGGCCTAGTCTCAGGAAGGGGTGGAGCAGAAATTCACAGAAGAGAGATGGAAGGACTACAGGGGCTGGGAGTGGGATGGGGGAGGAAGCAGCCCACACCAATGATGGGGGTGTGGAAGGGGGCAGGCCTAGCAGACCCCAAGAGTGTCCTTTTCCCACTCATTGCCCAAGGACAGTCCACTGTCTGATGGGTCAGGGGGCTCTGGATAAATAGACCGAGGGTGAGATCCTTGGACACCTTGGGTGTTGGGGTTGGGCCCTGACAGAGGGGGGAGCAGAACAGAATGGCCGGTTCTTCTGGCCAGCAGTGTCTAGCAGTGGTGGGCAACTTCATGGTCACATTTGCCTGTACTCTGAGAGGCTTCCCTGCTCCTTCCCAAGGACTTCACTGTGGTTATAGACTCAAGTTAACCCCCTGGTAACCTCTCACCCTGAATAAATGGCAGCAAGCTGGACACAACTGCGTGGGCCACCTACTGGGTACCAGGCGAGCCAATTACTGCCCACTTTGGAGTGGGAAGTACGCTTAGAAGAGAGGGTTACTCTGGGCAACTATTGTGTCATCTTTTTAAAATTAATCTTAAGAAAATCATTCAAGTAACATGTGATATTTAAAAAATTAGAAAACACTGCAGAGAAAATGAAAATCTCTTGTAGTCTGACTCCTCTAGGGATAATCATTCTGAACATTTTTGGGTTTAACTGACTGGACTTATTTGTATTTCTAGGACCAGTTAAAAATCAATTACAGCAGAGCAGACTTGTTTTCTGCTGTTCCCCCTGACAGCACATTCTGGTTTTCTTGTCAGTCATGCAGCCTCCTTGTGGGATGGTGTACAGGGCCCCATCAGACATGTGTGTCAGAATTCCCTGCTGCTGGGCAGTTTAGGTTGTGGTTAGCTTCTTACTTTTACAAATAGTGTTGCAATGAACCTTGCTGCAAGCTGAATTCCATTTCTAGGAACATTTAAAGCAAGAAATTAAGGAAAGATGCAAAGAAAAGGTATGTTTTTTAAGGCTTTGGATACATGTCATCAAATTACCTGGACATCTTTTTGGCAAGCTCCTACCCCAGCAGATATATGTGAGTCATAATGTGACTGATGACCTCAAAGGAAGATGCCTGGGGGTTTTGTCTTGCAGGAAACTATTGCTCGTATGTTTTTCAAGAGATTGCAGTTTCCCTCTCCTTTATCTGGCAGAGCAGAAACAAGACACAACAGTAGCAATAAAAACAACTTGAAATTGTGTCTTTAACCTAGCCAGTTTTTCCTCTTGCCTGCTGGGGATGAAGATCTGGTTTATTGAGTATTAAAATCCTTACTAGAGGTTTTACTTAGATTTTGGCAATGACCTCAAGGTTTACAACTAGCTTTCCTGAGCTTGAAATTGTTATTTCCACAGGAGGATGGGGGTAGAGGCTGTTGGAGCAGGCAGGTAAGAGGAGCCTCCTCAGAGAGCTTTGCCTGAAGCCAGACTACATGCACGAGCAACCTGACCTCTGCCCCAGTCACCTAGGGCATCCTGCACTGAAACCGCAAACTCCTATTAGACAGACGTTCTAGTCTCAACACTACAACCTTATCTGATACGGAGTAATCATCCATTAAATTGTTGAAAGAGTGACTAAAACCCCATTCCTTCAAATGCAGCTTTGTTCTTTGTTGACTTTCTATGTCCTAAAGTAAAATAGGGGCAGGGAGTGGGCTGAGGAATGCCAGCAGAGAGGGGTAGACTTGGCTTTCTCCAAAACAGATGTGAAAACAATCTGGCATAGACATTTCTAAGGTTATGGATATTTTTCTTGCCTTTTTGAACACTTTATGTCTCGGCTCTGCCTTCGGGGTACAACTTCCTGATGTCTTCTCACTTTGTCTTCCGTCAAACCCAGCATGTCAAAAAACCTGTGCAGAAGGGGCAGAAGTGGGGAGGGCATGAAGTCAGGGAATCTGCAGTCAGGACAGTGCTCTGGAGACACCTGAGGAGGGCACAGTGAGAAAAGAAACACCATACTGTCCTGACTACATCATTTCTGAGTTGGACTGGCTCCAAGTGCTGCTGTTGCCAGGATGTCCTTCAAGTGTTGGTAACTTGGAGGTGCTGTGAGTAGGGGGGGAGGGACAGCCCTGGAAAACACCCCGAGTGGCTTTTCCCAGATCACAGAGAGGCTCAGAGGAACCAGGACGAGACTGGAGGGCTCACACTCCAAAGGTGGGGGCTCATTGCTCCAGCTCAACTGGTGGGATCAGATCATAAAACCAAAATGGAAGTGGAGATGGATGGAAGAGGCAGGAATGGCTCAACACTGTGATGGGGAATTGCGCATTGATCACAAGGAGGAAAGGAGATTTTTAACAAGGAGAAATAATTACCCAGTGAGTCAAGTTTCAGACTTTCCTAAACATTCAAGCCAGCCTGAGTCCAGAACAGGAAACAGCTGGCAAACATTTTAATCAAGCGGAGGCAGCCGCTCTGCCCTCCAAAGGGGGAACTCTTTAATTAAGCCCTGTTGCCTTGTTTATCAGCAGAAATAAGAAACGATCTGGCCACCAGGATGGAAAGGAGCTTCAGAGAAACCCAGCAGTGCGTGAAGACACTGGTGCACCTGGGAAGGGAAACGGAGCCTGGGAACATTTTGGGACTAGATGCCATCCAAGACACGGGATGCTATTATGACAAAGACAGCAGTGCCTGGCGTGGGTCAGAGGCTGGAAGTGGTGGGGTCTGTGCCACAAGGGAGCCCTCCATTTGCTGTGGAGTTCTTACCTACACAGATGCAGGCCCAGCAAGATGGCCTGCAGGTACACAATAATGGACTTTGTCACTGAGCTGTGAACCATAACCTTCTTAGGCACACAGAAAATGAATGTGACTGTCTCACTAAGGCGGCAGAAATGACCATAATTTTATTTCTCAATTGTCTTCTCTTTTTCCCTTCTGATATTGTAACAGGGGACAGAGCTGAATCAAGGTTCAGCTGCTGAGGGAGGTGGAGATGGTGCTGTGTGGTGTGGCCCAGAAGGGATTTCCTACAGAGCGTGCTAAGGCAGAAGCAGGGGGCAAATTGCAGGCTAGCTCCCTCTAGGCCTTTCCCTGGACCTGGAAACCTCTCCACCACAGCCTGTCTGTTTCCTTCAGTATCTTCTGGCTCTGATTATCCCTCAGTCCTTCTCTCCTTTCTAAAGCCATTCATTTGTTCATTCATTCATTCGTTCATTCATTCATTCATTGTGTATTTTACTGGTAGAGGATTTTCATCCACCCAATTCCATCTTCTCTCCATCCGATAGGCACTGGAGGAACGCTGCTTCTGTGGGGGCTCTGTGTCCAATATGGGAACAACCCCTTGAATAAAACATTACCTACCCTTCTGAACTTATTTCTTCCCTCAAGGAGATCAGAATTATTTGGATGAGTACATTCTCATTTAAAACCTCTACCTTTCTCAGAAAACTTATTAAAGATGTGATTAAAGAAATAATCATGAAACTTATTTATTGACTGAAGTTCTTTCACCCGGTCCTGAATGTGAGATTTGAATGCTAAATGACTGAGGCTTCTTTTAGAGTTCACTTGGTGTCCTGTGCTGTTGTGCTCAGAAGCAATGCTCAGTGTTTTTTGGCTGGGGCCATTGTCAGATATGGACCTGCACAGCCTTGTCTCCAGAAGGAAGATGGTCTGAAAATGACATTAGAATATCTATAGAAAGCCCCTGGATGAGAGAAAAATCAATATAGCCCAGTTGTGACCTAGCTCTGGCCCTCCTGAGTTGGGAGCAGCATGGGAGGACCTCCACTGACTATACTTTTCTTGTCCAAAAACATACAGTTATGACCCCTGTCAATCTCCACCTGCAAAATGAAGGGTTCTAACCTCATTCATGGGTCCTTCCATGCTGACAACCCATGATGACAAATGTGTTTCAGGAACCAGCCAATCATGGGGGACAGCAGGAACACAAGCTTCTAAAAGTTGAAATAAAGAGTATTTCCTCCCCCCAACCCCCGATAATTAGGGAAATAGAGAGACTTGAACTCCTGAGGGTTTTGGAATGACTGTAGCCCAAATCAGGTCAGGGACTTCCTGTGGACACTGATCCCTGTTTGCCATCTTGCTACCCACTTTCTTCTGGAAGTAACATGCACTGGGGTGGAGAATGAGGGTGGCAGAGAGACTTGGTTATATTTGCCTGACAGCAATGTGATATAAACACCCATCTCATCTGAGCTACACTCATATTTTATATGAAAGAAAAGCTCTTTCTCCTTATACAGTGCAATTACACATAAATACTTCGTGTCATCTGCTCTTGAAATTTTAGCAGCGGGACTTAATGCTGCCGGTTACTGTGGCAACAGGCAAAGTTGGTGATTTTGAATATCAGGGTATTATTTCATGCTGGGAAGGTTCATTTCTGTGTATGGGTGTGCATGCACGTGTATGCATGTGCTCTGTGTGTGTGCAGGGTTTTGTTGAGTGACAGATATAGTTTATTTATATACTTCATTGTTAGAAAGTCAGGAGGTGAGACTTTCACCCTTGTCCAGGTGAACAGATTGGAAAAGCTGAGCCCAGCATAGGGTTTCTTCTATCTCTTGGTCATATCTTTTCTTGAGAAAGATTAATTAGGCTTACAATGGACACATGACAGATTTTTAAAAAAAATTTGGTAATAGAGACAAAGATGTTGTGGTAAAAGACACCCACAGTGGGCTCATATTTTTCTTTTCTTTTTTCTATTTTGGTTCTATGGCTCTTCTGTGAACTCCACCTTCTTGGGCCTCTCATTTCTCCTTCCCTCATTGCTGCTGACACCCCTGTGAGCCAGTTCTTGGGGCTCTAGTATCTTCAGTTTATTTCACACTTCTCCCCTTGCTTCCCACCTATAAACCTCAGTTTCTAATTTGCATGTCTATGTTACAACATTCCTTCCATCTTATTCCAGAAATTCTTTGCTTCCTCTTCCTGTTTTTTTTTTTTTGTTATCATCAGTCTCTGTTTCCCTCTTGTGCTCATTCTCTGATTCTCTGTCTCTCACACACATATCAACTAGCTTGATTTTTTTTTTTCTCACTACAGATAGGTGTTTTCTATGTGGTGGAAAAAGTAAACCCTGGCTTCTCCAAGTGAACATTCTTCCATCCTAGAAGTTCTCATTCTGCTGCACTTGTTCTCCCTGACACTGTACTTAGGAAGGGACTATGAGGTCTGGATTGAACCCATGTCCACTTCTGGGCCAATCACTGCCCTGGGTAATGAGACATTATGACTGGTGAGGCCTGGGTTGCCCTGCAACTGCAGAAAAGGAATGGGGCTGCCCTGTCCCAACAATAGCTAACATGATCATCACAGCAGAGACAGGACACTGTAGGACCTTTCATCCCATTCACAGTTCCATGGGGAGGATATTTTGTTGGTCTTATGAGTCTCCCTGTTAGCTCAGGGCTGAGAATTCTTAGGTGCAAGATTTGAAAAAAAAAAAAAAAAGATATAAACTCAGAAAAACAAAGGGGAAATGAAACAAAAACATACACATTTTGAAAAGCACACAGACAAGTGGTAACTGATTTGGCTTTCTTGACTGCTGGCTTAGTAATCATCTTTCTCTGGGCAGAAGCAGCCTGAATTACACTGAAGAGCCACAAACAGGCTCAGCAATTGTTGCTTTTAGGTATTGGTAGAGGTGGAGGTAAAGACAAGGCTTGAAAAAGCAGAAAATCTATTTTAGAAGCAGTTAGAATGGGAAATCCTTTCTACTCCATGTTGGTGGTGATTGGCCTTCCCACCCTCAGTGGGAGGTAGATTTTTTTCTTGGATAAGATAAAACAGAAGGTCTCTGGCCTGGGGGATATAGCCACTATAGACACAGGTGTGCTGTAGTGAAAATGGGGTAATTTTGAGTGTTTCTATACTAGCTTTCCCACTCAGCTTCTAGGATGCTGATTGTGGGCCTGTAATGTTATAGGCAGGGTTTTTAAGGGCTATTCTTTAGGGTTTCTTCTTAGTCACTTCTCCAGAGATACTGACATTGGAAGTTCATTAGTGAAATGACTGTATTGTCTTCCTCGAGTAAACCCCACAGCTGCTAGGTCTCACCACGTGATTGAGCTTCCAATCAGCATGTTCGTGTCCTAACCTTAAATAGAGCTGAGAGCTAGGGATCAGCAGACATCTGAGGAAAGCCTCTAATATGAAAAAGGTCAGATATTTCTACTGGATATTCAGAATATTCATTGTCTGTTCTATTTTATAGTAGATTTTTTCCATATTTGTCCTCCAACATTTCTATAGGAATTTTTATTTATGTTCTCCAATTTTTAAATTTTAAGAACACTTTCTTGTTCTCTGAATGTTCTTTTTTATAGGTTCCCTTATTTATTTTTTTTATAATTTTTAAAAAATATTTTATTTATTTATTTGACAGAGATGGGGAAGCAGGCTCCCTGCTGAGCAGAGAGCCCGATGCGGGGCTCGATCCCAGGACCCTGAGACCATGACCTGAGCCGAAGGCAGACGCTTACCCCACTGAGCCACCCAGGCACCCCTATAGGTTCCCTTTTTTAAAAATAAAATTTTATTACACTGGAGACCAAAAGCTTCCTGAAAGAAAAAAAATGTATAATATACAAAGGATCAGGAAACAGGATGGCTTTGAACTTTTTAACACCCGTACTGGAGGCTAGAGGTCAATGATGGATTAGTGTCTTTCAAGATTGAGAGGAATGTGATTTATAACTTAGAATTCTATATCCAGCCAAGATATCAAGTAAATGTAAGGGATGAATAATGATAACATTTAAGTCTTGTGTGCTCTTTCTCACAAAGTTATTGGAAGACATGCTCGACCAAAACTAGGGTTTAAGTCAAAGGAGAGAGAGAAGAAGAGAGGGAGAAGGGAAAGACATAGGGGGGAAATGGGATCTACTCAAGAGAGCTGTGAATGGAGATACTAGGGTGACAATTTGCAACATATGAGAGCTTGAGTCTTCAGCAAGTCAGAGGCTCTGGAATAGATTTCTTCCAGAAGACCTGTGTCAGAAGGATGGCAGGAAGAGAAGAGCGGTAAGGTGGGGCAGGGAAACTATAAAAGACAGATGTGAAAGAGAACTGTCTTTTTCACTACATTGGACAGAAAATAAATAATGCTGAAAACTAAAAGCACATGTATCACTCCTTCTTGTTATTTCAGAGATATCCAGAAATGAATCATCAGGAAGAGTTGAGAGTGATTGCCTCTGGGAGTTGGGAGTTGTTTGGTTAGGAGGCAGAGAGCTGCTATTTTTGTAGTAAGTCTTGTAAAGTTACTTGACTCTTTTTTTCAATTAACATATAATGTATTATTTGCCACAGGAGTTCAGGTCTGTGAATCATCAGGCTTATACATTTTACAGCACTCACCATAGCACATATCTTCCCCAATGTCCATAACCCAGCCACCCTATCCCTACCTCCCCAACCCCCAGCAACCTTCAGTTTGTTTTGTGATATTAAGAGTTTGTTATGGTTTGTCGCCCTCCCGATCCCATCTTGTTTCATTTTTTCCTTCCCTACCCCCCTAAACCCCCACCCTGCCTCTCAAATTCCTCAGACCAGAGAGATCATATGATAAATGTCTTTCTCTGATTGACTTACTCACTCAGCATAATACCCTTTAGTTCCATCCACATCATTGCAGATAGCAAGATTTCATTTCTTTTGATACTACTGCGTAGTATTCCACTGTGTGTGTGTGTATACACACCAAAAGATGAATGGATAAAGAACATACATACATATGTATGTATGTATGTGTATATGTATGACAGATATGAACGGATATGAATGGATAAAGAAGATGTGACATACATACATACATACATACGTAGGTTCTTTCCATAGTTTGGCTATTGTGGACTTTGCTGTTATAAACATTCAGGTGCACGTGCCCCTTCGGATCACTACATTTGTATCTTTAGGGTAAATACCCAGTAGTGCGATTGCTGTGTCATAAGGCAGCTCTATTTTCAACTTTTTGAGGAACCTCCATACTGTTTTCCAGAGTGGCTGCACCAGCTTGCATTCCCATAAACAGTGTAAGGAGGGTTCCCCTTTCTCCACATTCTCGCCAGCATCTGTCATTTCCTGACTTGTTAATTTAAGCTATTCTGACTGGTATGATGTGGTATCTCACTGTGGTTTTGATTTGTATTTTCCTGATGTCAAGTGATGTTGAGCACTCTTTCATGTGTCTGTTGGTCATCTGGATGTGTTTACAGAAATGTCTGTTCATGTTTTCTGCCCATTTCTTGATTGGATTATTTGTTCTTTGGGTGTTGAGTTTGCTAAGCTCTTTATAGATTTTGGATACTAGCCCTTTATCCGATATGTCATTTGTGAATATCTTCTCCCATTCTGTCAGTTGTCTTTTGGTTTTGTGAACTGTTTCCTTTGCTGTGCAAAAGCTTTTGATCTTGATGAAATCCCAATAGTTCATTTTTGCCCTTGCTTCCCTTGCCTTTGGCATTGTTCCTAGGAAGAAGTTGCTGTGGCTGAGATCAAAGAGGTTGCTGCCTGTGTTCTCTCCTCAAGGATTTTGATGGATTCCTTTCTCACATTGAGATCCTTCATCCATTTTGAATCTATTTTCGTGTGTGGTGTAAGGAAATGGTCCAATTTCATTTTTCTGCATGTGGCTATCCAATTTTCCCAGCACCATTTGTTGAAGAGGCTGTCTTTTTTCCATTGGACATTCTTTCCTGCTTTGTCGAAGATTAGCTGACCATACAGTTGAGGGTCTATTTCTGGGCTCTCTATTCTGTTCCATTGATCTATGTGTCTGTTTTTGTGCCAGTACCATATTGTCCTGATGATGACAGCTTTGTAATAGAGCTTGAAGTCTGGAATTGTGATGCCACCAACTTTGGCTTTCTTTTTCAACATTCCTCTGGCTATTCCAAGTCTTCTGGTTCCATATAAATTTTAGGATTATCTGTTCCATTTCTTTGAAAAAAATGGATGGTATTTTGATGGTATTTTGATAGGGATTGCATTAAATGTGTGGATTGCTTTAGATAGCATAGACATTTGCACATTATTTCTTCTTCCAATCCATGAGCATGGAATGTTTTTCCATTTCTTTGTGTCTTCCTCAATTTCTTTCATGAGTACTTTATGTTTTCTGAGTGCAGATTCTTTGCCTCTTTAGTTAGGTTTATTCCTAGGTGTCTTATGGTTTTGGTCCAGTGTGTCATTTAAGCCTTTATTTCCTTGTTGAACTTTTGTATATATGATCTGTACATTTCAGTGAGGGGAGTGTTAAATTCCCCTACTATTATTATATTTTTTTATGCATTTCTTTGATTTTATTATTAATTGGTTTATATAGTTGGCTGCTCCCATCTTAGGGGAATAGATATTTAAAATTGTTAGATCTTCTTGTTGGACAGACCATTTAAGTATGATATAGTGTCCTTCCTCATCTGTTATTATAATCTTTGGCTTAAAATCTAATTGATCTGATATAAGGATTACCACCCCAGCTTTCTTTTGATGTCCATTAGCATGGTAAATTGTTTTCCACCCCCCTCACTTTAAATCTGGATGTGTTTTTGGGTGTAAAGTGAGTTTCTTGTAGACAGCATATCAATGGGTCTTGTTGTTGTTGTTGTTTTTTAATCCATTCTGATACCCTGTGTCTTTTGATTGGGGCATTTAGCCCATTTATATTCAGGGTAACTTTTGAAAGATATGAATTTAGTGCCATTGCATTGCCTATAAGGTGACTGTTACTGTATATTGTCTCTGTTCCTTTCTGGTCTGTTACTTTTAGGCTCTCTCTTTGCTTAGAGGACCCTTTCAATATTTCCTGTAGAGCTGGTTTGGTGTTTGCAAATTCTAATATTAATGTCCATATTGATTAGGTCCCTAGCCATCAGTACTGCCCCTTGTTCTTTTTTTTTGTGATGAGTTTTTCCACCTTGTCATTTCATCCAGATAAGAATAAATGAAGGAGATAACAAAATACTAAAAGGGTGGCAAAGACCCCAGAAAAATATATGCTAACAAAAATAGAAGAGACCCAAAACCAGGGGGAAAAGAAAGAGGGAAAAATTAAAAATTAAAAATAATATATATATTTGACTGGTTAATAGAACAGAGCCACCCACTTGATTTTGGGTGTATTCTGGTCTCTTAGAAGAAGGTGCTTCCCAAAATTTTGAAGAAAGAAAAACTTATATACACATACAAAAATAAGGATAAACATGAAGAAGGGATGGAATATTACTGTAAAGATGAAAATTAAAAAAAAGATTCTAAAAAAAGGAATTGATAAGATAAGTTGGTTGGAAAATGAAAAAAATAAAAAAAAAAAGGAAGAGAGAATGTGGTCAGGCTGGAGACCAGAACAAAGCCATGCACTAGATTTAGAGTATATTTAGTTCTATTAGAAGAAATTGTTTCCCAAAATTTTAAAGAAAAGAACCTATATGTATACAAAAAATAAGGTTAAATACAATGAAGGGATAAAATATGAGTATAACAGTGAAAATTTAAAAAGATTTTTTAAAAAGGTATTGGTAAGATAAAATAGTTTAAAAAAGTTAAAATAGCAAAGAGGAAAAGTTAAAAAAATAGAATAAGAGAAAAATAAAATTAAAAAAATTTAACATTGAAAGACTAAAGGATCTTGGGAAAAAACCCACAAATTCTATGTGTTGCTCTCCCCTAGCTCTGGAGTTACCCAGTTCTTATTGATATGTGAACATGGTGTTGGCTGGATGTTCTTGCTGATCTTCTGGGGGAGGGGCCTGTTGCAGAGGCACATGTCTTTGCCCAAGGTGGAATTACACCATGCTTGTTAGGGACCAGGCTAAGTAATCTGCTTGGGTTTGCTCTGGTAGCTTTTGTTCCCTGGACACTTTCTGCACAGCTTTGGAGGACAGAATGAGGATGGTGACCTCCAAATCTCCAGCCCATAGGAACTGAGAGCTCAGGGCGTCACTCCACAGTGCACTTCAGAGAAAAGCAGTCAATCCCTCCCCTCTTCTTGGTCTCAGTATGGACTCCGTGCTCACCTGGCTTGTGACCAAGTGTTTCTATCTCTGGTGCATGGCCTGTTTGGAGTCTCCAAACCCAGAAGATTCCTACCACGTGCTTCCAGGCTGCTCATGCCAGAGGAGAGAGGAGGCAGTCTCTCAGGATCTGCCACTTGTGGGGTCCTTGCTTAAAGAGCAGTGGTCTGACTGTGCCTCGGATCACGGTGTAAGGTAACCACTAGCTGAGAGTGCACTCCTTGGCTCTGTCTCTATAGCCAGCTTCCTTGCTTTGATACCTGGGAGCTCTGCCACACTTAGACACCTCCAGTCTTTCTGACTCTACAGGTCCTGAGATCACACTGTCCCCACAAGAGCTCCACCCCCTGCTTAGCCTCTGCAGCAATGTTCCTCAGAGGAGCCAGCTTCTAAAAAGTTCTGACTTTGTCCTCTGCTGCTCTCTCACTTGCCAGGATCTGGCCCCTCCCCCTGTGGTTTATCTTCCCGTTGCTTCAGATTCACTTCTCCACATGTCCTACCTTCTGGAAAGTGGTCGATTTTCTGTTTCTAGAATTGCTGCTCTTCTCTTTGATTTGTTTAGTTTGTAGGTGTTCAGAACAGTTTGATAACTACATGAACTAGGACCTGATGATATTTCAGTCTTCTACTCCTCTGCCATCTTGCTTCCTCAGAGTTACTTGACTCTTAAACTATGTTCATGTGTACCTTTTTAAAATTTTTAACTTAAAATTTTTAAAATTTCTTTTTAGTGTTCCAGAATTCATTTTTATGCACCATACCCAGTGATCCATGCAATACATGCCCTCCATAATACCCACCACAGGCTCACCCAAACCCCCACCTCTCTCCCCTTCAAAACTCTCAGTTTGTTTCTCAGAGTCCACAGTCTCTCATGGTTCATCTCCCCCTCCAATTTCCCCCAACTCCCTTCTCCTCTCCAGCTCCCCATGTCCTCTGTGTTATTTCTCATGCTCCACAAATAAGCAAAATCATATGATATGATAATTGATCCTCTCTGCTTGACTTATTTCACTCAGCATAATCTCTTCCAGTCCCATCCATGTTGATACAAACTTTGTGTATTCATTCTTTCTGAGGGAGGCATAATACTCCATAGTATATATGGACCACATCTTTATCCATTCGTCTGTTGAAGGGCATCTTGGTTCTTTCCAGTTTGGCCACTGTGGGCTTTGCTGCTATGAACTTTGGGGTACAGATGGCACTTCTTTTCACTACATCTGTATCTTTGGGGTAAATACCAATAGTGCAATGGCAGGGTCATAGGGTAGCCCTATTTTTAATTTCTAAAGGAGTCTCCACACTGTTTTCCAGAGTGGCTGCACCAACTTGCATTCCCACCAACAGAGTAAGAGGGTTCCTCTTTCTCCACATCCTCTCTAACACATGTTGTTTACTGTCTTGTTAATTTTAGCCATTCTAACTTGTGTAAGGTGGTATCTCAATGTGGTTTTGATTTGAATCTCCCTGATGGCTAGTGATGAACATTTTTTCATGTGTCTGTTATCCATTGTATGTCTTCTTTGGAGAAGTGTCGGTTCATGTCTTCTGCCCATTTTTTGACATGATTATCTGTTTTGTGTGTGTTGAGTTTGAGGAACTCTTTATAGATCCTGGATATCAGTCCATTGTCTGTAGTGTCATTTGCAAATATCTTCTCCCATTCTGTGGGTTGCCTTTTTGTTTTGTTTGACTGTTTCCTTTGTTGTGGAGAAGCTTTTGATCTTGAAGTCCCAAAGTTCATTTTTGCTTTTGTTTCCTTTGCCTTTAGAGACATATCTTTTTTTTTTAAGATTTTATTTATTTATTTGACAGAGAGAGGTCACAAGTAGGCAGAGAGGCAGGCAGAGAGAGAGAGGAGGAAGCAGGCTCCCTGCCGAGCAGAGATCCCCAATGTGGGACTCGATCCCAGGACCCTGAGATCATGACCTGAGCCAAAGGCAGAGGCTTAACCCACTGAGCCACCCAGGTGCCCTAGAGACATATCTTGAAAGAAGTTGCTGTGGCCAATGTCAAAGAGATTACTGTCTATGTTCTCCTCTAGGATTCTGATGGATTCCTGCCTCACATTTAGGTCTTTTATACATTTCGAGTATATCTTTGTGAATGGTGTAAGAGAATGGTTGAGTTTCATTCTTCTACACATAGCTGTCCAATTTTCCCAGCACCATTTATTGAAGAGACTGTTTTTTTTTGGCTGTATATTTTTTCCTGCTTTGTTGAAGATAGGCCATAGAGTTGACGGTCCATATGTGGACTCTCTACTCTGTTCCACAGGTCTATGTGTCTGTTTTTGTGCCAGTACCATGCTGTCTTGGTGATCACAGCTTTGTAGTAAAGCTTTGAAATCAGGCAATGTGATGCCCCCAATTTTGTTTTTCTTTTTCAACATTTCCTTAGTAATTCGGGTTCTCTTCTGATTCCATACAAATTTTAGGATTGTTTGCTCCAGCTCCTTGAAAAATGCCAATGGACTTTTGATTGGAATGGCATTGAAAGTAAAGAATGCTCTAGGCAGTATAGACATTTTAACAATGCTTATTCTTCCAATCCATGACCATGGAATGGTCTTGTATTTTTGTGTCTTCTTCAATTTCTTTCATGAGTGTTCTGTAGTTCCTCGAGTACAGATCCTTTACCTTTTTGGTTAGGTTTATTCCCAGGCATCTTATAGTTCTTGGTGCTATAGTAAATGGAATCGATTCTCTAACTTCCTTTTCTGTATTTTCATTGTTAGTGTATAAGAAGGCAACGGATTTCTGTACATTGATTTTGCATCCTGCCACATTACTGAATTACTGTATGTGTTCTAGTAGTTTGGGGGTGGAGTCTTTTGGGTTTTCCATATAAAGTATCATGTCATCTGCAAAGAGAGAGTTTGACTTCTTCATTGCCAATTTGAATACCTTTTATTTCTCTTTGTTGTCTGATTGCTGTTGATAGGACTTCTAATACTATGTTGAACAAGAGTGGTGAGAATGGGCATCTTTGTCATGTTCCTGATCTCAAAGGGAAGGCTGTCAGCTTTTCCCCATTGAGGACGATGTTTGCTGTGGGTTTTTCATAGGTAGATTTTATGAAGTTCAGGAATGTTTCCTCTATCCCTATACTTTGAAACGTTTTAATCAGGAACAGATGGTATATCTTGTCAAATGCTTTTTCTGCATCAATTGAGAGGACCATGTGGTTCTTCTTTCTTCTCTTATTGATTTGTTCTATCACATTCATTGATTTGCAAATGTTGAACCACCCTTGCAACCCAGGGATAAATCCCACCTGGTCATGGTGGATAATCTTTTTAATGTACTGTTGGATCCTATTAACTAAAATCTTGTTGAGAATCTTGGCATCCATATTCATCAGGGATATTGGTCTGAAATTCTCCTTTTTGGTGTGGTCCTTGCCTGGTTTGGGGATCAGGGTAATGCTGGCTTCACAAAAAGCGTCTGGAAGTTTTCCTTCTGCTTCAATTTTTTGAAACAACTTCAGGAGAATAGGTGTTATTTCTTCTTTGAAAGTTTGGTAGAATTCCCCCAGGGAATCCATCAGGTCCTGGGCTCTTGTGTTTTGGGAGGTTTTTGATCACTGCTTCAATCTTGTCACTAGATATTGGTCTATTCACGTTGTCAATATCTTCCTGATTTAGTTTTGGAAGTTTATAGGTTTCCAGGAATGCATCCATTTCATCTGGATTGCTTAACTTATTGGCATGTAACTGTTGATAATACTTTCTGATGATTGTTTCTATTTGCTTGGTGTTAGTCGTGATCTCTCCCTTTTCATTCACAATTTTATTAATTTGGAATTTCTCTCTTTTCTTTTGGATTAGTTTGGCCAATGGTTTATTGATCTTATTTATTCTTTCAAAAACACAGCTTTTAGTTTCTTTGATGGGTTCTGCTGTATCTCTAGTTTCTATCTCATTGATTTCTGCTCTAATCTTGATTATTTCCCTTCTTGTGTATGGGTTTGGCTTAATTTGTTTTTGATTCTCCAGTTCTTTAAGGTGTAAAGACAATGTATTCTGCATTTTTCAATTTTTTTTTGAGGGAGACTTGGATGGCTATGTACTGACCCCTTTGGACTGTCTTTTCTGTATCCCATTGGTTTTGGACCGAAGTGCCTTCATTCTATTGGTTTCCATGAATTGTTTAAGTTCTTCTTTGATTTCCTGGTTGATCTGAACATTCTTTTTTTTTTTTTAAGATTTTATTCATTTATTTGACGGACAGAGATCACGAGTAGGCAGAGAGGCAGGCAGAGAAACAGGAAGAAGAACAGAGAGCCTGATGAGGGGCTTGATCCCAGGACCCTGGGATCATGACCTGAGCTGAAGGCAGAGGCTTTAACCTACTGAGCCACCCAGGTGCCCCTGATCCAAACATTCTTAAGCAAGGTGGTCTTTAGCTTCCAGGAGTTTGAATTCCTTCCAAACTTTTTATTTTGGTTGAGTTCCAGTTTCAAGGCATTGTGGTCTGAGAATATGTAGGGAATAATCTCAGTCTTTTGGTATCTGCTGAGTCATGATTTGTGTCCCAGTATGTGGTCTATTATGGAAAAAGTTCCATGTGCACTTAAGAAGAATGTATATTCTGTTGTTTTAGGGTGTAATGTTCTGTATATATCAATGATGTCCATCTGGTCCAACGTGTCATTCAATGCTCTTGTTTCTTTATTGATTTTCTGCTTGGATGATCTATTACTGAGAATGGCATATTAAAATCCCCTACTATTAATGTATCCATATCAGTATGACTCTTTTCTTGATTAACATTTGTCTTATGTTGTTGGCTGCTCCTGTATTGGGGGCATAAATATTTACAATTGTTAGATCTTCTTGGTGGATAGACCCTTTAAGAATGATGTTGTGTCCTTCTGTATCTCTGACTATAGTCTTTAGTTTAAAATCTAATTTATCTGATATGAGAATTGCTACCCTAGCCTTCTTTTGAGGCCCATTGGCATGAAAGATGCTTCTCCACCCCTTCACTTTCAGTCTGGATGTATCCTTAGGTTCAAAATGGGTCTCTTGTAGACAACATATGGATGGGTCCTGTCGTTTTATCCAATCTGCAACCCTGTACCATTTTATGGGAATCATTAGGCTGTTCACATTGAGAGTGATTATTGAGAGATATGTTTTTATTGACATCATGTTGCCTGTGAAGTCTTTGTTTCTATAGATTGTCTCTAAATTTCTGTTCTATGACACTTTAGGGTTCTTCCTTCTTTTATAGAACCACCTTTAATATTTCTTTTAGTGCTGGCTTGGTGGTCACATACTCTTTTAAACCTTGCCAGTCTTGGAGGCTTTTTATCTCTCCATCCATTTTGAATGTCAGCCTAGCTGGATAAAGTATTCTTGGCTGTATGTTCTTTTCATTTAGTGTCCTGAATACATCTTGCCAGCCCTTTCTGGCTTGCCAGGTTTCTGTGGATAGGTCTGACATTATTCTGATGGGCCTTCCTCTGTATGTAAGGAATCGCTTCCTCCAGCTGCTTTCAAGAGCTCCTATCTAAAATTATGATTCATGAGTTTCACAATCAGGTGTCTCAAGGTCTTTCTAGATTCTATGATCTTGGGGGCAGACCTTTCTGCCTCTAGGACATGAATGCTGGTTCCATTCCCCAGATTGGGAAAATTTTCATGGAGAATTTGGTCAACAGTATCCTCTAGTCTTCTCTCTTTCTCCTCCCCCTCAAGGATTCCAATAATTCTGATGTTGGAACTTTTCATCGCATCATTTATTTCCCTAATTCTGTTTTCATGGCTTTTAAGCTGTTTGTTCCAGGCCTCCTCCTGATCCTTTCTCTCTATCAAATTGTCCTCTAGATCACTAATTCTATCTTCTGCTTCAGTTACCCTAGCTGTTAGAGAACTTAGTTTAGATTGGAACTTGTTGATAATATTTTTAACTTCTACCTAGATGGCTTTCACTTCTGCCCTAATTGATTCCATGTTGTCATTAATGGAATTCTTCAACCTAGCCTTTGCCTGGATAATTGTTAGCCTGAATTCCCTTTCCAGCATACTGTTTATGCCCATATTTAATAGCTCTGATGGAGAGGGCACAGTCTCTAAATTTTTTCTCTGTTGGGCATTCCTGCTCCTAGTCATTTTGGTGAGACATGGCTGAGGGGATGTGTAGCTGAATGTATCAACCATGATCCAGGCAAGTTGCACCCTGGAACACTTCTGAGCAATCGGGAGTACTTGTCCACTGGCGTCTTCTGCCCCTGTAGAGATCCAGAAGTTTTTAATCCTACATCTCAGGCTGATTTCATGGGTATTCAGAGTGTTCTGGTAGATAATCAGTTCACTTTAGGGGACCGGTTGAAAAAATATCTTCTACTTCTCTGCCATCTTGCCCCCTCTCTTGCATGTGTACATTTTTGATCAAAGTCAGTTTGGAAATCACACCTGGTCCCCTTTGTAGTTGCCTGCCTGATGTTTGGTTTGCATTGCCTCCCTGTGAGCTGGCATGTACTATGTGTGGAGCGCTCATCGCAGTGAGTGCCACTGACAACCACCCCCTGTCCTCTTGCCTACTGCATATCATTTCTAAAGCCAGTTCCTTCCTTGTTGGATTAAACATAACTTATCCTGTCTCATTTTGATATTGAACATGGTTTTGAACATTTCCCTTTGTCTGGAGCTGCATGGCTCTTGACGGAGCTATTAGGAACGCTGACAGTGTATGGGGGAAGAGGGCCATGGAGGGGCACACAGCAGGGCAGGGATGTAGGGGAATTGATCCTTGGTTAGGCATTTTGGGTTATGGCTGGATGTCCAGCAATCTAGCCCCAAGTCCACCCAAGTGGAGGTGTGGTGCTTTTTGTCCTGACTAGCTTGATGCCTTACTGAGCCTCTTTAGTGCCTATGGATAGGAGAGAGCCTGACTCATCCATTCATCTGAGGCTCTTGGGTAGACTTTTAGAACCTAGGCTATAGATGTTGTATAGATACCACCATCCCTCAAGGCTTGATCCCAATACCATCTCTTCCAGGCAAGTACAAGTCCTCTTGCTCTGTTGAGGAGAGATCCTTCCTTCTTTGTGTTCCCACATCTTTATATCTTAACTTTTCTGAGTATGTGTCCTTTTCAAACTTGTATGGTCTTCAGGAGTCCCTACTATAGCCCCCAAATTCAGTAGCTTAAAACAGCTGTGACTCTTGATTATGAGTCTAGGGCTCAACTAGGCAGTTCTGCAGATCAGGGCTAAGCTGAGCTAATCTCCAGTGGTCTGCTCAGGTGTCTGTGGTCAGTTGTGGGTCAGCTGGGGACTGAGTGGCTTTACCTCACATGTCTAGAATATGGCTAGCTTCAGCTGGAGTGACTGGGGTAGCTGTGCCACATGGTCACTTGTCTTCTAGCAGGCTAGCTGGGGTTTGTTCACATGGCAGCATTGGAGTCCAAGACACAGGAAACTCACAATGTCCCTTAAGGCCTAGGCTCAGAACTAACATGTCTGTCACATTTCCTTGCCCTATGGTAGTTGCCAATCAGCCCAGGTTCAAGAGGTGGGGAAATAGGCCATCTTTTGATGGAAGTAGCTACAAAGTGACATTGTAAAGGCATGGGGGCAGGGCGTGGTGAAGGACTGTGACCAGTTTTGCAATCTACTACAACAGGGTATAGTAAATGAATAATGTTTTTGGGCACTTTTAACAGTGCCTGACATATGTCCTTTCTGTGTATTAAGTTCATTGTGTTTCAGTGACCTCATCTTTAACGTGGGGATAATAGTACTACTTACTATTACTATTATTACTATTACTTACTACTTACTATGCAGGGATTAAGTGATTTATGAAACATGCCTAGGATTATGTGCCTGGAAAGTGCTGGACCTCTGGGACCCAATACAGCACAATGATTGTCTAATTCTTTTCTGTCTTCTTCCACATGGAACTTGATCAGGGCCTGTCATAGAGCAGGCTCTTCTAAAATATGTAGCTCATTCAAGAAATATATGCAGAAGTGCATCCCTGAAAAAGTACCTGAGAATTTGCAGAATGTCAATCTATTCCACATTTTTTGTTATTTAATTAGCAACAACAACAAACAATTTACCATTGGTAGATTCTGGCAGAGACAAATTGTCTCAGAGATGCCAAGAGGAGGGAAGCACTTTTTCACTTGAGGAGGAAGAGATGGGGCCTTTACAGCCCATATTAGCCCAAAGTTTTGTTCACTTTGATGAATGTGCCAACCTCCCCATAAAACCTTTCATGTGTGACCGCAGTCCAAACTGATGTCTCCTTTCAAAGTTTCCCACAGCTTATTACCTCAAATGCCATCTGACACTAACATTCCAAAACAGAAGCAATATCAGGTTAACCTGTAATGTGACACTTCATATGCCACATTCTAGTCTATTAAGTTATATACAATGTATTTTCATATATGCTTATTCACTTACCCATTTGTAAGTTGAATTTTAATTTATCAATTCACCATGCATTGATCCAAATATTCAGGCAATCTGCTCATAAATTCATGCACTCACAAATTTACTATTACTTCCACCAAACAAAGCGCCATCTATCCCTGCCTATATTACTTGAGCTATGTCTTCATTTGTCTGCCCATCTATGCTCTAAGTCATAATCCAAGTCATCAATTTATCTACCTTGCATTCATCAACCATTTAATCCAGGTATCTTTCCTTCCAAATGCCTATCCAAGCTTTCCTACTTCAATCTCTTCCTCAATTACTCTATCTTTTCCTCCATCCAACTACCTATTTATTTAGTAGCAGTCTCTAATCATTATATCCATCCATCCATCCATCCATTTATCCTTATACTATCTACCCATTCAAACATCTGTATCTGTTCTCTCCTGTATTTCTATGTATTTTTTAGTAACATATCTGTCCACATATCTCTCTAGTCCTCTTTTCCTCAATCTAATCCTTCCTTCCTCTCTCCATCTACTTACTCATAACTACAGTCAAACTTCCATATATTTATCAGTCTATCTACCCTTCTATCATGTATTCTTTTTTCCTTTCATTTTCAATCCTCCATTCCCTTTTCACCTATTTATCTATCCATTCACCCATCCACCCATCTCTCTGTTCATATCTCCTTTTATCCCCACATTAATCCTTCTCTCTGTTAATCTACAATCATCCATCTATTCTTTCTTCCTCCTTACCTCCTTCCTTCCTTCCATTCATCTATCCCTTCCTCTATACTTATGATATCCTAATGAGAAAGATTATATGCTGTTTTAATGAAGATTCTTATAAAAATTTCTAATGCAGGCATTAGTGTGGGGATTTGGGAATAGGATAAAAAGAGGAGACAACATATTTGGTTGAACTCTGTGTGTACATGTGTGTGGATGTGAAGTTCAGGGGGTGGGTTATATGTGCTATGGCCAGCATCATAAAAAAATATTAGATATATGGGGTACCTGGCTGGATCAGTCAGTAGAGACTGACTATTGATCTTGGGGTTGTAAGTTCATGGCCCTCTTTTGGGTGTAGAGATTACTTAAAAATAATATCTTAAAAAATCTTAGATATGGATATATATTCCCCTATTAACTAGGTAATTATAGCCAAGTATGATAAGCATTTTGGTTACATATTACTCAAATTAAACTTTAATCCCCAAGAACACAAAGAGTATGTCTATCTTGCCACAACTGTGTCCCAGTAGTTTTCAGAGTGTCTGGCCTGTACTGGATAGTTAATGAAAGTTTATTGAGTAAAGAATGTGGAATCTGTGAACATTTTCAGCCCCCATCCTTGGTAAAGTATTAGGAATGATTTAGCAAGATATAGTATGGGATGGAGGAAGATTCCTGGTCAAGAGGAAAGAAAGTGGCCCTAGCTCTCCTCCACAGAGCATACAAATTCTGTTGTGAGGGAGTGACTCAGGGCTGCTCTATCACTTTCATTGTTATATTTAACAACTATGTGGTATAAAGACAAATACATATTATACATTTTCTTAAACTTAAAAATTCACTTTTTTTCTTCTGATTTAAAAACATTTTTGTGCACCATTCAACAGTATTGTGGGCCCTGGACAATGTGTTCACTGTGCCTAATGGATATATGGGCTCTGGGGTAGCATGGAAATTGCAGTGTGGGCTATAGTAGGAGGCCAGGATTTTCAGAAGCATTTGCCATAATAACCCATCTCTTTATTCCTTCTTCTTTTTAAAACATCTTATTTATTTATTTGAGAGAGAGAGAGAGAGAGAGGGAGGAGTGGGAGTAGGGAAGAAACAGAGGGAGAGGGACAAGCAAACTCCAAGCAGGTATTGAGCTGGACATTGGGCTTGATTCCATGACCCTGAGATCATGACTTGAGCTGAAATCAAGAGTCAGATGCTCAATTGAGCCACCCAGGCACACCCCCACCTCTTTATTTCTTCTACTGAAAAACTCAAGCCATTTTATATGCCCTCCCTTGTCCACAGAAAATATCCTGCTTTTGTGAAGTCTTGGCCAGATAGTCCAAATAATAAACATTAGTCATTGTTGAGGATGATGATGAAAGTAATGATAATGACTTATTTATTATGTATCAGGCACTGTATGAAGTGCATTTTTCAAAACTTTCATGTGTTGTTGGAATGTGCCAGGGAAACATTGGAACTTCTACATTTTTAAAAGTGTGCCTTTAGTTTCTGAGAAGACTTGGTTCCTCTGTGGCTGCTCACCAAGTACCTGCTTTCAGTCACAGCACCTTCATATCTCTGCAGGGAGCCTTTCCTCACTCATTGAGAGCAGTTAGTGTGGACACATGACCCAAACATGGATAATTACATTAGTTATTTGGGGACTTACATCTTGAGTGAATAATGCTAGAATGCAAAACATCAGTTGGAGGCCTGTTGTTGGAATGAATGAGCTCTGACAACTTTCTAAACTATTACCTGACACCTACACAAGCCCTTCCCTATCTATGCAACACACTACATGGCTCCCATTCTAATTAAGCCTGGTTCTAGCTCAGCTGATTCTTTCTTTAATTCAAAAGAAAAATAACTTAAAGAAGGACATTGGGTTGCTCAGAGTCAGTTTTTTTTTTTCTTTTGTTTGCCATCAAAAAACCTTTTAATTCTCCTAAAGGAAACATAGTTGTAGTGATTAGAATTATTGAAAAGCAAACCCTGGGCCCAAAATGCAGTCACCTAGGCCAAGTTACCAAACTGAGGCTTAATACCTAATGTAACTGCAGTTTCAACCTCCTCTCCCCCTGGAATGCAGTCTTAGACTAGTCAGTTAGGAATTTTCAGTTCGGCATCAATAAGGTAATCTGTTACTTGGGCCTTCTCCACCTCCCAAAAGAAAATGAAGCAATCCACCTAGTAAGATTCTTGTTCCTAACAGAAGGTGACAACACCAGAAATACTCCTTTATCTGTGTATGACTTCCTTGTCCTGTCTTTAAAAACCTTTCCCTTTCTGTAGCCCTTTGGCGCTCCCTTCTACTTGCTATGTGGGATGCTGCCTGATTGGTGAGTAGATTAATAAAGTCACTTGGATCTTTAAAATTTAAAGAATTGATTGAATGGTTGAATTTTTGCTATTTAACAGAATAAGAGTGTATTTTTTTCTTTAACAACAAAAGCTGAAACTCTGCAGGGCCCAAGCCCAAGATCCTATTTAGTTAGAGAGGAGTTCACGGCAAACCTCTTCAGCTAACGCCCCAGAACAGGAGGATAGGTTTGGAGCTTAGTTTATTTCCATACAAATGGGATTTTAAGTCCTTATCAGGGTAACAAACAAAAAAGAATGTCATACAGACACATTTAGGGTAGCCTGGTTAATTCCTTTTTCTTTTGGAACAACTACATTATCAAGATTATGCTTCACTGCCTGTTAGACTTGCTTCTGCTGGGAAGCAGATGAATTGATTTTGAACTTCTTCTGTGATACGCTTAGTGCTTTGTCAGTAAAATTACTGTAATATCTTATGCCATCTGTCATATTCCCTTCTCACAGCAGGAGCCCTTTCCAACCACCAAGTTCTCAAGCTGAATTTCAATCTTCAGAGTGGTTAGTATTAGAGCCCATATTCTGTGGTGCTCTGCTGGCCGGCTGGGGATGGGGCTGCCAAATGATTGGTGGCCTGGTTTTTGATTTTCATGCAGGAAGAAGCATCCTCACCCTGGATGGTCTGGGATAGAGGCATTAATGAGCTGAGGCAGTTTTGCAAACATCCCTATTCCTGGAGGCCCGGAGACTTTGAGGCAGCTGGGCTAGGAGGAGAATGAGTTGGGTGGGGTGAGTGAGGCATTCACCTGGGATAAAAAATTAAAGGGGTATCAAAAACTCAGCAAAGAGACCCTGGGTGCCTTGTGCCTCAGCTCAGGTCATGATCCCAGGGTCCTGGGATTGAGCCACCCATTGAGCCCCCTGCTCAGCAGGGGGTCTGCTTCTCCCTCTCCCACTTCCCCTGCTTGTGCCCTCTCTTGCTGTCTCTCTGTCAAATAAATAAATAAAATATTTTTTTAAAAAGCTCAGCAAAGACAGATAATATTTTAATGTGAGATTTAAAACTTTAAAATTAATGCAAAAAAATCCATGATGAAGAAAATATCAAACATGTCCATGAAGTCAAGATCAGTAACAGCACTCTGCTGTCATCCTGGGGCCTGGGGCAACAGGGGAAATCAGTGGGGCTGTTCCTCTGCTCTCTGACACCACCTCCCACATTTCTGGGCCATTTTCGCACATGGTCTGGGCTTCCAGTTCTGCTTTGTGTACTTCAACCATGAACCTGAACCAACACAGCATATCAAAGTTGATCTGAGGCCTGGTGTGGCTGTGGATATCTTACTTTGCCCTCATGTTGAATTGCTAGTTGAAATAGATATAAAATTCTAAGTTCAAAATTTTTTCTCTCACGACTTTGGATGGATGAAAACACTGGAAGTACATTTGACTCCTGCTGTTAAAACATCTGTCTTATTCTTGTTCATATTGGAGTGACCTCCCTTTTACTCTGCAGCTTTTAAAGATTACTCTTGGTCCCTGATGCCCCCCAAATCAATATATTTTTGTGTGTAGATTTTTCCATTTATCCTTTTTGAGTTCTTTCAATATACCAACCTGAGGTCCTGAATATTTCTTTTAATTTTGGAATTTCTCATTCATTCTTCTCAAAAAGTATCTCCTCCTTTCTCTTAACTTTTGTCTCTCCATGTAGGGCACATGGATCTGATCCTTCTGATTTTGTGTGCTACATGTCTCACATTTTATATTGTTTTATCCCTCTCCTTTTCCTAAGAGGGTTTCTCTAAGTCAGTGTTTCTCAAATCTGGCTACACATTAGAATCACCTGGGAGTGTTCATAACTCTATACCCTAAACTAATCAAACGAAGCTCTCTGGTGGTGGGTACTTTTAATTTTCCTAGAGAATTCCAATGTGCAGCCAGTGTTGAGAACCATGGCAGTGCTTCTCAGCCTTTAGCATGCATACAGAGCACCTAGGAATCTTGTAAACATGTATACTCAGATTGGGTAGGTCTGGGCGAGGTCTGAGAGTTTGCATTTTTAACAAGTTCCCAGATGCTATTGCTGCTTCTGGTCAGTGGATCATATTTTGAGTAGAAAAATTCTATATGACCTACCAATTCACTAACTCATTTTTTTAACAATATCCATTCTACTCTATCTCATCTATGGAACTCTATATTTCTATTATTACAATTTTCATTCTCAGTATTTCTTTTTTTAAAAGATTTTATTTATTTATTTGAGAGAGAGGAGGAGAGAGAGAGAGAGAGAAGGAGGAGGGGGGAGGGGCAGAAGCAGAGGGAGAGTCAGACTCCCCACTGAGCAGGGAGCCCAATGCTGGACTCCATCCCGGGACTCTGAGATCATGACCTGAACCGAAGGCAGATGCTTAATCAACTGAGCCACCCAGGTGCCCCCATTCTCAGGATTTCTAATTAAATATTACTTATAATTTCTGGTCAATAGCCTTTCATGTAACTTTGACTTTATTATGCTTGTTCTAAATCTCTGTTCTGTAGAGTATAGTTTGTTGGGTGTGATGTTCTTCATTTACAGAGTGGGACTCCTCAAATGTCTCATTATTTTTCTACTCAGAGTTCACATTCTCCTGGGGCAATTAACTACTTTGGATACTAAATGTATACCATGGAATATATACATTGGTCTAAAGTTCAAGTCCTAGTTCATGTCTCTTCTGGTGAGTTTAGGATGGGGAGTGATGCGGGAAGAGAGGTACCAGGAGAGGGGGATTGACAGTGGAGGAGCAATACTGTGGGGATGAAATTCTGCTGTTACAGTCCAGGTTCTCTCTGACCCCCATCTCATTCTATTCCCCAGACAAAAGTCTCAGTACTTTTTCCACAAACCCTGCTCTGTTCCTAGAGCTATCTTCCTTGACTGTAATCACCAAAACCTGAGGAGTGGGGCTGAGGAAGTGGGTAATGCACAGGCCAGCAGGTCTACCTGAATCTGGTTTTATATGCTACTACCCAGCCAGGCTCCAGTGATATCACTTCCTTGTCATACAGTGCAAGACAGCAAACACCCCAGCCAGACCAGAGGGATAGGCATTGACTGTCCACTGAGTGCCAGGGAGAAAAAGAGCTTTCTCCCAACTATCCCCTGAAGGTGATTCCTGGCCCTTTGTTAGCTGTTTCCTCTGCAAATTAGGACCCTAACTTCCCCTGCTTTTCCTGGGTGCGTCTTGTAATTTTTCTTTCAGTGTTTCAGATCCACTGACCTCCACCTCATGGGCTTCTGCAGAAAGGATGTGGTTTCAGACAAGGGAGCCTGCAGCCTGTATAAATTCCTCACCTCAGCAGGACATCTCAGCACATGTCTGCAGGTAGACTCAACTTGACTTGGGGCATATCACCAGGCAGTCTGAGCAGGAGCAACCACCACAACCATAGTCCCAACCACAGCCATCAGCCATGGGAACAGTGGTGACCATGAGCCAGCCTCCACCTAAATGGAGCTTATAAACTGGTCAGGGAGACAGTCAGGTAATTATGGGTGGAGTGTGATATCACCACAGGAGGTGTTCATGGAACACATAGTAGGAGCATCAGTCCCAGGCTCATGTATGAGTGGGTGTCACAGTCATTATGAACATCATAGGAGACTTGCCTGGAGAAAATGACACCAAAGCTGATACGTGAAAGATGATTTGCAGGGAACAGTCTTCTGGGTAGAAAAAATGGCATAGGCAAAGGCCAGGAAGTCAGAAAGAGCACAGTATGTTTGGAAAACTAGAAGGAGAAGATGAATCTGCAATTAGGAGGTAAGGCAGGGTCACGCAAATGCAGGTAAGATTTTGTCTTCATTTAAACTTTTGATATTTTATTTAACCTGAATTTCTTTGCATTAGTTTTGATTTTTAAATGTATTACATTAAAATAGTATTATTCTTGTTTGCTGATGTTTTTTGCTGCCCCTTTCAGTTAAGCCTCTGAGTCAAGTGCTTCACTTGCTTCACATTAGTCCTGGTAGTTGAGCATGGTTGCAGTAGAGACTTCTGAAGGGGTCAAGTGGTGAAAGACGAAGCTGGCACAGAGCAGAGGCCAGATGAAGAAGAACTGCATGCCTCACCAAAGAATTTGACTTCATGTTTCAATTCTGTTTGAAGCTATCCAGTGGTGCATGGTTGTCCTTGAAGAGTCCAACCTGGGCTTGCAGGGATCACATTGATTGCAAGAGGTCAAAGGGAGCAGCCTGGAGATAAATTTTTCCTTGTTCCACTGGCTGTCTCCAAAAGAGACACTTGTTCCATCCTCTGGCAGGTGAGCTGTCTGGGCTTGGATGTCACCACCCCCAAAGGGACCTGCGTGTAGCTCTTATTTCTCATTGCCCATTTTCCTGCAATGTGTATAAAGTGGATGCAAGATTAGCTCATTGATTAATGGATCGTTGGGGGCTCCATCTTCTCACACTGCCTTTCATGTTGTAGAGGGTCTGTTAAAAGAATATCAATGAGGTTGTTAATGTAGCAATCAGGATTTCCTGGTGGAACCAAAGCTTTGAGAATCAATAAAACATTAAAAAAGGTTAAACACTTTATTGGATAAGTCAGAACATATTCTTTAGTTAATGATACAGCTTTGGAGGAAAACGGAATATGAATAGGCAAGGTAATATCACTCTATAGTGGGAAAACACTACATAAAAGGATTATATTATCACTCTGATACTTGAATTCAGTGTGTACACTCATTATGACTAAAGTCGGAATAGCAGGATGAGGTCTCCATAGGGAAAGTAACAAGATGGTTGTGAGATGAGAATGCTAGGGGTCTCTGGTGCATTTGCTTGTTGTCTGACCTCAGGCAAACCATTTGATTTAATTTTTGTAAGCCTCAGTTTCTTCATCTTAGAGATGGGGTTAATGTAATATGTTCTGCTCTCTCATGGGACTGTTATGAAGATATAATGGAATGGAAGTTAACAAGTACCCTATGCCTATTAGAGCTTTTGTCTGTATTCACACTAACTGAGTAATAATCTCAGGGAAGAATCTCTGAGCATGTAGAGGAAGCAGAGAAAGAAGCTGCAGAGCACCAGAGCTGCACTGGTGGGGGTCCATTGTCCGGCACCTCTGATTGGTTCCTTAATGGGTAAGAATTGCTGCTTTCACGCATTTTCTCTAGGATTCTTACGTGTTTCCATCTACAGGGTCTTACTCACTTACTGCCTTCTAGAAAGCACTGCTTCTTGGTTTACAAACCCTACCCATCCTTAGGGGCCAGTTACAGCATAAGAGTTGGGAGTATGCTCCTGCCCATCTCCTCCACCTCCTAAAAGCCAGGAGGTGTTTGTGGAAGCATGACAGGCCTTTCAAAAGTACATGGTTCTAATGACATTAATTGGAAAATATAAGTCCTTAGCTAAGACATTGTTCAGGAGGAGAAATTTCAAGATATCTTAGAAAACAAAACAAATCCATTAACAAGTTGGAAAAAACTCAACATCAGTAAGACTTCAATTATGTCCTGCCCCTCCTAACACTGTCATCCCACTGTGCCTGTGAAGGGTGAAGCTTAGTGCTCTCCTACCTATTCTAGGGGCCCTCCTCAACCGTTCTAGTCCACAATGACCTCTGCATTCTTTAAGCACTAAATTTCACAATTTAGTCCTGAAGGTGACACGATTCTGAGTGAATCCCTGTATTAAGCCTGAGTCTTAGTTTTCTAAAGGAGACTGGGAGTTCTCTGAGGCAGGAATGAATCTTCTTTTCTATCCCCCACAGTGAGGCAGGACCACGCCTCTCTAAGCACATGTTAACCAATGGCCTGAAAAGACTCTAGTCTTCCCAACGACTTTCTATGGAAAACATTTCTGGAAGTATTGCTGTTAGAAATCACAGCAGAAAGGTTGTGCTACGTTGTGATTCTTCAGCATGTCAGAAAGCTGACTTTAGGGTGGGAAAACACAAAGGGACATGGACGGGCACTTGAGCTTCACGCTTAACAAGACAAAGATGATATAAGCTTTAGGAGCAACATGGTCTGAGGTTGCAGAACAGGACAATTACAGAGGAAGCTCCCTAAAGCCCAGGGATAATACAGCAGAGTGTGGGAGGAAGCATGAGGGGAATGCCTCATTTCTGGAAGAAAGAGAGGCTTAGAGGTGGGCAACCTGCCCGGGCTGGGAAGAGTCCCAAGGCATTGCTCAGCCTTATGTCTGCTTTTGATTTAGAGCCCAGTAGGACTCCAGGTTTGGTTGGCTTGCTTAAAGGCAGAGCACTCCACCACTATGGTGGGGTGCATTCATTCATTCAGAAACACAAGTGATGTACCAGTGAGCAAAACAGACAAGAGTCCTGCTGCCACAGAGCTCCAATTCTCATGGGGAGACAATAAACCAACAAACATGAAGTGAGACCATCTCAGAGGGCTACAAAGGAAACCAACCAGGCTGGTGTTACTGTGATTGGAAGGTCAGAGGTCTTTCTGAGGAGGCCCCATGGAAGCCAAGGCTGAGTGATGTGAGGGGTTGAGCCTGCAGCTCTCTGGGAAAGAAGAGTCTTTTTATGCATTGAAGAGGAAGGGATGAGGCCCCAGGCAAGGATGCTCTGGGTTTTTTCCAGTGTTGCAAGGAACAGGAATGAGGTCAGTGTAGCCGGGAGAGACAGGGAGGGAAGTAGAGAGAGACAGACAGAGACAGAGACAGAGAGAGATCGGGGAGAGATCGGGGAAAGAGAGAGAGAGAGAGAGAGAGAGAGAGAGATAGAGAGAGAAGGGTTGGCCCAGGCACCCATTCCAAGATTATTCTGGTTACTGAGTGGAGAATGGTAAAACAGGCAAGTGATGATAGGGACCTGGGCCAGGGTGACTCTCCTTCTTCACCCACCTGAACCCACCCCATTTGCATCTCCCTTCCCCAATGAGCTTTGCCAGGCTACTGCAAAGAAGCTCAGGGATCTGACCATAGCCCTCGCTGCTTCGAGGGCTATGGTCAGATCCCCAAGCCTCTGATCTCCAGCCCGCTTATCTGCAAAACAGAATTGGCAACAGCATCTTTTTTATAAGGTGCCAGTGAAGGACGTTAGAGCACATCTGCACCAGTGATGGGAATAAGAAGAACCAGAGGCAAGGTGACAGCTTTCGATTCTCTATTCCACATTTCCCCCATATCATGGTGTTTCTGAGATCAGGATGTGCCTTAGAATTGTGTACATTTAATGTATGTTTGGGAAGCTCATCTAAAAATTAATGTCATCCTAGAATTGGTGAAATATAGTATTATGAACCCACTCTGCTCATGCTAATCTCTAGCCTTTTGCTCTCCCCTCTACATTTTGAAAGCTTGCCATCCATCAGGGCCCTCCCTTTCCTAGCAGGCCTCCTTGATTCCCATCCCATGGAGGCCACCTTTGGGCACTCCCAGCTTTGAGAGTGCTCACTCTCTGGGCTCCCCAGTGTGAGGTTACTGGTCTTCCAGGGTCGGGCCTCAGACTTTTTTGCCATTTCTCACCAATACTGAGCCCCCAGTAGGTGATTGAGAACAGAGAAGCCTCTGGCAAAGAGTCCTTACTCAGGTATATGTCCTGGGAGCTGTTCCTGTCAGGAGCTGTGCTCCAGTCTATAACCTTCCTGATGCTTTGCCAGTTTTTCCAACTGCTAATATTAACCCTGCCTCCAACATCAGGGGAAGAGTGGGTCCCCTTCCTTCCTAGATTGAGACAGACTCATGAAGAAGCACCACTCCTTGACGGCCATTTCCATCTGACTTATGGGTTTGCTTTCATATTGTTCTTCTAGTGTCTTTTCATGAGAGTCTAATAGGCATCATATCAACAAATTTCCTTTAAAAACCCTAGGGAAGGGGCACCTGGGTGGCTCAGTGGGTTAAAGCCTCTGCCTTTGGCTCAGGCCATGATCTCAGGGTCTTGGGATCGAGCCCCACATCGGGCTCTTTGCTCAGCAATGAGCCTGCTTCCCCCCCTCTCTCTGCCTGCCTGTCTGCCTCCTTGTGATCTCTCTCAAATAAATAAATAAAAATCTCTAAAAAAAATAAAATCAAAGACAAAAAACCGTAGGGAAAACATTATGTGCTGCTGGCCATCTCCCAGCTTCTCTCTGTCCACAGAGATGGTAATTTTAAGTGCTTTCTGTTGGTTCCCTTTGAAGTTGATGTGACACTGAGTTCTCAGTGATCAAGAAAGGCTTCCTGCAAAAGGTTGAGGAATAAAATTCTCAGAGTGGGAGATTCAGAAGGGACTGTTCAGGGAGTATAGAAAAACGAATCACAGTTTCTATTGCTATGGGAGGGAGGTTTCAATTGGACAGATAAGGTTGGCCTCACCTCTGCTTTCCTTTCCTGCCATGAATGTGGATGTGATGTTTGAGCTGTGGCAGCCACCTTGTGACAATGAGCAATTACTGTATGCGGAAGGTTATACCAAATCCTCATGGCAACCCTATGAGGTGGAAGCTGTTATCTGCTCCATTTTACAGATAAGGAACCCAGGCCTCTGAGAGTGGAAAAGCACACAGGTTTTGAAGTAGAGATGGCATTTGAGCCCAGGTTTGGACCCCAGAGTCAGTGCTATTAACTATGAACTCTACATTTGTCATCAAAGCTGGGGACAGCAGAAGACAGAGGGGGCTCCAGCTTCATGGCAGCCACTCCTTGTCTGTGCTGGTGTGCTGCTCAATTTCTTTCTTTCTTTCTTTATCTGAGAACAGGTGAGGTGAAAGTGGAAAATGGGAGCAGAGCATGTTGGGAGAATCCCTGTGAGGTTGATATTTAATCATTTGTCTGTTTAACTCCAGCAAGTGAGGGTGCAAATGCAGCCCAAGGTGTGTTCTTTTCATAATAAATCAGAGATAAGTGTTCGCAATTCCTTAATTATGTATATTTTTCTCAGGAAAAGTTTAAGGATCCCAGCAGGTGTCTGCTCTCTGGGCCTCATTATTGTTGACAAAGCCAGGATTTATGTGTTCAGAGCAGCATGTGACAAAACGTGTGCAAGGACTAGGAGACTGATCATGTTTTCCCCTGCTATTAAAATGTCACCTCAGGGTAAATAATACGTGTTAACACACCAGACAAATCTCCCAGGCTTGTTTCTCTTACCTAGTCTAGAAATAATTTAACAGCTTAAACCAACTTCATGACTACATATAGTGAGTTAATTAGCCTGTCTAAAAAAAAGTGACATTTTCACATCATTCTTATTCTATCTCATTTAATTCAACTGTGACCCACAAATTATTAAAATGAGATATGTTTTCCCAAATCATTGTATTACACAACTCTCATTGCATTGGGAGTCACTGATCTGGCTGCAACAGGGGAAGGAAACTTTTCTCTCTCATGGCCTGTCATGAGAGACCCTTTGGTACTTGTCAGTACTTGATGCATCCTGTCCTTCCTCTTTCAGTTGTCATGGCTATGGGGATTAGGCTCAGTGACCAACACTAAAATCTGCTTCAACAGAATACCTATTCCCATCTCTGCTCACCTGCTTCTCTGCTATAGAGGCTGGAGAGATATGTAGTCACTTTTACAGACTCTTTCGCATCTGGATCAAGTGATCTGATTCTGTCTAATGAGATATAATTGAAAATGCTGGGGATATTTGGAGGGAAATGTCAGGAAAATATTTTTCTTTCCTGAAAGGAGTAAGACAATAAGGTTGACATTGCCCCTTCTCCCTCTTTGCTGTAATGTATGAATATAACTTTTGAGCTACAACAGCCATCCTGTCACTGGGAGGCAAAACACATGTAGGAGAGAGTCACCATACAAAAGATGATAAAATGAAATGAGCTTGGTGGGGGGAGGAGTCAAGATAGTGGAGAAGTAGCAGGCTGAGACGACATTAGGTAGCAGGAGATCAGCTAGATAGCCTATCAAACCATTCTGGACACATACAAATCTAACAGGAGATCAAAGAGTAGAAGAGCAACAATTCTAGAAACAGAAAATCGACCACTTTCTGAAAGGTAGGACTGGCGGAGAAGTGAATCCAAAGCGACGGGAAGACAGACTGTGGGGGAAGGGGCCGGCTCCCGGGAAGTGGCAGAGCACAATATCAGGACATTTAAAAGTCTGCTCCACTGAGGGACATCTCTCTAGGGGCCAAACCAGGGTGAAGCCCACGTGGGGACAGCGTGGCCTCAGGTCCTGTGGGGTCACAGAAGGATCAGGGGTGTCTGAGTGTCACAGAGCTTGCAGGTATTAGAGCGGGGAAGCCGGCTACAAAGAGAGAGCTGAGGAGTGAGCTCTCAACTTGGGGTTACCTTGAACCGTAATCCATGGCACAGGCCAGTGCTCTGTGAGTAGGGTCCCCACAAGATCCGGGGAGACCCCCTGGAAGAGTGCAGGGATCTGTGGTGTTTGGAGACTACAGGTGGAGCTATGTGCCAGAGACAAAGATGCTTGGCCACAGACTGGTGAGCTTGGAGTGCAGCCTGAGGCCAGGGAGATAGGAGTGATTGAGCGCTTTTCTCCAAGTGTGGCTGGAGGCCAGGGAGATGGGAGTGATTGAGCACTTTTCTCTGAGGGCGCACTGAGGAGTGGGGCCCAGAGCTCTCGGCTCCTCCAGGCCGGGGATTGGGAGGCTGCCATTTTCATTCTCGTCCTCCGGAACTCTACGGAAAGCGCTCAGGGAACAAAAGCTCCCGAAAGCGAACCCGAGCTGATTACTTAGCCCGGCCCCTGGTAAGGGCGGTGCAATTCCGCCTGGGGCAGACACTTAAGAATCACTACAACAGGCCCCTCCCCCAGAAGATCAATAAGAAATCCAGCTAAGCCCACATTCACTTACCAAGAACAGCGGAATTCCAGAGGAGGAGAAAGCAAAGCAGGAATTCATTGCTTTCTCCCAATGAATCTTTAGTCTTACAAAGTTAATTAATTAAAAAAAAATTTTTTTTCTTCTGCTAATTTTTTAAACTTTTACCCTTTCCTCTTTTAACGTTTTTTAACTAGCTTATCTTAATACCTTTCATAAAATTTTTTTTTTAAACCTTCATTATTATAGTCGTATTTTATCCTTCATTGTATCTAACTTTATTTTTTGTATACACATAGGGTTTCTTCTTCTAAAAAATTTGGGGTACAACTTCTTCTAATAGATCAAAATACACCCTAAATCTAGTACTGGGCTTGATCTAGTCTCCAGCCTGAGCAAATTCTCTCCACTTTCTTTTTCTTTATTCTCCCAACCAACTTACCTTATCAACTCCTTTGTTAGAAATTAAAAATGTTTTTTTTCATCTTTATAGTCATATTCCATCCCTTCATTTTGTTCACCCTTATATATGTTTTTCATTCTTTAAAATTTTGGGAGGTAGTTTCTTCTAAGAGACCAAAATACTCCCAAAATTAAGTGGGTGACCCTGTTCCAGTCTAATTTATATATATATGTATATATATACATATATATATGAAGATATATAAAAAAGATATTTAAAAAGATATATAAAAGATATATAAAAAAGATTAAAGAGAAGATGTATAATAAGATATATAAAGATATATAAAAAGAAGATATAAAATATAAAAAAGAAGATATATGTATCTTCTTTTTTATATTATATATAATATATTTATATTTTTATATATATCATATATATGATATATATATATCTTTTTTATATTTTTTCTTTGTTTTCTTTTTAAAAAATTTTTTCTGAACTTCTTTTTACCCTGTTCTCCCCCCCACAATTTGGGGTCTCTTCTGATTTGGTTAAAGCACATTTTCCTGGGGTCCTTGCCACCCTTTTAGTATTTCATTTACGCTCCTTCATATATTCTTATCTGGACAAAATGACAAGGTGGAAAAACTCACCACAAAAAAAAAGAACAAGAGGCAGTACCGAAGGCTAGGGACCTAATCAATACCGACATTGGTAATATGTCAGATCTAGAGTTCAGAATGATGATTCTCAAGGTTCTAGCCAGGCTTGAAAAAGGCATGGAAGATGTTAGAGAAACCCTGTCCGGAGAAATAAAAGCTCTTTCTAGAGAAATAAAAGAACTAAAATCTAACCAAGTTGAAATAAAAAAAAGCTATTAAAGAGGTGCAATAAAAAATGAAGGCTCTTATATACTATGGAGTATTATGCCTTCATTAGAAAGGATGAATACCCAACTTTTGTAGCAACATGGACGGGACTGGAAGAGATTGTGCTGAGTGAAATAAGTCAAGCAGAGAGAGTCAATTATCATATGGTTTCACTTATTTGTGGAGCATAACAAATAACATGGAGGACATGGGGAGATGGAGAGGAGAAGGGAGCTGAGGGAAATTGGAAGGGGAGGTGAACCATGAGAGGCTATGGACTCTGAAAAACAACCTGAGGGTTTTGAAGGGGCGGGGGGTGGGAGGTTGGGGGAACCAGGTGGTGGGTATTGGGGAGGGCAAGTATTGCATGAAGCACTGGGTGTGGTGCAAAAACAATGAATACTGTTACGCTGAAAAGAAATTAAAAAAAAAATGGAGGTTCATACTGCTAGGATAAATGAGGCAGAGGAAAGAATTAGTGATATAGAAGACCAAATGACAGAGAATAAAGAAGCTGAGCAAAAGAGAGACAAACAACTGCTGGACCATGAGGGGAGAATTCGAGAGATAAGTGATACCATAAGATGAGACAACATTAGAATAATTGGGATTCCAGAATAAGAAGAAAGAGAGAGGGGGAGCAGAAGGTATATTGGAGAGAATTATTGTAGAGAATTTCCCTAATAGGGCAAAGGAAACAAGCATCAAAATCCAGGAAGTGCAAAGAACCCCCCCCCAAATCAATAAGAATAGGTCCACACCCCATCATCTAATAGTAAAATTTACAAGTCTTAGCGACAAAGAGAAAATCCTGAAAGCAGCTGGGGATGAGAAGTCTGTAACATATAGTGATAAAAATATTAGATTGGCAGCGGACTTATCCACAGAGATCTGGCAGGCCAGAAAGAACTGGCATGATATATTCAGAGCACTAAATGAGAAAAACATGCAGCCAGGAATACTATATCCAGCTAGGTTATCATTGAAAATAGAAGGAGAGATAAAAAGCTTCCAGGACAAACAAAAACTGAAAGAATTTGCAAACAGCAAACCAGCTCTACAGGAAATATTGAAAGGGGTCCTCTAAGCAAAGAGAGAGCCTGAAAGTAGTAGATCAGAAAGGAACAGAGACAATATACAGTAACAGTCACCTTATAGGCAATACAATGGCACTAAATTAATATCTTTCAATAGTTACCTTGAATGTAAATGGGCTAAATGTCTCAATCAAAAGACACCAGGAATCAAAATGGATTAAAAAAAAAAAACCATCAATATGGGGTTTTTAGACCCAAAGACACCTCCAGATTTAAAGTGAGGGGATGGAATACAATTTACCATGCTAATAGACATCAGAAGAAAGCTGGGGTGGCAATACTTATATCAGGTCAATTAGATTTTAAGCCAAAGATTATAATAAGAGATGAGGAAGGACACTATATTATACTCAAAGGGTCTGTCCAACAAGAAGATCTAACAATTTTAAATATCTATGCCCCTAACATGGAAGCAGCCAACTATATAAACCAATTAATAACAAAATCAAAGAAATACATTGGCAATAATACAATAATAGTAGGGGACTTTAACACTCCCCTCACTGAAATGGACAGATCATCCAAGCAAAAGATCAACAAGGAAATAAAGGCCTTAAATGACACACTGCACCAGATGAACATCACAGATGTTTTCAGAACATTCCATCCCAAAGCAACAGAATACACATTCTTCTCTAGTGCGCATGGAACATTCTCCAGAATAGATACATCCTGGGTCATAAATCAGGTCTCAACCGGTATCAAAAGATTGGGATCATTCCCTGCATATTTTCAGACCACAATGCTCTGAAGCTAGAATTCAGTCACAAGAGGAACTTTGGAAACAACCCAAATACATGGAGACTAAACAGCATCCTTCTAAAGAATGAAAGGGTCAACCAGGAAATAAAAGAAGAATTGAAAAAATTCATGGAAACAAATTATAATGAAAACACAACGGTTCAAAATCTGTGAGACACAGCTAAAGCAGTCCCGAGAAGAAAATATATAGCAATACAAGCCTTTCTCAAGAAACAAGAAAGTTCTCAAATATACAACCTAACCCTACACCTAAAGGAGCTGGAGAAAGAACAACAATGAAAGCCTAAACCCAGCAGGAGAAGAGAAATAATAAAGATCAGAGCAGAAATCAATGAAATAGAAACCAAAAAAACAGTGGAACAAATCAACGAAACTAGGAGCTGGTTCTTTGAAAGAATGAATAAGATTGATAAACCCCTGGCCAGACTTATCAAAAAGAAAAGAGGAAGGACCCAAATAAATAAAATCATGAATGAAAGAGGAGAGATCACAACCAACACCAAAGAAATACAAACAATTATAAGAACATATTATGAGCAACTCTATGACAACAAATTTGACAATCTGGAAGAAATGGATGCACTCCTAGAGACGTATAACTGCCAAAACTGAACCAGGAAGAAATAGAAAACCTGAACAGACCCATAACCAGTAAGGAGATTGAAGCAGTCATCAAAAATCTTCAAACAAACAAAAGCTCATGGCCAGACGGCTTCCCAGGGGAATTCTACCAAACATTTAAAGAAGAACTAATTCCTATTCTCCTGAAACTGTTCCAAAAAATAGAAATGGAAGGAAAACTTCCAAACTCATTTATGAGGCCAGCATCACCTTGATCCCCAAAACAGACAAAGATCCCATCAAAAAAGAGAATTACAGACCAATATCCTTGATGAACACAGATGCAAAAATTCTCACCAAAATACTAGCCAATAGGATCCAACAGTCCATAAAAGGATTATTCATCACGACCAAGTGGGATTTATTCCAGGACTGCAAGGTTAGTTCAACATCCACAAATCAATCAATGTGATACAACACATTAATAAAAGAAAAAACAAGAAACATATGATACTCTCAATAGATGCTGAAAAAGCATTTAACAAAGGACAGCATCCCTTCCTGATCAGAACTCTTCAAAGTGTAGGGATAGAGGGCACACACCTCTATACTATCAAAGCCATCTATGAAAAACCCACCGCAAATATCATTCTCAATGGAGAAAAACTGAGAGCTTTTCCGCTAAGGTCAGGAACATGGCAGGGATGTACATTATCACCACTGCTATTCAACATAGTACTAGAAGTCCTAGCCTCAGCAATCAGACAACAAAAAGAAATTAAAGGCATCCTAATCAGCAAAGAAGAAGTCAAACTCTCACTCTTTGCAGATGATATGATACTATATGTGGAAAACCCAAAAGACTCCACTCAAAATCTGCTAGAACTTGTACAGGAATTCAATAAAGTTTCAGGATATAAAATCAATGCACAGAAATCAGTTGCATTTCTCTACACCAACAACAAGACAGAAGAAAGAGAAATTAAGGAGTCAATCCCATTTACAATTGCACCCAAAATCATAAGATACCTAGGAATAAACCTAACCAAAGAGACTAAGAATCTATACACAGAAAACTATAGAGTACTCATGAAAGAAATTGAGGAAGACACAAAGAAATGGAAAAATGTTCCATGCTCCTGGATTGGAAGAACAAATATTGTGAAAATGTCTATGCTACCTAAAGCAATCTACACATTTAATGCAATCCCTATCAAAATACCATCCATTTTTTTCAAAGAAATGGAACAGATAATCCTAAAATTTATATGGAACCAGAAGACTTGGAATAGCCAGAGGAATGTTGAAAAAGAAAGCCAAAGTTGGTGGCATCACAATTCCAGACTTCAAGCTCTGTTACAAAGCTGTCATCATCAGGACAATATGGTACTGGCACAAAAACAGACACATAGATCAATGGAACAGAATAGAGAGCCCAGAAATAGACCCTCAACTGTATGGTCAGCTAATCTTCGACAAAGCAGGAAAGAATGTCCAATGGAAAAAAGACAGCCTCTTCAACAAATGGTGCTGGGAAAATTGGATAGCCACATGCAGAAAAATGAAATTGGACCATTTCCTTACACCACACACGAAAATAGATTCAAAATGGATGAAGGATCTCAATGTGAGAAAGGAATCCATCAAAATCCTTGAGGAGAGAACACAGGCAGCAACCTCTTTGATCTCAGCCACAGCAACTTCTTCCTAGGAACAATGCCAAAGGCAAGGGAAGCAAGGGCAAAAATGAACTATTGGGATTTCATCAAGATCAAAAGCTTTTGCACAGCAAAGGAAACAGTTCACAAAACCAAAAGACAACTGACAGAATGGGAGAAGATATTCACAAATGACATATCGGATAAAGGGCTAGTATCCAAAATCTATAAAGAGCTTAGCAAACTCAACACCCAAAGAACAAATAATCCAATCAAGAAATGGGCAGAAAACATGAACAGACATTTCTGCAAAGAAGACATCTAGATGGCCAACAGACACATGAAAAAGTGCTCCACATCACTGGGAATCAGGGAAATACAAGTCAAAACCACAATGAGATACTACCTCACACCAGTCAGAAAGGCTAAAATTAACAAGTCAGGAAATGATAGATGCTGGCAAGGATGCGGAGAAAGGGGAACCCTCCTACACTGTTGGTGGGAATGCAAGCTGGTGCAGCCACTCTGGAAAACAGCATGGAGGTTCCTCAAAAAGTTGAAAATAGGGCCAGCAATTGCACTAATGGGTATTTACCTTAGAGATACAAATGTAGTGATCCGAAGGGGCACGGGCACCCGAATCTTTATAGCAGCAATGTCCACAGTAACCAAACTATGGAAAGAACCTAGATGTCCATCAACAGATGAATGGATAAAGAAGAGGTAGTATATATATACAATGGAATACTATGTAGCCATCAAAAGAAATGAAATCTTGACATTTGCGGCAACGTGGTTGGAGTTAGAGGGTATTATGCTTAGCGAAATAAGTCAATCAGAGAAAGACAACTATCATATGATCTCCCTGATATGAGGAAGTGGAGATGCAATGGGGGTTAGGTGGTTAGGAAAAGAATAAATGAAACAAGATGGGATCGGGAGGGAGTCAAGCCAAAAGAGACTCTTAATGTCACAAAACAAACTGAGGAGGAGGGGGAGGGGTGTAGGGAGAGGGTGGTGGGGTTATGGACACTGGGGAGGGTATGTGCTATGGCGAGTGCTGTGAAGTGTGTAAACCTGACGATTCACAGACCTGTACCCCTGGGGCTAATAATACATTATATGTTTATAAAAAAATAAGAAAATTAATAAAAAAAATGAAATGAGCTTTGGTCTCTGATGTCATCATGAAACACCTGAACTAGTATCAGCAATTTTCTATCTTTAGATTTCTTTCTTTCTTTTTTTAAAAAAGATTTTTATTTATCTATTTGACAGAGATCACAAGTAGGCAGAGAGGCTGGCAGAGAGAGGGGGAAGCAGGCTCCCCGCCGAACAGAGAGCCTGACACTGGGCTTGATCCCAGGACGCTGAGATCATGACCTGAGCCAAAGGCAGAGGTTTAACCCATTGATGCACCCAGAGGCCCCTATCTTTAGATTTCTTATTAAGAAGAACAACCTTTTATCTTTCAGCTATTATATCTGGGTTTTTTGGCCTAACACATTTCTAACTGGGCAAACATATCTGAATCAAGTGGTGAACCAGTCTTAATCTATAAGTTCTAGACAATTATGGAGAGGACTTAACTCTCTGTCCTCATTCTCTCCCTCCTCCTTCCCTCCCTTCCTCACTTCCTTCCTCCTGTCTATCCTTTTATTCATTCACCCATCTACCCAACAAATATTTATTTAGCATTTACAATGTACTTTTTTGATGTTGGGGAAACAAGCGCCTTGTCTTCTGGTGCATAAGCACTTTCAGAAGAGAGAGAAACTGATAATATAAATGACTGACAAGATAATTTCACAGTAGCAAGTGCTAAGTAGAAAACAAAACAGGGTGATGTGATCAAGTGTGAAGGGGCAGGAGTGACAGGCCCACTTTAGATGGAGCAGGAAGACCTTTCTGAGGAAGTGACATTTTTGCCGCACACTGAATGGCCAGAAGTTCCGGTAACACATAAATTTCAGGAAAATATTTCAGGTAGAGGGAAGAGCAACTGCAAAGATCTCCAGGAGAGAAAAGGCTTGGTTGGCCAAGAAGTTGGAAGGAGGACAGTATGGCCAGAGATTTATAAGGAAGGAGATGAGGAGGAGATGAGTTTGGAGAGTGACAGAAACCAGGTCATGTGGAGCCCTGGAGGACTTATTAAGTCATTTATGAGGTAGCCCCCAGAAGACATGGACACTTGAGGTCTTCTGGTTGAGTAGAAGTGGGGAAGCTGGTGTTGTTCTCTTTTGAGCTATTGCATATTGTCTCTGTCCCAGCAGAGCCCTTGAACCCCCAGTAATGCTCTCTTGGGCACCTGATTATCTTGGTCACCAGGTCCTTACATGGAGAGGATGCTGTAGAGCAGCCCACTGAGATTAGTCAGGATTCTTAATTTGTAAGGCATAGAACCCAACTTGAATTAGTTTAAATGAAAAGGGGAATTTTTTTGGATGTCCCTCCATGGTGCCCAACCGTGAAGGAGCAGAGTACTTATCTACCAACTTCCCATCCATCTGTGGTTGAGATCTGCCTTGGAGGAAGTGTTCAACTTGCCTTGTTTGGCTAGAAAAATCCATGGGCAGAGAAAATTTGTAAGAAGTAGCTTGGGATTCTAGAGGTGAATGCTTAGGACATGCTGTGCTATAATAACGCTCTCCTTTGGTGGCTTTCCTCCCTCTTTGTGGTATGCCAGCTATGGAGGCAGCTGACAGGACAGCAATCCTGCTTGGCCCTGTGTTTTCACAATAGTATTGTATCCTTTTGTTGAGTTGCTAACTACTTTAAGATAGGGGTTGGCACATTTTTCTATAAAGAGTCAGTAAATATTTTAGGCTTTGTGGACCCTATAGTCTGTGTTGTAACTACTCAACTCTGCCATTGTTACATGATGCAGCCACTGACAACACATAAAGAATGTGTATGTCTGTGTTTCCTAAAATTATATTTGTGAAACAGACAGAGGGTTGGATTTGGTGCATGAGCCATAATTGGCAAACTTTTTTTTGGAACATCCTCTGGATTCATTATGGGAGAAGTGAGTAGGGGATTCTTATAAAAGAGGATTCCTTCCTTAGCTGAGATAAAGAGGCTTCTCTGTCAAGGGATGTCAGATGTGTTTTGTGGGTCTGCAAGTTGGGGATGTGAAGGGAACCCCCTTTGGTGGTGGTGATGGAGTCATTCAAAGGTGAACTCTAAATTATTTTCCAAATTCTCTGAGGAACTGACACGCTCTGGCCATAATTTCTCCCCTGGATCTTGCTATAATGCTATGTGGTGTCATGCAGTGTGACTCTTCATGAATTGAAAGGACTGGCCATCCCTAGTTTCCTGCTGATTGTTATCCTGTTGAATTGACCATCTCCTGAAAGCCCTCTAGAGACTATAAAACTTGTGTTTGACATCTTTTACACACCATTACCTGCTTGCCTTTTGATAAACCTTACAAGTCAAATCTGTTTATTGGGTCATGGAAAATGGCAGAACAAGAGATCATGGCCAAATAATTTGGCAGGTTAACATCTTTCCAACTGTGCCAGCCACCTGGCTGGCTTTAAGAGACAGTGAAGAACATTTCACAGGTCTCAACAGCGAGATGAACACATGTAAGTGGATTTCTGATATGGATGTACAGTACCAAAGCACCCCCGTTTAAGGGACAATTGTTTGTTATATGCAGCACTTCCCAGTTTTGTCTGACTATGGAACTCTTAATCATGGAACAGAGCACAAGTTTCAAAACCCTTAATCTACTCATCTTACATTTCATTATTGATAGTGGTTTATGGCTCTGTCTCAAGGAGCTCCATATTCCCAGAAAGGGGAACCCTCCTACACTGTTGGTGGGAATGCAAACTGGTACAGTCACTCTGGAAAACAGTATAGAGTTTCCTCAAAAAGTTGAAAATAGAGCTACCGTGCAACACAGCAATTGCACTGCTGGGTATTTACCCTAAAGATACAAATGTAATGATCTAAAGGGGCATGTGCACCCCAATGTTTACAGCAGCAATGTCTACAATAGCCAAACTATGGAAAGAGCCTAGATGTCCATCAACAGATGAATGGATAAAGAAGGCATGAGATTCCACACACACACACACACACACACACAGGAATATTATGCATCTACCAAAAACCCTGAAATCTTGCAATTTGTAATGACATGGATGGAACTAGAGGATACTATGCTAAAAGAAGTAAGTCAATCAGAGAATACAATTATCATATGATCTCATTGATAGGAAGAATTTGAGAAAAAAGACAGGATCATAGGGGAAGTGAGGGGAAAATGAAACAAGATGAAACCAGAGAGGGAGACAAACCATAAGAGATTCTTTTTTTTTTTTAAAGATCTTATTTATTTATTTGACAGAGAGAGATCACAAGTAGGCAGAGAGGCAGTCAGAGAGAGAGAGAGAGAGAGAGAGGGGAGGAAGCAGGCTCCCTGCGGAGCCGAAAGCCCGATGCAGGACTTGATCCCAGGACCCTGAGATCATGACCTGAACCGAAGGCAGAGGCTTAATGCACAGAGCCACCCAGGTGCCCACCATAAGAGACTCTTAACCTCAGGAAACAAACTGAGGATTGCTGAAGTGGAGGGGGATGGGAGGGATGGGGTGCATGGGTGATGGACATTGGGGAGGGTATGTGCTATGATGAATGCTATGAATTGTGTAAGACTGATGAATCACAAACCTATACTCCTGAAACAAATAATACATTCATTATATGTTATTTAAAAAAGGAGCTCCATATTCCCTATATGATAGATGAAATTGGAGAAATTTGGAATCTTCAAGGTACAGAGTTGGACATAAATTATGGTGAGTGCTGGGAAACCTGGCATAATTGAACATGTCCAGAATTAATGGACAATGTTGTAAACTGAGGGGTATTAGAAAGGTAGATCAGGCTCCAGAAAGGACATCCAGAAGCCTCCCTTCCTGGCGACCCTCATGGGGATAGGTTGGGATGGAACTGGGATGACACTGGAGAAGATAGTGTATCTTCTGGATGGAAGAGTCTTCTCTGAGACAGGCTAAAAGTACATTGTAACTGTGTTAACTGATGGCCTTGGGAAGTTTGTAATCAATCAAGGAATGTAAAGCAGATAGACCTTGTCATCAACATATGCTTATTGAGGGCCTACTGTGTACTATTCTAGGTACTGGGGATACAGGAGTACAAGACAACATCCCTGCTCTCACTTAGCTCATAGGTTATTGAGGGAGGCAATACAAATAAACAAATAAATGTAGAATGTGTCAGATGATGGAAGATGAGGCAGAATAAGTTGGCTGAGGATGGCAGTGCCTGGGAGGTTGCTTTTTACATAAGCTAGCCAGGGAAGGCCTGCCTGATAAGCTGTCATTTGAGCAGACACTTTAAAGAAGGTGTGGTTATCTTGGACAAGGCTGTGCGAGGCAGAGAGAAGAGCAGGCGTTGAATACTGAGGAGCACGGAGGCCAGTGTGGCAGGGACTGACATAAGGTGCTCTATGTCCCACGAGGGCGAGTACTGACATAGGGAACTCTACGTTCCACCAGAGCAACCCACGAGGGTTGAAGCAGAGCCAGTGGGCTGGTGAGGAAATGAGTCAGAACATCAGGGGACTAATCATGAGCCTCTCCAGGGCTCATTAAGGAGTTTAGATTTTCTTGTGAGTGTGAAGGGAAGGGGACAGAAGATTTATGGCAGGGACTGACATAGGGTGCTTTATGTTCCACGACAGTGGGGACTGACACAGGGTGCTCTATACCCCATGAGGGCAGGAACTGACACAAGGTGCTCTAGTCCCACAAGGATAGGGACTGACACAGGATGTTCTATGTCCCACCAGGGCAGACACTGACCTAGGGTGAGCTATGTTTTAAGAGCTCCACTGCAACTGCCTTGTGGACACCCCACACCTGCCAGGGTTGGGAGACCAGAGAGCGGCTGTGGAAACCATGACAGATCACATTGTCGCGTGGCCTAAGGCACTGCTCTAGAGGGGATAAATGTAGTCTGATGTCCAGTGAGGTTTAATATCAACCAATGGGATGGTTGTGTGGAGAGAAAAAAGAGGAGTCAAGGGTAATTGAAAGACTTTTGGCCTGAGCAGCTGGAAGGACGGAGCTGCCCGTTTGCCCTTTTCATACAGTCAGTTGGTCTACATCTATCATCCAGTGCCTTCTTTGTACCAGTGCTAGGCCCAGCGCTGGGGTTAGCACCATCAGGGAGATTGGCATGTCCCTTCTGTGATGGAGCCTCCACTTTTAGCAGGGAAGACACAGAACATATGTGAACAGACAGATAATATTGAAATGGAGAGGAGTGCTGTGAAAAAACAAACAAACAAACAAACAAAAAAACACGAGGCAAGATGAAGAATGACCAAAGAGGGGGTTGATTTAGCTCAGCTGGCAGGTGGCCTGCTCAGAAGGTGATGTGGGAGCCAGGATCTAACAGAGAAGGAGCCAGCCAAAGGGCGGGGGGAGTGCATATAAAAAAACTTGGCCCCACAAAATAAGGAAAGAGCTTGGCATGCCCGAGGGAGAAAGGTGAGCCCAGTATGGTTGGAACTTTGAAAATAAGCAAAGATAGACTGCAATGAGACCATTTGGTGGGCAGGGCTGCGACACCCAGAGTGAGAGTGCGGGCTTTACCCTGAGGGCAGTGGGCCTGAGGAGGGACACTGAGCCCTGGACCAGTGTGTAGGAGGAAGCCTGTGGGGAAAGTGGGGAGCACCCTGTGTGTGTGGCTCCAGGGCCTCAGAGCACTTGCTCTCCCCTGACTGGGAGCTGGTTTCCTTTGGCACTGGCCGCTTTCAGGAAGGGGAAGGGGGCAACATGCCCTGGAGACCCACCTCGAAGCCAGCCCCACTTCTGAAGACTCTTCTGATTTTTCACCTTCATTTTACAACATACTAGTTTCATTAGCCTCTGCTACTATTTTCAATGCTTAATTAGACAATGTGGGGTCTGTATGAATCCATGAAGAGTGTTAGAGTGAAAAAGAGTAAGTAGGAAATTAACTATCTTAGCTTAAACCTCTAATTGCTTCTGGGAAGACAGAGAACATTGAAATACCCACCTGCAGGGGTTTGTCAGATCTTAAGATTAAAGAAGATATTTCACTAAGCTGGTAATAATCACTGCTAAGGAAAAAAAAAATTTTCCCTTCAAAATAGAAGGAAGAAAAGCCAAAGGATGCTGTTAGAGTTCTTTTTGTTGCCACACCAGTGTCTCCAGGCCTTGGGGTGAAAGGGCTCCACTGATGTATTCATTCCAATAATGAGACTTTGAACCTTGAAGGGAGGGGGCGCAGGGTGGGTAGGGCTGAGAAGAGGAGAGAAGCTTTTCAGTGACAGCCCGGGAGGCTTCTTAATGTTGTGACAGGCACCGCTCCTTCTCTCTCAGCATTGTTGCTGCCACAGCCACAAGGCCACATCGCAGTCCTTCCTACCCCAGCTCTGTCCTGGCTGTGCTTGGGGCCCTTTCCTCAGTCCGGGGAGCTGTACGCAGGGATGGGGGCTGCACCAGCAGGGCCCATTCTGAGCCCCAGGGGGTCACGTCCCTGAAGGACTTCCCATGAAGATGGTGAATGTCTCTCCAGCTGCATGCACACTCTGGAGGGGAAGGAGACTCTGTTTACCCAACAACTCACATCAATGTCCTATTCTCACGTAGCACTGCCTCTAGCACACCATGAATTAATATGCATTTTAACAAATTCTATAATTAGCTTATGAGCTTCATCCATATTACAGTTTTTAGTCTTAAAAAATTTCTTTTTTGGGGGCGCCTGGGTGGCTCAGTGTGCTAAAGCCTCTGCCTTCAGCTCAGGTCATGATCTCAGGGTCCTGGGATCGAGCCCCACATCAGGCTCTCTGCTCAGTGGGGAACCTGCTTCTCCCCCCACTCTCTGCCTGCCTCTCTGCCTACTTGTGATCTCTGTCAAATAAATAAATAAAATCTTTAAATATATATATATATATATACATATATATACATAAAATTTCCTTTTTGTCTGTAGGTATTTTAAATATACCTCAAGGTGGTGAGGTGGCAAGACTAGATGAAACAGGGCTGGGAAAATGTTGATAATTATTGAAGCTGAGTAATGAGTACACAGGGGTTCATTATACTATTGACATTTATGTGTTTGAAAATACTTCATATAAAAAAGGTTAAAGGAAAATTCAAATACACCACTATGTTTTGTATTCATTCTGTTTTTATTATAGGAAATGGCCCCATGTTCCTGACAACTTCTAATGGCAAGACTTAGCATTTTTGCTGATCGACATGAAGAACTTTCTGGAAGAAAGTTTTTCCCCATAACGGGGAAGCATTACAGCTGAAGGTTTTGAGATGGGCTTTAGCTGTCAAACAAGTGTGGCCTCCATTTGGTCTCCCCATCATGCTGTTTCCCCAGAGATCTGATGCACCTGTAGCTCTCCCCCAGATGGCACTGAGATGGTGGGAATGTTTGGGAGCCTGTCTACTGCCAGCCTTGACTATGTTGCATGATTCATTTGGAAAACGCTGTCTCCTCATCTTGTTCTTTGCACACTGGAATTCCTCCTTGAAGCCCTCCCTGACCACCCCAAGTGAGAGTGGATGTTGCTTCCCCTTTGCTCCACTCTAACCACATTGGTTTCTGTTTATCTGGTGTTGGAATGAACTGTGTCCTCTCACCCTTATCTGAGGGGTGACCTGTGGTCTCCTGTCAACAGCAGGCTCCAACTCCAGCTCCAGAATGCTGTCTCCTCTGGGCCCTCTTTTCTGACACCAGGGGGTGAAGGGCTGGGTGGCACTGTCCCGAGTACTAATCTTGGCCCTGGCCTGTATGGCCTTGGACAAGCCTCCTTACTGAAGCTCAGGTGTCCCAGGCACACAGTGATCTTCTCCAGCAAGAGGAGCCCCACCTCTGCGTGGCCCGCGGTGTTCCCCGAGCCTCACGGCTTGGCTCCTTTCACTGGAGCTGGTGGCCAGCTGCTCCCCTACGTGGCAGAAAAGCGTGATACATGCATGAGGGGAGAGGGCCCTTCCCCGGAGGAGCTCATATCCCTGCCTGCATGTCACACTAATTAGCAGAGACTCATCTGAACACGTCTGTGGTGCAGGCCCCTGCAGCAGCCTGAATCGGGCTCCTCCCAGCACAGAACTGTCAGAATCAAGAACCCGTCCGCGGAGGAAGAAAGCAGATGGACGGGTCCTCTTCCACTAGTGACCTCTCCGCGGCAGAGGGGTCAGACCCATGTTCTACTTTTCTTCTCTGAGAGGGTGTGGGCTGGTCTCTAGAGGAAGGCCCAGGGAACAACTCTGGCAAAGGTGTCCAAACTCTCTTCCTTTCCTTCTGGGCTTGAGGAATTAAATTACATTGTTTTATTTGAGGAAATTTCAGTGGCTTCTTTTGTCTCCAGAACGATAGAGGATGGGAGGAAGAGAAATAGCCAGTGTCTCAGTGCTGTTCCTCCAGTGGCTGGGGGTCTGTAGGGTCCTCTTCAGAGCAGCTCTGAAGTGCTGGAACCTACAGCTGTCTTCAGAGGACCCCGAGATTGTAGGATACACCATTATTTTGTGTCAGAAAAAAATATATTTAACCTGTGACATGATGCTTTGTTATCACTTGGAATTTTTCTTGTGCACATATTGGAAAGAGTTCTTACATTATTGCAAAGAAACTTATTTGGATATAGTGTGTGTTATCTTTCACACACACAAATAGGAAAATATAAGTAAAATAAATTGGTTAAAATATTGCTCAAACCTCTTCATGTTCAGAATCTGAAATTTCTGAGTTATGTTTTGATTGTGAGTCTTTGATGTCTGTGCTTTTCTACACATTCTTGTTCTGGGTGTTGTGAAGAACCCCAGGAAGCAGCGTTTCTGGGATTTTCTTCCAAGCCTGGATACCATTTCTGCAGATTTTGATGTCTGTACATAGGCAATTACAACTGTGTCACAACTGTGCCTGGCCCACCATGGTGGTTAAGCCACATCCCATTTCAGAGAGTTGTAGAGTTGAAGGAATACAATAATAAAGCATATCATGAGAGGAAGAGTTTTCACGATGCAGAAGCAAGGGGAGGGTGCAGGTGACCGTTGCTATGAGCAGGAGACATGAAGTGAGATATGGTGTAGGTTAGGAAGCCTTCATGGAGGAGATGGGCCCAGAGCTGGACCATGATTAGATGGAGAGCAAGGGGCAGGGTGTTTAAAGCAGGGGCAGCAGGGGCACCGGTAAGGCCATGGAAGCTAGAAGCCCTATGAGCATAAGGGAGTGGGAGCAGAGGGCGGTGGAGCTAGTCTGAGTGGTAGGGAGAGACACTGAAGTTTCTAGTCAGGCAGTGCTAGATGGAAAAGTGTTTCAGGAAGAATATTCTGGGGTGTGGAAGGAGACTGAGGCAATGGCAACATTCAGGAGGTTGTGGAGGGAGCTGAGTGGTGAGGATGGAGAACCTGGAGTGGGAGGTGGGGGTGGCAGTGGGTGGTGAAGGCGGGGAGCACAAGGCAGGATAGGTCAGAGTCATGCTCACAGCTGTTTCCCTGTGTGGCCTCCTCTGCCTCAGAGGTTCTGGGTTTGAGTCAGTGGCTCAGAACCGTGTCCTCCCCCCTCCCCCCACCAATCCAGTCCTATGATCCACTCTTACGACCCTTGTCCCTTCTAACAGTTGAAACTGCTGAACAGGTACTATGTCTTCCGTAGACAGAGCAGCATGTTGCCTGCAATGATGTGGGCCTTCCAGACACAAATGGACTGATGTGGGTTAAGGGGCAGCCATGGGCACTGGAAGTAACTGGGATAATGCCTCCTTCCTCTAGACCAGTGCTTGATTGTCTTGATGACAGTTGGCACTGAAGTAGGGAGGCTTATCGGCATAGACCTCTCTCCAGATCCCCACCTGGGGATAGCATCTGCGTTGTCCAGCGATGCCTTCCCTTGAGGGGGACCAAGATGATTTCCGGTATAAGCTAGAAACATAAGCTGAATTTCCAGTGGTTGCTAGGCTAGGAGGCAGGGAGAGGAAGCCACAGGAGGGCTGGATGTTTGTGGAGACTTCTAGTTCAAAAGAATGGTGTTAATGTGAGGTGACACAGCAGGGAGCCCATGGCAAGCCCCTGGGAGTGGCTATCCCTTCTAGATCAAGGTCACCCGAGGGCTTGGTGCCAGCCCCAGAGGGCACGCTCATCCCCACACCCCAATTCTTTCCTGTGGAAACTTCCCTGCAATCTCATGGAGGCTTCCTTGTGTGCACAGGCCCCTCTCTGAAATGACTGGATTGAAGCCATTAAGCTTAAGTCTGTTATGACTGAAGACAGATTTAATTCACCCCAGAGGTGAAAGCTAAGTGCACTGATTAGCTGTGCCATCCTGCTCATGAAGAAGGGTGGTTGAAGGGTGTGTTAACTGCTTAATATTTGGTTCAAAATAAACATCTCTTTAAGCTTTGAAGGCTTAATGAGTCATAAGATCATTCTAAATTACATGCCACTATAATATTCAATTTCTACACGTTTTCCCACCTTTCACAGCATGCCGGGATTCCTTAACTCTTTGTTATATGGACTAGAGTTCATTGATGGTAGGAGGTAGTAGGGATTTGTTGAGAAGTTTCTCTCTAGGAAGATGTGTGCCGTATGCATGTGCATCTGTGAGCACCTGTACACATGCATATGTGTAAGGTTGAGGTTTGGTCGGGAGTCTGTCCCCATGCATACCATGGTTGGTATTGTCTCACAAAGGGGAGGAAGTCAAAGCTGTGCCTCTCAGGGTCCACCAAAGAACACGCACAGGGTGCACATGAGAATGTTTGCAGAACTTAATCCTACATGAAATGCACACAGTGCCATGATGCCTTTTGCTAAAACTAGCCTCGAAAAGCCCTTTTCATCCCAGCCCAGTGGAGTACACAGGGCTTTGTAGGTAGCACTGTGGAGCACTTCCTGGGCACACCATGATGAAGGCACAGAGGACAGTGGAGATGCCACTGTGTGGCCACACTCCCCTAGGAGGCATCAGGTCGCTCCAAGGCAGCAGGCAAGGATGTTTATCCTGCAAGGTTTACTCCCCTCAATTTGAAAAGCAAGCTCCTTGAATGTCAGTTTCTGAAAATAGACTTGTTTCTTGATGTCAAGATCAAATAAGACAGCGGGATTGCATCCTCTGCACTGAATTAGGGTCTAAGGTGAGAGCAGTTTGCTCCACGACATAGCATTCAGTTTGACGTCTGGCATGCAGAAAACACTCGGCTAGAAGCCATTACTATTACAGAAGAGTGCTATGTCCTTCCTTGATCAATGTGCAGTGGAGTGTCTGAGCTGGCAGTGACTTTAGAAACGAGGGCAAGAAGTGGAGAGGAGGTTTGGCAGAGGCAGTGCCGGAACTCAGGCTTCCAGGCTCCCGCCACATCATCAGGCTGCCTCCCCCACACACTGTCTGCTGTCTCCTTCAGCTGCTTTGGTTGATGCTCCCTACCTTGTTATAAACATTCAAATGACTGCTCAGTGTCGGCGCACACCATGGGGGCTGTTTTCAGTGAAGAGGAGCCTCCCTGCCTATCCTCAACCCTGTATTTGTCATCTAACTTATTAATTCATTATATTTATTATTTCACTGCTAGAATGTAAGTATCATGAAGGCAGGATTCTTTATTTATTTTGTTCACTGGTAGATTCCAAGTACCTAGAACAGTGCTGGAAAATAGTAGATGTTCAGTAAATGTTTGTTGATGCAAGTGAAACAAATAGCGCATGCACACACCCACACAACAATGGTTGGGGGGTTGACTTTAGGGAACAAGCCAAAAGTCTACCAATTTAATAAGGCCCAGCAACCACTGGCTCCAGCGACAGATGTAGTGTAACCTAGGTCAAAATCCCAGCTCTATCACTTGTAGATTACTTCATATTCTTACTGTGTTGATGAGAAAACTGAGAGACTAATAATAAGAATATCAACCTCACAGATTCCCTCTAAGAATGAAATGAAACAATGCACATAAAGCAGGTATAGAATGTTTTCTATGTTCCGTGACTACTTAGGCACTTTTTATATTACCTTATTTAATCCTTATAAAGACTTCAAGGCAAATAAGATTATTATTCCCATTTTAAGAGATAAATAAAAAACCCTGACGCATAAAGAAGTTGAATGATGGCTGAGGTCACATAGCTTGTCAGTGGTGGAACAGGATTCAAACCCAGGCTGTCTGGCTGTAAAGTCAAACTGGGAAATTTCGCCTACATGAGCTCAACCAATTTCCAAATCCAGGTGCTCTTTTGGAGCCTCCCGGCCTTCCTAGGAAATCTTTTCCTATGCTGTTTTCCTCCATGTGGCCTCAGTGTCAATATCATCTGCCATATTTGTATTTTCTGATCTGCTGCAAATGCTGATTGCCTTTTTATTCAATCAGGCACCATGTGCCTAATTCTTCTTAAAAGAAGGCCTTGAATATTCATAAGGAATATGTCTTTATGAATATCACAGCTTTGTCTGCCACTGCTGTTCTCTGCAATAATTAGTATTAGCTACTGACTTTGTCAGCTGCTATTCACTCTCAAAGCCTCAAGGAGATTCTATGTTCTTAATGAACTGCCGTAATGATAGTGTCCTACATTCATCTCACTGGGATTGACGTCTCAAACACCCCTAAGGTGGGAGAGTAGAAATCAGACCTAAGATCCTAATATCTAAAGAACACTCCGTCTAAGTGAGCATTGCATTTTCTGATTTCATGGGGGTTTCTTTGTGGAGTCTCACTTGTTTTTATTTGTGTGACTTCTTTGAGTTTGATTTCATGAAAAAGGGGGGTGTGTTACTTCAGATGTACCTGCATGCACTCACAATCACATGTAGAGCTAAACTAACCGCCCAATCCCATAAGATCAGGGGAGATTTTTTCATGGAGACATTTGCACTGAAGAGAGGGGGACAACTTATGAGAGAAGAAAGGGAAGCTATTATTATGTGCATGTGATGATGTGAAAAAGCCACCATCATGGACAATAAGAAGGAGTTAGGATGAAATAGAGAGAATCCTGAGATGGGATCTGGGGCTTGAAGTTGCCTGAATTTTGGAGAAACAGGAGGAAACATGGTGCTTACTTAGGTGTATACCTGCTGGACGGAACATGAGGCACACATCCAACTTGAAACCTAGCTCACTGTGTAATCCTAGAAAATCACTCAACCCTCCAAACCTCCCTTCTCTCGTTGATTCTAAGCTTGAGTGAGGTGACATGGGTCACAAAACTGGCTATGAATGATTGAGCAAGACTATGTGCCCGGTGCTCTGCCACTGGTATTATTTGGGTGTGCAGTGCATCTCCGTATTGCAAGGGGAGCTTTCCAGACTCAGCTCTGAATACGGTGTTCTCAAAAACCAAAAGTCCAGGGGTGGAAGTAGATTTATCACCTGAGGGTGTGATCTCTGCCCTGTGGTCTCCCTGGTTGAGTTTCTCACCATGTCATGATTCAGTGACTTTACAGCCTTCCGAATGCTCTGCAAAGCTGACATCGCAGCTGGCAAGACTGCATCACCTAGTGAGCTTCCCCTGTCCCCTCCCATGCATGCCAGCCAATGGTACCTAGGCCTTCTCTCCAATCTTCTTCCAGACTACTTATCTGTGACACTTGCCACTTTGTCCAGCTCTGCTAACTCTGTCTGCAGAGCTGGTAGAAGGTGCTGACCTTGGAAGACAGAGTTTTATCTCACCCACGGGAAGGCAGGTTTCTTCCTATTCATTAATTTGCCTTCCTCCAGCCTCCCACAATTCTGCAGATTAGCAGAACAAGCTGCTTAAAATAAGCCATGAACCTGCTTATAACCCTCCAGCAGTTTCCCATGCCCTTAGAATCAACACTGTTTAGGGCTGCTGAGTGGCTCAGTTGGTTAAGCATCTGCCTTCGGCTCAGGTCATGATCCCAGGGTCCTGGGATGGAGCTTTGCATCTGGCTCCCTGCTCAGCAGAGAACTTGTTTCTCCCTCTGCTTCTCCTTTTCCCTTTACTTCTCCCTCTCCCTCTTCTGCTCTCTCCTAGCCTGTGTGCACATGTGCTCTCTGTCAAATAAATAAAGAAAATCTATATCTATATCTATATCTATCTATCTATCTATCTATATAAAAGAATCAACCCAGTTCAGTTACCTTAGTTCACATGCCCTGTGTGACTCGTTCCTGGTGACCTTTCCCTCACCTCTTCTCCTTCACTCTCACTGCTCTTTTGGATGCTCCTAAAATTCCTTAGACTTGCTGAGCTCCTTCCTGGGCTCTTTCTTTTCTGAGCCCTTGTTGTTCTCTCTTCCAGAAATACTCTTCTCCCACCTTTTCCCCAGGTAGTTCCTTTTCATTCTCCTTCTGTCTAGAGAGGGACATCCATTAGGCCTTTTGGAGCAAGGCCTGCAAATATGCTTTTCCCCACTCACAGCATTTACAAATTATGCATGAATACAAATTGTGGTGTGTTTATTTGTTTGACACCAGTCTCTCTGGCTAATCTATAGAATCCACAAGGCAGGGATTTTGTTTATTTTGCCTTTAACTGTACTCCCTGAGCCCAGGGCTGTCACAAGTACAAATGGTGCAAAGTGGACAGCTGCTCCTTTCTGAGATGTTTGATGTATCTATTGGAAAATTATTTTAGCAAAATGACTTTGTTAGAATAAAGCACATTATTATCATCTGCTAGAAAATTATCATAACAAATACACCATTCTATGCTGTTTGTGATGTGACTGGTGTTTCCTTAGATATGGTATTCTTGCGCAGTACACAAACTGAGCAACTATACTTGGCAACCCTCCCCACTACCTACCATTGGTGCCTGGATCCTAACAAATATTTGTTGAATGAATTAATGGGGAAGCTACTCCAGGAGTAGGGTAAGATCAATGGATTCAGAACATAACCAACTACATAACCAACTAGAGTTTGGATTCTGATCTCTCTATCAGCTTATTGGCTTTGGCTGTAAGATAGGGTTCATGATCCTGCCCTCCTCTCAGGTTTGCTATTAGGATCTGGTGACATCACTGTGCAGAGTTTACCCGCCCTGCTCATAGGACCCCTGTATAACAGACCCAGTTAGTGTCCACACTGTCTCCTTGCCCTTCCTCTACCTTTGACTATCGCCTGCAACCTTCTTATCTCAGGCATCTCATCTAGTGCTTCAGCTGCTCTGCCTCAGAGCTCTCTGAACTGTGCATTACTCAACCCTTGAGGGCAGTCTGTGGTGGGATTGCTGGTGTGGGGGGGTGCTTGTTAATGCACGAGGGACACCAGCCCTCAGTGGGAAGTGGCACCTGGATAAATGCCCATCCTCCCACTCTTTGAAGAGACAATTCTGTGGTGCAACTCCCCAAGCAGTCCCCAGTGGGAGGGAGCCTTGGTTGCCCACAGTGGTAACCAGCTTCAAACCCCTACCAACCGCTCCTCCCCCTTTCTGCCTTCCTCTCTCTTCTCCCTCCCTTCAGCTTTCTGGGATCTATCTTAAAGACACCTACCATACCCAAGTCCTTGCCTCAGCTCTGCTTGCAAAAGAACACTAACACACCCATAATCAAGGGAATCAGACTCTTAGCATATTTACTATTTTAGGATAGTTTCTATTTTAGGATAGTTTCTATTTTAGGATAGTTTCTATTTTCTATTTTAAGATATTTTCTACTTCAATGTCTTTGAGGAAGCAGCTGTGTTTTCAGCCAGGATAGAAGTGTACTCAGTGTGTGTGTGTGTGTGTGTGCACGCGCGCACACGTGCGTGCTCCCAGTGGGATTCTGGTGGGACTTGGGTTCCTGGTAGGAGGAAAGGGGCAGAAATGAGGGAAGAAGTGGAGGTAAGGGTAGAGCCCAGGAGATGGGCTTCTGATACTTTTGCCTTGAAAGTGGGTTTTCAGCTGCTGGCAGAATAGCCCGTTACTTCAGCCTGGGAAAGAGGTCGCATGGAGTGCTGGCTGGTCTGCCCATTCTTTCTTAAATTTCTATATCAGCTATTGCTACAGAAATACTACGTCATGAAGCACCCACAAGGCAGTGGCTTAAAACAACAGTCATTACTTAGTGTAGTTTATGCTGCTGGCACTGTGCTCCCGGTTGGGCGGCTCTGTGCCATGTGTTTCTGTTCCTTCTCCTGGGGCCAGCAGGCTAGCCTGGGCTCACCCTTCTCACAGAGACAGCAGAGCCAAGAAAGAGAAGCCCTACTTTGCAAGTGCTTTTCATGAGGGTCAGGTTTACCAACATCTCCTTAGCCAAAATAAGTCACATGACAGAGTCTGGGTGGGGAATTACTTTCTCTCCATGGCATGTTAAATTGTGAAGGTGGACACTGCAAGGGGGAAAGAATTGGAAGCATTAAGCATTCCACCTTGGGTATGGGGAAAGCTCTACAGCGTCTCTATGGAAGGAGAGTCTTTGAATACAAAGTGTCTGTACTTTCTGGAGATCTGACAGTGACATGGTCAGTGCCAGGGAGCAGCCACTGTCTGACCTTTAGAACAAAGTTGTCCACTATGAACTCTAACCTGGGCAGAGTCTGCTTCTTCCGGAATACCTGACCTTGCATTTGTTTAATTCACACACCCACTGGCCTGAGATACAGGTGCAGCCCTTTCACCAACTTTTTAAAAAAGATTTTATTTATTTATTTGGCAGACAGAGCACAAGCAGGGGGAGCAGCAGGCAGAGGGAGAACCAAGCTCCCTGCTGGGCAGGGAGCCTGATGTGGGGGCTCAATCCCAGGACCCTGGGATCATGACCTGAGCCAAAGGCAGCCTCTTAACCGACTGAGCCACCCAGGTGCCCTCACCACCTTTTCTGATTAATTACCTGTCTGCCTAGCAGGAAGCCCAGGGCTCCCTACCACCCTCACCCAGCCTGGCTTAGGAGTGCAAGAGCCAGGAAGACGGGAATCTTGTTTAGTCACTGCTTATTTCTCTTAGAAAGCAAATAATAACTGGGTGGCCTTCCATGACTCACCATCTCAAAACTGACTCTCCTTTCCCTGCTCTTTTCTGAGTTCCTGTCTGGACTCTATTTACTTCATGGGTGGTTCTTTCCTGGGGCCCAGAGGGTCCTTTCTCACCACTAAGCTCAGGAAGGGATATCTAAATCTACCTGAGTGTTCTCAACCTGTCAGAACTCTGAAATCAAGGTCAGCCTTAATGTTTTTCCTCCCTTTGCCCCTTTGTGAATTTGTTCTTCTTCTCCCCGACTCCCCTTCCCTGGAAGCAGTGTGCCACCAAGGTCCGTTACACCTTTCCTCAGGGACTCATCTTCACCTCCCTTCCTCTGAAGGGGGCACTCAAGTGACTTCTCAAAAACAGAAAGACTTTGTTTCATTAGCTTGCGAAGGTGACTGGCAGCTTTTCTTGAAAACAAACACAACCATTTTTCATTCTACCATGTTGGTGCATTTGTTTATATTCTGATTATTGAGCTCAGGGCCCTGAGGTGAGAAAAAAATGAAAAGCTACAGATCTGGGTGGCCCCCACCAGGGGGGCCTGTGATGCTGTGACATTCCATATTCCATAAGAGAGAACCCTTTGGCTCATTTTCCTATCCTCCTTCCCAGGCCAGGGTCCAACTTGCTTTGGGTGTGTTTCCAACCCCAAATGTACAGCCCTGCCCTCTGGGCCCTGAATTCCAAACATCCTCCACTCCCCAAACTGGTTTTAAAAAGTAGGAAAAAGGATGCCTGGGTGGCTCAGTCAGTTAAGTGGCTGCCTTTGGCTCAGGTCATGATCCCAGGGTCCTGGAATCTAGCAGCACATCAGGCTCCCTGCTCTGTGTGGGAGCCTGCTTCTCCCTCTCCTTCTGCCTGTCACTACCCACCCTGTTTATGTTCTCTCTCTGTGTCAGATAAATAAAATCTTAAAAAAAAAAAAAAAAGCAGGAAAAAGATGAGGCTAGTGGAAGGAGGAATGAGCAGGCATGGCTGGGGGTCTTCAGAGCTGCAAACATTTAGGCATCTGTGACTAACTTAAGACCATTTTTTAAATTAATTTTTAAATTAACATATAATGTATTATTAGCCCCAGGGGTACATCTGTGAATTGCCAGGTTTACACACTTCACAGCACTCACCATAGCACATACCTTCCCTGATGTCCATAACCCAACCACCGTTTCCCTACCCCCCACCCCCGGCAACCCTCAGTTTGTTTTGTAAGAATTAAGAGTAATTTAAGACCATTTTAATTAAGCAGCTGTCTTGGTACAGCTGGCCAGCCTGGCACACACCAGCCATTGAGTAAATAATGTATTTAATATGATTTATGCAAGCAATGCCATAAAAGGATCCTAGGCAAAATATGACCTTAGGGGTGGTAATAGTGAGTGAAATTTTGACATCTGTGATGAGGCTTAGTTTCCCCTTTACTTTTGGAGGGGTATGTGTGTGCGTAGCAAAATTGTCTCAAAATTATAAAGACAGTGAGTTTTGTCTTTCTGGAGCTTGATTCCCCATTTTAAACCTCTGTCAATCCCAGATACCTCTGCTTATCCAGTTTTCTACTACCTTCCTTCTATCTGTCATCCAAACATCCATCCAGGGCTAATGACCATGTTTGTGCTGTCTTAAGGAGCTCACATTATATTAGATGCTGCCAATGCTCTACACATATCCCCTTGGCCCATGAAAGAAGCCATCTCCAGGCTTGATGGACAGTTTCCATACATACCTGCCATGAACCCTTGAATCTCTGAGCACTTTTTCTGGCCACAGGTGCCCATGACCTATGGTGCATGGGACTCAGCCCATGGAAAGGGAAGCAGGAGGGCTGAGATTTTAGCAGAGAAACCCTTAGGTGTTTAGGGGTGGGAAGGATGGGGGATGAATTTCCCAGGTTCCTTGGTCCTTGGTAGGATAATTCCAAGTTGTGTCCTACAGAATTCTTCATAAGGTCCCCAGAGGGACTGAGCCCCATCCCCACAGTGGTGATCAGCTCATTGTTACCCACTCATCGGTTTTCTCTCTTCCCTGTTTCAATTTCCCATTCCTTTATTAATCCTTGGGATCACCTCTAAAATTAACTGGAGCCTGGACAACATCACAGAAATACAAACAATTATAAGAGAATATTATGAAGAACTATATGCCAAAAAATTGGGGAACTTGGGTGAAATGGATAAACTTTTAGAAACATATAAAATACCAAAACTGAAACCGGAAGAAATAGAAAACTTGAACAGACTGATAGCCAGCAAAGGAATTGAATCAGTAATAAAAAAATCTCCCAAAAAACAAAAGTCCAGGACCACATGCCTTCACAGGCAAATTCTACCAAACATTTAAAGAGTAATAATCTTCTCAAACTATTAAAAAAAATAGAAAAGGAAGGAAAACTTCCAAATTCATCCTCTGAGGCAAGCATTACTCTGATACCAAAACCAGATAAAGACTCCACTAAAAAAGAGTACAGACCAATATCCCTGATGAACACAGATGCAAAAATTCTCAACAAAATACTAACAAACTAAATCCAATGATACATTTAAAAAAACCCATTCACCATGATTAAGTGGGCTTTACACCTGGGCTGCAAGGGTGGTTCAATATCCTCAAATCAATCAATGTGATACCTCACATTAATAAAAGAAAGAACCATATGATCACTTTAAAAGATGAAGTAAAAGTATTTGACAAAGTACAATGTCTTTTCATGATAAAAACCCTCAACAAAGTAGGTTTAGAGTGAACATACTTTGACATCATAAAGCCCATCATTGAAAAACCCACAGTGAATATAATGCTCAATAGGGAAAACTGAAAGCTTTTCCACTAAGGTGAGGAACAAGTCAAAGATGTCCACTTTCGTTACTTTTATTCAACATAGTACTGGAAGTCCTAGCCTCAGCAATCAGACATCAAAAAGAAATAAGAGGAATCTAAATCAGTAAGGAAGAAGTAAAACTTTCACTATTTGTAGACGACGTGATACTATATATAGAAAACCCTAACGACTCCATCAAAAAAACTGTTAGAACTGATAAACAAATTCAGTAGAGTCGCAGGGTACAAAATCTATGTACAGAAACTTGTTGCATTTCCTTTTTAAATTAAATTTAATTTTTTCAGTGTTCCAAGATTCATTGTTTATGCACACACCCAGTGCTCCATGCAATATGTACCCTCCTTAATACCCACCACCAGGCTCACCCAACCCCCAAACCCCCTCCCTTCCCAAACCCTCAGTTTGTTTCTCAGAGTCCACAGTCTCTCATGCTTCATCTTCCCTTCCGGTTTCCCCCAATTCACTTTTCCTTTCCTTCTCCTAACGTCCTCCATGTTATTCCTTATGCTCCACAAGTAAGTGAAACCATATGATAATGGACTTTCTCTGCTTGACTTATTTAATTCAGCATAATCTCCTCCAGACCAGTCCATGTAGATACAAAAGTTGGGTATTCATCCTTTCTGATGGAGGTGTAATATTCCATTGAGTATATGGACCATAACTTCTTTATCCACTCGTCTGTTGGAGGGCATCTTAGCTCTTTCCAGTTTGGCTATTGTGGCTATTGCTGCTATGAACATTTACAGATGACTCTTCTTTTCACTACATCTGTATCTTTGGGGTAAATATCCAGTAGTGCAATTGCATGGTCATAGGGTAGCTCTATTTTGAATTTTTTGAGGAATCTCCACACTGTTTTTCTAAAGTGGCTGCACCAATTTGCATTCCACCAACAGAGTAAGAGGGTCCCCCTTTCTCCACATCCTCTCCAATACTTGTTGTTTCCTGTCTTGTTAATTTTGGCCATTCTAACTGGTGTAAGGTGGTATCTCAATGTGGTTTTGATTTGAATTTCCATGATGGTTAATGATGATGAACATTTTTTCATGTGTCTGTTAGCCATTTGTATGTCTTCTTTGGGGAAGTGTCTTTTCATGTCTTCTTTTGATTTGATTATCTGGTTGAGTTTGAGAAGTTCTTTATAGAACTTGGATATCAGCCCTTTGTCTGTATTGTCATTTGCGAATATCTTCTCCCATTCTGTGGGTTGTTTCTTCATTTTGTTGATTATTTCCTTTGCTGTGCAGAAGCTTTGATCTTGATGAAGTCCCAAAAGTTCATTTTTGCTTTTGTTTTCTTTGCCTTTGGAAACATATCTGGAAAGAAGTTGCTGTGGCCAATGTCGAAGAGGTTATTGCCTATGTTCTCCTCTAGGATTTTGATAGATTTTTGCCTCACATTGAGGTCTTTTATGCATTTCGAGTTTATCTTTGTGTATGGTGTAAGAGAATTCTTCTATTCATTCTTCTATATATAGCTGTCCAATTTTGCCAGCACGAGTTATTGAAGAGACTGTCTTTTTTCCACTGGATATTTTTTCCTACTTTGTCGAAGATTAGTTGACCATAGAGTTGAGGATCCATATCTGGGCTCTCTATTCTGTTCCATTGGTCTATGTGTCTGTTTTTGTGCCAGGACCATGCAGGAGATCACAGCTTTGTAATATAGCTTGAAACCAGGCAACGTGATGCTCCCAGCTTTGTTTTTCTTTTTCAACATTTCCTTAGCGATTCGGAGTCTTTTTTGGTTGCATCCAAATTTTAGAATTGTTTGTTCTAGCACTTTGAAAAAAGCCAGTGGAATTTTGATTGGGATGACAATGAAAGTATAGATTGCTCTAGGCAGTATAGACATTTTAACAATGTTTATTCTTCCGATCCAAGAGCATGGAATGGTCTTCCATCTTTTCATATCTTCTTCAATTTCTTTCATGAGTGTTCTGTAGTTCCTCAAGTACAGATCCTTTACCTCTTTAGTTAGGTTTATTTCAAGGTATCTTTTTTTTTAAAGATTTTATTCATTTATTTGACAAAGAGAGAAAGAGATCACAAGTAGGCATACAGGCAGGCAGAGAGAGAAGGGGAAGCAGGATCCCTGCTGAGCAGGGATCCCAATGCCGGGCTTAATTCCAGGACCCTGAGATCATGACCCAAACCAAAGGCAGAGGCTTAACCCACTGAGCCACCCAGGTGCTCCTATTTCAAGGTATCATATGGTTCTTGGTGTTATAGTACATGGAACTGACTCTTTAATTTCCCTTTCTATATTTTCATTGTTAGTGTATAAGAAAGCAACTGATTTCTGTGCATTGATTTTATATCCTGCACATTACTGAATTGCTGTATGAGTTCTAGTAGTTCGGGTGTGGAGTCTTTGGGATTTTCCATGTAAAGTATCATGTCATCTGCGAAAAGAGAGAGTTTGACTTCTTCTTTGCCAATTTGAATACCCTATATTTCTTTTTGTTGTCTGATTGCTGTTGCTAGAACTTCTAGTACTATGCTCAACAACAGTGGCAAGAGTGGGTATCCTTGTTGTGTTCCTGATTTCAGTGGGAAGGCTGTCAGTTTTTCCCCATTGAGGATGATATTCACTGTGGGTTTTTCATAGATAGATTTTATGAAGTTGAGTAATGTTCCTTCTATCCCTATACTTTGAAGAGTTTTAATCAGGAATGGATGCTGTATACTTGTTGCATTTCTATACACAAATAATGCAGTAGCAGAAGGAGAAATTAAGGAATTAGTCCCACTTACAATTGTATCAAAAACAATAAAATACATATGAATAAACCTAACCAAAAAAGTGAAAGACCTAGGCTCTGGAAACTATAAAACACTGATGAGAGAAAGTAATTGGAGATGACACAAAGAAATGGAAAGACATTCCACGCTCATAGATTGGAAGAACAAATATTGTTACAATATCTATGCTACCCAAAGCAACATAAACATTTAAGGCAATTCCTATCAAAATACCATGAACACTTTCACAGAGCTAGAACAAATAATCCTAAAATTTATACAGAACCACAAAAGACTGCAAATAGCCAAAATAACATTGAAAAGAAAAAGCTGGAGGCAACATAATTCTAGACTTCAAGTTATATTACAAAGCTGTAGTGTTCAAAACAATGTGCTACAGGCACAAAAATAGACACAAAGGTCTATGGAACAGAATAGAAAACTTAGATATGGACCCACTACTATAAGGTCAAATAATCTTTGACAAAGTAGGAAAGAATATCAACTGAAATAATACAGTCTCTTCAATAAATGGTGTTTGGAAACTGGACAGCAACATGTAGAAGAATGGAACTGGACCACTTTCTTATACCATACACAAAAATAAATTCAAAATAGATGAAAGATCTAAATGTGAGATCTGAAATCACAAAATCCTAGAGGAAAACATAGGCAGTAACCTCTTTGACATTAGCAACTTCTTTCTAGATATGTATCCCGAGGCCAGGGAAACAAAAGCAAAAATAAACTATTGGGACTATAACAAAATAAAAGCTTCTTCACAGTGAAGGAAACAATTGACAAAACTAAAAGGCAACCTACTGAATGGGAGAAGGTATTTGTAAATGACATGTCCAATAAAGGGTTAATATCCCAAAATATAGAAAGAACTTATACAACTTGACCCTCAAAATAATGAATGATCCAACTGGAAAGTGGGCAGAAGACACAAGCAGACATTTTTCCAAAGACATACAGATGGCCAACAGATACACGAAAAGATACTCAATATCACTGATCACCAGAGAAATGCAAATCAAACTACTATGAGATATCATGGCTAAAATCAACAACACAAGAAATGATAGGTATTTGCTAGGATATGGAGAAAGGGGAACACTCTTGCACTGTTGGTGGGAATGCAAACTGGTGTAGCTGCTCTGGAAAACGGTATGGAGATTCCTCAAAAAGTTAAAAATAGAACTACCCTATGAAGCAGCAATTGCACTACTAGGTATTTACCCAACAAATATAAAAATACTAATTCAAAAGGATACATGCCCCCCAATGTTTGTCATAACACTATCTACAATAGCCAAATTATGCAAGCAGCCCAAGCATCCATTGACTGATGAATGGATAAAGAAGAAGTGGTATAATGCAATATTACTCAGCCATAAGAAAGAATGAAGTCTTGCCATTTGCAATGACATGGATGGAGCTAGAGAGTATTATGTTAAGAAAAGTAAGTCAGAGAAAGACAAATGCCATATGATTTCACTTATGTGTAGAATTTAAGAAACAAAACAAATGAGCAAAGGAAGCAAAAAAAAAAAAAAAGAGAGAGGCAAACCAAGAAACAGACTCTTAACTATAGAGAACAAGCTGATGGTTACAGGAGTGGAGGTGGGTGGGGGAATGGGTGAAATGGGTGTTGGGGATTAAGGAGGGCACTTGTGATGAGTACTGGGTGTTGTATAGAAGTGTTGAGTTACTATACTGTACACCTGAAACTAATACTACACTGTGTGTTAAGTAACTGGAAATTAAAAACTCAAAAAAAAAAAAAAGGCTGATTCATGAACTCTGGGAAATATGAAGGGAATAATCACCAATGAGGAAATTCACCAAAGCCAGGGGTTTTGAAACACTGGAAACATGGTTTATGGCTGTTATCTTGATTAAAGATGGAAAGCCAGTACTCTAGATAGGGCAGAGTAAGTCCATACGTCCAAACACATTGGTTTAAAGAAAACCCATGCTGGGGGGAGGGGGGGTTGGGAGAGGGGGGTGGGGTTATGGACATTGGGAGGTTATGTGCTATGGTGAGTGCTGTGAAGTGTGTAAACCTGATGATTCACAGACCTGTACCCCTGGGGATAAAAATATATTATATGTTTATTAAAAAAAATAAAGAAAACCCATGTTTACTGCATAGGAAAGAAACTTTGGATAGGCCCAGCATAGGATCTGGCCCTCTTAGATACCCAAAATTCATGGTCCTTGAGAAGTTTCTCTTATCCCTATTGGGTTTAATAGCTGGGTCTATGAAATAAAGCAACAATAGGAAGATTAACAGGTGAAAACTTTTATAAATTTGTTAATTTTTAATATTATGTGCATGGCAGCATCAGGAAAAAAGGTGAGTTCCTAAAAACCAGTGAGTTTTGAGAGCTCATACGCCATTTTAATAACAGAAGGGGAAGGGGAATGTAGGCCATATAGGGGAGGGTTACTGATTTTTAGGAAAGATGAATGGGTCCTCAGAACAACAGATGGGAGGTATGACAATTTGTGACAGCGTCTGTCTCTGTGGTGTCAACTTCTGGTCCCATCTCTTGTGACAAGAGTCAATCCTCCCTGGTGGATAAAACTCCTGAAGAGGAAATTAAAGACAATTGAGGTCCTTTTGGAGGGTCTGTCTTTAGGCAGATAAAGGACATTCAGAGAAAGCTCTCTGCATTTGCTGTTTTTCAAGTGATTTCAGTTCAAAATACTCACTATGCCAAAATGGCATAGTTTAAGGTGGTGTGTCCTGAACTCCTCCATCCTTGAACACCTTAAGCTGGTGAGAACATAGTTCTGGTTTGCTATCTCCTGGGCAAGCTGCAGGACATTTTCTAATGCTAATATTAATGAGAAAACAAAGCAGGGCATTTTCTATTTATGTATCAACCCTGATTTTTAGTGGAGGAGATTGAGGCCAAAAGATCAAGTAACTTGTTCAAACTCACACAGGAGCCAAGATTTGAACCCAGAATAACCTTTTGAAGCCTTTTTTAAAAACTTGCACTCCAAACCACAATTCTGTATTTGTTACCATTTAAAAAGAAAGGGACTTTCAGTCTTCATCTATAGAATGGAATTCCAGGCAGGAGGGCACAGGTGGGGGATATCTTTATTTAAGGCAGAGGAAACTTCTCTGGATTCCATCCATTTCTAATTTCTGGCAGAGAGAAAACTGGGCTGGGGGTTTGAAATGAAAGACTGGCCTGGTCTTGGTGGGATACTTGGGCCATGGAGCTATGAAGGGCTCTCACAAACCTGCCTGATGCTCCCTCCCCTGGTGGCAGCACCCCACTCCCTGGCTCATCTCCCTAAAAACCCCATTTCCCTTAGATAGTTACCATTCTGAAAGCAACTTCAATGAGGGAATTCAAGGCCGAGTTGTCAGACTGGCTGCAAATCAAAATAATTTGACACACTCATTTTCGGGGTTTCACGTGGATCACGATATTCCCCAAAAGGAAATGAAAAAAATCTATAAAAGGGAGAAAAAGAGAGTTTTGTTTTTTTTTTTTTTGTCTTGGGTGATCCACATGTGGTATAAATTACTAAGGAATTAGCTTTTCTACATAATATGAATAGTATGAGCAGTCAATAGAAAGTAATGAATCCCATGCAATCGATAGACAATAAGTTCAGGGGTTAGAGGAAGGGCATGGATTGGAAAGATTCCATGAGAGAGGCATTGTTATGGAGGAAGAGGTCTGTCAGAGAGCCCTGCAGTAATTATCAGTGTACCTGAGAAGGGAGCTGAGAAATGATGGAAATAAAGTGGAAAAGGAGCAACTCCTGGGTCACCTTGTGCCTGGAAGATTTCTTGAACACGGACCATAAATCTCACAAATAGTGAGAACCAGGCCCTTGGTCTCCAGTGTGGCCTGCTTGGTTTATGGACTTCACTGAGCCCCGGTTTTAGGTTTGGTGGGAAACTGGTTCTCAGTTTTGGTTGCGCATTATAATCAATTTGGCGGGGTGGTGGGGTGGCTTTTTAGAAAGTGCCGATTATCCGAGCCATATTCTCAGAAATTCTGACTCAGTTGTTCTGTGGTGGGGTCTGGCATTGGTCCATCTTTTAAAAGCCCCCAGGAGGTCCCAATATGCCTCTGATTGCCATCCCAGGGCTTGAGGCTGAGTTGTGAAGCCACAATTCAAGAGGCCTTCCTAACAGGTGAGGATTTTATAGGCTGAGAAGGTGGAAGTGCAAAAAATAAACCTTCTTTCTCTATAACTAGAATTCATTTTCCATTGTCACATTTTCACTTAAAACTTAATTATACCCACTCAAGGAATCTTAAAATTTAAACCCTCTTCCTTTTGATCTGCCAATCAGTTTGGAATTCTGCTTCTCCTCAGGAAATCATCGTGAGGGGCTTAGGTATGGCACAGTTTGGGGGTGGGGAGGAGGAGTGAGGTGTGGAAGGACTGTGTGGCACGTGTCACCTTGGAGATGTGACTTAATCTTCTGCTACTCATGGCCTGATACCTCCTGCAGTGGCCTCAGTTTCTTGGATTCACACACCCTGTGTTCTCTTTCTGGGTTCCCAGACTTGCTTGCCTCTCTTCCTTGTCCCTCCTGGGGCCTGCTGGGAAGGTGGTGCAGTCTTCAGCAAAGGGGTCCTTAGGTACAGCTTCCTGGATCCCCTTCACCCTCACCCAATCAGCTTCACAGAGAAGACTCTATGGGGGACTTGTAGGAACTGGCACCTGAATCCCCTAGAATTGACTCAGGTCTGCTATGCTCTCAGTTCCTCTAAACTTCTTTGGGATTTCTATGGTTCCCCTCCCCCCTTTTCACCCACAATTTTGATCTAAAGAGAAGAGATGGCTCATTCTCAGGGACCCATACTAACTCGTCCTTAAGCTTTTCTATTTTGACTCTGGATAAAATATCTACCCTTCTTCAGCTCAGGAAGTTTTCTGTTTGTTTATTTACTTTTTAAAATTTCCTTTCCAGGGCACCTGGGTGGCTCAGTTGGTTGGGGGACTGCCTTTGGCTCAGGTCATTATCCCGGAGACTGGGGATCAAGTCCTGCATTGGGCTCCCAGCCCCTTTGGGAGTCTGCTTCTCCCTCGGACCGTCTCTCATGCTCTCTCTCTCTCTCAAATAAATATATAAATAAAATCTTAAAAAAAGAATTAAAATTTCCTTTCCTTGTGGCAAAAGAATTTGGCAAGGCATTTCCTTTCCTTGTGGCAAAAGAATATGGCAAGGCATACAGTCTTCCAAATCCATTGCTTATTCTGATACTTAGTTTTTGATTCTCAAGAAACTTTTTCTTTCAAAGATTTTCCCTTTGTCATAGAGACTCATAAGATGTGGTTAAAAACTCAGAAACTAATTGCTGACTCTCCACTGCCCTTGGGGTAGAAATTGAGAGGGTATTCAAGGAAGTTGGGGCAGAGAGGGAGGAAGCCTTAGTTAAAACTTGTCCCTGCTGTAACTGGTTATAAAAGCCACATCTGAAAAGAGGAAGGAGAAATTGGAGAGGCTCATGCCATGCCTCTTACCTGGAAAATCTCAGCCACATCTGACCATCTTGCAAGTCTATCCTCTTCTAGGAAGCTCTCCCTGCATCTAGATGTCCTGCATCAGTCCCACCCTGAGTCCCAAGTCCAGTGGCCCAGACACATGTTGCCTTGCTCTTGCCCCTCATTCTGAACTGCTGTGTGGAGGTTTTTATATTGTTGACCAGAATTACTATTATATCTCCCATTACAAATTATTTTTTTACTAGAATGTGAGTCTCTGAAAAGGAAGGTCTGTATTTTATTTGAAAAATTTTTTTATTTTTAAAGATCTTGTTTATTTGAGAGAGAGAGAGAGAGAGAGAGAAAGAACGAGTGGTGGGGAGAGGGAGAGGGAGAAGGAGAGAGAGAAACAGACACCTGCTGAGCAGGAAATCTGATATGGGGCTCCATCCCAGGACCTGAAGATCATGACCTGAGCCAAAGGCAGATACCTAACTGACTGAGCCACCCAGGCACCCCAGAAGGTCTGTATTTTATTCAGTTTTGGTCCCAGTCTAGTCTAGCAAACAGTAAGTCCTGAGAAATAGCAGTGAATAGTGAGATGTTTATGCTCTGTCCCCTCCATGAGACTGGGCATTCTGTTGTCTCATTTCCCTGACATCATGTCCATTCCAGCAAAATGAGATAGACAACAGCAATAACTGTCTTTGTATTGTGTCCTCAATGTCTACAGGTTAAATTTAAACTGTTGCACATCACAAATAGTCTGTGTGGTCCAGCCCATGCCTGTCTGGCTCCAACTTCCAGCCTGGAACATCTTGATCTTATAAATGTGTCCTGCTCTTTCTTACTTGTGGGCTGCTGCTTATGCTGTTTCTTCTGTCTTGAATGCTTTTCTCTAACTGTCCAGTTGACAAACTAGCAATCTCCCATCAGTCACCACATCTTATTTCAATGTGGCCTGTGTCCTGGAGCCTTCCTCGATTCATGTAAGCAGTTGTGAACCTGCTTCCTGCATGCTCTGCCATCACTGGGCACCTTTTTTCCACAATACACCCTGAAAACAACTTCTGTTAGCTGTGTTTCTATTTTGATTACCGATGTTCACCTCCAAAATATAAGGTAATAGACTTGATTTTTTAATCTATCAATTTTAAACATATATCAATACCCCCATGTAAAAAACTATGTTTTAACTATCTTTCTCTTCCCTTTAATGTTTGATCTTCATATTATTACTTTTAGTTCTTATATTTGATTACCTTTACATGATTAAATCTCTACATTTTCTGATACATCAATTTTGACAGTGACTTCTATTTGACTCCACACTTTATAAGATGAAGGTCAGAGCCCTGCCCTCTATTAAGCATTACACTTTGTTCTCTAAGAGAGTTGTGCCAGTGTAGATTCCCACTAGTGTAAAAACTCCAGATGAGATAGTTTACATTTATTTCTCTTGCAACATGATTGTGATTAGCTTTCATGTGTCTGCTGCCTTCCAAGATTTTAATCCTTGTAGGCAGAGACAGAGGAAATTTATTACTGCAACTTAGGGGTAGAGAGCATCATTCATTCATTCATTCATTCAGTTTTTAGAAAAATGAGCCCCAAACCAGAAATAGGTCAAAGAGATTGCTGGGTGCTCTGCTGGCACCTTTGATAGATTTTCTATGGCAAGGCTATTTTTACAACTCTGAAGGAGTGGAGGTGAACTTGTAGATTTGGGTCTGGTTAAGATGCAAATAATTTCTAACTGGTGGAAAAGATAACCACAAAAGTTATGGTTCATGGGCCCGAGGGCACTAACTAGCTTTGTATCTAAACTAGCAATCATATGTGTAATATCGAGACTTATAATAAAAAATATATATTTGGTCTTCACCTCCATTTCTAGCAAAGAGTTCCTAAAAATTGTTTGTACTTCCTAAGGAATGAGAGTGATAAAGGTGTCTTTTGTTTTGTTAATGAGGTGGCTAAGGATGCCAGCTGGTTTCCCATGAAGCCAATATTGTGATTAGAGGATTGGAACTTTTAGTCCTGTACCACAGCCCTCTCTTCCAATCTACCTCCTGGGAGAAGGGGCTGGAGATTTAATTCAATGTATATTGATTTAATCAATCATGTCTTTGTAATGAAGCCTCCATAAAAACCCAAAAAGATGGGGTTCAGAGAGCTTCATGTGAAGATTTATGGTAAATGATGTGCTCAGAGAGACCATAGAAGCTCGTCAGTCTCTCCCCATTCCTTGCCCTATTCATCTCTTTCAACTGGCTGTTCCTGAGTTATATATCCTTTTATAATGAACAAGTAATCTAGTAAGTAAAATGTTTCTCTGAGTTCTGGGAGCCACTCTAGCAAATTAATCCAACTCAAGGAAGAGTGTCATTGGAACCTCCAGTCTATAACCTGTGGGTTGAAAGCGCAGGTGACAGCCAGGGCTTGTGAGTGGCATCTGGAGGTAGGGTGGTCTTGTGGGACTGAGCCTTAACTTGTGGGATCTCATGCTTTCTCTAGGTGGATAGTATGAAAATTGTGTTGAATTGTACGACTGGGGTAGGAGAATTGCTTGGCTGTGCGGAAAAAGCCCACCCTTTATGATTGAGCACAGAACACTTAATATCCTAATGCTGTTTTATTAAATTGCCTAAAATACCCTTTTCCTCAAATTCTCATTTGATATGGTTTTTAACATCTTACTAGTTCTCTTTTAATTAATGAGTTAAATAATATCTTTGATGCATGTTTATTTTATGTTTACTTTAGACTCAAGATTTTATATTTTTGAAAATTATACTTTAACACAACAGTATGGTATTATGTAGAAATGCTAATCTCTCAATGCTTTATAGAAGGCATATCATTCAAGGCAAGACCCCCTTTTTCTTCTTTTTTTTTTTTTAAAGATTTTTATTTATTTATTTGACAGAGAGAGAGAGAGAGAGAGATCACAAGCAGGCAGAGAGTCAGGCAGAGAGAGAGGGGGAAGAAGGCTCCCTGCTGAGCAGAGAGCCCCATGAGGGGCTTGATCCCAGGACCCTGAGATCATGACCTGAGCTGAAGGCAGAGGCTTAACCCACTGAACCACCCAGGTGCCCCCCCGCTTTTCTTCTTTGTGCTCCTGTTATGATTTTGCAAGAAGCACGGTCTAAGTCTGTTTAATATTCTATTTCTCTTGTGAGACTTGACTAACACAGTCTTTGGAAGAAAGTAAATATTCATGGTAGTGAAGAGGGTTTGACTTAAGGTATCTCAGACATAGAGTAAACTTTGTTTTCTATGTTAAAGAGAACCTTGACTGGAGTCAAAACCCTTGCCATCTCCCATATTCGCCTTTTTCTTGGGTCTGCCTTTATTAGAAAGAGATACTCTGCCTAGGCTATCTGGGTCTGGGATGTCACCACTCCTAGATCATTCCTCTCTGATTTCCCAATGTCTGTCCTGCCAAACCTGGACATTGTTTTACCCTTTATCTTACCCAGCTCACAAGGTTGCTATAAGACAGTCGTTCTCAACTAGGTGCAATTTTGTATCCTAGAAGACATTTGGCAATGTCAGAAACAATTTTAATGGTTAAAACTTGGTGGATGCTACTGGCATCTGGAAGGTAAATGCTAGTAGTGCTGCTAACCCATCCTATTCATAAGACAGCCAGCCATGACAGGTGATTACCTGGCCCCAAATATCAGTAGTGTTGTGGCTGAAAAATTCTGTTGAAAGCGGGGTTTGGGACAATAACTTCACATTTTCTTTGCATTTCACAGATGAACAAATGAAGACTCAGAAATGTTGGTTGCTCTGGCCAAGTTCACACAGCAAGAGACAGAGTAGGGACTCAAACACAGTTTCTTTAAGTCTGTTCTTTATTCTCAAGTATGTTGCTTCTTGGAACTAAGTAGTTGCCACTATAAAGAGTGGCACAGTTCAGGTGATAGGAAAGGGAAAAGATGGCTGCAACAAATGGGGGAGGTATAAGGTCAAATGTCAGGGAAGTCTCTATCTAGTCTCATTTACTACTGTGCTCAATGTCTCTGCACATTGAGCAACTAGTGCTGCTGCACTGGCTGCTGCAGGTTGCTGCAGGAACCTGGGAGCCAGTCATCAGTGAAGCCCTCATGTCCTCTCTCCAGCAATGTCTGCAGATGATCACAGAGTGTGGAGATTGAGTGAGAACTCCTTTCTTTTGTTCATCTTAAAATGCAGCCCTGTCTGAAGGCAGTGGTGTGTGTGGCAGAGACTGAAGAAAACTTCTCTGTGAAGTGGGAGAGGAGGTAAGCAGGGGTGAGCTTAGTCTTCATAAACAAATGGAACCTGGCCAACACTACAAGGGCATGCATGATTGCCCTCTGCCAAACAGCCAGCATTAGCAATCAGTTCTGGGAGCTGAGAAGATGAGGAATAAAAATGAGCTGCTGGCTCCCAGGAGGTATGGGCAGCTCTTTAGAAAGATTAAAGTTACCCTGTGCCTTTCTGTTTTCTAATTATATTCCATCTAGTTGATATCTCCAAATAACACAAGAATCCACAGTAGCTGTGTAAAGCAAATGGACCAGTATGTTCCACAGAAATTGTGGGAAGAGGCTGAGCGAACTGGAGCAAGACTGCCTGACCACTCATTGTGTGCCTGCACCTTCCTCCCCCAACACCAAAATCCTCTGTTCTCCAATGCCACCACCTCCTCCATGAATCCTGCCCTTAACTTCCATTTGGACGTGACCACTTTGCTTCCTGAATTCTCATAGTCTCTCTCTTTAAAATTTTCTCTATATTGTGGTTATTCAGGTCCATGTCTGATTCTCCATACTTCTTGACTCTCTAAAAGAATGCATACAAAGATATTTTTGTAAGAAAGTAAAAGGAAGGGTCACATACACTAGAGCCTACAACTCCAGCTGTGTCTCAGGGAATCATGCTCTGAATCTCTGGTTGTCCCCTTTCCCTGGGATTAGTCCATGTGTTTTTCTCCCTTCCCCTTTCCGGTAGGCACTAACTTTGCTGGATTCTCTCTCCGCTACAGTGCACCATACTGTTGTCTCCAATCCCTTTGGAAGTCAGTCTTGAGATGACCTTCAGAAGGCACCCTCATCCCCACCCCATCCCAAGTAGGGATAGCTCATCAAAGCATTGTCTCCAAACAATGAGGCTTTGGTTGCACAAAAAGGAATCCCAGTGATTAGAAGTTCTCCCCAGATTATTGCTTTTCCTCTTCTACTAGTCTTGAAGTAGGGATGTGATTTATTTATTTTTATACTTCCACTTCTACTCCTGTGCCAACCTTTGACTTATACAGAACAAGGGGCTTAAAAATCCACTTGATCAGAGGAGGGGCAAGATGGCAGAGAAGTAGGAGACCCTATTTCAAATAGTCCCCTAATGTGAGCTAATTATCTACCAGAACACTCTGAGCACCCATGAAACCAGCCTGAGATGTAGGATTATACACTTCTGGATCTCTATGGGGGCAGAAGACACCATTGGAGAGGTAAAGTGTACTGGGAATGATTGGACTGATATCAGAGGATAAAAGAAGGGGGAGGGAGCCACCAGAACCAACCCATTGGAAAGTAATACCCCAATATGAAAGTGCCCTGTGATTGGGGACCAGCTTTAACTTGGAGTCTAGTTAAAAGCACTCAAAACGAGCAAAAATCTTAAAGGGCAACTGATGGAATTGGGTGGTCATGGGCATGGGCCTAAGCCCACGGACGCAGGTTGGCCACCGCCTGAGACAACCCATGCCAGAAAGAGTGCAGCAGCAGAGCCCCAAGTTCCTGGTCCCGGAGCCCCCAGGGGTGCATGGCTTGCACCACCACTGGGGCTCAGCTGGTGTGCACTCACACCCCTGCATGAGGGAGTCTGATGGGCACTCTCTAGAACCACAGCCTTTTGCACTTTGTGCTCACTGCGCAACCAGGGTCTGAACCGCGCTCCCCACCCATGCCTGAGAGTACTCCGTGTGGGCACTAGCCAGTGTTCTCTAGGACCAGCCGAGAATCTGAATGCTTCCAACCCAGACTTGAAGGAACTACCCTAGACAGCAGTCCTGGCAAAGGCAGCCACCGGAAGTGGGATCCCTGGACCAACATCACTCCTGGTTTTAGTGGCATGGGGATACAGAGACAAGTGGGCACTTTGGGCGACCCTGAGATGGTGGCTGGGGAGATGCACTGCCTGTGGGAGGTTGCACAGCTCAGTGGAGTTTGCAGAGGGGGAGTCTGTGTGTTCAAGACCACCCAGAAGGGAGCAGACTGAGGCTTCTCTCTGAGACAGAGGTCTGGGTGCAGTTTGCTTTCCACTAAACCTCTGAAAAGTCACAAAAAGCATCCAAAGAACAAAAACCTCCAGAGAACAAAAGCCTGAAAACCTGATTTCCACAGAGCCCAACCCCTTGATAGGGAGCAGAGGGCTCAACCCAAGCAAGACTGACTGAAAAACAATGTGCAGGCCCCTCCCCCAGAAAGTCAGCCAAAATAATGAGAGGACAACCACCACAGGGTCCCCATAAAACTGTAAAACCCCAATATTGAGGGAAAACAATATATTAAGCTCCTGGTATTGCCCTAAAACCTGTACATTTCATAGATACAACTTTTATTTTTAATTAGTTCTCACTATTCTTGTTCTCTTTAAAATTTTAAACCTACTTACTATTACAACTACAGGTTTAATACAACATATTCCATAATAACTTTAACTTGAACTTTTTTCATACATATACCTGTATTTTTCTTTTTCTTTTTTTTTTAAATATACATATAGATAAAGATATACACTTCAAGGTAATACTCTTTCCCTAATCAATACTACCCCTATGTATAAGCCAGTTTTAATCTCCCTTTATCTCTGGAAAGTTGAGTCCTTTAACAAAGATAGAGAAAGAAAGAACACCCCCCAAGACACTTGATTGTGACTGATGAATCATAATTTTAGACAAGAGCTTTTGAGAGCAGCTAGGGGAAGAGATTCCCTATGTTCAGAGGAAGGTCCATCAGAATAACGTCAGACCTGTCCACAGAAACCTGGGAAGCCAGAAAGGGCAGGCAAGACATATTCAGGGCACTAAATGAGAAGAACATGCAGCCAAGAATACTTTGTCCAGCAAGGCTGACATTCAAATAGATGGAGAGATAAAAAGTGTTCAAGACTGGCAAGGTTTAAAAGAGTATGTGACCACCAAGCTGGCACTACAAGAAATATTAAGGGGGGTTCTGTAAAAGAAGAAAGAACCCAAGAGTGACATAGGACAGAAATTTACAGAGACAATCTATATAAAGAAGGAGTTCACAGCCAACATGATGTCAATAAAAACTTATCTTTCAATAATCACTCTCAATGGGAACAGCCTATATAGTCCCATAAAACAGCACAGGGTTGCAAATTGGATAAAATGACAGGACCCATCCATATGTTGCCTACAAAAGACCCATTTGGAACCTAAGGATACATCTAGACTGAAAGTGAAAAGATGGAGAAACATCTTTCATGCCAATGGGCCTCAAAAGAAGGCTGGGGTAGTGATTCTCATATCAGATAAATTAGATTTTTAAACTAAAGACTAGTAAGAGATTAAGAAGGACACTGCATCATTCTTAAAGGGTCTATCCACCAAGAAGATCAACAATTATAAATATTTATGCCCCCAATATGGGAGTAGTCAACTACATAAGACAACTGTTAATCAAGATAAAGAGTCATATTGATATAAATACATTAATAGTAGGGGATCTTAACACACCACTCTCAGTAATAGACAGATAGATCATCCAAGCAGAAAATCAATAAAGAAACAAGAGCATTGAATGACACATTGGAGAAAATGGACCTCATTGCTATATACAGAACACTCCACCCTAAAACACAGAATATTCATTCTTTTCGAGCACACATGGAGCTTTCTCCAGAAGGGACCTCATACTGGGTGAAAAATCAGGACTCAACCAATGCCAAAAGATTGAGATTGTTCCCTGCATATTCTCAGATCACAATGTTTGAAACTGGACCTCAACCACAAGAAAATGTTTGGAAGGAGTTCAAACACCTGGAAGCTAAAGACCATCTTGCTTAAGAATGCTTGGATCAACCAGGAACTCAAAGAAGAACTTAAGCAATTCATGGAAACCATTGAGAATGAAGACACTTTGATCCAAAACCTATGGGATACAACAAAGGCAGTCCAAAGGGGCCAATACAAAGCCATCCAAGACTCCCTAAAAAAACCTGAAAAATCCAGAATACATTGTCTTTACACCTTAAACAACTGAGGAATCGACAACAAATGAAACCAACCCCACACACAAGAAGGGAAATAATCAAGATTAGAGCAGAGATCAATGAGATAGAAACTAGAGATACAGTAGAACCCATCAAAGAAACTAGAAGCTGTGTTTTTGAAAGAATAAATAAGATCAATAAACCATTGGCCAAACTAATCCAAAAGAAAAGAGAGAAGGCCCAAATTAATAAAATTATGAATGAAAAGGGAGAGATTATGACTAACACCAAGGAAATAGAAACAATCATCAGAAAGTATTATCAACAGTTACATGCCAATAAGTTAAGCATCCTAGATGAAATGGATGCATTCCTGGAAACCTATAAACTTCCAAAACTAAATCAGGAAGAAATTGACAACCTGAATAAACCAACATCTAGTGATGAGTTTGAAGCAGTGATCAAAACCTCTGAGAAAACAAGAGCCCAGGACCTGATGGATTCCCTGGGGAATTCTACCAAACTTTCAAAGAAGAAATAATACCTATTCTGAAGCTGTTTCAAAAAATTGAAGCAGAAGGAAAATTTCCAGACCCTTTTTATGAAACCAGCATTACCCTGATCCCCAAACCAGGCAAAGACCCCACCAAAAAGGAGAATTTCAGACCAATATCTCTGATGAATATGGATGCTAAGATTCTCAACAAGATTCTAGCTCATAGGATCCAACAGTACATTAAAAAGGGAGACAAACCATAAGTGACTCTTAATCTCACAAAACAAACTGAGGGTTGCTGGGGGGAGGGGGGCTGGGAGAAGGGGGGTTGGGTTATGGACATTGGGCAGGGTATGTGCTATGGTGAGTGCTGTGAAGTGTGTAAACCTGGCGATTCACAGACCTGTACCCCTGGGGATAAAAATATATTATATGTTTATAAAAAAAATAAATATTAAAAAAAAAAAGGTTATCCACCATGACCAGGTGGATTTATCCCTGGGTTGCAAGGGTGGTTCAACATTTGCAAATCAATGAATATAATAGAACAAATCAATAAGAGAAGGGAGAAGAACCACATGGTCCTCTCAATTGATGCAGAGAAAGCATTTGACAATATACAGCATCCATTCCTGATTAAAACACTTCAAAGTATAGGGATAGAGAGAACATTCCTCAGCTTCATAAAATCTACCTATGAAAAACCCACAGCGAACATAGTCCTCAATGAGCAAAAGCTGACAGCCTTCCCTTTGAGATCAGGAACATGACAAAGATGTCCACTTTCGTCACTCTTGTTCAACATAGTATTAGAAGTCGTAGCAACAGCAATCAGACAACAAAGAGAAATAAAAAGTATTCAAATTGGCAATGAAGAAGTCAAACTCTCTCTCTTCGCAGATGACATGATACTTTCTCTGGAAAACCCAAAAGACTTCACCCCCAAACTACTAGAACTCATAAAGCAATTCAGTAATGTGGCAGGATATAAAATCAATGCACAGAAATCAGTTGTTTTCTTATACACTAACAGTGAAAAAATAGGGAGGGAAATTAGAGAATCAATTCCATTTACTATAGCACCAAGAACCATAAGATACCTGGGAATAAGCCTAACCAAAGAGGTAACAGATCTGTACTTGAGGAACTACAGAACACTCATGAAAGAAATTGAAGAAGATATGAAAAGATGGAAGACCATTCCATGCTCAGGGATTGGAAGAATAAACATTGTTAAAATGTCTATAATGCCTAGAGCAATCTATACTTTCAATACCATCCCGATCAAAATTCCACAGGCATTTTTCAAAGTGCTGGAACAAACAATCTTAAAATTTGTATGGAACCAGAAGAGACCCCGAATTGCTAAGGAAATGTTGAAAAGAAAAACAAAACTGGGGCATCACATTGCCTGATTTCAAGCTTTACTACAAAACTGTGATCACCAAGACACCATGGTACTGTCACAAAAACAGACAAAAATAGACCAGTGGAACAGAGTAGAGAGCCCAGATATGGACCCTCAACTTTATGGTCAAATAATCTGTGAGAAAGTAGGAAAAAAAATATACAGTGGGAAAAAGACACTCTCTTCAATAAATGGTGCTGGGACAAATGGACAGCTATGTGTAGAAGAATGAAATTCAACCATTCTCTTACACCATACACAAAGATCAACTCGAAATTGATAAAATTACCTCAACGTGAGGCAGGCATCTATCAAAATCCTAGAGGAAAACCTAGGCAGTAACCTCTTCGACATTGACCAAGGCAACATCTTTCAAGATATGTTTCCAAAGACAAAGGAAACAAAAGGGAAAATGAACTTTTGGGACTTCATTAAGATCAAAAGCTTCTGCACAGCAAACAGTCAACAAAACAAAGAGTCAACCCACGGAATGGGAGAAGGTATTCGCAAATGATAATACAGACAAAGGGTTGATATCCAGGATCTATAAAGAACTTCTCCAACTCAACACACACAAAACAGATAATCATGTCAAAAAATGGGCAGAAGACATGAAGAGATACTTCTCCAAATAAGACATACAAATGGCTAACAGACACATGAAAAAATGTTCATCATTAGCCATCAGGGAGATTCAAATCAAAACCGCATTGAGATACCACATTACACCAGTTAGAATGGCCAAAATTAACAAGAGAGTAAACAACATGTGTTGGAGAGGACGTGGAGAAAGGGGTACCCTCTTACTCTGTTGGTTGGAATGCAAGTTGGTGCACAGCCACTTTGGAAAACAGTGTGGCGATTCCTTAAGAAATTAAAAATAAAGCTTCCCTATGACTGTACAATTGCACTACTGGGTATTTACCACAAAGATACAGATGTAGTGAAAAGAAAGGTCATCTTTACCCGTAGCAATGGCCACAGTTGCCAAACTGTGGAAAGAACAAAGATGCCCTTCAACAGATGAATGGATAAAGAAGATATGGTCAATGTATACATTGGAGTATTATGCCTGCATCAGAAAGGATGAATACCCAACCTTTGTAGCAACATGGACAGGACTGGAAGAGAGTATGCTGAGTGAAATACGTCAAGCAGAGAGAGTCAATTATCATATGGTTTCACTTACTTGTGGAGCATAAGGAATAACACAGAGGACACTGGGAGATGGAGAAGAGAAGTGAGTTGGGGGACTGGAGGAGGAGACAAACCATGAGAGACTGTGGACTTTGAGAAACAAACTGAGGGTTTTGGGGGGCTGGGGGGGTTGGATGAGCCTGGTGGTGGGTATTATGGAGGGCATGTATTGCATGGAGCACAGGGTGTAGTGCATAAACAATGAATTTTGGAACACTGAAAAAAAATGAAATGATCAGAAGAACGAATGGGATATTTTTCTTTTGGAGTCTCCACCGAGATAGACCTTGTTCCTTTTTTTTTTTTTTAATTTTGCGCATTTGTCTGGCTTCTTTTATTTTAGTTATTTGTTTATTTATTTTTTGGTAATAAACACATTATTTTTTTGTATATAAATATATATATAGAAATATATATTTATATCACCCACCTCCCACCGCTTTCCCCTCCAAAACCCTCAGTTTCTCAGTGTCCACAGCCTTTCATACTTCATCTCCCTCTCTTGTTTTCCCCACTTCTCCTCTCCTCCCAATGTCCTCTGTGTTATTCCTTATGCTCCACAAGTAAGTGAAACCATATGATAAGTGACTCTCTCTGCTTGACTTATTTCACTCAGAATAATCTCCTCCAGTCCCGTCCGTGTTGATACAAAAGTTGGGTATTCATCTTTCTTTTTTCTTTCTTTCTTTTTTTTTAAGATTTTATTTATTTGCAGAGAGAGAGAGAGAGAGAGGTCACAAGGCAGCAGAGAGGCAGGCAGAAAGAGAGGGGGAGGCAGGCTCCATGCTGAGCAGAGAGCCTGATGTGGGGCTTGATCCCAGGACCCTGGGATCATGACCCGAGCCAAAGACAGAAGCTTAACCAACTGAGCCACCCAGGCACCCCAAGGGTATTCATCTTTCTGATGGAGGCATAATACTCCATTGTATATATGAACCATTTCTTCTTTACCCATTCTAGTCCTCATTCCTAATTGAAAGGAACAGATATTGGTCGCTTCACCTATTATTTCTCCCATGTCTTTGCCATGGCTCCTGAGGATTCTTGTCTTATCTAGACCTGAAGGGAAAGAAGACAGAAGGAGAGAGATTAGAAGAATTCTTTCCTGAAGAATTCCCCTGCCCAGCCCCTGAAGGACACATGGTAGCAGGAGAGATGCTATGATTAGTAGAGTAGAAAAATGGAGAGGCAAGAAAGTCCTAATATAAAACTTACAAACTTTAAGAGAAGAAAAACTTTTTATTTCTTTTAGTGTCATACCCTAGACAGTGGAAGCTGTGAAAAGAAATTCTTTTTCCAGCTGAGTTTCAGCAGAATCTAAAAACTGGTGAACCGTTATGAAAAAAATCGGTACAGTTTTCAACAGTGGGACTTAACAAGAATATAGGCTGCTCATTAAATACGCTGCCTGCCTATTTCCAAAATTGAAGAGTGTCTTTCTAAAGTTATACCATGCTTCAGTGTCATTCCAATGAATTTTCTTAGTCCTTGACATTTAATCATTCACAACTGCTTTTTACAGCCTCATTTATATTACCATCATGAACATAATATTATCATGCAATTAGTGGCATAATATCTTGCAAAACTCACTATCTGCCAAGTAGGTGCTGGGTACTGGTTAAAACAGTTGACTTGGCAATCAATGGGACATTGAGGTGTTTTATGGGAATTAAGAAAGGCAAGATATATTGAATTTCAGTGGCTGCTAACTAAATCTTCAAATTCCTAGGTGAAACCTGTTTCCCCTGAATCCAAATTAAGTCTCCAGTTCTAAAGTCAGCCTTGAGAAGCAAAAGTAAATTAATTATACTTAAAGAATAAGTATATTATTTTATTTTATATATTTTGTTATATTATACTTAAAGAATAAGAAGGGTAAATAAGAGTGAGGCAAATTCAATCAGGTCAGCTTGAAATCTTTAGGTGGTCTTTGAATTTGTTGAAAAGAAAAAAGAATTCTGTTGCTACAAGAGTAGCATTTAAAGTATAGTATATGAATAAATAATAATAGTTTTGGGGAGGAGGATGAGGGTAACTGGGTGATATAATGAGCACTGGGTGTTACATAAGACTGACGAATCACTGAACTCTATCTCCAAAACTAATAATACACCAAATGTTAATTAATTGATTTTAAATAAAAAAAAATAATGGTTTTCATACTTTTGGTTTCCAGTCTGGCAAATAGGAGCTTGAAAGTCACCAGTCTGTCTTAACAACAAGAGAGGATGTGGAGAAAGGGGAACCCTCTTCCACTGTTGGTGGGAATGCAAGTTGGTGCAGCCACTTTGGAGAACAGTGTGGAGATTCCTTAAGAAATTAAAAATAGAGCTTCCCTATGACCCTGCAATTGCACTACTGGGTATTTACTCCAAAGATACAGATGTAGTGAAAAGAAGGGCCATATGTACCCCAATATTTATAGCAGCAATGGCCACAGTTGCCAAACTGTGGAAAGAACCTAGATGCCCTTCAACAGACGAATGGATAAGCAAGTTGTGGTCCATATACACTATGGAGTATTATGCCTCTATCAGAAAGGATGAATACCCAACATTTGTAGCAACATGGGCGGGACTGGAAGAGATTGTGCTGAGTGAAATAAGTCAAGGAGAGAGAGTCAATTATCATATGGTTTCACTTATTTGTGGAGCATAACAAATAACATGGAGGACATGGGGAGATGGAGAGGAGAAGGGAGCTGAGGGAAATTGGAAGGGGAAGTGAACCATGAGAGACTATGGACCCTGAAAAACAACCTGAGGGTTTTGAAGGGGCGGGGGCTGGGAGGTTGGGGGAACCAGGTGGTGGGTATTGGGGAGGGCACATATTGCATGGAGCACTGGGTGTTGTGCAAAAACAATGAATACTGTTATGCTGAAAAGAAATAAAAACAAACAAACAAACAAACAAACAAAAAAAAACAAGTAAAAAGCTAAACAAACTAAAAAATCAAAATTCTTCTTAGATCCATCAGAGAAATGAGGTCACCATATTGATGACAAAACATTTTTGAAAGTTGCTAAAGGTAGATCTCAAAAGTTCTCATCACTAGAAAAAAATTTGTGATTATGTATGGTGTGGATGTTAACTAGACCTATTATAATCACTTTATACAAATATTGAATCTTCATGTTGTATACCTGAAACTAATGTGCTATATGTTAATTATATCTCAATAAAAAAGAGTAAGATGACATCAAGAACAGATGTATAATGTAAACATAGTGGTGGAAATACTAAGAATCAAAAAGAAATGCTGGGGATCAAAACACTGCCTCTCCCCACCCCCATTTGGATTGATGGACAGCCAGATACAGAGAATGACAACCTATTGAAGCAGAAACCCATGAACAGAAACCTATGTGGGAGCAGTGGTAGGGCAGGAAATGCAAAACTATACTTTGACGAATTTCTGAAGGCTTGGTATGGATAATTCTGAGAGTTAAAAGCACCAGGGGACTCTGTCACTGGGGCACCAACACTCCTAGGACCTGTAGGAGCTCTACAGAGGAAAATCCCCTCCTGCTCCTGGCAGGAGCAGTAGAAAAGGAACAGTTTTGAAATATACCAGAGCATTCTGTTCTTAACAAGACCTTCTCTCAGAAGAAACTGTTTTACCAGAGTCTAACCTCTTGGTGGATTTTTTTTTTTTAAATTTTCAGCATAACAGTATTCCTTGTTTTTGCACCACACCCAGTGCTCCATGCAATCCGTGCCCACTCTAATACCCACCACCTGGTTCTCCCAACCTCCCACCCCCCGAAGGATGAATACCCAACTTTTGTAGCAACATGGACGGGACTGGAAGAGATTATGCTGAGTGAAATAAGTCAAGCAGAGAGAGTCAATTATCATATGGTTTCACTTATTTGTGGAGCATAACCTCCTGGTGTTTTAATCTATGCGGGGGAAGGGAAATACCTAACTCTAGCTTCCCTGAACCATTCTGTCCCAAACCTATGTGGGGCAGAAACACATAGAAGAACTGGTGAAATTTACAGTCCAGGTCCACATTCTCACTAAATAAATGAAACCCAGTTGTAACACTACAGAATACTTTTCTTCATCCTCCCTCCCATATCTCACCACTACATTGTTAAAGGTCTATTTGCCATAGTTCTTTTTACCCATTTTTCAACAAAAAGGTACAATGTATACTAAAAGGCAAAAAACAGGGGTGCCTGGGTGGCTCAGTGGGTTAAAGCCTCTGCCTTCAGCTGGGGTCATGATCCCAGGGTCCTGGGATCGAGCCCCACGTCAGGCTCTCTGCTCTGCGGAGAGCCTGTTTCCTCTCTCTCTCCCTGCCTGCCTCTCTGACTACTTGTGATCTCTGTCTGTCAAATAAATAAATAAAATATTAAAAAAAAGGCAAAAAACACAATGTGAAGAGAATAAACAAGCACCAGAACCAGAGTTGGATGTGACAGGAATGTTGGAATTATCAGACAGGGCATTAAAAAACAGAAAGGTGACTATAGTTAAGCTGTAATACATTCTTGGAAGTTGCTGAGAGAGTAGATATTAAAAGTTCTCATCATAAGAAAAAAATTTATAACCATGTATGGTGATGGATGTTAACTAGAATTATTGTGTTGATCATTTTGCAATATATACAAATGTTGAATCATTATGTCATGCCTGAAATATAAAATAATGTTATATGTTAATTATATCTCTATGAAAAAGATATAAAATACATGCAAGAACAGATGGGTAATATAAACATGGAGATGGAAATTTCAAGAACCAAAAAGAAATGCTAGAGATCAAAAACACTGTAACAGAAATGAAGAATGCTTTTGATGGTCTTATTAATAGACTGGATATGGCTGAGGAAAGAATATTCAGGGTTGAAGAAATGACAATGGAAATTTCCAAAACTGAAAAGCAAATAGTAAAAAGACTGAAAAAAAAAAAACCAAAAACCCCAACCCAGAACAGAATATGCAAGAACTGGGGGACAACTACCCAAGTTACATGTAATGGGAATAACTGAAGAAGAGAGAAAGGAGAAGTAAATTTGAAAACATAATAACTAAGAATTTCTCAAAATTAATGTCAGACACCAAGCCACATATCCAGGAAGCTCAGAGAAGGATAAATGCCAAAAAGAAAAAAAATCAAATCAAATTAAAACAAAACAAAACAGAAAAACCCCAACTATGGGGCACCTGGGTGGCTCAGTGGGTTAATCCTCTGCCTTTGGCCCAGGTCATGATCTCAGGGTCCTGGGATCGAGCCTCGAATCAGGCTCTCTGCTTGACAGCGAGCCTGCTTCCCCTTTCTCTCTGCCTGCCTCTCTGCCTCCTTGTGATCTCTCTCTCTCTCTGTCAAATAAATAAATAAAATCTTAAAAAAAACAACAACTACACCTACACATACTATATTCAAACATTAGAAAATCAAAGATAAAAAAAATCTTAGAAGAAGCCAGAGTGGGGGAAAAAAATCTTATCCAACAAGGGCAAAGATAAGAATTGCACTTCATTTCTTCCTAGAAACCATGGAAGAAAAAAGACAGTGAAGTGTAATAATTAAAATGCTGAAGGAAAAACCACAAACCAGAATTCTGTACCCTGTCAAATTACCCTTCAAAAATGAAGGAGAAATAAAGACTTTTTCATACATACAAAAAATAGAGGGACTTTATTGCCAGTAGACCAGCCTGGCAAAAAATGTTAAGTTGTTTGGAAGGAAAGAAAATGATATGGGTCAGAAACTTTGATCTGCATAAAAAAAGGAAGTACATCAAAGAATGAATAAATGAAGCTAAAATAAAAACTTTTATTTTTCTTCTTTTTTTACTTGCATTGTTCTTTTATCTGTTGAAATATATTTGACTTATAAGACTGTACAAATTTAAGGTGCACACAATGTGTATTTGATACATCATATATGGTACTATGATTGCCATTGTAGTGATACTTAGGATTTCTATCACATTACACAATTATTCTTTCCATTTGGTGATTGGAATAATAAATTTTAATCTTTTAGCAAGTTTGATGATTATAATACATCATTGTCAATATTCACTATACTGTGCATTAGGTCTGTAGGGCTTATTTAATGCTAGCTAGAAGTTTGTATCCTTAAACCACATCTGTCCTATCTTTTCATCACCCTCATCCCCTGGTAACCACCACTTTACACTCTCTTTTTATGTTTGGCTTTAGATTCCACATATATATGATACTACATAGTACTTGTCTTTCTATGATTTATCTTAGCATAATGTGCTCAGGTTCCATCCATGTCATTACAAAATGGCATAATATCCTTTCTCATGGCTGAATATTTTATTTTCTATCTATCATCTATCTATCTATCTATCTATCTATCTATCATCTATCATCTATCTATATCATCTATCATCTATCTATCTATCATCTATCTATCTATCTATCATCTATCTATCATCTATCTATCTATCATCTATCTCTCTATCATCTACCACATCTTTATCCATTCGTTTGTTAATGGACACTTAGATTGGTTCCATATCTTGGCTATTGTGAATAAAACTGCAATAAACATGAGAGTGCAAATATTTCTTTGGTGTCCTGTGCTTATTTCCTTTGGGTATATGCTCAGGAGTGGAATTGCTTAATCATATGATAGATCTATTTTTAAGTCTTTGAGGAATATCCATATTGTTTTCCATAGTTTTCTTATTCTTATTTGCTCTAACAGATAATAGTTTGTTCAAAATAATAATAGAAAAGGTTTTTTTTTAAAGATTTTATTTATTTATTTGACAGACAGAGATCACAAGTAGGCAGAGAGGCAGGCAGAGAGAGAGGTGGAGGCAGGCTCCCTGCGGAGCAGAGAGCCCAATGTGGGGCTCGATCCCAGGACCCTGGGATCATGACCTGAGCTGAAGGCAGAGGCTTAACCCACTGAGCCACCCAGGCGCCCCAAATTTTTTTTTAATTTTATAAACATATATATATATATATATATATATATATATATATATATATATAAGCAAAATAAGTGGCAGCAATGGTACAAACTACAGAAGGGAGGAATTAGTAATATTTTGTTTTTATGTTACTTGCCCTAAGCATGGAGCAGTATAATGTTATTTGAAGGTGGATTTTAAGCAGTTGTAGATAGATATATATTACAAATTCCAAGGAAACTGCTAAAAATCATATAAAAAGAAGTATATCAAACTTTGATATTTGATAAAAATACCAAATTTAATGATGAAAAACCCCAAAAATATTTCCCACTAAGATCAGGAACAAGGGAAGAATGTATTCTGTCACCACCCCTTTTCAACAGTGTATTAAAAGTCCTAGTTCATGTAATAGGACAAGAAAAGGAAATAAACGATGTACAGATCAAGAAGGAAGAAATAAAATTGTCTTTGTTTGCAAATGACATAATTGTCTATGTGGAAAATCCAAAAGAATTGACAAAAAAACATCCCTCGAACTAACACGTGATTCTAGCAAGGTCTCAGAACACAAGTTTAGCATAAAAAAATCAGTTGTTTTCCTATACCACCAATGAACAAATGAAATCTGAAATTAAAAACACATTATTATTTATATTAGCACTTCCAAAAAGGACATATGTAGATATAAAGCTAACAAAATACATACAATATCTATATGAGGAAAACTACAAAACTCTGATGAAAGGGTATCAAAGAAGTAAATAAATGAGATAATCCATGTTCACGGATTTGAAAACTCAAGTTCCATCTATGTCATTACAAATGGCATGATATCCTTTCTCATGGCTGAACAATATTTTATTATCTGTCTATCAATCATCTATCTATCTCTTTATCTATCATCATCATCTACCTATCTACCTATCATCCATCTATCTATCGTCTATCTATCTACCTATCACCTATCTATCTATATTTATCACATTTTTATCCATTCATTTGTTAATGGACACTTAGATTAATTCCATATCTTGGCAATTGTGAATAAAACTGCAACGAACATGAGAGTGCAGATATTTCTTTTGTGTCCCGTGCTTGTTTGGTGTCCTGATAATACTGATTATCAAGATGTCAATGCTTCCCAACTTGATCTATATATTCAGTATAATCCCAGTCAAAATTCCAGTAAATTATTTTATGGCTATCAACAAACTGAATCTAAAGCTTATATGGTGAGGCAAAAGACACAGAATAGCCAATAGAATGTTGAAGAAGAACAAGTTGGAAGACTCACATCAATGCTTATTATAAAGTTGCACAACCAAGACTCTGTGGTTTTGGTGAAAGAATAGACAGATCAATGTATCAGAATGGAGAGGCCAGAAAAAGACTTATAATCTACTGATCTTTGACAAAGGAGCAAAGGCAATACAATGTAATAAAGCTAGTATTTTCAACAAATGGTGCTGGAACAACTGGACAGTCAAATGCAAAACAAAACAAAACAAAAACCTTTCAGAGTTCTTACACCCTTTTTAAGAAATACTCAAAATGAATCACAGACCTAAATGTAAAATGCAAATGTTATAAAACTCCTAGAAGATAACATGGGAGAAAATCTAGATGATCTTGAATATGGCAGTGATTTTTTAGATACAACACCAAAGACATTATCCATGAAATAAATGATTGATAAGATATCTGACATTAAAATTAAAAACTTCTGGGGCACCTGGGTGGCACAGTCAGTTAAATTTCCAATTCTTGATTTTGGCTTATGTCATGACCTCAGGGTCATAAGATCCAGCCCCGCACAGGCCCTGCACTCAGTGGGGAGTCTGCTTGAGATTTTTCCTCTCCTTTGTGCCACTCCCCCTCCCATGCTCTCTCTCAAATAAATAAATCTTTAAAAAAATTAAAATTTCTGCTCTGTGAGACAATATCAAGACAATGAGAAGACAAGCCACAGGCCAGAAGAAAATATTTGCAAGACACATCTGATAAAGAACTGTTATCCCAAATATCAAAGGATTCTTAAACTCAACAGTAAGAAAATGAGCAACCTGTTTAAAAAATGAGCCAAAGACCTGAATGTATATCACCAAAAAAGATAGACAGATGGCAAGTAAGCATATGAAAGGATGTCTAGCATCATGTATTAATGAGGAATTGTAAATTAAAACAATGACCAGTCTGATAGGTCTGTCAAAACCCAAAACACTGACAACATAACAACAAATGTAAAGCAATGGGAACTCTTATTCATTGTTGGTGGTAATGTGAAATAGTGCTTTAGATGAATATTTGCTAATTTTAAAAATTGTTTACAATGTTTTAAAAATGAAAAAATTACAAAGCCATTTCCTGTTTTATACATATATGTATGTACATATATATATATATATATATATGATTTTATTAATTTTTTGACAGAGAGAGAGCACAGCAGGGGGAGAAGCAGGCAGAGGGAGAGGGAGATGCCCTTCAACAGATGAAGGGATAAAAAAGACGTGGTCCATATACACAATGGAATACTACTCAGCCATCACAAAGGATGAATATCCAATGTTTGCATCATCTTGGGTCGAAATGAAGATTCTGCTAAGTGAAATAAGTCAAACACAGAAAGCCAATTATCATGTGGTTTCACTTATTTGTGGAACATAAGGAATAGTATGGAGGACATTAGGAGAAGGAAGAAATGAAGGGGGAGAAATCAGAGTTGGAAATGAACCACGAGAGGCTATGGATTCTGGGAAACAAATGGAGAATTTTAGAGGCCTGGGGGTGGGTATTAAGGAGGGCATGGATTGCGTGGAGCACTCGGTGTTATATGCAAACAGTGAATCATGGAGCACTACATCAAAAACTAATGATATACTGTACAGTGACTAACATAACACAATAAAAAAATAAAAAATTTTCATATTTGTCAAACAACTCCCAAAAGAGGCTGTGTCAGTTGGTACTCCTAACAAAGTGGTTGTCTAGTTACATACCTAATATTACCTACAAAGGGTAGCCAACCTGTTTCTTTTTACATATCCCACAGAGTATTCGAATGTTATTTTAAAGTGTAGCAAAAGGAAATCAAGCAACCATTCATTATAGACTTGATCTGACATTTGTATAGAGGCTATAATATGACATTGGGACTGAAGTAAAAATATACAGTTCTACTTTGGCTGGACCCAATTGTTTTCAAAACAAACTGAGAAATCACTTTATATATTGTTGAAGGGCTTTAGAGATTTAACTTAAAGGATTGTGGAGAAGATTGCTTATTCTGAGTTTGAGAGAAATTTGTACATTAAGTCTTGACAGGTTGGGGTCTTCTGTCCATGGCATGTCTGTTTCACCAGCTCTCCCCAGAACCTTCTCTCAATGAGAAGGAAATTAGTGAGACTCACTCTTTCACTGCTTTCTTACCAATTGATTTGGATTCTTGCAATGGATTTGGGGTTCTTGTAAGGACCTGCCCTTTATGACAGGAAATGTCCCAATTCCGCTAAACTTGGAAATCAGGCTTCTGACAATCATCAGCATTAATAATTACTTCATAACATCATTATAGCCAGTGCTTTGATTTAGGGGGAAAAAAAAACAAGCCAATGTAATCTGTTTTGCACAGAAGGAGAGGGGATTCTGAGAGTAGGTGCAATTTGAATTGCATTAGTTCATTACTTGCTCATCATGTTTGGCTGCTACCAGAACAAAGATGCTTCAGACTACTCTTGGGTTTTTTTGTTTGTTTGTTATTGAGACAGTTAACTTCATTTTGTGAGATGTGAATGAGACACACATAACTCATTTAGACAAAGGCCAGTACTCAGATATCTAATTATTATTTTCTTGGATGTTTATTGGGTTTTGTGGACTTCGTAGATATGGTTCTATTATGTGTTTGATAAACAGAGAAGACTGTGAGAGGGGAGATAGGCCTGCAGCCTTTCCCTTCTAATGGAAGATGAAATGAGGTTCCTGCCCTAGAGATGAATAGGAGGGGATATGCCAACCTTCCTTGTACCCCCTTCTAGAAGGTTTATGATCTGCAGCTGTAATTTATTCTTTACAACAATTCCTAGAAAGTTTTGGGTACATGCCAAGGCTTTCAGAGATTCTCTGAATTCAGAGAATGACAGATTTGAATGGGTCCAAATCCTTCCTCTTTAATGAATACCACAAATCTGAACACCTTGAAAAAGTGAATGTCCCTCTGTCAAGGAAATGAAATGCAATAGCATATTGAGTAAACTCCCTTGAATTGTACATCTCTGCAGGGAATAAAGACATTGTATTCACATAAATGTTTTGAAAAAATATAAAGCATTCTATACATATGTGGTTGCTACTATTCTTTTCTTATACTGATAGCATGGATCCCCAGTGAATGGAGGAAGGACATAGGAGGGGTGTATCTACCAACACAGCTTCCTACTATAGAGTTTCCTGGGTCCAACAGTTCAGACAGTGGCTATTGTCCCTTCTTCCCAGGGTGTCTGAGTCCTTGTGGAGAAAGTCTGCCATGTGGCTGCCCCATCCGAGCAGATCTAACCTAGGCTGAGTCTGAACATGCTCAGGCTGCTTGCTCCTAGAAAATGCAGGGGCCGAGCATCTTAGCATCAAGGGTGACAAAGATGGAAATAGAGCCTACTTTTGGAGGTAATGATGACAGGGCTTATGATGTGTCAGCCCCTAAGCCTGTGAATTTGGGATTTGGTAATTACCAACAGGTAACCTGTTGGATCTGTGACCTACACAAGGACCCACCATGTAGCTTCTGAATATTGGTCTTAGGATGACCTGGCCTGGCTACCTCCCGGCTGGCATCTGGAAGGAAGCATCCCTTCCTCCTCTTTAAAGATGAAACAAACTTGTGGGGATCCATGAGCCTTAGAGGAGGAGGAGGAGATGAGGAGTTCCAAACATGGCTTACACTCTACATGTATTCTCTTGTTTGAGTCTTACCACAGTCTGTGATATAAATACTAACACCCCTATTTAACACATGAGAAAATGGGGATAAAGAGAGATTAAGTTGATCACCCAAGGTGTTACTTGGCTAAAAAGGGATGGTAGCAGAATTTGAACTTATGGATTCTTACTCCAGAGCCCAGGCTCCCAATTGCTATGCTGCCCCTCCTTCCCATGCACCTAACATTTCTCTGGATACTCTGGTTGAATATGTCTGGTCCAGAGCAGATGTTTACATATTTGTGAACATAGTAATGAAAGTCAGTTATAAAATAAAAAGGTAAATACTGGTAACTCAGATGCATCTTATGGCAGTGACTTATGTGTTCACAAAACCAAGGGGCACAGACTCATTTCTCATGCAGTTAGTGGGGTTGACAGAATGTGGGCCCTTTCAGATCCTGCACATGGAACATCCTGCCACCCTCCATACTTTCTCTTTCTTTCCCCACCCACTGGGTTCCCCATCCACTAGAACTGGAGGGCACAGAACAAAGAAGAACCATAAGATGGAAGGAGCTTGGGTAGAGGAGAGCCATCCAGGAGCAGTGATTGGGAGCGTACATTAAAATTCATCTGAGCAAGAATACTATTTTTTTATTGTGTTAAGTTATTGAAGTCTTGAGGTCTATTACAGCAGTTAGATACAACTAATACACTTTGAGAAACACCTGTTTTAGGCTGTTTTTTGTTTTTTAGGAATCTTCATCTCTGACCTTCAGTTTAACTTGCAGTGCATGTGTGTGTGTATGTGTGTGTGTGTGTGTGTGTTGTGAATGTGTCAACTTTGAACATACAAAGTTTGCTTATCTCTACTGTGTTCCCAAGTTTGAAATCCTTGAGTATCTACATCTTTCTTTCTCCCATAACTTCCAAGTCAAATCTCTAACAGATATCCAGAACTAAATATTATAGCAGTTTATCTAATTTCCTTTTGAAGAAACTTTTTTTTTTTTGGCTAATTGTGAGGATATCTCATTCACTTATTTTCATGGAAGCTCTTAGCATGAAGCTACATGAAACTGAAATCTCTGGCCAACATAGCAGAGAAGTGTGCTGGTATTTAAAAGGAAAACTTTCAGGTAATGTCTTTATAGGAAACTTTGTAGTGCAAAGGATGGTTGATGCCATGACTCCTGCAAGCAATGAGACTGTGTCTTGTTGAGGTAGAGATGTTCAGGGCATCACATCTAAGACTCTTCAGAGCCAGAAAAGATAGGAGGATGGAATGACTGGGGAGGCAAATGAAGACTGAGCTTTTCTGATGCCTGGAAAGAAACCTAAATGAAGGAGATGAAGGAAATCACGGCCATTTTAGAGTCATTACAATTGAGATAGCAAAGGGGAGAAGCCATTATAATGTTTGAACTGATGGATCCACTGGTGGATCCCATATTGGCTTGTTCAAATAGAATTCAGACGGCCCTCACCAGCTAAACCATAAGAGTGAGTTAGACTGCTGCTGGTAGATAAGAGGTTGGCTTTGTTAATCCCAACTGATAGATAAGGAAACTGAGGGAACTGAAGTGACTTGCTCAAGGTCACTTTTCTAGTAAGTGGCAAATCTTGGACTTGGACTCATGTCTATCTATTGCCAAAGCAAGGATTTGGGGTTGTGTTTCATTGCCTTGCCTTGTTAATGTGTGCTTATCTGCTGTGATTATTCTAGGAAATTGCACACACAATGTTACCTGGAGTTTTCCCATCTGTCTTCCTTAAGGTTTTATCTGTTGTGACTTCATGTTCTTTTCATCCATCACCAATATGAAGGGATAAAGCTGTCCTTCTGTTTGGTGTATACTCCTCAGGCCATGCAGCTCTCAATCTTGGTGGCCCATTAAAATCTCCTGGGGGATTTAAAAAGTATTGAGGCTCAGGACTCACCTCTAGAGATTCTCACAAGTGTGGGATGAGGCTTAGGGATTGGTATTTTTCAGAAGGCACAGGCATTTTTAATGTGCATCCAGGAATGAGAACCCCTGTTTTAACAGCAGCCCAGGATACAGGAAGAGTGAGAAGAAGAAACAATTCATATATTTAAGTATAATGAAACATATTTTCTCCCAGGGAAAGGGTCTAGGGAGAATATACTATGGTTAGCTGGCCAGAAACCCAGTTCAAACTAGTTCAATGAAAAGAAGGGGTGGGCTAATCTCACAGAACTGAAGGGCCTCATGCGTGCTCCCAGGGTCATCTGGCTCTCTCTGTCTCCCTGTCTGTCTCCCCTTCTGCTTTCCTTTCTGCTGGTTTCACACTGTAGGCTGGCATCCCTGTGTGTCACCAGACATGGCTGCTTTTAACACTCTGCTCACATCCTTCCAGTCTGGCAATCTTGAAGGGAAAGGGACTGCTTTTTTCAAGTGTTTGTGTATTAATCCAGGAAAGACCTTGTGTCACAAATCCACCCTGGGGTCACTCTATCCTTGTGGCTAGGTGGTTGTGGGGAAGTGGGACTGCAGCCCCTCAGCATCCCATTATAATACAGCAGATGCACCCCTGGAGTCTTTGAGTGTGGTAGCTTGCTAGGGCAGAAAGGGAAGAAAGAACATTTTGAGCAGAGGGAAGAGCTTGTAAAAGGTACAGAGATGTTAAGAGCTGTGACATGCCTAGGCAAAATATCTGGGTGGCTGAAGTTTGGCATTGATGGAACCATGGTGAGAATGGGGGTGGAAATATGGCAGCAGGGACTGGTGATGAAGGATCTTGAAGGACATGCTAAGGACACTGGATCACATCTGGTAAGTTGGGAGCATTACAGGGTGTTAAGCAGGAGGATGATTTGATAAAGATTATCCCTTAATTTTATCCCTTAATTATTGTGTGGTGTGGAGCACGGGGCAGTGCTCAGTTCACACTACTTGTCTCTATCTGATACTGGAAAAACCCACAAAGAAGACCCAAGTATGCACTCCTTATATATTATTTTAAAAGATTTATTTATGTACTTAAGAAAGAGAGGGAACATGAGGTGGGGGGGAGGGACAGAGGGAGAGGGAGAGACAGTGTGAATCAGACTCTATGTTGAGCATGGAGCCCAATGCGGAGCTGGATCCCAGGATCCTGATATCATGACCTGAACTGAAACCAAGAGTTGGATGTTCAACTGACTGCATCACCCAGGTGCCCTGTCACTCCTTATATTGATGAAGCAATTTGCAGTCTCCAAACCTATTCACATTTGTTATGGAATTTGAGATGAGTGGGGTAGGATATTGTCATCCCCCGCTTATATGTTCTGGCCATGGGTCCTTTGTTACTATATGTATTTTGAATATATGACTTCACTCTGACTCTGGTCTTTTTATGCATTCCTAATGTCTCTTTGGCTAAACAGAAGTTCTTATTTTTAATTTGGACCACTTTATCAAAATTGGTCTTTTATGGTTAGTGTTATTTGTGCCCTGTTTCTATTTTTTTGTTTAACTCAAGGTCATAAACAGGGGATTTTCTTTTGAATTGGAAATCCAAGAAAGTCCTTCTGAGTGAGGGCCACTTGAGAGGAACCCTCAAGGATGCTGAGGAAAGGGCCAGATGCTCAGGCGCTTATCCCAAGCTGTGCTGACTGCTCCATTTGCTCTGACTTCTCCTCTATCTGGATCCCTGTCTTTGGAACTGGTGATCCCTTAGTCCCTTAGGTTAGCCTGGAGCAGAGAGGGCAGAGGAAAGCAATGTGGCAGCAACATTGTTTGTTCTCTGCATTAATGGATTATGCATCAGGCAGCAAAAACATCAAATGCAGGTGAAGAATTGCCTTAAGGTTGACAAAGGTGAAGGCAGTGAGCTGAAGTAATGTTTTCAGGACAACTTTTGGCATCTTGGGCTAGTTGGGAGGGAGGACACACCTTCAAGGCACTGAAACCAACCAAAGGACAGATCCCCTCCCCTTGCCCAATTTCCTAAGAAGTTTGATTTGATTTAAGAGGCTTTTGTGTGAAGTAGAAATCAATAAAACAGAATTGGCAAACATCTTCTGGCAGATTCTGTGAACACGTTCCATCAGGAACGAATCAGGAGAGAGGACCTTGGGACACATCCTCAAAACTGCACTTTTAATTTTTCTGGCACTAGGTTAATTTGGGTTTATTCATCAGTGACAAGGAGACAGAATGAGTGTGAAGTGATAGTGTTGTCTTCAGAAACAGCAGTAGTCCTTAGGACTGCCTGTGTTTTGAGGTCGGTCCTAGGTCAAGGGGATACTGAGTCATGAATTTAATTGCTGTCTACCTCAGTTGACAGGATTTGGGAGTAATGGATAGTTAAGCCTGCAGGCTCTAGAGCCAAGACTGTAAGGTTTGAATTCTGGTTCTGTCACTTACATACTCTAAGACTGTGGGCAAGTGACTACACTCTGTGCCTCAGTTTCCTTATCTGCAATGTGAGCATAGGACAGTGGTGTATTGAGTGGATTAATGGACTTAATATAGGTAAGACACTGGAATGGCACTGGCACAGAGTCAACAAATGTTATTAACTATTATTTTTTGTGTTATCACAGGACTCCTAGGTTTCAAAAATCTTCCTGAAATTCTATAACAACCATGGGAAAGTTATCAGAATACTTCAGGTACTCCAAAACATGTTTGCCTGAAACATTCAGATAAAGGAGGCAAAAGTATGAGGCTGTAACTGCTTTTTATTTTATTTTATTTTATTTTATTTTTTAAAAAAGATTTTATTTATTTATTTGGAAAGAGAGAGAGCATGAGCAGAGGGAGGGCCAGAGAGAGTGAGAGAAAATCTCAAGCAGACTTTCCACTGAGCATGGAGCCTGATGTCATGACCCTAAGATCATGACCTGAGTCAAAACCAAGAGTTGGATATTTAACCAACTGAGCCACCCAGGCACCCTTAGAAATTACTTTTAAAATGGTTTGGGTGGTTGCTTCAATTCCCAGCTCTCTGTTGGCTGGAACATGGCATATGAGCTGGAGACCACTGGATTTTTTTGAGGGAGAAAAAGTTAGCTTTTGGAAAACCCAATTTTCTTACAGTTGGCTGCTTAAAAATCATATATTTTTAAAAGATTTTATTTATTTATTTGAAAGAGACACACACACAAAGAGAGAGAGAGAGTACAAGCAGAGGGAGAGGCAGAAGGAGAGAGAGAAGCAGACACCCTATTGAGTTGGGAGCCTGACATGGGGCTTGATCTCAGGACCCTGAGATCATGACCTGAGATGAAGGCAGACACTTAACCAACTGAGCCACCCAGGCGCCCCAGAAATCATATTCTTGAGAAGACTCTCCATTCAGTTTAGATTGCAAAGCAGATATTTATGCTTCTACAGAAAATCTGCCCCTGGTGGTCTGAATTCCAAAACCTACTTGCCTTTTTAATATAACTTAATAAAACTGTGGGAAATACATCAACTCTATAACAAACTTAAGGGCGATTTAACTTAATTACTCTGTATTAAAGTTAGTGAATAACTTATTTATAAATGCATAAACATTTATTTCTTGGTATCACATCTCAGGGTCTTTAAGACTCCTATTTTCACTCAATTGCATAAATGATCCAGCATGAATAAATAAGCAGAGTTCCCTAGGAACATGCCTGAGTTAACAACCACACAGAATGTTCTAGAATGCAAAGAGTGAGAATTTATTACTGGCATGCTTATAATTTGAAATTCATTATGTCCTGAAAATTTCACAGTTTCTTAGAGCCCCCTGGGATTAGTCATAGTCAGTTGCTTACATAGGAGGAACAAAGCAGAAGGAGTTAAATCATTCAATTATTAGTTGTGTAACTTTGTTACTTAAACCATCCAAGCTTCAATTTTCTCATTTTCTAAAATGAAATTAGTAATGGCTCATCTGGTAGGGTCTGTGGCTATCTGTGTAAAGCACCTGCCCAGTGTCTTACATGTAGTAGCTACTTAATAAATATTAGTTTATTTTGTTCTATGGTAGGAAGAATAATGTCTCCCCATCCCCTGCAATAACCATAACCTAGTCATCAGAACCTGTGAATGTGGTACAATACATGGTGAAAAGGACTTTGCACATATGCTTAGGTTTAGGACCTTGAGATGGGAAAATTATTCCAGATTTTCTAAGTGGGCCTCAGGTAATCACACAAGTCCTGTTAAGAGGAAGCCAAAAGGGGAAAAATCAGAGGGAAAGTGATATAATATGAAAACAGAGCAAAATTTTTTAAATTTTATTTTTATTATTTGAGAAAAGAGAGAGAGAGAGAGAGAACGCACAAGGGTTGGGTGAGGGACAGAGGGAGAAGTAGACTCACTGCTGAGCAGGGATCCCAATGTGGGGCTCAATTTCAGGACTCTGTGATAATAACCTGAGCCAACGGCAGATGCCACTGAGGCAGTAGATGTCCCCTTTTTAAATTTTAAAATTTTATTTTATTTTTATTATTTGAAAGAAAGAGGGAGAGAGAGGAAAACAGAGTAAGATTTAAAGATACTATTGCTGGTCTTGATGATGAAGCAAGGGACATTGAGCTAAGAAATACAGGTGGCTTCTAGAGAGTGCAAAAGGTAAAAACTGGATTTTTCCCTAGAGCCTCAGGAAGGAACCGTCCCTGAAAACATCTTGAGTTCAGCCCCATAAGATCCAGTTTTAAATGTTTGATATCTAGAACTGTAAAAGAATAAATCTGCATTGTTTTAAACAATTACGTTTGAAACTAGGTGCAAGGAACCTGAACTGACTTGGGGTCTGTGTTTCCAGTGAGTGCTGTGGGAACCAAAGTGCTGATGGCCTAGCAGGAGATGACCCTGTTGAGGCCTATAGGTGCTGGACAGGCTGGAAAGCATGGATCCTGGGGTCAAGGGCATAGACCTTAGTGAAATGAAGAGTGGCAGGCAGCTGAATGAAAGCAACTTCATGGTTCAGGTGTACAATATAGTGATTCAACAGTTCTATATATTACTCACTTTTCACTAAGATATTGATGGGGGCAAGATGGAAGAGGGGTAGGGGACCCCATTTCAACTGGTCACCTGAATTCAGCTGGCTATCTGTCAAACATTTTCAAACATGCATGAAATCAGCCTGAGATGTAATAATATTTATCAGGATCTCTACAAGCAGAAAAGTGACTGCTTTTTTCGAGGTAGGGTGAGTGGAGTCATGAATCTGCTAAGAGTTATTGGAAGACAAACAGAAGAGAGAGGAAGCCTCCATAAGCTGGCTCCTGTAAAGTGATATAACATGAAAGTACAAAATTGAAGCCCTTAGAAATCTGCTCTAAGGAGAGACATTCCTTTCTGAAAGGGGCTCTGGAAATGAAAAGGTGGAATTCTAGGTGGGACACTTGTGGTCTCTGGATCCAAGGAGTCACAGCAGAGGAGGTGCCTGAACCAGTAGAATGCCTGAGCGGTGGAGCCAGGAAGAAGGTTATGGTCAGTGAGCCCAGGAGAGGACTCTCAGCTCGGGTCACCATAAACTGTGAGCTGGTCAGTTGGTAATTGCTCTTTTCCTGAACATGCTGAAAAGGACTGGAAATGCTCACAGGGTGGTAGTGGCTCAGAAAGGACATTCAGGTAGCACACAGACATGATCCAGGAGCTTTGGGTATGCATGCAAGTCTACAGCCATTTGTGGTTTTAAAGTCACAAAGGGGAGTGGTACTCCCTGGCTCCTGGGACTACCTTTGAGAGAGTTGCAGTGGGCACACACTGCAGGAGTCTGTGGTTTTGGGCACATACAGATGGGAATACTGTTTGTCCAGAAGGCTTATTAAAGAGAGCAGACTGTGATCTCTCTGATCTGGGCTGACGTTTGAGCACAGCCATTTTTGCTGTGATCCTCTGAAGAGGCGTGGAAAGTCTCCAGGGAAAAAAAGCCACAAAGAGGATCAGTTTGCATTAAGCCCATCCCCATCATAGGGGGTAGGACAACTCTGCCCAGGCAGGGATACCTGAGAAACAGCACAGCAGACCCCTCCCTGAGAAGACAGACTGGAAGAACAGGTGGACTACAAGCCTATAGATCCCATGAGACTGTAAAATTCCAGTGCCAGGGGGAAGTAGTATATTGAACTCTGGGGTGCATCTCATTTGGGTTGTGGTTTATATTTTGGACTCTGTTCATTTGCCCACGCATCATTTTACATGCATAATGACTAGAAGGAGGCACTCACAAAAAAAAAAAAAAAAAAAAAAAAAAAAAAGGCAGTGTTCTCTGTCACAGAGCTAATCAATATGGCTGTAACTAAGATGTTAGAGATAGAATTCAGGATAGCAATCACAAAGTAAATAGCTAGGCTTGAAAAAAGCATAAGTGAGAATATAGACTCTCTAAGGGCAGAGTTAATCAATATGGCTGTAACTAAGATGTTAGAGATAGAATTCAGGATAGCAATCATAAAGTAAATAGCTAGGCTTGAAAAAAGCATAAGTGAGAATATAGACTCTCTAAGGGCAGAAATGAGATCAATTAGGCCAAACTTAAAAAAAGCTATGAATGAGATTCAGTCTCACCTGGATACTCTAACAGTTAGGATCAATGAGGTGGAAGTGAGAATGAGTGATCTAGAGGACAGGCTGATGGAAAAGGAAGGAAATTGAAGAAAAGAGAGAAAAACAACTCATTGGACATAAAAAGAGACTTAGAGAATTTAATGATACATTGGAAAGAATGAATATCAGGATCATTGTGATCCAACAGGAGGTGGAGAGAAAGAGAAAGGGCTGGAAGGTATTTTTGAGCAAAGCATAGCCAAGAATGTCCCTAATCTGGGGAAAGAAACAAGCATTCATATCCAAGAGACAGAGAGGATCCCTCCCCAAAATCAATAAAAATAGATCAACACCCCAACATATAATAGTGAAGCTTGCAAATCTTAGAGCCAAGGAAGCTGTCCTGAGAGTAGCTAGGGGGAAAGGATTTCTTACATATGGAGGAACATCAGATTAACATCAGACCCATCCACAGAAACCTGGCAAGCCAGAAAGACTGGCAAGACATATTCAGGGTACTAGATGGGAAGAACATGCAGCCAAGAATATTTTATCCAGCAAGGCTGTCATTCAGAATGGATGGAGAGATAACGATCTTACAGGACAGGCAGAAACTAAAAGAATATGTGACCATCAAGCCGGGCCTGCAAGAAACATTAAGGGGGGGAGTTCTGCAAGTGAAGAGAGACCCCAAGAGTAAGGTAGACCAGAAAGTAACAGAGACAATCTACAGAAACGGAATTTACAGGCAATATAATGACACTCAATTCATATCTTTCAATAGTTACTCTGAATGTCAATGGATTGAATGCTCCAGTCAAAAGACACAGGGTATCAGATTGGATAAAAAAGCAAGGCCCATTGATATGCTGTCTACAAGAAACTCATTTTGAACCTAAGGATACCTTCAAATTAAAAGTGAAGGGATGGAGAACAATTTACCATGTTAATGGACCTCAAAAGAAAGCTGAGGTAGCAATCCTCATATCCAACAAGTTAGATTTTAAACCAAAGACTGTAGTAAGAGATGTAGAGTGACACTATATCATACCTAAAGTGTCCATCCAACAAGAAGTTCTAACAATTGTAAATACCTATGCCCCCAGTGTGGGAACAGCCAATTATATAAACAAATCAGTATCCAATTATATAAAACAATTAATAGCCAAAGTAAAGAAACACATTGGTAATAATACATTAATTGTAGGAGACTCACAGCAATGAACAGACAGAATTTGACAAAATGTCAAAATTCTCACCAAGATTAATTAATTCTTATTAATTCTACCAAAGATTTAAATGTTTCTACCATTTAAACATTAAATGTTTCTAACATTTAAATGTTTCTACCATTAGTTCTACCAAACATTTAAAGAATGAAAACTTCAGTCCAAAACCTATGGGATACTGCAAAGATGGCCTTAAGAGGGAAATGCATAGAACATAGAAATACATAGAGCCACCTGGAAGAAATGCATGCATTCCTAGAAACTTACAAATTACCAAGACTGAAATAGGAAGAAATAGACAATCTGAATTGACAAATAACCCACAACGAAATTGATCAAAACCTCTTAAAAAACAAGAGTCCAGGGCTGGATGGCTTCCCAGAGGAATTTTATGAAACAGTTAAAGAAGAACTATTACCTATTCTACTGAAGCTGTTTCAAAAGCCAGAAATGGAAGGAACACTTCTGAACTTGTTCTATGAGGCCAGCATTACCTTGATCCCAACACCAGGCAAATACTTCTTCAAAAAGGAGAATTACAGACCAATATCCCCAATGAACATGAATGCTAAAATACTCAACAGGATCCTAGCCAACAGGACCCAACAGTACATTAAAACAATTATTCACGGAGAGGGGAGCAAGATGGCAGAGAAGTAGGAGGTGCTATTTCAACTGCTCCCCTAAAATGAGCTGATTATTTACCAAGGAACTCTGATCACCCATGAAATCAGCCTAAGATTAGAATTACACACTTCTGGATCTCAATGGGGACAGAAGACTCCAGTGGACAGGTAAAGTGGAGTGAGAACATCGGACTGATATCAGAAGATAAACAAAAGGGGGAGGGAACCACTAGAAGTGACACATTGGAAAGTAACACCCCAATACGAGAGTGCCCTGTGATTGAGGAACAGCATTAACTTGGAGTATGGTTAAAAGCACTCAAAAAGAGCAAAAGATTTTAAGGGGAGATTGGTGGAATCAGGCGGTTAGGGACATGGGTTTAAGCCCACAGACCCAGGATGGCCACCACTGATGCGGTGCCAGAGAGTGCGGCGAAGAAGCCAGGCCTTGGTCCCTGAGCCACCAGCACATGTGAGAGCGTTTGGGTGGCAGCACGCATGAAAGAGTCTGGTGTGGATGCCAGCTGGTGCTCTCTAGAACCACACTCTTTTGCACTCTGCACACATCCTGCGCAATGGGGGTCTGTCACGCTCCACACCCTCCCCTGAGAGAGGTCTATGCGGGCACTAGCTGGTGCTCTCTAGGACTGGGGAGAGTCTGAACACTCCGCCTGGGCCAGCATGAGACTTAGTGTGCCGTCTCCAGTTGGGCCTTCTCCAGAGGTCTAGATCCTGCCCAGACAGCCAAGGTGGGGGCAACCACTGGAAGCCAGCTCTCTGGACTAGTACTTCTCATGGTTTTGGTAGCACCTGCATACAAGCATACAAGTGGGAGCTCCTGTGACCCCTGAGACTGTGGCTGGGTTGTGCTCTGAGGTGGGAGGTGCTCTGGAGTTTATGTGCTCTGGAGCACCCAGAGGGGAACAGACTGAGACTTCTCTCTGAGATGGAGGTCTGGGTGCAGTTTGCTTTCCTCTAAATCTCTAAAGAACTGCCAACAGCCGGCAAGGGGAGGAAAAACAAAAAACAAAAACAAAAAACACTCCAGAGAACAAAAACCTGAAAAACCGGTTTCCTCAGAGCCCAGACCCTTGATAGGAGGCAGGAGGACTCAACTCTAGCAAGACTGCCTGAAAAACCACACGGCAGGCCTCTCCCCCAGAAAGCCAGCCAAAATTCAAACCAACCAACAAACAACAACAACAACAAAAACAAAAAACCAAGAGGACAACCACCACAGGGTCTGCATAAAACTGTAAAACCCTAATATCAGAGGAAAAGGAGATATTAAGCTCCTGGTATTTACATAAAGCCTGTGTACTTCATAGATACAACATTCATTTTTAATTCATTCCCACTATTCTTGTTCTTTTTAATTTTTTAATAATTTTTAACCTATTTACCATCACAATGAGAGGTTCAGTACAACAAATTAAATAATAACTTTTTAACTTGAACTTTTCTGATACATATGCATGTGTTTTTCTTTTCCTTTTCTGTTTTTTTTTTTTTTTCAACCCCCCTCTGCCCAGCAACCCTCAGTTTGTTTTGTGAGATTAAGAGTCACTTATGGTTTGTCTCCCTCCCAATCCCAACTTGTTTCATTTACTCTTCTCCTACCACATTAACCCCCCATGTTGCATCTCCTCTCCCTCATATCAGGGAGATCATATGATAGTTGTCTTTCTCCGATTGACTTATTTCGCTAAGCATGATACCCTCTAGTTCCATCCATGTTGTTGCAAATGGCAAGATTTCATTTCTTTTGATGGCTGCATAGTATTCCATTGTATATATATACCACCTCTTCTTTATCCATTCGTCTGTTGATGGACATCTAGGTTCTTTCCATAGTTTGGCTATTGTAGACATTGCTGCTATAAACATTCGGGTGCACGTGCCCCTTCGGATCACTACGTTTGTATCTTTAGGGTAAATACCCAGCAGTGCAATTGCTGGGTCATAGGGTAGTTCTATTTTCAACATTTTGAGGAACCTCCATGCTGTTTTCCAGAGTGGTTGCACCAGCTTGCATTCCCACCAACA